>NC_135983.1:27573505-28213945 GCF_053455715.1 Rhinoraja longicauda | reverse complement strand
ACATTCAAAGCCAACAATAATAGTGCAAAAAGACAAAAAACATTCTATGTAGTTGAGAGGTTATTTGGAGGTTGTAGTGTTTAATAGGAGCATTGTCGTCGTGGGTAGGTGCAAAGGAACTTGGGACTTGGGAGTGCTGACACAGGATACCCAAAAAGTTAATTTGCAAGGTCGATTTGGTAGTAAGGAATGCAACTACAATGCTAGCATTGATTTAGTGAGGTCTAGAATATTAAAAGCAGGGATGTAATGCTAGAATTTATACGTGTAATCTCAACATCACTTTCCTGTGTAACCTCAGATTCGTTGATTCCCCGAATCTGCAAAATTGTACTCGTCTCTTATGTGCTTTTGTTGGAGCTGCAAATTTGGAAATTGTGCTCTGTAGACACGACACGTGCAAGTCACAAATATGATGTATAAATGAAGAAAAGCAATGGTTACCAGCCCTTGGAAACATCAGATGTTGTTTGCTCCAGTCTGAAGAACAACAACGTTTCACCACCTCACTTTGTGTCATGGTATTTTGTCAATTTTCTACCCATGCTGATTTAGACAATAGACAATAGGTGCAGGAGGAGGCCATTCGGCCCTTCGAGCCAGCACCGCCATTCAATGTGATCATGGCTGATCATTCTCAATCAGTACCCCGTTCCTGCCTTCTCCCCATACCCCCTGACTCCGCTATCCTTAAGAGCTCTATCTAGCTCTCTCTTGAATGCATTCAGAGAATTGGCCTCCACTGCCTTCTGAGGCAGAGAATTCCACAGATTCACAACTATCTGACTGAAAAAGTTTTTCCTCATCTCCGTTCTAAATGGCCTACCCCTTATTCTTAAACTGTGGCCCCTTGTTCTGGACTCCCCAAACATTGGGAACATGTTTCCTGCCTCTAACGTGTCCAACCCCTTAATAATCTTATAGGTTTCGCTAAGATCTCCTCTCATCCTTCTAAATTCCAGTGTACACAAGCCTAGTCGCTCCAGTCTTTCACCATATGATAGTCCCGATTATGATTTATTCCTTGGTCTTCATTCCTGTCGTCATAGAGTCATGCAGCACCAAAACAGGCCCTTCGACCCAAAGCGACCAGGCCAACCAAGATGTCCCACTTCGCTAGTCTCACCCGCCCGTGTTTTGCCAATATCCCTCTAAACCTTCCTATCCACGTCGCTCTCCAAGTGTCTTTTAAATGTTGTCATTGCACCTGCCCAAACCGCCCCCTCTGGCACCTCACTCCATGTCCCCACCTCCCTCTGAGTGAAAAAGGTGCCCCTCAGGTTTGCATTAAATTTTGCCCCTCTCACCTGTAACCTATGTCCTCTGGGTTCCCCATCTCTGGGTAAGATATTCTGTGCATTTGTCCTCATGACCTTATACACCTCTAGAAGGTCACCCCTTATCCTCCTGTGCTCCGGAATAAAGTCCGAGCCTGCTCATCCTCTCCCTATAGCTCACTGCCTCAGGTCCGAGCAACAGCCTAGTGAATGTTCGTACCCACCATACCCACTTAAGGATAGTCAGGGGGTATGGGGAGGAGGCAGGAACGGGGTACTGATTGAGAATGATCAGCCATGATCACATTGAATGGCGGTGCGTACAGGCTCGAAGGGCCGAATGGCCTCCTCCTGCACCTATTGTCTATTGTCTATTGATGATTCCAGCCTCTGCAATCCCTTTTATCTCCCCTCAGACTGCTCTATCCATACTCGAGTCTATCCAATCTCACCTCATTGGAGTCCTGGCAATATCCTCCAAAATTCTCCTCCACACTTATTCCTGTGTTGGTCATATCTTTACCCAAACTTCCACTTGTAGTTCTCCCCTGAGATCCTGCCGAAGGTTTCATAAGGTCTTCTTGCGTTTGGGGCAACAGAAGTTATGAAGCTGCTTCTGCTTCTGGTGTCTCTGTTTGAGGTCGTTCACCTGACTGAGGTCAGTTGACAGGGCTCACCACGGGGAGGGAGGTCGACAACGTGAGCCCCTTCATAAGGTCATAAGTGATAGGAGTAGAATTAGGCCATTCGGCCCATCCAGTCTACTCCACCATTCAATCATGGCTGATCTATCTCTCCCTCCTAACCCCATTCTCCTGCCTTCTCCCCATAACCCCTGGCACGCGTGCTAATCAAGAATCTATCTATCTCTGCCTTAAAAGTATCCACTGAAGTGGCCTCCACAGCCTTCTGTGGCAATGAATTCCACACATTCACCGCCCTCTGACTAAAGGCAACTCTTCCATATCGATTTGTTCTGCAAGTTTTGCCAGAACAAATGCACCATCTACTGGGCCTCAGATGTAACTGCAATACTGCAGTCCTTGGCTGCATTGTTTAGTTTAGAGATACAGCGCGGAAACATGCCCTTCGGCCCACCGAGCCCGTGCCAAACAGCGACCCCTGCACACTCACACTACCCTACACACTAGGGACAATTTGCACTCTTTACCGAAGCCAACTAATCTCCAAACGTGCTGCCAGAGGAGGTAGTTGAGGCAGGGACTATTGCAATGTTTAAGAAACAATTAGACAGGTACGTGGATAGGACAGGTTTGGAGGGATGTGGACCAAACGCAGACAGGTGGGACTCTAGTGTAGCTGGGACATGTTGGTCGGTGTGGGCAAGTTGGGCCGAAGGGCCTGTTTCTACGCTGTATGAGTCTATGACTTTAACTGTACATGGATACACAATAGAGTACCATTGAACCATTAGTTTTGACCTATTAGCAATGCAATACAATGCAATACAATATATCTTTATTGTCATGGTTGTTATCATTATTGTTATGGTTTCTTATTGTCATGTGCACTGAGATGTATAAGGACAAAATCAACTTATGGATGTTTGTAAAACCAAATCCCATTTGTAACCCGGGGATATGTAGGAAGGAACTGCAGATGCTGGTTTAAACCGAAGACAGACACAAAGTGCTGGAGTAACTCAGCGAGTCAGTCAGCATCTCTGGAGAGAAGGAATAGGTGACGTTTCGGGTCGATTCCCTTCTTCAGACTGAGAGGGAGGGGAGAGGGAAACTGTATAATTTATTCATGACTTACGTTTTGTGTGTTGTCTGGGTCTATGTGTCTGCAATGTTGATGCGTGCAAGATTTTCATTGTACCTGTAACTAGGGTTGCCAACTGTCCCGTATTAGCCGGGACATCCCGTACTTTGGGCTAAATTGGTTTGTCCCGTATTAGGCCCCGGGGGGCGCTGTAGGCCCGGACACTGCAGGCCCGGACACTGTAGGCCCGGACACTGTAGGCCCGGACACTGTAGGCCCGGACACTGTAGGCCCGGACACTGCAGGCCCGGGCACTGCAGGCCCGGACACTGTAGGCCCGGACACTGTAGGCCCGGACACTGCAGGCCCGGGCACTGTAGGCCCGGGCACTGTAGGCCCGGACACTGTAGGCCTGGACACTGCAGGCCCGGACACTGTAGGCCCGGACACTGTAGGCCCGGACACTGTAGGCCCGGACACTGCAGGCCCGGACACTGTAGGCCTGGGGACCGCTGTAGGCCCAGAGGCCCGGACACCGCCTAACGGAGGTTGCATAGCAACCCAGCTCCCGACCCGGGCGGCCGCCATTGGTGGAGCACATGGCCGCTGGCTGGATGAGGTTACGTGGGGCGCGGGGCGGTGACGTCACCTTTGGTCCCTTGTTTGGGAGTGAGAAAGTTGGCAACCCTACCTGTAACTCACCAAACCTGTGCATACTTGCAAAGTGGTAGAGTTGCTGCCTCACAGCGCCACAGCGCCAGGTTCGATCCTGACTACCGGTCCTATCTGTACGGAGTTTGTACGTTCTCCCCGAGACCTGCGTGGGTTTTCTTCAGCTGCTCCAGTTTTTCTTCTGCATCCCAAAGACGTGCAGGTTTGTCGGTTAGTTGGCTTCTGTGAATTGCCACTAATGTGTAGGATGCAGAAGTGGGTTAACGTAGAACTAGTGCGGGGGTGATCAATGGTTGGGGTGGACTCGGTGGGTCAGGGTGGACTCGGTGGGTCAGGGTGGACTCGGTGGGTCAGGGTGGACTCGGTGGGTCAGGGTGGACTCGGTGGGTCAAAGGACCTGTTTCCACGTAGTATCTCCAAAACTAAAATCTAAACTAAGACAATGTACAAGGATTGACACAAAATGCCGGAGTAACTCAGCGGGACAGGCAGCACCTCTGGAGAGAAGGAATGGATGATGTTTTGGGTCGAGACCCTTCTTCTCGACCTGAAACCTCACCCATTCCTTCTCTCCAGAGATGCTGCCTGTCCCGTTGAGTTACTCCAGCTTTGTGTTCCTACCTTCGGTTTAAACCAGCATCTGCAGTCCCATCCAGCACAATGAACTCAACCCGACTTGACAAAATGACCCTCAGTAAATACAGTATTGTAATGTTACTGGCACCACTAGAGGGCCAACTAGGACCACAGCATCAGGCTTCAATGGTGGGGAGGTTTCCAAGAAGCTAAAGTGGGCTAACTGTGTAGAGAGGATCTGCAGATGCTGGTTTACACTGAAGACAGACACAAGAACCTGGAGTAACTCAGAGGGACAGGCAGCATCTCTGGAGAAAAAGGAACGCGTGACGTTTCGGGTCGAGACCCTTCTTCAGATTGAGAGTCAGGGGAGAGGGAAACGAGAGATACAGATGGCACATAGAACAAATGAACGGAAGATATGAAAAAAGTAACAAAGATCAAGGAAAGGTTAAGCCTGAGTTACTCCAGCATTTTGTATAAGAAAATAACTGCAGATGCTGGTACAACTCGAAGGTATTTATTCACAAAATGCTGGAGTAACTCAGCAGGTCAGGCAGCATCTCAGGAGAGAAGGAATGGGTGACATTTCGGGTCGAGACCCTTCTTCAGACCCGAAACGTCACCCATTCCTTCTCTTCCGAGATGCTGCCTGACCTGCTGAGTTACTCCAGCATTTTGTGAATAAATACCTTCCAGCATTTTGTATCCATCTTCGGTGTAAATCAGCATCTGCAGTTCCTTCCCACACATTTGGTCCATTGTTGGCTGTGGGAATAGGTGATAACGAGTTATCACGGACAGTTTCATTGTCTACAGTTTCGTTGTGTGTATGTCCTTATCACCTAGCCCACAGCCAACAGTGGACTGAATGTGTAGGAAGGAACTGCAGATGCTGGTTTACACTGAAGAAAGATACAAAATGCTGGAGTAACTCAGCGGGACAGGCAGCATCATTGGATAGAAGGAATGGGTAACATTCCGGGTCGAGACCCTTCTTCAGACCCCAATGGACCAAAGTGGGAGGACGGGATTGTGGAGGAGACTGAGTTTGTTTTGCATAGCTTTTGTACTGCTAAGTTTTAGGTGCTTTGCTACACCAGAACAGGCAGGAAATCTGAGCTTGTGCAAAGAAAAAAAAACTCTCCTCATCCCTTTGTTTAAAAAAAAAAGAGAGGGACAAAATGGCGGCGTCCACGGGCTATATCGGAAGCCTGGGCATCTTTGACAAAAGTAGAGAGCCGTTCAGCTCCTATATGGAGAGAGCAAACATGTTCTTCATGGCAAACAACATCACAGAGACCAGTGGTGAAGGAGAGGTAGTGGCTGAAACAAACAGGGCCGTTCGTGAACGCATGAAAGCGATTCTGCTCACGGTGATCGGACCTGAAGTGTACGGCACACTTGTGAATATCCTTGTGCCCATAAAGGCAAAAGATGTGCCATTCTGTGACATTATAAAGAAGTTGGAGGAGCACTTCAACCCAGAGCCTCTGGAAATTGCAGAAAGCTACAAATTCGGCATGAGAAACCAGAAGCAAAACGAGACAATCAGTGAGTACATTGTTGCCTTGAAAAACTTAACGTTGCACTGTAACTTTGGAGCCTTTCTTGAACGCGCACTACGCGACAGATTTGTTTGTGGTCTAGTGGACGAACGAATTCAGTCCAGACTCATGAGCACTCCTGATCTTACGTTTGAGATAGCATGCAAGATTGCTACTACGATGGAGATGGCATCAAAGAATGCTCGCGAGTTTCGTTCACCACATACTGCAGTGGCCGTGTATACTCACAAAGCAGCGCCTAGGGCCAAACTGAAACCGAAATATGGCGGGGAGCCGAGTGCAGCCAGTTGTTATCGTTGCAACGGTAATCACCCATCCCAATCCTGTCAGTTCAAAACAGCTAAGTGCTATAACTGCCAGAAGAAAGGCCATATCGCCTCAGCATGTCGGGCCAAGCTTACAGTGGGAAACACACGACAACACCAGAAAGGAGTTCACAACTTAGAGATGAACCCGGATGACAATGAACTTGGGTTGTACATCATTCATGCAACTGATGTCAATAAGCCTACAACCAGCCAAGACAAGGACTTTCGAATTAAACTATTGGTTAATGAACAGTTAATTGATATGTGCATTGACACGGCAGCTGACTGTTCGGTCATGAGCAGAGACCTGTACGAAACAAAGTTCTCACAGACACCATTGTCCAAGAGTAAGGTCAAGTTGAGAACCTACTCCGGCGAAGCCTTGGAGACGTGCGGACAAATGAATTGTAAAGTTCAGTGTAATGGACAGTCAGTAACACTGCCCATCATAGTGGCCAGCTACAGAAATAAACCGACCCTCCTTGGAAAGGATTGGCTGCGTAAAATAAAATTAGACTGGAAGAACATTTTCAGCATTGATGTGTCCAAATCACGTCTTGAAAATGTCGTTAGCAAACACGCTGAAATATTTGCTGACAGTTACACGGGAATAACAGGATACTCTGCACACATTCGACTGCAGCAAGATGCGACACCTGTATATTATCGACCAAGACCGGTACCATATGCGCTAAAGCAACAAGTGGAGGAAGAACTCAACAGGTTGGAGCGGAATGGAGTACTCGTGAAGACAGACCAGAGCAACTGGGCAACGCCAGTTGTGGCTGTGCTTAAGGCTGACAAAACTGTTCGACTATGCGGTGACTACAAAGTCACAATCAACCAAGTTGTTGATGACGAACAGTATCCTTTGCCAACCTCGCAGGATCTGTACGCAGAACTTAGCGGAGCAAGAGTCTTCACTAAGCTGGATTTGTCTCATGCTTATGCCCAACTCAATGTTGACAAAGAAAGTCAGCAGTGCTTGACCATCAACACACATAAGGGCTTGTATTCATACACAAAGCTGCCCTATGGTGTGAAATCTTCCCCGAAAATCTTTCAGTCCGTCATGGACAAAATGTTGCAAGGCATTCCGAAATGTGTGTGCAACCAGGATGATCTACTGATATTCACAGTGGGCATGGAAGAACATCTGGAGATACTCGAGCAAGTTCTCACACGATTGAACTGCCACAACGTAAAATTACGAAAGAGCAAATGTGCATTTGCACAATCAGAGGTGATCTACCTTGGACTCAAAGTAGATTCCAACGGACTGCGCCCTGTGAAGGAGAAAATTGAAGCAATTGTGAATGCTCCAACGCCCAACAATGTGACAGAGCTACGATCATTCCTTGGGATGGTGCAATTCTATGCACGATTCCTTCCAGATTTAGCAACCGTGCTAAAGCCACTACATCATCTGTTACAAAAGGATGAGAATTGGATGTGGGGAAAGGAACAACAACATGCATACGACATCTGCAAGAAAAACCTGACAAGTGACAAACTCCTTGTTCACTACGACACGACGCGCGAGATGAAACTTGCTTGTGATGCTTCAAGTTATGGTGTAGGTGCAGTGATTTGCCACGTAATGGATGACGGACAGGAAAAGCCTATTGCTTTTGCCTCCCGCACCCTATCACCAAGTGAGCGCAACTATGCACAGATAGAGAAGGAAGCACTCAGCATTGTGTTCGGAATCAAGAAATTCCACCAGTTTCTTCTTGGCAGACCATTCACCCTTGTGACTGATCACAAACCACTACTCACGATACTGGGTCCCAAGTCAGCTATACCTTCCATGGCGGCATCAAGGATGCAGCGCTGGGCAATTCTGTTGTCCCAGTATGACTACAAGGTGGAGTACAGAAGCTCCAAATGCAATGCAGTCGCAGATGCGTTGTCCCAATTGCCCCATGAGAACTCTGATGTGGGAAGCGAGAACTCAATCTACACACTGCAAGTCGTAGATGAAGACTTTCCAGTGACTGCAACAGAAATTGCAGCTGAAACAGTGAAGGACACTGTGCTGAAGAGTGTTTATGAACAGACATTGAATGGTTGGACTGAAGTCGAGAGTGGATCAAACTCGGAACTGAAGCCTTTCTATAATCGACGACACGAATTATCATGCGAGCAGGGATGCATAAAGTGGGGTTATAGAGTGGTTGTACCAGAGTCTTTAAGAAACAAGATTATGTACGAACTTCATGCCGAACATCCTGGCATAGTTAGCATGAAGTCAATTGCTAGAAGTTTTGTGTATTGGCCTGGTATAGACAGTGACATTGAGTCACTGGTGAGCAAATGTAGCGTGTGTCAAGATTGCCGCAGTAAACCACCAAAAACACCACTGCAACCCTGGTCATGGCCAAGTAGACCGTTTCACAGAGTTCACGTAGACTTTTGTGAAAAGGGTAATGATAATTTTCTGGTGCGAGTAGATAGTCATTCCAAATGGATTGAGGCTAAGCATATGGGGTCAAGCACTACTGCTGAGCGTACCATAGACGAATTGAGATCAATTTTTGCATGTCATGGTTTACCAGAAGAACTTGTTTCTGATAACGGACCTCAGTTTCGTTCAGAACAGTTCAAACAGTTCATGCAGCGTAACGGGGTAAAACACACACTTGTTCCTCCATACCATCCAGCCTCCAATGGGGCGGCGGAAAGGTCTGTTAGAGTAGTCAAAGAGGCTCTCAAGAAACAGGTTTTGCAGGGTAGTTCAAAGCTCAGCATGAAACATCGTTTGGCTAGTTTCTTGCTGAAGTACAGAACTTCACCACACACAACTACGGGTTATTCACCTGCAGAACTGTTGATGAAGAGAAGGCTAAGAATACGCCTAAGTCTAGTTCAACCCAATTTGGCCTCGAGAGTTGAGCAAAAACAGTTAAGTCAAAAACACCACTTTGACTTCCACAAAAAGGAGAGGAACTTCAAGCCAGATGAGCAAGTTCGTGTGCTCAGTCCTCCCAACAAGTCCAGTCGAGACAAATGGGATGTTGGGAAAATAGTGGAAGTGTGTGGAACAAAAAGATACTTAGTGGATGTTGGAGACAAAATCAAAAGTGTTCATGTGGATCAAATGATTCCAGCCAAAGACGAACCGAAAACTGCATGAATTCCTAATCCCTGAGTATTCATCTGAAAGTGAGTTAGAAAAGACTATTGTGGTTGATACACAAAATTCAGTGAGTACAGATAAAGGGACAGACTTCTCTAGTCAAGGTCAGCGTACTAACATAGAGCCAAACAAGCCAACAGTTGAGTCTACACGTACATCTGTTATGCCTGTTGCACCTGTTACTGTTAAACGATCAGGCAGGAACCGCAAACCAGTAACTAGGTTAAATTTGTAAATATGGTTAAAAGTATTGATGTAAATCAAGTATCACAATACCAAAATTGTAACTGAGTACTTGGATTTAATACTTAAAAAAAGGGAGAGCAGTGTAATGTATTCATGCATATTCATGTGCCATGTTAATGAGTGGGCGTTCCTTGAGCTAGGAATGCTGGGTAAATAAAGGCTGGTGTGATTCAGGCAACTAACGTGTGAGTGTACTTTATCTTTATGCCGTGTTGAACATAACAATTCACAAAATGCTGGAGTAACTCAGCAGGTCAGGCAGCATCTCAGGAGAGAAGGAATGGGTGACATTTCGGGTCGAGACCCTTCTTCAGACCCGAAACGTCACCCATTCCTTCTCTTCCGAGATGCTGCCTGACCTGCTGAGTTACTCCAGCATTTTGTGAATAAATACCTTCCAGCATTTTGTATCCATCTTCGGTGTAAATCAGCATCTGCAGTTCCTTCCCACACATTTGGTCCATTGTTGGCTGTGGGAATAGGTGATAACGAGTTATCACGGACAGTTTCATTGTCTACAGTTTTGTTGTGTGTATGTCCTTATCACCTAGCCCACAGCCAACAGTGGACTGAATGTGTAGGAAGGAACTGCAGATGCTGGTTTACACTGAAGAAAGATACAAAATGCTGGAGTAACTCAGCGGGACAGGCAGCATCATTGGATAGAAGGAATGGGTAACATTCCGGGTCGAGACCCTTCTTCAGACCCCAATGGACCAAAGTGGGTTACCATTAGCTCATTGAGAAAGTCAAAGGTGAGAAATTGTCATTTGACTCATCAATGTCTTGCCTCACATCAGTGTCCCGCTGAGTTACTCCAACATTTGGCGTCTACCTTCATTGACTCAGGCATTTGTGCATCTCATGGTATTTTAGATGATGTTGGTGTCATATTGAGCCCAACATCTTTCAGACTTTGGGGAAGCATTAAACAGGTACTTAAATGGAACCTGTGGCCCTGGCCTGGATGTCTACCCTTGGCCTACAACTTTAGGCTGTGCACGCCATACGCAAGAAGAAAAAGACTGGGACCTGCTCACCTATTGATGGGCCACACACTATTAGAACAATATTGTAAGTTTCACAACCTTATCAACCGTGTCAAGGTGAACCATGGGCCCATTTTTCATATTGACACTCACAAAGAAACTGTTGGTGTATCCAACCCAACTACTGCAGTATGAAGAAAGGTCTCAATCTAAAACGCGAGTCTGAAGAAGGGTCTTGACCCGAAATGTCACCTATCCATGGATGTTGACTTACCCATTGAGTTACTCCAGCACTTTGTGTCCATTTGTATATTAACCAGCATCTGCAGTTAGACTTTAGATTTTAGATACACAGCGTGGGAACAAAAGGCTCTTCGGCCCACCGAGTCTGGGCTGACCAGCAATCACACACACTAATACTATCCTACACACCAGAGACAATGTACAATTTACAGAAACCAATTCACCCACAAACCTGTACGTCTTTGGAGTGTGGGAGGAAACCGGAGCACCCGGAGAAAACCCACGCTGTCACGGGGAGAAGGTACAAACTCCGCACAGAGAGCACCCCTAGTCGGGATGGAACCCGGGTCTCTGGCGCTGTGAGGCAGCAACTCTACCGCTGCGCCACCGTGCCGCCCTCTTTGTTTGTTTGTACACTGCAACCTCTCCTATACTACTCCCACCCGCAATTTACCAAACCCATTTTTCATTCAACTAAATGTCTATTGTCCTGTGGATTATACTGTGAATTACATTTCTAAAAATAGTGACTCAACCAGGGAGGGTGGCTACAGCGATCAGAAGCCAAAATACCACCAAGACCAAGGAGCTGATCATCAACTTCCGTAGGTCACATAACGGGGAATATGCCCCGATCTCTATCAACGGGGACAGTGTGGAGAGAGTGTCCAGCTTCAAGTTTCTGGGCACTCACATTTCGGAGGACCTAACATGGTCCAATAACACTGCTGCGCTGGTCAAGAAGGCACAACAAAGACTGTTCTACCTAAGAACACTGAAAAGGTCTGGTCTACCCCAACAGCTGCTGACGACCTTCTACCGCTGCACCATAGAGAGCATCCTAACACATGGCATCCCTGTGTGGTATCTCAGCTGCATGGAGGCAGAAAGGAAAGCTCTACAGCGGGTAGTCCATAGAGCTCAGAGGGCTATCAGAACACAGCTACCAGACTTGGAGGGCATCTACAACACACGATGCCTCAGAAAAGCCACCAGCATCCACAAAGACTCTTCACACCCCTGCAACAGTCTGTTCGAACTCCTTCCATCGGGCAGACGATACAAGGCCTTCTACGCCCGCACCTCCAGACTCAGGAACAGCTTCATCCCCAGGGCCATAGCTGCTATGAACCGGTCCTGCTGAGCCGGATGGTCACAACGCATAGATCAACTTGCACTTTACCCTGTCTAAAACTGTTACAATTGTTTCGTTGGGTTGCTGTTGTCTAAATTAATTAAACTATTGCATCGTTTGGGAGGCGCATTCCCAATCTCGTTGTACCCCTGAGTACAATGACAATAAAGATATATTGTATTGTATTGTATTGTATCCCTAGTGTTGATATGACACGCTGGCAAAGTGTTGGTAATTCCCCAAATGCCATGCCTGCTCAATAAGTGTGAATTCTGAGAGGGTGAATATTGCAGCGACAGGGAGAGAATCTGCCCCAGGCAGTTTTGTGTGCGCACCATTACTGTGGGACATGATAGCCAATAGACAATAGACAATAGGTGCAGGAGGAGGCCATTCGGCCCTTCGAGCCAGCACCGCCATTCAATGTGATCATGGCTGATCATTCTCAATCAGTACCCCATTCCTGCCTTCTCCCCATACCCTCTGACTCCGCTATCCTTAAGAGCTCTATCTAGCTCTCTCTTGAATGCATTTAGAGTATTGGCCTCCACTGCCTTCTGAGGCAGAGAATACCACAGATTCACAACTCTCTGACTGAAAAAGATTTTCCTCATCTCCGTTCTAAATGGCCTACCTCTTATTCTTAAACTGTGGCCCCTTGTTCTGGACTCCCCCAACATTGGAAACATGGTTCCTGCCTCTAACGTGTCCAACCCCTTAATAATCTTATACGTTTCGATAACATCTCCTCTCATCCTTCTAAATTCCAGTGTATACAAGCCTAGTCGCTCCAGTCTTTCAACATATGACAGTCCCGCCATTCCGGGAATTAACCTAGTAAACCTATGCTGATCGATCGGATGCAATGCACAATCGGTCCAAACTCTAATCAAAAGCAAACTCAATGCCAGCATTTATTTCAAGAGGGCTTGTGTGTAAAAACAGGGATGTAATGTTGAGGCTCTATAAGGCGCTGGTCAGGCCACATTTGGAATATCGTGAGCAGTTTTGGGCCCCATATCTGAGGAAGGATGTGCTGGCTCTGGAGAGGGTCCAGAGGAGGTTTACAGGAATGATCCCAGGAATGAGTAGGTTAGCATATGATGAGCGTTTGTCGGCAGTGGGCCTGTACTCACTGGAGTTTAGAAGAATGAGGGGGGACCTCATTGAAACGTACAGAATAGTGAAAGGCCTGGATAGAGTGGATGTGGAGAGGATGTTTCCATTAGTGGGAGAGTCTGGGACTAGAGGTCATAGCCTCAGAATTAAAAGACGTTCTTTTAGGAAAGAGGTGAGGCGAAATTTCTTTCATCAGGGGGTGGTGAATCTGTGGAATTCTTTGCCACAGAAGGCTGTGGAGGCCAAGTCAGTGGGTATTTTGAAGGTAGAGATAGATAGATTTTGATTAGTGCGGGTGTCAGGGGTTATGGGGAGAAGGAAGGAGAATGGGGTTAGGAGGGAGAGATAGATCAGCCATGTGGACTTGATGGGCCGAATGGCCTAATTCTACCCCTATTCCGTATGATCCTTTGCATTCATGTAAACCTCAGTGGGATGTGCTTCATCTCGTGTTCGTTCCTCTCATCTTCCCGTTTGACATTAACGTCAGTTTACTAGTGAAACTCCCCATGTCTTGATGGCTGGCAATATTGCAGTTCATTTTTACGAGGGTGTTGCCTAGACTAGTCTGAGCTGTAGGGAGAGGTTGAGCAGGATGGGACTCGACGCCCTGGAGCGCAGGAGGATGAGGGGTGATCTTATACAGGTGTATTAAATCATGAGAGGAATAGATCGGGTAGATAAACAGAGTCTTTTGCCCAGAGTTGGTGAATTGAGGACCAGAGGACATAGGTTTAAGGTGAAGGCAAAAGATTTAATAGGAATCTGAGTGGTAACTTTTTCACACAGAGGGTGGTGGGTGTATGGAACAAGCTGCCAGAGGAGGTAGTTGAGGCTGGGACTATCCCAATCTTTAAGAAACAGTTAGACAGGTACATGGATAGGACAGGTTTGGAAGGATATGGGCAAATGCTGGCAGGTGGGACTAGTGCAGCAGGGCCATGTTGGCCGGTGTGGGCAAGTTGGGCCAAAGGGCCTGTTTCCACACTGTATCACTCTATGGCTCTCTATGGCTCTATCCATTCACAAATCCTTGGCATTGTTAATATAATCACACAGTCAAACAGCATGTACTGGTTCAGCCCAATTTGCCCACACCGACCAACATACCTCATCTACAGTAGTCCCACCTGCCTGCGTTTGGCCCATATCTCTCCAAACCTGTCCTATCCATGTACCTGTCTAATTGTTTCTAACACTCCAGAG
This sequence comes from Rhinoraja longicauda, assembly GCF_053455715.1. Lineage (NCBI taxonomy): Eukaryota > Metazoa > Chordata > Chondrichthyes > Rajiformes > Arhynchobatidae > Rhinoraja > Rhinoraja longicauda. The sequence goes on along the minus strand of NC_135983.1, from coordinate 28,199,742 downwards.
ACATACACACATCACGCGAAACGTCACCCATTCCTTCTCTCAAGAGATGCTGCCTGACCCGCTGAGTTACTCCAGCATTTTGTGTCTATCTTGGGCAGAAGAGATTGATTGCCCTATTCCTATTTCTATTTTTAAGTTCTAACATTTTTATGAATCTCAATGGAAAAGCAATGACTGACAAAATCCATATGCTAACAATTTAGTGCTTGAGTGCACTGGACATCCCAAACATAACATACAAACAACAAGTGGTCAAGGTGACCCATGAAATCTGATACGGCAGATCAGCATGCTGGAACAATGCTTCCCTGCCCACAGTGTTCTGAAGCATGAAAACGCACACCTCCAGATTCAGGGAGAGTTTCCTCCCAGCGGTTATCAGGCAACTGAACCATCCTACCACAACCAGAGAGCAGTGCTCACTTACCATCTACCTCATTGATGACCCTCGGACTATCTTTGATCAGACTTTGCTGGCTTTACCTTGCACTAAACGTTATTCCCTCATCATGTATCTCTACACTGTGAATGGCTCGATTGTAATCGGAGGCAGAGAGGAGAGCTCTTCAGCGTGTAGTCCATAGAGCTCAGAAGACTATTGGAACACAGCTACCAGCCTTGGAGGACATCTGCAACACATGATGCCTCAGAAAAGCCACCAGCATCCACAAAGCCTCCTCACACCCCTGCAACAGTCTGTTCGAAAGCTGTAGGAGAATGGGGAGAAGGTGGAGAATGAAGGGGATTAGACAACAGACAATAGACAATAGGTGCAGGAGTAGGCCATTCGGCCCTTCGAGCCAGCACCGCCATTCAATGTGAACATGGCTGATCATTCTCAATCAGTACCCCGTTCCTGCCTCGAACGTGTCCAACCCCTTAATAATCTCATACGTTTCGATAAGATCCCCTCTCATCCTTCTAAATTCCAGTGTATACAAGCCTAGCCGCTCCAGTCTTTCAACATATGACAGACTGATGATTAGTGGTAGAAACACAGGCAAATCTTTCTTGCCAGCTTCTCCATGAAAATACCATATGTATAATTGCTTAGTAGCACAATCTCAATCCACCAGTTCAACACCAACTAAATGTTTGCTTTCCCTCTGATATCTCACAGTGTCAAAATGACAGCTTTCACGAAGTATACAAATTTTAATGTGAAGCACGACCTTATTCCAAACAAAGTTAAAATAATCTGAGAAAATATACAGACTGTCGCTCAGTCTGAAGAAGGGTCATGACCCGAAACGTCACCTATTCCTTTTCTCCAGAGATGCTGCCTGACCCGCTGAGTTACTCCAGCACTTTGTGTCTATCTTCAGTATAAACCAGCATCTGCAGTTCCTTCATATAGTGAAAGAGGAACATTGGGAATGCTGAATGGGATAAGAAAATTATAAAAAAGGGTGGCTGGGTGGAGCAGCAATAGAGTTGCTGCCTTATTGTGTTTATCTTCAATTAATGTATCTCTCCCCTTGGTGGCAGTTTTCTATGTGCGTCCGGCTAATCTGGGACACTTGCACTATAATGCTGCAGAGTCAGGCTGCTGACTCTCAATGAAGAATACTACAGATAGTATCAAACAGTTCCAGCCCTAGAAAATCACCATTCTGCCAAAGGTAGCTGCATGTGTAGGAAGGAACCGCAGATGCTGATTTACACCAAAGACAGACACAACGTGCTTTTAGATTTAGATTTAGAGATACAGCGCAGAAACAGGCCCTTCGGCCCACCGAGTCCACGCCACCCAGCGATCCCCGCACATTAACACTATCCTACACCCACTAGGGGCAGTTTCTTTTTACATTTGCCCAGCCAATTAACCTACATAACTGTACGTCTTTGGAGTGTGGGAGCAAACCGAAGATCTCGGAGAAAACCCACGCAGGTCACGGGGAGAACGTACAAACTCCGTACAGACGGCACCCGTAGTCAGGATCGAACCTGAGTCTCCGGCGCTGCATTCGCTGTAAGGCAGCAACTCTCCCGCTGCGCCACCGTGCCGCCAGTGTGTTGGAGTAACTCACAAGCTCACAGGTTATAGGAGTAGAATTAGGCCACTCGGCCCAACCAGTCCACTCCGCCATTCAATCACGGCTGATCTCTGCCTCCTCATCCCTTTTTCCTGCCTTCTCCCCATAACTCTTGACACACCGTTCTAATCAAGAATTTGTCTATCTCTGCCATAAAAAATATCCACTGACATTGCCCTTTGTGGCAATGAGTTCTGCAGATTCACCACCCTCTGACTAAAGAAGTTCCTTCTCTGCGGGGGAGCCTGTAAGGGATGAAGATGTTAATTCAGATGTTGATGCAGTGGACAAGGATGCCGTTCTCAATGCATGCTGTGTGACTGTCTTCACAAGAGGGATGGAGCATGTTGATGTGGTCTGAAGAAAGGTTTCAACACAAAACATCACCAATCCTTTTTCTCCAGAGATGCTGGACCGGAGTTTGTACGTTCTCCTCGTGACCACATGGGTTTTCTCCCGAGATCTTCGGATTCCGGGCCTACACTGTCCGGGCCTACCGCGGCCCACGGGCCTACAGTGTCCGGGCCTACACTGTCTGCACCTACCTGGTCCGGAAGGTAGGCACAGATTTTAACCAGCATCTGCAGATTTTTTCCTACTACACTGTCCGGTCCTACACTGTCCGATCCTACAGTGTCCGGGTCTACAGTGTCCGGGCCTACAGTGTCTGGGCTTACAGCGTCCGGGCCTACAGTGTCCGGGCCTACAGTGTCCGGGCCTACAGTGTCCGGGCCTACAGTGTCCGGGCTTACAGTGTCCGGTGCTACAGTGTCCGGTGCTACGGCGTCCGGGCCTACGGTGTCCGGGCCCACGGTGTCCAGTCCTACAGTGCCCCTCAGGCCTAATACGGGACAAGGGCGGTCCCATACGGGACAAGCCAATTAAGCCCAAAATATGGGATGTCCCGGCTAATATAGGTCAGTTGGCAACCCTATGTATATCTCAGGATGACACCTATTGCATTTGGATAGACGCCTTCTTGTCTGGCAAGAAATAAATTTTGCCATTGAATCTGAAAAATATATTTTGGGGTGGTATGAGAGTCAGGACTGAATGCCTGGATAAAACCATAAACAATGAAATGTGGGAACAGCAGAAAATTGCAGCAACATTAATCAGAGGGGTGTGGTGGAATACTGGAATGTTATGTATGGATCTTGTTGGTAGGCAAATAATAGTGATGCAATATTGTTAAGCAGCGACCAAGCCCATGAGCGCACTTGGTAAGTTATGGCATTGCAAGATGCAGTCACTGATGTTGTTCGTCACTAAACGTTCTGAGACACATTCAAGCCCTTCACTGGCTTCACGGCACTCTTCTTTCCGTCTCCATTGCTTGTTTAGTTTGTAGATGTAGCGCGGAAACAGGCACTTCAGCCCACCGAGCCCGTGTTCCACCAGCGATCCCCGCAACCCAGCACTTTCCTACACACTAGCAACAATTTACAATCTTTACTGAAGCCAATTAGCCTACTAACCTGTGCGTCTTTGGAGTGTGGGAGGAAACCGGAGCACCCGGGGAAAACCCACGCAGGTCACGGGGAGAACGTACAAACTCCGTACAGACAGCACCCGTAGTCGGGATCGAACCTGGGTCTCTGGCGCTGTGAGGCAGCAGCTCTACCCGCTGCACACATGGCTGTCAAATATCCTCATCCATCCTCACTAAGCCATCATTCAGCACAATGGCATTGCTGATAGATCTGCTGCCTCCCAGCACCAAAGACCCGGGGTTGATCATGGGCTCAGCTGCTGTCTGTGTGGAGTTTGTACGTTCTACCTATAACTGCGTGGGTTTCCTGCAGGCGCTCCGGTTTCCTGCGACAGGCTTGCAGGTCACTGTAAATTGCCTCTAATGTGCAGGAAGTGGATACGAACGTGGGATAATATGGAACTAGTGTGGACTCAGTGGACTGAAGGGCCTGTTTCCATGCTGTATCTTTCAATCAATCTAATCCCTGTCAATTTGCCAATGAGGTTTATTTCTTGGCAGGAAATAACAAACATCGCAGTGAGATTAAATTTTCACAAAATGCTGTAAAACCAGACCTACTGGTTTCCACCACACAATCTCCACCACGCCTACCTTTGTTGACGCAACCGATATCTATTAATATATAAGCCTATGTTTTCATTGTAACGTGTGGGCTCTGAGATACTGACATTTGATTTCTACAACATAGAGAGATTTATTTTTTTCTTATGTTGTCAAGTATCCAGAGGAGGTGCAGTAGCTGACGTAGGTAAGGATTCCCAAACCTATCCTCCCAATACATCTAGAAACTTCATGTGACTCCAAGAACTAAGCAAAACAAACAATCGACTTCACAACACAATGACAGGCTTGGGAGCAAGTGGCAGCTTGGTTATTACCAGATAATATATTTTGTCAAAAAACAAAATAATTTCACATGCTCAAAATCCGAAAGAAATGAGAGTGCAAGTCCATCGCTCCTTAAACTTTGTGCTGCTAAGATGCAAAGGATTTTGAAAGATATTGTCACAGAGAGCATGAGAACCACGCAGACTAGAGTGTAAATGTGGAGGAAGGAACTGCAGATGCTGGTTTAATAGACAATAGACAATAGGTGCAGGAGGAGGCCATTCAGCCCTTCGAGCCAGCACCGCCATTCAATGTGATCATGGCTGATCATTCTCAATCAGTACCCCGTTCCTGCTTTCTCCCCATACCCCCTGACTCCGCTATCCTTAAGAGCTCTATCTAGCTCTCTCTTGAATGCATTCAGAGAATTGGCCTCCACTGCCTTCTGAGGCAGAGAATTCCACAGATTCACAACTCTCTGACTGAAAAAGTTTTTCCTCATCTCCGTTCTAAATGGTCTACCCCTTATTCTTAAATTGTGGCCCCTTGTTCTGGACTCCCCCAACATTGGGAACATGTTTCCTGCCTCTAACGTGTCCAACCCCTTAATAATCTTATACGTTTGATACGATAGTGGTGTTTAAGAGGCTTTAAGATGGGCACATAGAAGTGCCGGGAATAGAGGGATATGGATCCTGAAGAGGCAGATGAGACCAGTTGAACTGGGCATCATGTATGGCACCAACATGATGGGCCGACAGGCCTGTTCCTGTGCTGTACTGTTCTATAAGTAATAAAAGAACTCAGAGTAAAGAATAAAACTGAGCAAAGGGAGCAGGGCTGCATGAAAGGGAAATCAAGCTCGGGTTTCCTCATGATGGACTTTGAGTTGGGTTTAGTTTATTGTCACGTTACCAAGGTACACTGAAAAGCTTTGGTTGCGTGCTAACCTCGCAAGTGCCTGCCCTGCCTGTAGAGCAGGACGTCGGTCGGGGAATGTCTCCGACCGGCCCCTTGTAGACTGCAGATGTACGTGCTGAGGGATGCCCTGAAGCTTGGTGCAGCCAACGCCGAGCCTCTGTAGGAGAGGACCACAGCCCGGAGTCAGTTGGGGACACCCCTCAAACACGGGAAGTGATATCATCTGAGTGGCAAGGGTGTTTTGTTTAAAGATAGGTGTTAGCCAGTGCCATCTTCTTCGCTGCCGTGTGCCGGGGCAGCAGGGCGAAGGCTGCGGATGGCAATAGGATCAACAAACTCATCAGGAAGGCTGGCTCCGTCCTGGGGTCTGAGTTGGAGTCACGGGGTGTGGTCTTGGAGGGGTGGATGCTCCTCAAACTGCAGAGCATCCTGGACAATACAGCTCACCCCCTCCATGACACACTGGTCAACCTGAGGAGCACCTTCAGCAACAGACTGGTCCCACCAAGGTGCAGCACAGAACGCCACAGGAGATCCTTCTTCCCTGTGGCTATCAGACTGTACAACTCCTCCCCCTTCTGTCATGGGGTAGACTGAGTTGACTCCCCTCCCTCCGTCCCCCCCACCCCAATCTTTGCACATCCCCGAAGCCTTTCCACTCATCCCTTTAATTTCATGTTTAATTTATTTTGTGTTTTTCTTTACCGTTGGTAGATTAATTTCCCTCCTGGAATAAGTAAAGTTCTATCGTATCATATCGTATCGAACACTACTGAGTATGACATGATTGAACGTATGGATACTGAAAATGTCCAAAGAGTTTTTATATACTTTTTGTTTTGTATACATTTTTTATTCAGAATAACGTTTATTTTTGGAAAAAAAAACATTGGTTTGGTATCAGTTTGAAGAGATGTCCTAACCCAAAACGTCAGCTATCCATGTTCTCCAGAGATGCTGAGTTAATCCATCACTTTGTGTCCCTTTATTGGTAAACCTCCAACTAAAGTTCCTTGTGTCACCATTCACTCCATTCACCTTACCTCAACACATTATTAACACATGAATGACCAGAGCCCTTGACGCATTCATTGGTTTGGTATCAGTCTGAAGAAGGGTCCCAACCCGAGACATCACCTACCCATGTTCTCCAAAGACGCTGCCAGATCTTCCAGAACCAGCACTTTGTGTCCATTTAATCTCACTCAAAGTTGGGTAAACCAGCATCTATTTTCTTGTGTCACCATTCATTGTACTCGCCTACCTCAGCTTGGGTTGTTCCAGCTCAAGGTTTGGTAAACCAGCATCTGCAGTTCCCTGTGTTACTATTCAGTACACTCACCCTCCCTCAGCCTGGCTTGAGAAAGCTCACGCTGTGGTTAACCAGCGTCTGCAATTCTTTGTGTCCTGATGTTGAGCTAGCTCAAGCTTTGATAAACCAACATCTATTTCTTCGTGCCACCACTCATTGCACTCAGCCTGGCTTGGGGCAGCTCAGACTTTGGTAATCCAGCATTTGGTTCTTGTGTCACCATTAATTACACTTACCCAACCTTACCTTGGCTTAAGATAGATCAAGCTTTGGTAAATCAGCATCTATTTCCTTGAACCGCTATTCATTACACTCAAGATGGACACAAAAAGCTGGAGTAACTCTAGAGAGAAGGAATGGGTGACGTATCGGGTCGAGACCTTTCTTCAGCCTGGCTTGAGATAACTCAAACTTTGGTAAGCCATCATTTAGTTCTTGTGCGACCATTCATGGTACTCGGCCTACCTCAGCTTGGGTTGAATTGGCTCTAGTTTTAGTAAACCAGCATCTATTTCCTTGCACCACCATTGATTGCACTCAGTTTGGGCTGAGATAGCTCAAACATTGGAAAACCAGCATCTAATTCCTTGTGTAACTTTCATTACACCCACCCAACATAAGCTTGGGTTGATCCAACTCAAGGTTTGGTAAACTAGCTTTTAGTTCCTTGTGCCACCATTAATTGCACTCATCCAACCTTAGTTTTGGTTGGGATTGTTCAAGGATTGGTAAACCAGCATCTAGTTCTTTGTGCACCCACCATATGTCAGCTTAGGTTGGGATAGCTCAAGGTTTGGTAAAGCAGCGTTTAGTTCCTTGCACCACCATTGATTGCACTCACCCTATCTTAGCTTGGCTTGAACTCAAGGTTTGGTAAGCCAGTTGTTAGTTTCTTGTGCCACCTTTCATTGCACTCACCCTACTTTAGCTTGGGTTGAGAGAGCTGAAGGGTTGGTATTTCCATCAGCATCTATTTCCTTGCACCACCATTGATTGTACTCAGCTTGGGTTGAGATACTGAAGGGTTGGTAAGCCAGCATCTATTTTATTGTGCTGCCATTGACCTATTTCCTTGTGCTGCCATTGAATGTACTGAGCTTGGGTTGAGATACTGAAGGATTAGTAAGCCAGCATCTATTTCATTGTGCTGCCATTGATTGCACTCAGTTTGGGTTGAGATACTGAAGGGTTGGTAAGCCAGCATCTCTATTGATTGCACCCAGCTTGGGTTGAGGTACTGAAGGTTTGGTAAGTCAGCACCTATTTCATTGTGCTGCCATTGACCTATTTCATTGTGCTGCCATTGAATGTACCCAGCTTGGGTTGAGGTGGTAAGCCAGCATCTCCATTGATTGCACTCAGCTTGGGTTGAGGTGGTTGGTAAGCCAGCATCTATTTCATTGTGCTGCCATTGAATGTACTGAGCTTGGGTTGAGGTGGTAAGCCAGCATCTCCATTGATTGCACCCAGCTTGGGTTGAGATACTGAAGGTTTGGTAAGCCAGCACCTATTTCATTGTGCTGCCATTGACCTATTTCATTGTGCTGCCATTGAATGTACCCAGCTTGGGTTGAGGTGGTTGGTAAGCCAGCACCTATTTCATTGTGCTGCCATTGACCTATTTCATTGTGCTGGCATTGATTGCACTCAGCCGACCTGAGCTTGGGTCAGGCGCCATCTATCGGCCAAGGCCTTCACCGCACCGCCGCGACCACCTGACGCACGCTGCGCGATGACGTACGGCGGTGACGCGGGTGCGTGGCCGGCGTGAGGGGCCTGGCCCGGTTGCGTGGCGACGCGGCGCCAGTGGTGGAGGTGGAGCGAGAGCGAGAGCGGACTCGCCTGGGATCGGGATAGAGACAGGGACGGAGAGAGAGCGCGCACCACACCGAGCTCCTTCACTACCTGCCGCCGCAACCTGCACCATGCCGCCGTGGTGAGGATGGGAGTCCCGTGGGGAACCGCGCCGCTGGGGCCCGGCAGCCGCCCGCTCAGGGTCGTCGTCGTCGTCCTGCTCGCAGCGTCGGTGCTGCAGCTGCGGCCGGCAGGTAAGAGGCCTGGGTGGGTCTGTGTGTGTGTGTGTGGGGGGGGGGGTCTGTGTGTGGGGGGGGGGGTCTGTGTGTGTGTGGGGGTCTGTGTGTGTGTGGGGGTCTGTGTGTGGGGGGGGGGGTCTGTGTGTGTGGGGGGGTCTGGGTGTAGGAGTGTGGGGGTCTGTGTGGGGGTCTGTGTGTGGGGGGGGGGGGGGTCTGTGTGTGTGGGGGGGGGGGGGTCTGTGTGTGTGGGGGGGTCTGGGTGTAGGAGTGTGGGGGTCTGTGTGGGGGTCTGTGTGTGGGGGGGGGGGTCTGTGTGTGTGGGGGGGTCTGTGTGTGTGGGGGGGTCTGTGTGTCTGTGTGGGGTGCGTGTGTGGGGGGGGGTCTGTGTGTGTGGGGGGGGGGTCTGTGTGTGTGGGGGGGGGGGTCTGTGTGTCTGTGTGGGGTGCGTGTGGGGGGGGGGGTCTGTGTGTCTGTGTGGGGTGCGTGTGGGGGGGGGGGGTCTGTGTGTCTGGGTGGGGTGCGTGTGGGGGGGGGGGTCTGTGAGGGGAGGGTCTGTCTGGGTGTGTCTGTGTGGGGTGCGTGTGTGTGGGGGGGGGGTCTGTGGGGTGCGTGTGTGGGGGGGGGCTCTGTGTGGGGAGGGGGGGTCTGTGTGAGGGGAGGGTCTGTGTCTGTGGGTGTGTCTGTGTGGGGTGTATGTGTGTGGGGGGGTCTGTGGGGGGGGGGGTCTGTGTGGGGGTGTGTGGGTGTGTGTGGGGGTCTGTGTGTGGGTGGGGGTCTGTCTGTGTGGGGGTCTGTGTGGGTGGGGGTCTGTGAGGGTCTGTGTGTGTGTGGGTCTGTGTGTGTGGGTCTGTGTGTGTGGGTCTGTGTGTGTGTGGGTGTGTGTGGGGGTGGGGGTGTGTGTGGGGGTGTGTGGGTGTGTGTGTGCGTGGGGGTGTGTGTGTGGGGGTGGGGGTGTGTGGGTCTGTGTCTGTGGAGCAGACGAAGAAGGGTCTCCACCCGAAACGTCACCCATTCCTTTTCTCCAGAGATGCTGACTGTCCCGTTGTGTTACTCCAACATTTTGTGTCTTCGGTCTGTGGGTCTGGGCCGCTGGCTGCGGTGGTGGCTTCACACAGTAACTGGCGGTGTTCAGGTACCTGGGCCATTATGCCTCCTTGTCACCTCCCTTCAGCCAACAGTGAACCATTCTACATTTCCTTGAAGATCATCTACTTTGATCTGACCCGTTGAGTAACTCCAGCTTTTTGTATCTACGGTGTAAACCAGCATCTGCAGTTCCTCCCTACACATTTCCTCTGCTTTCACCAGTCGTTTTTACACTCTCAGTCTGAAGAAGGGTGTCGATCTGAAACGTCACCCATTCCTTCTCTCTGTAGATGCTGCCTGTCATAATCAGTGCCGGGCCATTATCAGCGCTTGTGAAAACAATGTCTGTCATCAGAGCATTGGGGCTGCGGGAGACCCTAGAGTTGATGGTGGATGCACCTCGGGAACAAATGATCAGTTAGTGTGTGTGTAGATAGGCACATGATGCTGGAGTAACTCAGCGGGTCAGGCAGCATCTCTGGAGAAAAGGAATCGGTGTTCCTTTTCTCCTGTATGTGTGTTTATGTACATGTATACATGCACATACATATGTGAGAGCAAAAAGTTGTGTGTGTGTGTGTGTATATATATATAAATATATATGAACTGTACTGAACTTTTTAATCTTGTTTATTATATTGTTTACAAAGTACTATGTTTACATATTGTGTTGTGCTGCTTCAAGTAAGAATGACATTATTCTGTCTGGGACATATGACAATAAAACACTCTCGTGACTCTTGAGATGCTGCCTGACCCGTTGAGTCACTCCAGCATTTTGTGTCTGTCTTCGGTGTAAACCAGCACCTGCAGTTCCTTCCTATGCAGTTGGTATGTGTGGGCAGAATGGTTTAGGGATGGATAGATTATTCATTATAAGCATACGCTAAAACTTAATTCAAACACTGAAGCAGATCAAGTTAAAATGTAAAGACACTATATAATCAATGAGGTAAGGCAGACCGCTGAGTTACTCTATCACATTGTGTCTTCTTTTGTTTTGCCAACCAGCACCTGCAGTTCCTCGTGATAAAGTAAAAATTTAATGCAACTCAATATTTACTCAGGAGCGATGTTAAAAGAGTATAATTTATAAATTCCTTTATCAAGAGCTTAAAATGAAGTCGTGAAGGTCACAGCGGAACGATATTTAATGCATCTGCAATGTGGATAATGTCTGGAGTAATCAAAAATGCGTACTTTTAGGGTTTAATGCAAGAACGTTTGCTGATCTGGACAAACACAAATTGTGTACAGCATTAATACAATTAATATTTGATGAATCTTCTGTCAATAACGTAGTTGTTAGAGATATTCGGAGTAAATTGTAAAAGTGAGCATCGAGAAATCTGTCTGAATCAAAAGTTAAAGCAGGCTCTTTATTTAATAAAGCGTCATGGTTCATAAAGCTTCATGATTTTTATGATGAGCACAATTTTACTTTTGCTCTGGATATCATTTAGTTTGAGTGCAGTTTAGATAATGAACATTTTGGAGAGGAATGTAAGTTGCATTTTAACAGGTTAAGAAAATAAATGTAAAAATGTATAGTGGCGAGAGTGTTGCGATACATTTTGCAAGTAATGGATTATTAGCCGAGCTATTTAAAAAACTTGCTTGTACTTTGTTTAAGCAAGACTTTATATTTTTTTCATATTCTACCTGCAGTACAAGTTTTAAATGCTTAACTTATCAGTTAATACAAATCCTTTACTTGGTTTTTACAAATTTAAGATAAACATTTGTTTTTAATTCCATTCTATATTTAAATAAATATATTTATTATAAAAGGTGGGAATTAATAACAGTACGATTATTGTCTGGCACTGTCATATAAAATGTTTGGAGACCAGAAAATGATTTAGTGAACTATTGTATTTTCAAAAATCTGATTAATATATGTTGTTTGTAACATTTATACATACTGATTTGTTCAAATCAAGAATGCAACCTTTATAGAATAACAATGGCTGGAACTTGTGTCCTATATGAATTTATGCTTGCCCATAACACAGGATATTTAACAAATATTTTGATTTAACATACAAATGTTTGATGTTCAGCTGTTGTGAATTCATGCGAGGGCCTCATCTATAATGGAAGAGAGGAACACCCGTTTCCTAAATAATGGCAACATCTCCGATGATTTAAGAAGATGGAGGTACAGGCAAGGACCGAGAAAACAATATACTGGACATTGCCTTAAATTCTATATAGTGACTTGGAAGGAATGCATTAAACAAACTAGGCAATACATTTGGGAGAAAGCAATTGTAGATGGAATGATTTAAAAAAAATAGAAGCTAACATTGAAATGCCGACTTTCAGCTAGTCACAAGACATTTTGCATACAGTAGATGGCTTGCATTTTAGCTTGTTAGTTTGACAAATATGACTGCAGTTTGTCAGTAGTAAGGTCATACAAGCAGCAAGTCACGACCAGATAATCTACACGATGTCTGAGGGAGGAAAGCTCTCCAGCATTTTGGAAGGAAGGACTCCTTTGACTCATCTGTTCTTTTTACTTGCCACAATTCTCGCTATAAATCTCCTGTATTCATTCTGTTGTTTGTTTTTATCTATAAGACTCCTTTCAGTCATGCTTTATATTGTCACACCCATGCTTATGTCCTCAATGATTGGCCTTTGGAAGTGATCTCATCTCTATCTTGTGAATATTCCAATTTTATCCTTCGGTTAGATTTTTGCCTAGAAACTATTTGAGTGTCAGCTATTATTCCATACATAAACCATTTAGTCAATTATCCTTCCTCCATCTTCACTAAACTAGAGATTTTATAATTGCTTCCAGGATTTCTTTGCCCTCTGGATGTTGCCAGTTGTAATGGTGTCTGGATTCTACTAATGATGCAGTTTTATATCTCGCCCATTAGTATCTGTTTTTGCTCATTGTTGGAGGAAACGGTCTGATTTCACTGTCTAGATATTTCATCTATGAATTGGCATTTGGATATTAAGGATCTAAAGGCACATGGGGTTAGTATAAGAAAGTGATCTGAGGTAAAAGATCAGTCATGATCTTACACAATGACGGAGCTGGTGTAAGGGGCTATTCTTGCTTCTACTTATTTCCAGGAGTGCAGATGAACTGTTTATCATTTAACTTGGCTCAATGTCCTGTCACTGAAAAACAGCTCCTTTGTTGCATCGTTTAAAGGGCATTGAAATAAGGGCATTGACATAGAAACATAAAAAAATAGGTGCAGGAGTAGGTCATTCAGCCCTTCGAGCCAGCACCATCATTCAATATGATCATGGCTGATCATCCAAAATCAGTACCCAGTTCCTGCTTTTTCCCCGTTGAATGATTATTCTCTGTTGTAAAATAACTAATTCCATGTGTATTTACTTGCATGAATGAACATTGAGGTGAAAGAATATTTGAGTTAAAAAATAATTAATCTTCACATGATACTTCATGACATTAAATGTAGATGGATAAGCTATATAGATCCTTCACTTTTAATAGATGGTTATGTAGTGGTATTTCTTTTGGCCACGGTTGATTTATAATTATAGGACTCATTGCAAACTGGTGTGATCGGTCTCTCTCTGCAATTTAAATGTCCTGTTATGCTCGTTGAGCCAGATATTTCCGTTTTGATTATAGGTTACTCTTAAGAACAAGATTTGTAACAAAAAAATATTTAACTACAAAGCAACCAAGTGTTTGAATTTATTTTCCATTACCCCCCATCTTGAGATGAGATGACTCAGGTTACCTGTTCACCATTACATTTTTGTATTCATCCATTTGCAGTGCAGTTCAGGTAGTTCTGCTACATGGTGAAAGTTGAGTTTCTAAGAAATCTTGTAGTACAGAAAGTTGCATTAACATTTTTTGTGTTAGTTGAAAAATGTGTGTTGGAAGCTAGAGAATTTCAGGTGCAGCAACAAAATTAGTTTTCCTGCGGGATTTCCAAAATTAAAGGCATTTTTAAAATAGTTATAGGTTTATTTTGTTACTGCCAGCTAAAAGTACGAAAGTCTATATGTTATTTAAAAAATATATGTTATCATTGCACATGTATCAATAGAAACAAATGATTGGAAATTTCCAATGGCCCACTGCAGTGAAACTAGCACTCATTTCTTGAACAATGGGTGTCTGAATACTGTAGAGTGGTTAATGTAAACTTTTTCAGTCAGAGGGTGGTGAAGGTGTGGAATTCTCTGCCTCAGAAGGCAGTGGAGGCCAGTTCGTTGGATGCTTTCAAGAGAGAGCTGGATAGAGCTCTTAAGGATAGCGGAGTGAGGGGGTATGGGGAGAAGGCAGGAACGGGGTACTGATTGATAGTGATCAGCCATGATCGCATTGAATGGCGGTGCTGGCTCGAAGGGCTGAATGGCCTACTCCTGCACCTATTGTCTATTGTCTATTGTCTATTGTGTTTTTTCCCAAAAAACAGCTTTTTTTCTGCTTGCCAAGTTCCAAAGTAACTCTTAAGTGACTTTTTAGCTCCTGGTCTAAATCCTGTTATGACTAATTTGGTCTGCGTTCCCTGATTCATCGATAGCGCCATATCCAATTCACTAATTACAGCAGAACTAACTGCTGGTGGAACTCTGGGTCAGGCAGCTTCCGTGGAGATGAATGGACAGATAGTGTTTTGTATTGGAATCCTTTGTTCTGAAGAATGTTCTAACCCAACATACCATCTATCCATTTGTTCTATACCATCTATCCATTTGTTCTAACCCAACATACCATCTATCCATTTCTCTCCACAGATGCTGCCTCACCCGCTGAGTTCCACCAGCAGTCTTTTTTTTTGCTCAGGGTTCCAGCATCTGCAGTTTCTTTAGTTTCCATTGTAGCGTATGACCTGTATGTGGAAGCCATTGGCAATCCCACCACTTGCTGACCTCCTTTAATTGCTTCTGAACAGAGATGACATTGAAAAATCACCCACAATGATGAGCCTGGAGCTAGAATGTATAGGCACAGTAGCCTTCCTTTTCTGAAACCCATTAATGAACCAGTTGGGTATTTATAATTGATTACTGTTTCAGAGACTAGATTTTATATATATTTAATAAATCTATATTTATTTAATTAGAAGTGCCAACGGCTATTGTGTGAATTCAGACTCTCGTTTCTGGATCAATAGGCTGAAACGCTGGCTGCCGCTCTGTTAACCACAATGTTACTCTACCACTATGCTTCTTGAGAGTGCACTTTAATGGCTTTTTGAACCATAAAGTACTTCAACGGCATTTTGACCTTGTTATGGCTTTACACCCAGCTAATGGTAGCTGATTAGCATCTTATCCTCAAAAATGACAGTCCCTCTTGTGGTTCTGAGATATTATAGCCATGATAGAGGGAAGGGTCGGTCCAGTAGCTCGGGAACATATACTTAAGGCATAATAGAGCTACATCTTCCTTGAGCTTTGTCCCCTTTGATCTCATTATCACACCTTACCTGTGCATATCTCTGTGTCTCCCTCTCCTTGACTCTCAGTCTGAAGAAGGGTCTCGACCCAAATTGTCACCCATTCCTTCTATCTGCCTGTCCTGCTGATTAACTGCTGATAGGAGAAGTCAATTGATTAGGGAAACCTCATGGCAGTGCTTGGGATATCCTTGGATTGTCCAGTGAGAAGAGATGGGTGGAACTTAGAAATAAGAAGGACATGGTCACTTTGGTTTATTTAGATTATATTTGCTCCCCCAGTTGTCTGGGAGAGTTAGAAAATATATAGGGAGTTTGCAGATAGCTGTATGAATAACAGGAAATAAGAAAGGAAGGGGTGAGACAGGGTTGAAGAGTTGCGGATTGAAAAGCCCAAGGGAGGAAAGTAATGGGGGGGGGGGGGGAGGAAATGGAGGGGTGAAGTAGGTGGGGCTCGATGGAGGGAAGGGGGGTTGTGGGACTCTGCCAAAGTGTTTATTTTATTTCATTGCTGTTTGTGGTACCTTGCAGTACATAAATTGTCACTTTTTAAAAACTTTACAAAAGTGATTATTTTACTGGCTGAGAAATGTTTGGGACATACTGGGATTGTAAAGTGGGTACTTAAGCTGCTAAACTAATCTTTCAATACCTCTTGCCTAATTTCCTACTGGAGTTTTGCAATTTCACTTCGTTTACTGGAAATATTATCTTGCTATTTATTTGTTTTGATGGAGCAGAGGATTTTTGAAATGTAGAGTAGGTGATGTAGAAGTTAAGACAAAACCAACCTAATTACCATTTTAGTCAGAGGGTGGTGAACCTGTGGAATTCTTTGCCACAGAAGGCTGTGGAGGCCGCCAATTGATATTTTAAAGGCTGAGATAGATAAAGTCTTGATTAGTACGGGTGTTAGGGGATATGGGGAGAAGGCAGGAGAATGGGGTTAGGAGGGAGAGATAGATCAGCCACGATTGAATGGCGGTGTAGACGTGATGGGCTGAATGGCCTCATACTGCTCCTATCACATATGACCTCATGTTCCAGATATCATTGAGTAAAAAGGAGATTGCACTGCACCTATTTCTTAGATGGAAACATACCTGCTGTATATTTACATTTTGTTTTCTTCAAGTTACAATATGTCAATTTTCTCTTTGTTCCTGCATTTGCAAGATGTCATAATTGTTGGAATTCCTTTGACACTATTTAAGTAAGCAATGAAGGCAGCAGAGAGATCCTTCCCAGCAATGTCTGTCTGTGCTTTAAAATCTCTTGTAGATGATGTAATGTTTGCCTTTAGTACTGGAGTTGCCAATTTGCCTTTTCGGGCTGTTATGCACATAATGAATTTCACTTGGAAGCCAGACACTTTATATATTTCTCTCTCAACTTGACAGCATGATTTCTGTTTTTTAATCTAGTTGAATCTGTAAAGGAAATAATCTTGTCTCCAAATGCATCTGTATTTTTACTTGTTCACTAAAAAATCACAAATTAATTTACAAACAATGTTGGTGGGGGATAGAGGAGTGCCAAGCCTAAGGGACTAATTGTTTGAGGCTGTAACTCTCTGGTTCAACCTGAGCATCTTCTCGGGAAGAAGGAATAATATCCGAAACAATGCTCCAGGGTGGAGATAATGTCTTTTGTTACCCGTGTCTTTCCTGTGTTTAGCTGAGAGTAAACAATTCAAAAGTGGATATGGTTAAAAAAACATGTAACTTTTTGTATGATGCTGAAAGTTTACATCAACACCTATAGATAAATAATCCATAATATTTTAGAGGTGTAGTCAGGTGACATTAGGCACAGAATCAAAATAAAACTAATTATGAGTTGTGGTCTAAATGAGGTTACATCAATATGGATGCAAAAGGCTACAAAAAGACTTAAACATCCGGAAGAGAATTTTAGCTTTGAGGCAAGGCTTTCATGTCCGGTTGGAGGTCACAAATAACTGATCTGTATAATATGGATATATTTAATGTTTGCTCATAATTTATCAGACTGAAATAATCGTAGAATGAATTCATGATTCCACTTGTACAACAATAACAGCGAACAGAGATTTTTGGGAAGCATGGTTCTCTTTCATTTTAGAGGCATGTTGATAAACTGTTATGTCACCATGGTGTCAGTAGCTAGGTAAATTGTTGTATCAAGTGAGTGGTATCTCCATTAAACCTCCCTCTCACCTTATAGCTATGTCCTCTAGTGCTGGACATTTCCACTCTGGGAAAAATATTCTGACTGTCTACACTATGCCCCTCAGAATTTTATATACTTCTATCTGGTCTCCCCTCAACCTCTGACATCCCACAGAAAGCAAGACAATCCAACATCTCCCTGTGGCTGAAATCCTCTAATCCAGGGAAAACCCTCTCCAAAGCTTCCCCATCTTAATGGGGTGACCAGAACCGCACAATAATCCCAATGTGGCCAAACCAAAGTCCTATAGGGCTGCATCATTACGTCTTGTTCAGAATGGCCTGTTTCCACCCGTATAACTCCATTATATATTTATGTGTTTATTGCTTTAGTAAGCCTGTATAAGCTGCAGCAAGTAAGAATTGAATTGTTCTGGTCCCAGTAGATATAACAATTTCCCCATTACAGTAGAGACTCATGAGCACCGGAGGAAGCGCATGTGAATCATAACTTCATTGAAAGTTCACTCTCGGTGGTGGGGGTTGAGGTTAAACAGCTGGTTAATGTTTCCTGCAGTTGCATGAGAAAGTGCCATGAGAAGAGGAGTGGTTTGTGGAGATGAAAGTATATACTAAGGTTCCTTCATAGTATTGAAAGGGGAAGATGTCTAGTGGTGGAATCTTTGTGAAAGTGACAGGAGCTGCAAAAGATTTTCAAGTTGCCTTTGCGTAGGTCAGACCTAAAATGAAGCACTTATTTTCAGCCCATTACACTTTAATCACCCTCAATGTAACCTTCACTCATTGGAATTAACGCTACATTATGTACACATGCAATATAGGGCATTGCAGTTTCTTAATTGAAAACTGCTTTCATAAGATTAAAATTCTAAAACACAGTAAGAGTACATACAGTCCTAGAATTTGATTGCAAGGATATATTGCTATGTGGATTTGAGATATAACCTGTCCTTTATACTCATGTCGGGGGGGATTAGAAATATTAAAATATTTGTGAAAATGAATGAAGAATAATGAGCTAGGTCATGTTTGACTGACCTTGGATTCATTCTCGGGGCTAATTTCACTACTTACCTGCAGTGGCACCCACTAGATCCATTGCAGTGCTGCAGAGCTGGCTCAAAGGGCCGAATGGCCTCCTCCTGCACCTAGTTTCTATGGGCAGTGGAGGTCTCCGTTCAGTATGCAACCTGGGCCCTGTCCACAGTAGCGCCTTTGACTAAAGCTTGTTTTGCTCGGATATCTGTGTGTGTGTGTGTGTGTGTGTGTGTGTGTGTCTTTGATATTCCGTTCAATTAATAACATGCACGGGAAGTGAATGATTAACGTGAACAGAAGTTTTATCCTTTTAGAAGGATGAGAGGAGATCTTATCGAAACGTATAAGATTATTAAGGGGTTGGACACGTTAGAGGCAGGAAACATGTTCCCAATGTTGGGGGAGTCCAGAACAAGGGGCCACAGTTTAAGAATAAGGGGTAGGCCATTTAGAACTGAGATGAGGAAAAACTTTTTCAGTCAGAGAGTTGTGAATCTGTGGAATTCTCTGCCTTAGAAGGCAGTGGAGGCCAATTCTCTGAATGCATTCAAGAGAGAGCTGGATAGAGCTCTTAAGGATAGCGGAGTCAGGGGGTATGGGGAGAAGGCAGGAACGGGGTACTGATTGAGAATGAACAGCCATGATCACATTGAATGGCGGTGCTGGCTCGAAGGGCCGAATGGCCTCCTCCAGCACCTATTGTCTATTGTCTATTTTCAAAGAAAGCTGGTGATTCCATTTAGATTAATGAGGTTGTCCCTTGGCTGATGTAAAGCTGAAAGGGGGTTGTGAACAGTATCTTGGCTCCTCGGCCCAGTCAGAACCGGAACAGTGACGTGCGTCAGGAAAGCGATGTTAGCATTTGACTTGCAGTATTTTTCTGACTTCTATGTTAGAGTACAGAGATGATGATGATGATAATGATGATGTGCTGAACAACAAAGGACAGATGGCACGGAACACTGCTCATGTTTGAACTCGATCCAGCTCATTATAGTCATATGACAAGCCTTTTTTTAACTGCAGCTGTATAATTGCAGAATTATGTAGATTAAATAAGCTGTTTACCTTGGGTATTGTGGAGGTCATATGATAAACTCAGTAATGCACCAACCTTTCATCTCTGAGAATTCGGTTGAAATCCAATCCACAACAATGAAATAAATGTTTCATCGCTCCTGATTATAAGAATGGAAAGTTTAGGCAAACCAAAGTAGTTTCCCACTCGGACTAAACTAACCTGTCAAAATTATGCATTGATCAGTGAAAATTAATTTTTTTCCTCAACATGAAAAAGGTGTTTGGAAATGTTATGGAGGTTTATATATTGATCAAAATAAAGATAATTTTAGAATACAACTGCAACTAAGATTGTATAGGGCCCGGATGAAACCAAACCTGGAGCATTATTTACAATTTTTGTCTCCTTATCATAAAATGATAAATGTAAGGTAAAATGTAAGGAGGGAATGCAGTGAAAATTTGCCGGGTTAAGTTCATAGGATGGCTTTGAGTAGGCTAGGTCTTCATTCTCTACCATTTAAAATTCTCACAAGGATTTAAAAGACTTGAGTGCAGAGAGAATGCTTAACCTTGCTGAGAAATCTAGAACTTGACTCATAATTTTACAGCATATCAACAGGTTCTTTTGGCTCATCGCATCTAGGCAGCCATCATGCCTATCTATACTAATCACACTTGACTGCATTAGTTTCATATTGTTCTATGCCTTGCTCATTCAACTAATTGTCCTGATACATCTTCATTGTTGTTAATATTCCTGCCTTTGGCAGCTCATTCCAGACATTTTCAAAATATTCAAAGTTAATGAACAACTCTGCAAAGAGAGTGTTTTTGAGAATCATTAACTTTCCAGCTGTCATATCCAGGTAGTGGTGACTGAGGTAGTGCCCTGGACTGTAAGCTTTATTTTTCCAGTCATAAAAAATGAATTGATTAAAACAAAACATGTATGTTTAGAGGCAATGTTTGGTGCATAACTATGGCTTGAATTAAGTAGTCACCTGAGTTTGGTCCTGTTACCCTATCTTGATTAGTAAGGGTGTCAGGGTTTATGGGGAAAAGGCAGGCGAATGGGGTTGAGAGCGAAAGATAGATAGATCAGCCATGATTGAATGGCGGAGTAGACTTGATGGGCCGAATGGTCTAATTCTTTTTTTGTGCTTATGAATTGCAGAACTGGTCAAAGTGTTTGCAAGAAATTCTGTGCTTTAGTCATGGTATAAATTGACGGGATTTGTGTTAATTTACTTATTAGTGGTGATCCACTGTTAATTACTGTGTTCTCATCTCGTCATCTAATTTACCTTTTATTTGATTGGTATAAGGCAAAGTAAGTCAATGGAGCATGTATAAATCTGAATTAACACATCACCTATTTTCCTGTCAAAACTATTAATCCAAGCCCCAGCATTAAACAGGTTTAACAAATGCTTTCAGTACTTAGCACATTTTCTTTGGCAGTTAAGAAAACTTCTTCTAATGTTCTGTTCTTAACCACAGCATGCATTGGGATATCATTGCATGAACAAAGTCTTATGATTACTCTTGGAACCTCGGCAGTGAGTATTAGTCGCTGATAAATGTGTGCAAAACTAGGTCACTGCATCTCCATATATATGATCTAGATTTGCAAGGCAATAAGGAAAACATGGGGCACTCGTGAGACACTTTGTTACGGGGAAGAGGATATGTTTACCTTGAGGCATGACTTCATTAGGGATTCAAACGAGGTTGGTATAGTGCACGTGTACGTTCATGTGGGCATCTGGTCCCACTGTGTTAAAAACGATTGCCATTCAAAACAAAATTAAGAATCATTAATTGGCAAAGTGTTGAAGAGCCATGAATCTATAAAAGATAACTATTTGAGTTACATGAGAATTAAAGGAAATGAGCGCTGTTCTACTTTTGATTATTCTTTAATGCTATGTGATCTTTATTTCAACATATTGGACTTGTATTAGAGGAGTATAGCTTGTGAGAAGGCAGACTTGTACTTTAGAATCAACAAGATAGGATTGTTGACTTAAGGATTCATCATATTGTTTTGAAAAGGGGTAGGACAAGGAAGATTACAAAAGAGTTATTACAAAAAAAGGTTACAAGGGAGGTTATAAAAGCACAAAAAGTATAAGAAAATGTTGATAATGAGACTGGAATCTCAATCTAGTTTTGCCTACGTAAAATTACTCTGCCAGTCACATTCCAACCACATTTTATGGATTATAGTTTTTCTAATGAAAGTATCTGGCTTTGATGAGACAGACAGAGAAGACCTTGTGAAGTCATCATATACAGGAGTTGTTGTATACAGGTAGGGTTGCCAATTGGCCCATATTAGCCAGGACATCCTGTATTTTGTGCTAAATTGGGTTGTCCCGCATTGGAGGCTAACACAGTGTGTTCGGGGAGCGGGGCCGAGTGTGTTTGCCTAACGGAGGTTGCGTAGCACTCGGCCCTGCTCCTGAACACACTCCGTTAGCCTACACTGTCCCGGCCTACAGCGGGCCCAGGCGGCCGCCATTGGTGGAGCGGGTGCACGTGGCCGCTGGCTGGGTGAGGTCACCTTGACCCGTATTTGGGAGTGAGATAGTTGGAAACCCTAAAAACAGGGGTAATGTATAACATTGGTAAATTTACCTGGTGAGCAGTTGAGCCATGTAGATCGGAAGGCTGGAGTGCTGGTGGCAATATAATTGGACCAAACCCCTGAGATAATACAGAGGAACATCCCTTTCTACTGCTGCTTTCTGAGCCGCCTTCTATTCTGTCATCTCATATTTTGTCCTTTTTGCAAGATGCATTGCAGCAACTTGACAGAGCTGCTTTTGGGAAGCAGATGTTAAACTTTCACCCTCCACCACCTGAGAAGGACGGAGAAAAAGTTTCCGAAGATAGACACAAAAAGCTGGAGCAACTCAGCGGGACAGGCAGCTTCTCTGGAAGGAAGGAATGGGTAACGTTTCGGATCGAGACCCTCCTTCAGAAAAAGTTCCCCTTTGTTTAATCCAGGAACCCAAGATTTAAAATACATCATGATTCCTTCATAGTATTTGGATCAAAATTGAGCAACTTGCCACTTGAAGAATTCCAGCTATAACTTTACTTTGCAAACAGTAGCAGTACATGATGAAGATAATAACCAATAACGTTTCCACATATACCCAGAGGCTGTGAACAACTTTGCACGTGTATTGGTATTTTTATTATTGTTACATGTACTGAGGTAAATTAAAATGCGATTGTTTGCATGCTATCCAGTCAAATCATACTATATACGAGTAAAATTAAGTCATACAGAAGTACAGCAGGTAGTGCAAAGAGAATGCAGGGCATAGAATAGTGTTACAGCATTATGGCCTTACATTTACAGAGAAAAAGTCAAAGGTTTACAATGAGATAAATTGGAAGATTGGGACTACATCCAAGCTTATGGGACAACTATTCAGTAGTCTGATGACAGCAGGGCAGAAGCTGTTCCAGAAGCTTTCAAGTTTTTGTATCTTCTGCCCAACCGGAAAGGGGAGAAAAAGGGATGACTGGACTGGAAATGGCCTTGATTATATTTGCTGCTTTCTTGGGGCAGCGTAAAGTGTAGATGCAATCTCTGTGATGGACCAGATCCAAAGCTTTCTGCAAATTCTTGGCGTCTTGGTCAGAGCTATTATCAAATTATGATGTAATTGATTCCGAGGAAAAATAAAAATTAGCATTTTTTGAGATTATTCGGAAGATATTGGCAGACTTTGTCTACTCAGAGATATTTTGTGATATGGTGACTAGTTGTACAGCAAAACCAGACATAAAATGCTGGAGTAACTGAGTAGGTCAGGTAACATCTTTGGAGAAAAGGAGTAGGTGATGTTTCATGTCGGAACCCTTCTACAGACCGCTTCTCTATCTTTCAGTCTGAAGAAGGGTTCCGACCCGAAATGTCACCTATTCCTTTTAGTCAGAGATGCAGCCTGACTTGCTGAGTTACTCCAGCATTTTGTGTCAATCCTCAGCACAAACCAGCATCTGCAGTTCGTATCTGCTTTGTATCTAAGAGGAGTCCATAAACAGTTAGGTTCTAAATGATAAGGAAATGCTGTTCTATTCCATTAATTGCTAACCTCACCATATCAAACTATATGCTGTTACTCTACCTCAATGCTAGACCTACCAGTAAAAAAGCACTTTGCCTTATCTTGCGCCAGCTTTAAAATGTGTTCCATGACCTCTACAGGAGGCTTGTCAATAGGAATAAATGGTCATAGATCAAAGGATATCTTTGTGAGAAGAAATAATGTTGATTTCAGCTGTGAAAAATTCTATTGATCCAAAAATGAATATTTTGGGGTGGAGGTCCAGATTTCTGCAATGTTTTTGCTTCCTCACTTCAGTACTGATTGGCCGAGCCCTAATGGTAGAATTAAATGCTTTTTAATTTGTTCACCAGAGAAAATAGTGCCCGATAAATTCTTATCAAAAAAAACTTTCAATCTTCTAAATTCAAGGCAATAACTAAAATCGATAGTTAAACGCCTCCCTGCTGGAACATTGTGTCCAATCATAGCCATCACAGCTTATGAAGGAGGTCAAAATACGAAAAAAGATGCGGAAGAGTTTACTCACGTGGTTTCAGCGAAATTTATTAAAGATATCTTGCTGAAATTCTGTAAGGTCCTGGTAAAACAGTCAAGATTATTTGCATTGTGTGTGAAAAGATGGGCCTTAGACCAAACACACTACACATTTCCTGTCTGAAAAAGGGTCTTGACCCAAAACATCATCTGACCATTCCCTCCATGGATGCAGTCTGACCTGCTGAATTTCTCCAGCATTTTGTTTTTTTGCTCAAGACACTAGCTTTTGAAGTCTCTTGTGTCTACACTAAACATCTAGAAGGCACAGGTCCTCTCTCAACCTACCTCTGCCGGATCTCCCCCCTGACCGTTTATATCTACGCTGAGACACCGGAAGCAGGGTCATATTCCATATCTCATCACTGGATGTTCATTGACAGTTGCACAATGTTCATGTCTGGGCACTTTTCCTGTGATCTGCTCTATATCCTTTATCTCCATAGATGCTGCCTGACCCGCTGAGTTACTCCAACGCTTTGTGTCTACCTTTGGAAATGTATTGCCATTCTTTAGTCGACTCGGGACATAATTTTTGGAACTCCTCTATGGATGCAATGAGAAGCAACTGAGCTATCTATTATCTTTATAAAGAAAACTAGCAGGTTATGAAATCTTACCAAAACTGGGCATTCTTTCTCATCATTCTGACCAACCTGAAATAATGCCAGATATGAAAACTGATGTTTTCCAGCATCTTGCGCACTGTCTCATAATTTGTAATGCCCCAGGATCAATGAGCACCACCCTGGTAACAAGAAAGGCATGTTTCATATTGTCAAAGTCTTCCATGTTCTCTCTGCAAGCTGCAGTATTCTTTTACAAATATAATTTCAGCAAAAAATATAACCTTTTTCCCAGTGTCTTCATTTTACCAAAATTCAATAGAATCTGTAAATTTGGAACTCTCTGAAATCTTTAATGGGTTTCTTGGCATGTTTTGGTATAACGATATTGCTTCAGCAGGAGTTTTCATTTTATCTGGGTTAAAATTATCTATATTTTCCTTCAAATTGGATCCATTACAAAGTCATCACATTCTGCACTGCATTTAATTCCTTGAGCAGAGGCTTCTAGGAATTGGATGGATATAATTAATAAAAACAATCTATGAACGAGCCAGCTTATTATTTTGTCAAGTGGTTACAAAACTAGGTCGGACCTTGGTTGGCTCATTTCTGTTAACTTCTCCCTCTTTTATCTTGACACCGAAGATAGACACAAAATACTGGAGTAACTCGATAGGCAGCATCTCTGGATAAAAGGAATGGGTGGCGTTTCCACCCAATCTGAGAATAATTTTAATAGCAACCTATTCACAATTTCCAGCACCTCTGTAAATTCGATCCCCTACAGTTAATATAATACTCTATGAAAAACTGGTATAAGCATATTTTGGGTGAAAATTGCGGTATCATGCCAATGGGAGAGAGGCTTGGAAGTGCCAAGTGCAGAGGTCATCCATATTAATCGGACTTAATCGGTTTTAAAAAGGGGGCAGATCTATTAAAGCTGGAGTGCTTGTATAACTATTTCAGTGTTTCGGTGTTTTGCATGGATAGTTTCTTATTGAGGATCTTCATTTTTATTTTCTAATTTCGTTTTCTTCTGAATAATTCCAGTCTTGCACACAGAGTGTAACATGTTTTTTTAATCATGCAGTCTCCTGAATTTTAAAGCAACCTTGTAATGCCCTTCATTAATGCAGCACTTAGATTATTGCTTGCAGTGATTTTAATGGAAAAATTCCATGCGTTCATATGCTGGTCTGAGCATGGTTATACTGCATTCAGCAATTTTGTATGTCGTAAGCTGTCACAGATAGTACTGGCTAAGTTTCCCACTGACTTGAAACTTTCTTTTGTTACCCAGATGAAATGTCTGTATTCGTTATCCTAATGGTCTCACATTTTATAAAATGTGATAGAGCAATAAAATAAAATGTAAAAAAGGTAAAGAAAATCAATGTTATTTTTACCTAAAGGCTTAGAAAAAGAAAAGAGGATAGTTAATTTTGAATGCATGTAAAATATAGGGACTCAGTTGGAATACGGTGTGTAATTTTAGATAAATAATTGAAAAAATGTAGTGCACATTGACTGGGATATTACCATGGATAAGCATTTCTTTGAAAGTAAAAACTTGTTTCACCAAATTTGTGAAGTTATGATCTGATGAGGCATATCAAAGGTAAATATTAATAATTGCGGATCTGCCATCTTGATAGATTGATAGATACTTTATTATCACAAGTGTAAGAAAATAACTGCAGATGTTGGTACAAATCGAAGGTATTTATTTACAAAATGCTGGAGTAACTCAGCAGGCCAGGCAGCATCTCAGGAGAGAAGGAATGGGTGACGTTTCGGGTCGAGACGTTTCGGGTCGAGAGTCTGAAGAAGGGTCTCGACCCGAAACGTCACCCATTCCTTCTCTCCTGAGATGCTGCCTGACCCGCTGAGTTACTCCAGCATTTTGTGAATAAATTATTATCACAAGTGACATGTCACAGTGAACCTTTTTTGCATACCCTACACAGTGTATGCGAAGAGTCGCCATGTATAAGGTGCCGACAAAATTACAAAGTAGTCCCCAATAGTTACTCTTTGTTTTCTTGGCGGACCCCCCCCAACGCTTTGTTCTCTCTAGTAGATTAATTGAGAGGACACCGATTTTAAGATAAGCCGAAACTTTCCAGAATATTTATTGAGCACTTGAGCCGTATTAATGAAATTTTAATTATTGAGGAGGTATGATTCTATTAACACCATTGTTCAATTTTAGAAAATAGAAAGAAAGCTGGCCTAGATCCTTCCTCTTTCTTCTCTCATTGTTCATTAGTTAGGATGTGAAGATTCCAGCCTAAGGTATGAAAAATTCACCATTACATTGTATCGTGACAGAAGAATGCCATTACCGCAGTTTCTTTTCCATTGCAAGAAACAGAAATAAATAAATTTCACAAGGGTGGCATGGTGGCACAGCAGTAGAGTAGCTGCCTTACAGCGCCAGAGACCCAGGGTCAATCCTGACTACAGGTGCTGTCTGCATGGAGTTTGTACGTTCTCCCTGTGCCCGCGTGGGTTTTCTCTGGGTGCTCTGGTTTTCTCCCACATCCCAAAGACGTACAGGTTTGAAGGTTAATTGGCTTTTGTAAAATTGTCCCTAGCATGGAGGATAGAACTGATGTATGGGTGATCAATAGTCGGCATGGACTCAGTGGGCCAAACGGCCTGTTTCCATGCTGTATCTTTAAAGGTACAACTAAAACAAGGCTGTGTTCTGTTGCTTTTATCCAGAGTACATAAAGTAGTGATCTAATTGTAACCTGTAACATATTATTGCTGTTAAGAGAATGTCACTAAAGATTATTAATTTGTAAATAGCATATGATGTATAATTTATTTTATAGAATTACAATTTATGAGAAGGAAAACTCTTTGTTAATCTTAATGTTTATTATTCTTACAAAAATGAGCAGTTTTCATTTTTTTCTGAATGGCGTACACCTTTTAAAATATAGTCATTCTCCTAGGGGTCTCTCCTGAAATTACTAAAGGTTGTTCTAACTATTCAGTGTCAAATTATTTCAGTAACAAAAATTTCAACATGTGTAGAAAAGCAAGGAACCCCAATGAACATGCAAACAAAAATTAGGAGCTCTTGAGTTTTGAGGATTCCTGGAATTTTCTGGTTAGCCACATCATGTACAATATTAAGTGTAGTGAGGAGCTGTAGATGCTTGTTATACACCGAAGATAGACACACAATGCTGGACTAGCTCAGCAAGACAAGCAGCTTTTCTGGAGAGAAAGAATGGGTGATGTTTAGGGTTGAGACCCTTCTTCAGTCTGGAGAACGGTCGCGACCCGAAACGTCACCCATTCCTTCTCTCCAGAGATGCTGCCTGTCCCGCTGTGTTACTCCAGCATTTTGTGTCTATCTTCAAGGTACAACATTAAATTTTAATGTGAAACTGGAATACCATACACGACCACATGAGTAATGATAGCTCGGCCCTAGTTTCATTTCATAAGTTCGTAAGTCATAGGAGCAGAATTAGGCCATTTGGCCCACTGAGTCCACTCTGCCATTCCCTCATGGCAAATCCATCTTTCCCTCTCAATCCTATTCTCCTGCCTTCTCCACATAACCTTTGATACCCTTACTAATCAAGAACCTTTCATTCTCTACTTTTGAAAATACCCATTTTGCCCTTGGGCATCATTATCTCCACTCGTAATTCCATCTTTGTGGTTGGCAGACACTGTTCCCTAGTCTGTGAGACATAATATGTTATGATTCATTCCGGCAGTAAGTGGGTGGAACATGATGCAAACAAAATTGTTTCTCAAATTCTAATTTATTTCCTGTTCAAAAGCAAAACAATAAGCCTGTTTTCCCGAAAATACCACTGATAAAAGGCAGCTTTGACCTCTGGCTGGTAGACTGTCGTACAGCTTGCAATATCTCAGATTGGAGCTAAATATGGATTCACTTAAGCTCGGTTCTGTTAAATGTTTATATAGTTGATCTTTAACTTCGTCATTGGGACTTTGTTATTCCATGTAAACAACAAGCTTGGGGCAAGCTGTGTTTTAATAGAATATTCGTTCTCATAAATTAAAATTAAACTTCTGATTTCATAGTCCATTTAGTTATTTAAACAATCTTTTTTAAAATCTCCAAACTCCAGTTCTTGGTCTATAATATGAGACTTTGATGTGGCAAATATCATTCGCATTTCATTGTTCAGTGGTTTTGATACAGTTGCAATTTCTCTTTTTTTTAAAAAGAAATAGGAGGCTATTTATCCATGAGTCTCTCCCAGCCATAACAATCTGGCAATCCCATTCTTCCACCTCTTCTTCTTTCGTATGTCAACTACAACAATCAGAAGTGGTAATTGGTGCTTCAGAGTACCGTAGTTGACGCTTTGCTGCAAATGTTGCCAGTTCCGTAGAGCTACCCAGGGTAGACGACAAGGATGTAAAGCACCTCCCACCCCATTCTTCCACTTATTTCCCTTTTATTTCCTCACTGATTTAACCCTTTCTCTCTACTGTGTCCATCAACTCCGCCTTGATTCTCCTACTACCCACCTTGGGATAATTTGCAGTAACCATTTAACCAGCAATTCTTTCAGGTGTGCGAGGAAACTGGTGCATACAGAGGAAGGAGGATTGCAGTGTGGTTGCAGGAGATCGCTGGTGGTCATGATCAAAACCAGGACAATTGAGCTGAGAGGCAGCTGCAATGCCTACTGTTCCACTGTGCTTACCCAATTCACAAGTGTTGCATGCCTGCCTAATACTTCTGAAGAACTTTTTTAATCAGTGGAGGTTTATTTTTCAAAAACGTATATTTCTGGACGATTTTAGTTTTGTTCAAGATGCTGAATGACTGACCCTGTGAAATTAAACCATTGCGTATGGATTTGGTGTCATCATTGAGCATCCTTAGATGGTGCAGAACATCTGAAGTGAAACTGTTCTCCATTGCCATTGCTATATCTTAATACTACCATCAATTTGGCAACCTGTATTTTCACACGTTGAGCGTTTTTTAAATTTTTTATAGAGATCAGTTTATTTAGCAAAGTTAAGTAAAATGAATGCTGTTCTTTAGAAGCTGGATTGGGATCCCTCCAAATTCATGTTGTTTTTAGGATTAGGAAAAATATACTTTTATCCTGTCTGTTGGCTTGGATATAAGAAACGAGAAAGGTGGAGCAGAAGGAAGGAGTAGGTAATCTAGACCAACCCACAAGTTTGTACTGCCATTCAATATGATCATGACCGATCTCCCCTTCTTCTGTGCCAGTCCCATGATTTAGACCACCAGTTTGTGATTATTTGTAAATCCATGGTTCTGATATCACTGGTTTAAAAATTCCAGCTTCCCTTGCAATAACAATCTATATTTCATCAGTGTCTATGTCATTCAACTTTGTGTCACGGTTCTAATATAGCTTGATCAACTTTAACTTCAATGTGCATTCTACAATTGGCTGGTAGAGCTGCAGCCTCGCAGCGCCAGAGAAGACCCCAGTTCGATCCCGACCCCTGTTTCCGTCTGTGTGGAGCTTGCACGTTCTCCATGACCACGTAGGTTTCCTCCCAGTGTTTCGGTTTCCTCCAACATTCCAAAGATGTGTGGGTTTGTAGGTTAATTGGCCTCTGTAAATTGCTCCTAATGTGAGGCGTGGATAAGAGAGTGGGATAATATCGAACCAGTGTGAATGGATGATCAATGATCGGCATTGACTCGTTTGGCCAAAGGTCTGTTTAGATGCTTTATCTCTAAACTAATCTAAACGAAACAATTTGTATGTCTAACCAAAATGAGCGCTATGAGATCCACTGTGGCAAACAACTCCAGGAGAACCCAACATGCATCTGGGTTTCCCTCAAAATCTTGGACAGAATGTAACATTCTCACCAACTGTTTTGGGTTATTGGGTTTTGGCCAAGGCTTCTCAAACTAAGAGTAATATTAGACAAATAACCAGGCACAGCTGCTGGACAGAAGCAGTGCTAGGCCAAACGAACGATATGGAAGTTTCATGGAAGAACAACCCAGCGAGATATCCCGTCAAACTCCCAGCTACAGTAGACTTTGTGAACTCCACACACAATTTTTAAGCCATTTTAGAACCCAGAGAATAGGAATGGGAGGAAGTAATCATTAACCGCAGGGACTAACTAAGAAAAATAGTTTGTTAATCACCAACATATGATTTTGAAGAGCTTTAAATCTTTATTAGTTGGAGCAGTTGTGAGCAATAAGGTTACCAACAGAATTAAAAACATTTGTAACACTCTCCGACTACATTTTATCTCTGTACCGCCCACTCCCCTGACATCAGTCTGAAGAAGGGTCTTGACCCGAAAACGTCACCCATCCCTTCTATCTAGAGATGCTGCCTGACCCGCTGAGTTACTCCAGCATTTTGTGCCTATCTTCTATTGTTTTTTTAACTGGTCTTTTGAAAATATTAGCCCCCCAAAAAAAGAAATTAGAGGTCAGGATGTCATGCTTTCCCTTGTGAGCTTGGCAGTGTGGCTGAATGAATGATACTTTCTTGAATTATACTTTATTATCACATACGACAGGTCACAGTGAATATTCTTTGTTTTGCATACCATTAGCAAAGTATGCAAATAGCAGCCACGTAGAGGGCACTGACAAAGTTACAAAGTGTTCAGTGTAATCCCAATGGTCTCTCTTCGTTTAAGTTCATAAATTAAAGGAGCAGAATTATGCCATTCGGTCTATCAGATTTACTCTGCCATTCAGTCATGGCTGAACTATCTTCCCCTCTCAACCCCATTATTCTGCCTTCTCCTCATAACCCCTGACACTCGTACTAATCAAAAACACCCTTACTCATCAAGAAGCAACAAGTAAGAAACCTAACCGAGTTATACTTAAACTTTATGCATCTTTAAATATTTTAAGATTCTGTATTAACCAATATCTTGGGTCCTCATAGCCATACCTCTCAACTGAATTAAACAGAGAAGCATGCCTGTGCTAGATCTTGCTGCAAATTCCCCACTGTTGGTGATGGGGAATTTCTACAACTTCCAATTTTCATGTTTTGAAATGTGGACAACAAAACAGCAGTGAAATACTGATGTCAAATTCAGGACTTCAGTGTTTTCATTACTATGTGAATGTATTAGCATCCCAAAGTTGCTGAGAGTTATGTATGGGAGCACCAAAGCTCCCCATAAGATGCAGTCCAATGTTCCTGTGGGGCTTTGTACCAAACTTTGTTTTACTGAGCTCCTGTTACACATTACCAGGTTTGACCACACTAGTGACGCCTTTCTAAATAGATGTTGTAATGATCAGCGTTGAGCAAATACATTAACTTGCAAATCAAATAAGGAAAAGTAAATTAGCATATGCTTTTAGTAAGGGGTATGAAACTGAGGTTGATTTATCCCAAAGACATTCCATAATTGCTGAAGAATCCATCATCGTTTTTCTTGAACGTTGTGATTGGCTCTTAAATACCCTTTTGAGAAGACTAACCTGCCTTTCAGTTCAAGGGAAATTAGCATTGGGCAATGAAGAATGCTCTTGCTAGCAAGGCCCAGATCCTGAAACCTGCATTTAAGCAAACATTGCAGTATTAGAGAATTTGTTACTGATGGTGGAAGTTTAGTGGTCGGCTGTGGCTGCCAACCATCCTGCCCAGCACCAATACTTTGCTGTGTTAATTTATTCATTGGTGAACTGCCATAGTTATTCAATGTCATCAAAGCAAAAGGAGTGACACCCTTTTAGTGTAACCGTAGGGACTGATATTAATATTTAAAGCTATTTTGGTAAATCAGGAAAGTGGTTTCCCAGCAGTTAAAATTCTATATATATATATATATATATATATATATATAATTAGCTGCTTTAATGGAAGTTATTTATTAATTGGAGATCTCTAGTGTTGCTTTTTACTCAGCGCGAGTACATAACAGTGCTGTACCATTACTAGTCTTCTATATAAAGTGAAGAGTGATTTTTTCCCCCCAAATATTTTTCAAAGATTGCAGAGTGCCTCAGTCCTTTAAGAGTATGAGCTCTGTGCCCCAATAGCTTTTATCCAAATTCTGCATTTAACCGTGTTGCTATGAGAAAGCACTAGCCATGAGTCCGGTGTGGACCAGTCAGTCAGTTTAGTTTATTGCCACGTGTACTGAGGTACAGTGAAAAGCTTTTGTCGTGTGCTAATCAGTCAGCAGAAAGTCAACACGTGATTACAATCGAGCCATTTACAGAGCATAGATACTTGATAAGGGAATAAGATATGTTGCTGTCGGAATAGAGATTTTAAGAATGTGGAGCGGTTGTAATGTGTTTGTAGAACTGCTTCTGTGGCTAGCATGCAAATAGTCACCTGGGTTGGGCACCATCTTGGAATGCTCCCTGTTTCAAAAGAGAGGGAGACTAGTGTTGTTTCTCCTGCCTACTCCTCGTCACTGTTCTCTGAGCAATGGTCACGAGACTAAGAAACAATAGAGAAAAATACATGCGATTAAAGCAATTTTAACTGCTAAAAGAACTCAATTGGGAGTGGATAAGACCATTTTTTTCAGTAGTCCAGGAAAACAGAGTCATGGAACATAGGACTCTACAGCATGGAAACAAGCCCTTTCCAGGCTAACCTTTTCATAGCAGACAAATTAGCATTTGCCTGCATTTGGCCCACACGCCTCAAAGTTCTTTCTATACATCTATCTGTCCAAATTGGAAAAACAATCTGTAACATCTCCAGACAAGTCAAATAAACTAGATGAAACATTTCACGATGATCTGCAGACACAAAATACTCCAACTGTTGAAATCTTGAGCAAAACAGGGACTGCTTTAGGAATTTAGTTGGTAAGAAGTCTCAGTAAGGAGAAATGGATGGACAACATTTCAGGGCCTTCTGAAGAAGGGTCCTGACTCGAACTGTCTATGTCTGTCCAATTCCCTCTGCAGATGTGCTTGACCTGCTGACTTCCACTGAAAGGTCTGTTTTTATTTCCACAATGATCTAGCTGTGTAAATACAGACATATTACAACACTGCCAATTAATAAAACAAGTCGCAAATAATCTGAGCATTCCTTGTTCAGTAGCGTTGCACACTCTGTACTGCAGTTCATGGTTACCCCACCCTTTACAACAATACCCTGCAGATTATTCAGGAATGAAACAACACGCATGGAATTGTTAACTTTGTTTTCCTTTCCATCTTTGCTAAAAGTAGAGATAGATTTTGTAGTTAAGAAAGGCAAATGAAGTTGAGGTGCAGATCACATATGGCCTAATTTAAAATGATCTCAAGAATCTGATCGGATTACTTTTATTCCAGTATCACCAGTTACAGTGAAGTAGCATGGACCCTATTAACACTTCAACCACTCCAAATAACTTTATTACTGGAGACAAAAAAAACAAACGCTGGAAGAAATCGATGAGTCAAACAGCATCTCTGGAAAGAGACAACAGTTAATGTTTCAGGTGAGAGATCCTGGTTTCTCATTCCACAGATGCTGCTTGACTGGTTGAGTTTTTCCAGTATTTCCACTTTTTTGGTTCAGATTCTAGCATCTGCAATTAAAATTCCTCTTCAGTTTTGGGGGAGAGTCAGGATTGTGTTCATTTTCACAGATGAATGTCATAGCCAAGTAATGTTTGCCTCCATGTTTAAGGGTTTCCAGCAGAACCCTTTGGATTTAAAAGGAAGACAAACAGAAAAAGCTGGTGTAAGAAAATAACTGCAGATGCTGGTACAAATCGAAGGTATTTATTCACAAAACGCTGGAGTAACTCAGCAGGTCAGGCAGCATCTCAGGAGAGAACGTCACCCATTCCTTCTCTCCTGAGATGCTGCCTGACCTGCTGAGTTACTCCAGCATTTTGTGAATAAACACAAAAAGCTGGAGTAACTCAGCAGGTTAGGCAGCAAGTGAAAAGGAACAAGTGAAGCTTTGGGTTGAGACCCTTTTTCAAAAGGACTGGTTTGTTTTGCTGAGTAGGGGTGGGGGGGATGCTGATCAATGAGTTCATACAGGATGGAGATGAAACCCAGGAATTTATGATGTTTATTATACTTGGTGTGGAAACTAGTGCAAAGGGTTTTCAGTGTTGCCCACCTCTATAATTTCTCCCTATAGCATTTTTTGCTATTGTTCTATATTATCCATTTGTTGTGGTTTCTGTTCAGCAGCCTGTTTGAAAGAAGCATTGACTGTTTTGAACTTAAAATCTTTGCCCAAAGCAAATATCTGGGTAGATAGGATCGAATAATAATTGCTAATTTACATAATTGTTGTACCTGTTTAGTCAACAGAAACTTATTGTGGCATAATGCTGGAATGGATTAATTACATCCGATATTCCTTATGTTACATACGTGGTAGGAGGATGTTCAGCAGCTGCTCACTCCCATTTAACTTGAGATGGTCATTGGTAGCACAGTATAAAGGGTATACATTGTTATTCATTCAAGAGAGAGCTAGATAGAGCTCTTAAGGATAGCGGAATCAGGGGGTATGGGGAGAAGGCAGGAACGGGGTACTGATTGAGAATGATCAGCCATGATCACATTGAATGGCGGTGCTGGCTTGAAGGGCCGAATGGCCTACTCCTGCACCTGTTGATATACCCTTGTTATAATGGAAAGTGGGGGGGGGGGGGGGGAATGGTCTCCATTGTTGTCGACTGCCCGCTGTAACCGAGTATGAGATTTGTTCCATCCACCTAGTGGCCACTACGTGGACCAATGGGTTGTTTTCAAATAGAAAGTTCCTTTTAACTGATAAAAATGTAGTTTTGTTACTGTAGCTAAAAATACTAAAGGCTGCTTGTTACATTGTTTAATAGAGTATCATTGTACAAGTATTTAAGAGTATCATTGCACGTATGGATTGAAGCAATCACTTGTCAATTGCCATTGCCTTCTCTGTGTGACTAGCGGCCCGTGATCTTAAAGAAACAGTGGGGTCTGCGTACTCTGCTCCGCCCACTAGAACCACAATCCGTTATAGAGGTCTGTAATAACAAGGATAGACTATATTCAGCAACAAAAACATCAATGATGTTAAATTCTGAAGTTTAAAGATATGTCCAGCATTGATATCATTTTCTGTTCACTCCAAATTAGAAAACATTTAAAAATCGCTGCCACTTTCTACCCTTCTCTTCCCATCATGTGGTCCAGCTTTTCTCTTCTTTGACTACATCTTCATTTCGTTATGGAAAGGAATACTTTATTGTCACATGTAACTGGGCACAGTGAGATTCTTTGCTTGTATACACAATGTTGAAACACATTGACTCCCTGAGACACCTTAATTACCTTTCCATTGCTGAGTCCTTCATTCTGTTTTTTCTTTGACGTTTTTGATAATGCAGCTACCTATAACAGTGGTTCACTGATTGTCCTTCACCATATGTGATAGAGATTTATTCACAAAATGCTGGAGTAACTCAGCAGGTCAGGCAGCATCTCAGGAGAGAAGGAATGGCCGATGTTTCGGGTTGAGACCCTTCTTCTCGACCCGAAACGTCGCCCATTCCTTCTTTCCTGAGATGCTGCCTGACCTGCTGAGTTACTCCAGCATTTTGTGAATAAATACCTTCGATTTGTACCAGCATCTGCAGTTATTTTCTTATATGTGATAAGAGACCTCGATTGTCTGTTTGATTTCTGCATTTGCCCTTCTGTTCCCCCTCAGGAAATCAGCCTTGTCCTCTCTTTCCATTCCACTACATGCTCTAAATCAATGGTTCCCAACCATGGGTAAATTACCCCCAGGGGGTAAATTTTGCCTACCATTATTGTTAGTTGAATTTAAAATAATAATGTTAAAAACAGTATTTTAAATGTTCCCTTTTGGCGGTTGCTTTATTATGATAAAAGTGTAAACTCAAATTACTGAACTAAACAGGGTGGGGGTAAATTTACTTTCGAAAAGTTGCCAGGGGTAAACGGTTGGGAACCCCTGCTCTAAATGCACATAATCTCTTTCTGGCTTTCAGCATTTCTGAATGTTCCCAATGTGTTACCACATCTTCCCTTGGTGGGAGTACCAAGTCCTCCTTTTATTTCCTCCCTCTTTTGCAAGTATCATTACTGAACTACTAGCGTGTTAACTGAAACTGCTCGGTCAGTGCACGGGGATGGATGATTTTTGTTCTCTTGCGCTCCGTTTCCCTGCTCTTGTTGGTAGATGGCAGCCCCAGGGCCTCCAGTAAGACAGGGCAACTGGATTAGTTCCAGGATATTTTAAGCTCTTGCTCCTTCTGTGGTCATTGGGCTGTGGCAAATGTATCGACGGCTGTATAATACTTTGCCATTACTGATTTGTTTTTTATGTTTGCAAACAAATCTAAATTTTCCGTTTTAAGTCCATGCTCACTTCAACAAATGCAAGCTTTAAGAGTAAGGTCCCTATTTTGTAATTACTTTAATAATCATTTGAAGTGAATGACTGTTGCAGTGACATGAATTTCTAAGAAGAAATGATTTTGCGTGGGCTTGACAGGGAGCCGCTAATCAGACTCGTTTATTGTTGGATGATTCAGTATCATCAACGCATGCTGTGCTCGGAATGACTGTTTATAAATTTCAAAATTTTGACAGGCTAAGAAATGTGATTGCTAATGTAAGTGGGGTGTCAATGATGTGTCAGATTTCATATCTTGTGTAGCACTAAGCTAAAGCAAGAGGAAGCTTGCTGTTTTAGTTTTCAGTCACAACTGTCACCTGGGCCTAGACGATGTACCAATAATTCATGCGGTCCGAAAATTAAATCTGTTGCTTTCCAGCTTTTTTGACTCGGAGCAGCATTAGACAGCTAATTCTCATCTTTTATTTAAAAACTTTATTTTCACCTCGTCAAATGCTGTGTTGTTACGCCTGACAATGTCACAAGAAAAATACTTGATCTGGTTATTCCTACTGAGCATTGTTGTTGGTTTTATGCAGGGTTCAAAAGGGAGCTGACAAAACCAATTTAGAAATCTTCACTGAATCGATTTTTGATGGAAAACGCACCAAAATAGCATTTCTTTATTGAGCCCCATTTTTATTATGGATTTGGTTAAAAATCTTTTCATTGTTGGGCATCCTGTTTGTAATCGATTCTCTTCCTTTGACATGTAAACTTATTCTTTTCAGTGCTGAGTTTTGCTTTGAGGTACAAAATTACTCCAGTCTTGTAAGGAAATAATTTGGATTTGAAATCACTATGTTACTGATTGCAGAAGGCCCCCAAGGATAGAAGACATCATTTATGAGCAAACAATCATTCCTCATTTATCACTAATTGAGCAACCCTTTAAGAATACTTCTGTTGCTACTGATGAAATACTGTTTTACATTAACTGACCTGTATTCAAAGGAGAAACAAGGAACTGCAGGTGCTGGTTTACAAAGTGCTGGAGTAACTCAACAGGTCAGGCAGCATCTCTGGAGAACATTTTGGCTGAAAATACTAAAAAAGGTCAGGCTGCATCTACAGAGAGAGAAAACCTTTAAAATGATTCATCGGTATCCTCATTAACTTCAGGACAGTGAAACTCCTTTTTTGCATACAGTTCAGTAAAAATCTCACCATACAGAAGCACAAAATCATACATAGTTACAAGAACATAGCAATAGTAGATGACATTGAGATGGTACATGACACATTTCCAGTGCCATTTTGTATGATTCAAACTCAAAAGTTGTTAAAAAATGCAGAGTATTACCTCCAGTATTAATGGTTGAAGCAAATAGTTGTCAACTTTCTGGATGGATGAAGATCGGACAGGTGGATGTGAGAATAGGACTAGCACTGTGTGCAAACCAATCAAAGTGCTCCAATTGCGCTGAATGTTTTCCTGCATTTTAACTTCTGATTTTTTTTAAAATTGTATTGAATTGGTGGGGTGGAGGGGGTTGTGTTTGTAGGGGTAATAGGTTAGGAGAAATTATTTGGACAGTAATTTGTTTTTTAATTTAATGCTAATATTTTCCATGCTTAGAAAGTCTTTTAATTCTAAGGCTATGACCTCTAGTCCTAGACTCTCCCACTGGTGGAAACCTCCTCTCCACATCCACTCTATCCAAGCCTTTCATTATTCTATAAATTTCAATGAGGTCCCCCCTCATCCTTCTAAACTCCAGCAAGTGCAGGCCCAATGCTGTCAGACGCTCATCATATGTTAACCCACTCATTCTGAAGAAGGGTTTTGACCCGAAACGTCACCCATTCCTTCTCTCCTGAGATGCTGCCTGACCGGCTGAGTTACTCCAGCATTTTGTGAATAAATACCTTCGATTTGTACCAGCATCTGCAGTTATTTTTTTACACCCACTCATTCCTGGGATCATTCTTGTGTTCCTTGGTTAATATCACAGGCACAAGTACACCATCGAAGCACGATCTGGAAGCTGAGTCATTAATGAGCGCTGGATGAAATTTCAGCTTATGCTTCTACGGGACCCACCCTTTGAGGTGTGTGTGTTTGCTAAGCAAAGTTATAATCTTTGGGGCTTGTTCCATGTGCTGGGAGGAAATATGCATTTAAGTATGTTCCACCCAGATGAATGTGGCAGAACAGGAGTGTCAGCACTTTGTATTTGCATTCCAGTCCTCGTAATACTGTGAGAGGTAGACACAGCACTTTAAAAAGCAATACCCAGATGTGCTAAAGTTCTGATGGAAAGTGAATGGAAGCAAAGGTAGACATTTGGTGGAATACAATTCTTTAATGATTTATAGATCAATGTTGTCCAGTAGAAATTGCTGACCAGCCATAGGTGTTGCTGTGACAACACAATTTTTGCCAGCAGTCAACTTTTGTAGAATTTGCTTTTGCTGCACTAAGCAATAAGAATATACTTAATATCTTCTGCCATTTATTAAACAGAAAGATTACCAACTTTTTCTTT
Source organism: Rhinoraja longicauda (assembly GCF_053455715.1). Lineage (NCBI taxonomy): Eukaryota > Metazoa > Chordata > Chondrichthyes > Rajiformes > Arhynchobatidae > Rhinoraja > Rhinoraja longicauda. The sequence goes on along the minus strand of NC_135983.1, from coordinate 28,160,319 downwards.
TAGAAAACTGTTAAATACACATTTTCTTAATCTTGCCATTTTTGCTTTAACACAAATAAATGGATTAAAGATGAATGCAACTAATATATTAATATCACATGATGGTTGCTTATTCAGTGATCAGTCACATTATCAGTCACATGGATTCTTATTCAAATATTTGGCCTGCATTGATAGTGGTATCTATACCACACATTGGCATACCTTCTTATATTAATTCATTTGGAATTTGTTAGTGGCACCTATATTGTTCCAGAAGTTGATGCCAGTGATCACAAAATACATTTCTCCTTTTATGCTGGGCTAAAATGTCATTAAATGAAGACCCAATGGCAAATTCCTAACATTTCCTCCACCATTAAGTTTCAAAAATACAGGTGAAATTGGTCAAAATATTACAATCCTGAAGGAAGTGCTAAACAGTGACCAGTGCGCTTCCTGATTGAACAAAACTATACTTAACTCCAGTGGAAATAGACAAAAGGGAAACTTAGCATAAAACAGAAAATGCTAGAAACACTCAACAGGTCGAACTGCATTTGTGGGAGGGGAAAAAGTTAACATCTTAGCTTGAAGATGTCTAATGAAGGGTCTTCGACAAGAAATGTTAACTCTGCTTCTCTGTCCCCCTGCTGCACAGCAAATAGTGAAAAAAGTCACATTCTCCATGATCATCAGATAAACTGCTGTGTTTGCCATGGTTGAGAGAGAGGTCCACGATTTACACATCGAGTATTCATCAGAGATGTAAGCTAATAGTATGATTCAGTACCAGTCAGCCAGGGCGCCGTAAGCAAAGCATGGCAGGAGGTGGATCAGATGCTCTTGTGCGCTCGCTTCCTCTCTCGTGTTCTCTTTTTGGTTTCTTTTCCCTGAGACTATTCAGCAAGGTGCCGTGCAGAAAATGTTATTCCCAATAGATGCCTGTCTAATGTTGCAAGAAGGAATTGATAGACGGGGAGAGCAGTCTGTTTTAGTCATTGGAATGATTTCATCCAGAAGTGATTGTTAATAAGATTTACTCTGGATGGCATTGCTCTTGGTTCACATATCGCTGCGAAAAGAACAAAATCGATCAACCGTCTGGGCCTGGACATTTTAATTTTGTGCGCCGGTGCTATAAAATCTCACTAATTGCTAGTTACCACAAAAGTTATGACTTTGCCGTGGATTATTTTAGACCTCATTATTCCTTTGCTAAAAAATGTCATTTTTCTTTCAATCAATTGTGCTTTGGTTTCTCTCCTCATTTCTGACCTGATTTTACTCTTCATTTTTCATCACTGTCAATGCATTGTGCTCCAGTCTGAAGAAGGGTTTCTCGACCCGAAACGTCACCCATTCCTTCTCTCCTGAGATGCTGCCTGTCCCGCATTTTGTGTCTACCATGCTGACAAATAGGCTTGGGCAGCAGTCTGTACGCACGAACACAGAGCCTCGTGCAGCATTCTGGAAGCAAAACATCCATTCTGCATCATTATTTATTGCTGGCACATAGTTTTTTTGATGGATTGGTTAAACAAAAATCTCCAAGGTAGTCTGAGAGGGGTGGGGTGGGAGGAGGGAGATTCTTTTGCATTGATTTTTATAATATGAAAGTCTAGGCCCAAGATTTTGGTAATAATTTGGAAGGAATGATTATATAACGAGTAAAAATACTCACCATTGGTATGATTCAACTTGGAGTTACCTTACCCACAAGAGCATCTGATATGCTTCACTCTCTGGAGCTGCATGGGAAAGATATCGGGTCTACATCTGCTAATTCCGGTGAACAGGAATACTGGATTTCCTTAGTTCATCTATAAATTTAGTGAATCAGCTATCCAATGACCTAGTTCAATGGAAAGAAGTACCTTTTTTTTCCTCTCGACCCTCATACATCACAAGGTTGAAAGCCATCTGATTTCAGTCTTGACTCTGTACCACAGTTGTTTTTACCAACTCGAAGTTTATGCCACATGTTGTGATTCACTTCACTAATACTTTCACCTGTGTCAAGTTGGTAGTATTGTGGAATTGATTATAGTTCTGGCTATCATACTCTAAAATATTCAGACCTTAAGTCAGAAGTTTCTTTGCAGTAGAGCTGTTCATATTAATGTATTGAGATGTTAAGATGATATTGAGATGATTATAATGTTTGTTACCCTTTAAAGTGTGTGGCCAATTCAAACTCCAAGGTTTGTAGGGGAAAAAAACTGCAGATTTAAATCGAAGGTAGACACAATGTCCAAAGTTTGTATGTCCATGGTAATGCATTGGTTGTGATTTTTTTTAAAATTATCAGAGGGAGTGAACAAACGAGGGAACAAGAGTAAATAAATTGTATTTGCATGTGTTTTGGTGAAAATGTAAGAATCTTTTATTAAGGAAGAACATAAAGGTAATTGTTTGTTGTTTGAACACATAACCAGCAGGGTAGATAAAGGTAAACCTTTCTCAGATGTGGGGATCAATTCCCCACTGCTTCCTACCTAGTCTCTGAGCGCCAGCCATCTATTCAGTGTACATATAGTACTGGTGGACAATCATTTTTCAGAATCAACAAGCACCAACTGCAATTTAGTGAGCTTGATATATACTCAAAGGGTGCAAGATAATTTGAATTATTATTCCTGCTGTGCCTTCATTCCTTGATGTTTATCCTTGAATCTTGAGTACTTTAACTGGAAAGTTCAAAGGTTACTCGGGGTGGGTGGGGAGGAAGGACATTCAGCTTCCTGACTGGAAAATAGGAAATCTGTGCCTTTGAAGAAGGTGTGAAAGGGTAACCTTTTATATCTAAAATAACTTGTTTTGTTTGATTTTTTTTGGCAAATGTCTTGGACAAAATACGTTTCCTTTGAGTGGTCCTCTGAAATGGTTTCAATTGTAAAGCCTGGCCTTGCGAGCAAAAATTGTAGACCACTAAGGCAGATAAATTGAAGTGGGAGATTCGTCTGCTTTTCTCAGACTGCTGAGAAAACTGCCTGCAGTGCTGTGAACAATGTGTTCTTTGAAAAGTACGATAGATTAGTTATTCTATGATTCGTGCAAGACATTGGCCTTTGGTTCATCATTGATGTCTTCTTTCACAGATTTAAGAACTATGTGCTGGTTTTACAGTAATAGCTTGGAATGAATATTATGAATGGAAGAAAATTCCACTTATGAAACTGCGGTTTATAAGCACATAGATATTGTATAAAACAGGATTAAAACTAACTGCTTAAGTTAATCAAATGCTAATCTTTTAAATCCTCCAATATTGAATGGAAGCTCAGTCCTGCGGCTCTATCTTAAAATTCATCTTAACTAAATCTATTGAAAGCCAAGTGCGAGAGGAATTATAATATTAAATCAGACTGTGCCTACTGTAATTTGGTGCCTGATAATTAAGACCACATGGTATCAAAGTTTGTTGCAGTAACATTTTGGAACTGGATGTTATAGGCATTAAACTGGAACTAAATACAAATTGGCAACGTTTGGTTTGCTCTCCAAATTGAGGCATCATTACTGATATAGTTCAATTAAAGTCCAAAATGAGCTGATATAATATTGCCATGCTTTAACTTTGGCTCTCAAAATTTGATCCCGTTGAAGGTCCCAGCTGCAACAATGAAATGTTATTTTTTTGCGTGGCCAGACTGGCCGATGTAGGTTTTCTTAACTTTGTCTTCCAGGCCATCAGAATGAATAAGTTTATTAGATTTGCTTTGTTGTTGACATGGCTTGTGTGTAGGTTTGCCAACTTCACTCCGAAAGAAGGGGCAAAGGATGACGCCACCGCTCTGCGCCCCATGTGACCTCGCCCAGCCAGCGGCCATGTGCTCCCTGCCCGGGCGGCCGCCATTGGTGGAGTGGGAACACGTGGCCGCTGACTGGGTGAAGTCACGTGGAGCGCGGGGCGGTGACGTCACCCTTTGTCCCGTATTTGGGAGTGAGGAAGTTGGCAAGCCTACTAATACGGGACAAGGGCGGTCCCGTACGGGACAAACCAATTTAGCCCAAAATACGGGATGTCCCGGCTAATACGGGACAGTTGGCAGCCCTACTTGTGTGAGCTTGTGTGTTGGGACCAAGTCACAGATCAGCAAGAAAAACACACATACCTCTACTCCTCAGACACTTGAGGCAGTTGGCTGTCTGAAACCTGCAGCTAATTTATGTTTACAACAGTGGTGGGAATGTTGTAATAGACAATAGGTGCAGGAGTAGGCCATTTGGCCCTTCGAACCAGCACCGCCATTCAATGTGGTCATGGCTGAACATTCTCAATCAGTACCCCGTTCCCGCCTTCTCCCCATACCCCCTGACTCTGCTATCCTTAAGAGCTCTATCTAGCTCTCTCTTGAATGCATTCAGAGAATTGGCCTCCACTGCCTTCTGAGGCAGAGAATTCCACAGATTTACAACTCTCTGTGTGATCTAACCTTGTCAAAGGCTTTGCTGATGTCCATATAGACGGTCTACTGCACTGCCCTCAGCAATCTCTTGGTCACCTCTTCAACAAAACTCAAATTGGTGAGTCGCAAATTCCCACACATGCTGACTATCCCTAATCAACCCCTGCCTTTCGGAATGCATATAAATCATTTATTTCGGAATCACCTCCAATAATTTGCCCATCCTTGATGTAAGGCTCACTGGTCTGTTCCCAGGCTTTTCTTTGCAGCCTTTCTCAAAATAGAGGTTCAACATTAACCACCTTCCAGACTTGTGAGATCTCACCACTAGCTATCAATAGCACAAATATCTCTGCCAGGGGATCTTCAATTTCTTTCCTAGTTTCCCACAATGTCCGAGGATACATATGATTAGGCCCTGGGTATTTATCTACGTTTAATGTGTTTTAAGACCTTCAGCACTTCCCCTCATCTAATATGGACTCTTCAACATGTCAATAATAACTTTTCCAACTTCCCTCCCATAGTCGTTTTTCTCCACAGTAAATACAGATGAGAAATATTCATTTGACATCTCGCCCACGTCCTATGCCTTCACACATAAAACACCTCGTTGATCTTTAAAGGACTTATCTTTTCCACAGTTACTCTTTTGCCCTTAGAATCTCTTTGGATTCTCCCTTAACTTAACTACCAATGCTATCGCATGTATATTTGGCTTACTGATTCCCCTCTTAAGTGTACACCTACACCTATACTCAAGGGATTCGTTCTATCCCAGCTGCCTATATCGGACACGTACCTACATTTTCTTGACCAGGGCTTCAATGTCTCTGAACTCTCACTGTCTCATGTTTAAAGGCCTCCCATTTGGCATTTGGCAGACGCCCCTTTTTCTGCAAACAGTATCCCGTAGTCAACCTTTAATACCGTCAAAATTTACCCGGGCCCCAAGATCCTCAAAGCTGCGTCACAACCCATGCCCCCCCCACCCCCCCCTGCCCTTCCTCGTACAAACCTCCCAGAGCAGCTTGTGAACCATCAACTCCTTCCTTTTCCCACAAGACAAGGGTCCACGAGAGAGCTAGTTTTCATTCAGGCAACACAGCAAGTATGGGAAGCATGAGAAAAGTGTCCGTGAACGGAGTTCATACAGTAATTATTACCAGATTGTACCTGCAGTATTCCCAGCTGTACTCAGATTATTAGTCGGAACATTTACACTTCGCGTCATTATCATTTCTAATATAAATAATGGGGATAGCAAACTGAATAGATGCTATTGTGTCCTTTGGTCGGGTATTAAATCAAAAGCAAATTATTTTTAAATTTGGGTGATTTGTAGCAAGCAATCATTTTGTAGGTAAATGTTGGGACCACGTTTTAATAGCACTTCACCTTCCGCTTTTGTGCGATTGTTTGCTGTTAATTCTACTTGCCACGTTAGGTTGGTTGATTTTGCAGCCTGTAAAATCGATGTTGGCACTGAACAGCCAAATCTGCTATTTGCATTAATTTATAAACATTTCATAAGCTTCAAAGAATTTCTAATACCCCAGCTATCAAATGGCGTTCAGTCCATTAGTAACACATTTGTTTCAGCTTGTGGGCTGTTGTTATGGAGACAGGTTCTCTGCATTTGTCAGCATCGATTAATCAAAGCTTAATGTATTTTTGAAATTAAAGTAAGATTTCCAACACGAGCCAAGTGTAATTGCCTGAAACACCAAGAAACGACAATTATTTTAGTAGCCGGCATAACCTTAAAATTTCCGACTACTCTGCCTTTATAGAACAGGAGAAATTTTACTGACAACAAGTAAACTTTTATTTTTGCTTTATGAGCTTCTCTGCGTATCCCCTAAGGAAAAGATAGCTCTAATCAGTGCATTAAATAGTTTTATTTTCAGAAGCATAGTAGATGATCACTGTGATCAGTTAATAAATGCACAGATTGCACATCAGTTAATGATGATAAATCATGGGACATGAATCTTTATCTTACCGCCTAATAGGGCCAAATAGTTTTGAAGTGCCACACCTGATGTGGGACGAATAGGTCCATGTGTCTGCTTTCTTTGTTTTAAACTTCCCTTTGACTCTAAATATGAAGAACATTGCAGATAGTGTTCTGTGGAGGTGTTGGCTTCTGTATCTGTTTTGTCACAGGTGTCTTGGGTGTAAGTATTTAACTGGTTAACTTAATCTGTCATGTATAATGTCAATGCTTGCGTACTCTGCTAAGAATAGATCTTTAGGCTAATTATTTTTAAAATCTTGATGATCCATGCACAATGCAATGAATATACTTTTTTCTGACAGTCACAGTAACTCATTGCCAAAAGAGATTTATAATTATTTCGAAGATAGGCAAAGAAGCTGGAGTAATTCAGTGGGTCAGGCAGCATCCCTGGAGAAAAGGAATAGGTGATGTTTTGGGTCGAGACCCTTCTTTAGACTCTTCATTAATTCCTTTGCTAAAGCTGAGGGCAAGTCTAGGGTATTTGGATATTTTGACAAATTATGCCATCGCACCAATCAAAGATTTTTAAATTTGTATATTTATCTGATAGACTGATTTTTCTTTTCTAAAATACCCAAGATGAGGAGTATATTATCAGAGTGAGGTTTTTAAACATTTTGATGGTTAATTTTATAAATGTCAAGAATTTTACCATGTAATTGATGTTTTGAAAGCTCATTTATCAGTCTAGTTTATTGTCACATGTACTGAGGTACAGTGAAACGTGTTTATTGCAGGCTAACCAGTCAGTGGAAAGACAATACATGATCACATTCAAGCCATTTACAATGTACAGAAATAATTTTTAGTGCAAAGTAAAGCCAGTAAAGTCCAATAAAAGATAGTCTCAGGATCGACAGTAGTTCAGGATTGGTCTAAAAACCCTGCAAAAGCAAAACGCTGCAAATTCTGGAAACTTAATATAAAAACAGAAAATGCTGGAAATATTCAGCAGGTCAGAAAACATCTGTGAAGAGAGATACAAAATGCTGGAGTAACTCAGCGGGACAGGCAGCATCTCTGGAGAGAAGGAATGGGTGACGTTTCGGGTCGGCACCCTTCTTCAGACTGTGAAGGGAAACAGCTTACAACAACCCAACGGTATAAATGTTGAATTCTCCAACTTTAGGTAACCTCTAACTACTCCCCCCCTGCCCCCTTCCTTTCTCCTCCACAGTCCCCCTCTTTTCATCCCCCAGCCTTGCCCATTCTCCCCCCTGTGTCACAGCTGCTCTCCCACCTAGTTCTCCCCAATGGCTAGTTTTAATGGGCTTGATCAGTGGCTATTACATTGTTTAATAGAGTACCCCTGCACAAATATAATATAGAAACGATTGATTCTCGCAAGTGGCGGCAGTGAAATTGCCAGCCCGTGTCCATAAGAGAAAGCGGTAACTGATTACTGTGTACACGCTTACATGGAAACAGGTTTATTTTTCAAAACAAGTTCTCGTTTGAGTTTAGTAACTTTTATGGGAACTTGTTCACATATACGGGGTGACAATAAGTTGGGCAATTGTAAGCTGGGGATGGCCAGTAAACAGATGACCCACAATATTCCTGTATTGCAGTTCCACCTGTATTAAAAAAATATATCAAGTAATTAATCTCTGCCACTTGTGTAAATGTCTTCACTCAACATCTTTATAACTATTGATGGATAGATGCTTAAAACATCTATATACTAAAACTTATTTGTTTGTTCCTGAACTACAGCCAAAACGGTACACGATAGCACGACAATTTTAGGCCCACCTTACTCACCGCCGTCCTTTTGGTGTTAATGGAAGAAGTTTCATTGAAATTGGTGTTATATTTTTTAAGTTATTCACATTTTAAAGTTTAAATCTATCTCCTAGGGAGGGGGGGGGGGGTAAAAGGGAGGGGGAGGAGGGAGGACAATGGGGGATAGAGTGGGGTGAGGGGAGGGGGAAAGGGGGAGGGGAGGAGAGGTGGGGATTAGGAAAGGGGGGAGGAGGTGGAAAGGGGAGGGGAGGAGAGGAGAGGGTGCTGCACCAATACAGGAGATGTTTGGGCCCAACAGGTCCACTTGGTCTATTGTGAACTAAACATAAAATAGACTTGGGGAAATTCCAAGTCTTGTTTTGATCGTGATCAAAAGCGCTTGTTTGTTGGCCTACTGGCCAATTTTGCTAGGCACGCAGCCGAGTGCAATGGACATCACAGTGTGATGAACAGATTGCGATGCGATAGTGTGATGCATTGAAGGGCTGATATTTCAAGCAGTCCAAGTCCACTTTCAGAGATGAGAAACCCCTGTTTGAGGATCTGAGTTTTTGTTTAAGACGTTGAACCAAATGTCTTAAACAAAAAAGATTATTCCAAACTGCACGATAGGGAAGCTGTGGAAGCTTCAGCAGATGATGTTTTGCCCTGTTCATCCCAATCGGAGAGGAACACCATATTGTTGGCCTGATATACGGAGCATTTAGCACTTGTACATAATTCCTGTTGGTGTAGCTTTTAATCTTGCGCACAAATGAAGACTCTGAGACAGTAAGTAGCATTGAGAAGATGTTCTTTTTTGCCAAGCAACCATGAGTTCTTGGAGCAGAATAAGGCCATTTGGCCCACCAAGTTTGCTCCAGGCTCTACCAATCTCTTGGAATATTGAATATAACTTGATCCAGTTTTTGTGCTTTCAGGCTGGGAAGTGCATTAAGGTGCGACACAATTGTTTTTGATTGATTTGATCATTTGTTTTGAGGGTATCCTAAATTGTGCTTGTGCCACACACAGCACTGTTCTGTTCACAGTAAAGAGTAAAAATCTTCAATTACACGGCATAAGGTGTCTGACACATTTGCTTCAATCTATGTTTGTTGCCTGTATTTTCTTCCTGTGAGCAGATTAACAGCAATTAAGATTCAGTACTATAGCCATGTTTGCGAATTGTTGACATTAAATCATGCAGCACCAATGCTCTCTGTTAAATGCAGCCTTCCAGACTGTGACAAATGTTATTGAAATGTCAACAGTTACACTTGCCTCAAGCAGTAAATGAGATGAGGTTCTCATGTTTTAATACCATCTGAATCTACAAGCACTAACAATTTGTATCTGTATATTGCAGAAACTTGAGCATGCATGTAAAAACGGACACAAAATAGATCAGGGTAATGCAACACCAACTCCTGCACTTATTTAGTGTTTCAGTGACAAAAGCCTCCCAGTTGCTTAAAGGGATTAATCTACAAAAAAAAATTAACACTGATGAAAAGAAAGTAGGGAGGTTCTGCTGCAGTTGTCCAGGGCATTGGTGAGACCACACCTGGAGTATTGCGTACGTTTTGGTCTCCTAATCTGAGGAAAGACATTCTTGCCATAGAGGGAGTACAGAGAAGGTTCACCAGATTGATTCCTGGGATGGCAGGACTTTCATATGAAGAAAGACTGGATAGACTCGGCTTGTACTCGCTAGAATTTAGAAGATTGAAGGGGGATCTTATAGAAACTTACAAAATTCTTAAGGGGTTGGACAGGCTAGATGCAAGAAGATTGTTCCTTATGTTGGGGCAGTCCAGAACAAGGGGTCACAGTTTAAGGATAAGGGGGAAGTCTTTTAGGACCGAGATGAGAACGTTTTTTTTCACACAGAGAGTGGTGAATCTGTGGAATTCTCTGCCACAGAAAGTAGTTGAGGCCAGTTCATTGGCTATATTTAAGAGGGAGTTAGATGTGGCCCTTGTGGCTAAAGGGATCAGGGGGTATGGAGAGAAGGCATGAAGGATACTGAGTTGGATGATCAGCCATGATCATATTGAATGGCGGTGAAGGCTCGAAGGGCCGAATGGCCTACTCCTGCACCTATTTTCTATGTTTCTATGTAATGTTAACATAGTGAGAAAGAGAGAGAATATGCAACCACCTAGCCTTCTCATTCAATAGCATTATCTTAAGCCTGCCGTCATCATTATCCTTGGGATCACAAACTGACCAAAAACTCAACAGGGACCAGCCACATGAATGCTGTGGCTACGAAAGCAGGCCAGAGGCTGCTTATTCTGCAGTAAGTAACAGCTCCCAACAGTTCAAAGTCTTTCCAGCATTTAAAAAGCACAAGGCAGGAGGAGTTGACAATAGACAATAGGTGCAGGAGGAGGCCATTCGGCCATTCGGCCATTCGAGCCAGCACCGCCATTCAATGTGATCATGGCTGATCATTCTCAATCAGTACCCCGTTCCTGCCTTCTCCCCATACCCCCTGACTCTGCTATCCTTAAGAGCTCTATCTAGCTCTCAAATGCATTCAGAGAATTGGCCTCCACTGCCTTCTGAGGCAGAGAATTCCACAGATTCACAACTCTCTGACTGAAAAAGTTTTTCCTCATCTCAGTTCTAAATGGCCTGCCCCTTATTCTTAAACTGTGGCCACTTGTTCTGGACTCCCTCAACATTGGGAACATGTTTCCTGCCTCTAACATGTCCAATCCCTTAATAATCTTATACGTTTCGTTAAGATCTCCTCTCATTCTTCTAAATTTCAGTGTGATATAATATTATCAGCTTGCCTCGATGAGTGCAGGTCCAATAAAAGTCACAGCTCAACACCGACAAGGACAATGTAGTCCACAAAATGCACCACTCAAAGCACTCGATTCCTGCAACTTTCCCTGCCACGGATGGCAGCACATGTACAAAAAGCTCGAGAAAGTCTGTCTTTGCAGATCCTAAAAGTAAATGGTTTCAATGAAGTGGATGGTTTTAAACAAACATCAATGGATCCAAATTCCAGTCTTCGTGCTCCCAATTGACTACATTGGCAGGTTCCTCAGGCTGGTTTTATGAAAGGAAAAATGCAGAGGAGAGGTACACCCAGTGAATTTGAGGTTGAGGTATGTTATTGAAACCAATTTGCAGCACTTTACTTTTGTGTGGGTCACAAGTCCACACATTATAGGAGTAGAATGAGGCCATTCGGCCCATTGAGTCTACTCCACCATTCAATCATGACTGATCTATGCCTCTGCACAGTTGATGGTGAAAGCACGACAGAGGAAATTCTTGAGTAACGTCTCTCTTTAATTCACAAAGTAAAAGAATATGCTGATTTTAGTAAAACCTTTCTCGATCACGCGAGGTCCCACTAAGCCACTTTTCTTTGCTTCGAACACTACCGTGAATTATTATTAAAACAATATTAGTAAACAACAGACATAATGCTTATTGATTTAAATCCCAACCATCTCTAAATGTGCTCTGGGTGGTTACATTAAGGTGTGCCAAATGGTATTTTGTGGATTTGTGTGCTTTGTAATATTTATGATATTAAAGCTAATGGAACATTGAAATGGATTGGCATTGTGGCTGATTGCATCATTCTAATATGTAACCTGTCCCAGATGACAGTGTGTAGATTCATATCGGATTTACTCACTTCCTTTGGGGAATTCAATCTTCTGTTATCAATCCTTGCCTCTTCCAGCATATCTATAACTCCTGACCCACCAACTTGCTTGACATTTCACTTATTTACTTTTACACTATCGCAATGTTTAAGAAACATTTAGACAGGTACATGGATGGGGCAGGTTTAGAGGGATATGGGCCAAATGCAGCCAGACTAGTTTAGACGGGTTAGTTGAGTCGAAGGGCCCGTTTCCATGCTGTACGACTTTATGACTCAATTTCACTCACAGTTATCACAGTAACTGCAGTGAAGGATGCTGTGCAACCGTATATCGTTCTTTCACATTTCCTTGATGCTAGCTCTTTGTTGAAGAACGGAATATGCTACTTTACTCCATGCCCAGACCACTGGTTCCCAACCTCTGGTCTCGACCCATAATTGTGCCACAAAGGGTTGAAACTGGACGTGAAGGGATCCATATTTTTTTTTAATTGGTGCAAATTTGTGGCAAAAGTTGTTGAAACGGTTGACGTGCAGTCTTGTAACCTTGCTTTGTTCAAGCTTCATCAGGCAAGGGAAAGGTGGGTAGACTGGGAGGAGCAAATGTTATATTTTTCTAAAAGCTCTTATAAATGTGTCATGCAGTACTGTTGCTGTCTCCCTGAAAAAGACATGAGAGGCATCCTTTGAAGTTGCCTGGAAAATTGCTCATGCCAAGAAGTCTCTCTCCAAGAATTGCTCACTCCAAGAAGTATTGGAGTGGATTTGGTAAAACCAGCAGCCTTGGATCGCATTGTCTACCTGATGATGGGGCAAAACAAAAAAAGGACTTTTTGATGCATTACAAATTGATGAGTCCATGGATATTGTAGACTATCTTCAACTTCTCGTGTTTGTTCGTTTCATTGAAAATAGTGACTATTCAGGCAGAAATTCTAATTTTGCAACAAACTGATGGCAACAATGCGGGCAAGATATTTTTCAGCCGCCCAGCATCTTCTTAAAGCAGCGTGGCCTGTTGTGGTTGAACTGTTATGCTCGGTGTGGTGTTGGAGCACCAGCACTGGTGGGAAGTCAACTGGGCTTTTGCATTTGTGTCATTAAAGAAAATCCAAATGCCATTATCATTCTCTGCATGTTGGATAATCAAACTACCTTGGAAAATGCAGCCACAGCTCCATGCCCCCCTGTGAGAAGTCATCAAGCTGTGAACTTTGTCAAGTTAAAATGCTCCAAAGTGGAGAAATGGGTTCTGAGTGCCATGATCTGCTGTACTGCTCAGCGATCCGCTGGCCATCTCATGGAAAGGTTCTTGTGCGAGTTCTTAATCTGAGAACCGAGATTGCAATCTTTCTTGCAAGAAAAGAGTCATGAATTGGCTGGTAAATTTCAGAGTTCAACGTGGCTGGTTCAGCTTGCTTATTTGGAGGATATTTTTTTTACTCTTGAATGCGCTCAACAAGGAGATGCAAGAACCATGATTGAAATTGGTGAGAAGATTTCATCATTCAACAGAAACTTGGGTTAAGGAGCAAAAACATGGAAAAAAGAGAAAACTTTCTACCTTTTCTGCACTTAATCTCTGGAAGAATCAGGTGAAGTGGATGGTTAATCTCTGGAAGAATCAGGTAAAGTGGATGGTTAATCTCTGGAAGAATCAGAGGAGATTCTGCTACGTTTTACTTATGTCACCTCTTCTTTCGTGTCCATCATTCATGTTTCAAATGTTACATCACTGGCAAGCTTCCGGCGACAATCAGTGGGAGCCATCACTTGTACAATAGATGATGGTGGTAGCAGAATTAGCTCAGGACACTTCCAGTTTCCAGCCCCGCGATGTGGGCGCTTTGCTATGGGGCCTATGCCACCTTATGCTGTTTGTTTCAGTCAATGTTTCAGAAATATCAGCAAAGATTGCAAATGGAGCTGAATCGTGATATTCCAGAAATACTTGAGAATACTGAGGTGGCAGAGAGCAGTTGGAATCAAAACCCAATTGAAGTTAATGCAACTGAAGTTGATTGAGAACATTTCTAAGTTTCGGGAAGAATTGCTTGACCTCCAAGCTAGTCAGGTTTTGAGGGAGAAATTTGAATTCCTTTGGTGTAGTTTTGATGAGAACTTCAAGATTTTCCAGTTCTCTCTGCTGAAACGAACAAAGCCTTGCTTCCACTTCCAACCACATATAACTGAGAAGCAGGATTGTCGGCACTTGCAAATACGGAAACTAAATAAATCTGCTTAATCCTTGATTTGCACTGGGCTCTTTGTATCAATATTCTTCCAGTAATCCGTGCATTGGCTGAACGGATTCAGCCACTGGCTGAACGGGAGGCACGGTGGCACAATGGTAGAGTTGCTGCCTTGCAGCGTTCACAGGGCCAGAGACCTGGGTGTGATCCTGGCTACGAGGTTTGTACGTTCTCCCCGTGACCTGCGTGGGTTTTCTCCGAGAACTTTGGTTTCCTCCCACACTCCAAAGACCTACAGGTTGGTAGGTTAATTGACTTGGTATAAGTGTAAATGGCCCCTAGTGTAGGGTAGCGTTAATGTGCGGAGATGGCTTTTCGGTGAGGACTCGGTGTATCAATGCTGTATCTCTAAACTAAACTAAAAAACTAAATTCAACACCAAGGAAGTCACCAATTGTGTTAGATGTTTTAATTCGATTTCTATTTAAGGCTTTGATTTAGTTTGTATTGAATGTTTTAATTAAGTTCTATATGATTAGTGTTTGATGGTTTAATTTTGCATTCAATGATTTAATTTGATTTTTATTTGATGCTTTAATTTTGTGTTCAACAATTTAATTTGAATTTTATTCCATGCTCTAACTTGTTTTCAATAATTTAATTAGATTTTTATTGAAAGCTTTAGTTTTGTGATTATTAAGTTGCAAAACCAAACTAAAGTGTTTTGAAAACTCAAATGAGTGTGACAAAATTATTAATTCCTTTATCATGCTAGCTTAAAATATGGGCCATTTGTTTGATCAGTTTTCGGCTGCAGATGAAAAAGATTGAGAACCTCTGGTCTAGACTATTATTTCTCTGGAAATACATTTGATTATATATTCTAACTGGAAAGCAAGGCAAATCAATTGTCCTTTGAAAGTTAAGAGGCTGCAAGAGAATGTTGATGAAGATTAAATGTGTAGGAAGGAACTGCAGATGCTGGTTTACACCAAAGATGGACACAAAATGCTGGAGTAACTCAGCAGGTCAGGCAGCATCTCTGGAAAGAAGGAATGGGTGACGTTTCGGGTCGAGACCCTTCTTCAGTCTCAAGAGGAAGGTCCGAAGAAGGGTCTCGACCCGAAACGTCACCCATTCCTTCTATCTAGAGATGCTGCCTGACCCGCTGAATTATTCCAGCATTTTGTGTCTATCTTTGTCGACGAAGATGATGTGGCTTTGCAATGCAAGTCTGTGATCCATCGGCAACAAGCTGTTGCTGAGGGAATATCTCATTAAAGGACTTTTTTCAAGGTGGCTTTGTTATTCCACATTGGTAACTGTTTTGCTGGCATTGAGTTGGTGTCGTTGATTTGAAGCTTATCACGTTCACAGTAGAACATGAGTCATAGCCATTACTAGTCAATGGTAAACACTGCAGTTTCTCCATTTGTTTTCTGAATCATAGCAGTCTCATTCTGCTTCCAGGACATTCACGATCAGTTTGGTTTTGTTCCCATGATTGATGTTTTTTTCCCAGTTTTCACAGTTTCAGAGCATTGTTTTAAAAAATCTTACAAACTAAAAATCAGATCCAAAAACTGAACATGCTGGAAACTGTCATGGTTCAGGCATCAATTAGGGACATGAAAGTGGGGTTACCCATCAAAGGTTTTGAATATCAAGTGCCACCCTTCCACTCTGCAGGAAGTAGCTTCCTAAATTGTTCAATGTTCCCACCGCTTTTGTTCACTAAGAATTTGATCATTATTAAGATTATTAAGGGGTTGGACACGTTGGAGGCAGGAAACATGTTCCCAATGTTGGGGGAGTCCAGAACCAGGGGCCACAGTTTAAGAATAAGGGGTAGGCCATTTAGAACTGAGATGAGGAAAAACCTTTTTCAGTCAGAGAGTTGTGAATCTGTGGAATTCTCTGCCTCAGAGGGCAGTGGAGGCCAATTCTCTGAATACATTCAAGAGAGAGCTAGATAGAGCTCTTAAGGATAGCGGAGTCAGGGGGTATGGGGAGAAGGCAGGAACGGGGTACTGATTGAGAATGATCAGCCATGATCACATTGAATGGCGGTGCTGGCTCGAAGGGCCGAATGGCCTCCTCCTGCACCTATTGTCTATTCTCTATTGATCCTTTCACATTAATAGGATGGGTTAATGGTGATTGCAATGAACACAACTCATTAAAAACAGAAACCTATGGTGAAAGTTCATCAGTCATAGGAGCAGATTTAGACCATTCGGCCCATCGAGTCATCTCACCATTTAATAATGGCTGTTCTATCCCCCTCAACCGCATTCTTCCGACTTCTTTCTGTAATCAGAGTGGGAAATTTATGATATATTGATGCAATGAACAATTTCCTTTGTCTTTGCTGACTTATTTAAGATGTTCAGAAACTTGGGTCTGATGTTCTGACTTCCTCGTCTTTACTCTTCAGCTGGAGTCTGTCCCAAACCACTGGACTGTACCATTAAACGAAGAGCATCCTGCGCACCTGGCGTCAATTTTTGCGGGCCATGTTTCCCTGACTTCATTGAAGATGGGAAAGGAAATTGTGTACGGAACCCCTCTGCACAGCATGGTATGTAATAAAAAGTTTGAATTCTGATTTTTAGAGAGTCCTTTCCATCTACCTGTAAACTTTGGGCAAAGGAATAAGTTAAAGGTGCTGTGTTTGTAGGCTTTGAGGAAGTGTTTTCCCTCTGTTCAATCTGTTTCTTTAAAACTGGCTTGCTTTATTATATACAATGCTGTTTAATAGAAGATGGTTGAAATTATTTCATCCTTTCAGCTCAAATTGTGCGGTTCTGAATATCTTCATGGAATGATCTATCAGAAGGTAAACCTGTCTCCCTTGTCCAGCCTGGCTGAGATGCAATCACAAGGCACCTTTCTGCTCAATTGGAACGTGCCTTGTAAGCTATTCAGTTGTAGCATCATCATCTCAAAGTGGTTGCAATTAGTCAACCAATGCTGCATTTGCCTGCAAATACCCACTTTATGAGAACTAACTTTAAACTCTTAAGCGTGTCTATTGCCTGTTGTAAGACCCAATTGATCCTGTATGATTTATTTTTTAAACTCTTGTGCCACATCAAATAAATTCTTCCTGAAAGTAATAAGGATTGCATTTTTCAAAGAAGATAGACACAAAGTGCTGGAGTAACTCAGCGGGTCTGGAGACAGGACGGGTGACATTTCGGGTCAAACCCATCTTCAGGCACTTTTTTTTAAAGCTATTAAAATAATTATAACTATAAAATAACTATATATATATATATGTGTGTGTATATATATATATATATATATGCTATAAAAATATATGTTATATAAAATATGCATTATATAAAATATATGCTATATAAGTATGATATATATACAATATAGGTTATATATGATATATTATATGTAATACAAGCTATTACAAAATATTTTTAAAAAGCTAATTCTGTTTAAAGTCTACTGCTGTGGCACTTCAACATATGGACTGAGGGATGAGATATTGCAATAGTGGGAAGAATGAGAGACATAATCCTGCACATGTTATTTTTCAACACATTTAATGGTTGGAATTTCTGGTCAGCTGTAAAGCGATGGCACTATCTGGTAGCCTTGAAAGCAAGGCTAGAGAGACCTCTGTGCGAAAATGTCCTGAGTTTGTCAGTTCGAGGGATCCCTGAGGTCCAGGAGCTAAATTGTTATCTTGCTGACTTAGCAGCCATCTGCAAAAGGGAAAACTCTAATGCTCAGCAACCCAGGAAGCCAGAGGCACATTGCTAAATAAAAATGGATTAAATAGAGATTGGCAAGTAAAACTTGAATAAGTCAAACATTTTAAGAAAGAAAATTCAAAATGCATGATATTTTCTGAATATATGATGTGTTTACGATACAATACGATACGATAGACCTTTATTTATCCCAGGAGGGAAATTGGTCTGCCAACAGTCATATCATGTATGTGTGTATATATATGTTCGATGAGGTTGCAGGATTTTCAGGCTATTTTACAGAAGGCCCAGTGTGTTAAGATGCATTCATTTCCTCTCAAGAGATTTCTCCTGGTTCCTTTGGAGAGTGCTGTAAACAATGTGGCGAGGGGCTAAATTGCTGACAGCAATTTCAGGATTTCCACGTCAAATTGTGCGTGGGTGGAAATTCAGCAGTTGCTATTATTTATTGGAGTCGCGGTGATCTCCATCTATAACTCACCCTGTCGCCTTACTTACTGCATCCTCTCTGGTCAACTGCACAGTTTAAAAAAAAAACCTGGAGTACACAAGATAGGCATGTGTTCGTTTTTTCAAGGTTTGTTGATCTTGTTAATCCAGAATTTAACTGGATCTTCATCACAAATCTTCTTTCATCTTTTATTATGTATCTAGATTTTGTAAATCAGAATGGAGTTGATTTGGTTGCCATGTTACTGTACTCTTTCTTTTAAAAAAAAAACAGCAAGTTGATCCCAACATAAGTCTGAATCACTGGTCCTCTGACACGTAAAATATTTTTTTGCCTTTTTATACATGTTCATTTGTTTGGCTGTAGTTCAGTCGGTTTCACTCACTCACTTTTCTCTCCCACGCCATTATTCTTGCTGGTCCTTTTATTTATTTATTTATGCTCTGTTTGCCTCGCCAATACTTCCTTTTCTCTTTCCCTGTGTAACTCCACTCAGTTACTGCAGCCTTTGCTTTTCCATCCTCCTTGCCCCTCTCGCATCCCATGCTCCCTGAAATCCTGTCTCCTCTCTCCCTGCTTCTTGCTTGCTCCAGTTCATCCATTTCCCTCTCCTCCTAGGTTTCCCCAGTTCCACTTAGCGTGGGCTGCAAGCATTTAATGGGGAGATGGTCATGCATGTGAATTAGGCTCAAGCAGCAAAAGCCAATCTGAACAGCTGCAGTTGGTGGCGAAACCTTAATATATAATGGTAGAAAAAATTATTTACTTACAATACCTCTCATAGGTTCGAGGAGCAGAATTAGGCCATTCGACCCATCAAGTCTACTCTGCCATTTAATCATGGCTGATCTATCTTTCCCTCTCAACCCCATTCTCCTGCCTTCTCCCCATAACCCCTGACAACTGTACTAATCAAGAACCTGTCAATCTCCCCGTTAAAAATATCCATTGACTTGGCCTCCACAACCGTCTGTGGCAATGAATTCCACGGATTCGCCACCCACTAACTAAAGTTACTCCTTATCTCCTTCCAAAAGGTACGTCCTTTTATTCTGAGGCTATGGCCTCTGGCCCTAGACTCTCCCACCAGTGGAAACATCCTCGAAACATCCACTCTATCCAGGCCTTTCACTATTCAGTAGGTTTCAATGAGGTTCCCCCTTATCTGTCTAAACTCCAGCGAGTACAGGCCCAGTGCCGTCAAACCCTCCTGCAATTTCAGGGTGTCTCAAGTGATGTTTATTTGAGAACAAATGTATAATTTCCTTGCTCAAATTGCAATCTACAATATTCATTTGAGTGAGCAAATAAAGCTTCAGTTTTACATCTCATTTGAAAGGTGGGCATCAGCACCTTCCACAGCATAGCATTTCCTCAGCGCAGTGCTTAATGTTAACCCAGAGCGCCATGCAAATAGCTTGAGAGTATGTGTAGAACAGTATTAGGGACCGACTTCGGGAGCTCCAAGCCGCGGGAGCTTCGACCACCCCGATCGCAGGAGCTTCGACCGCCCCGGACACGGGAGCTTCGACCGCCCCGGACACGGGAGCTTCGACCGCCCCGGACAAGGGAGCTTCGACCGCCCCGGACACGGGAGCTTCGACACCCCGGACACGGGAGCTTCGACCGCCCCGGACACAGGAGCTTCGACCGCCCCGATCGCAGGTGCTTCGACGGCCACGGACATGGGAGCTTCGACCGCCTCGACCACGGATGGTTCAACTGCGCCGTCCGTGGGAGAATAAGGAGGAAAGAAGATAAGATTTATTGCCTTCCATCACATTGAGGAATGTGGGGGAGCTGCTGTGGTGGATGTTTATGTTAACTTTTATGTAGTTATGTTTCTTGTTGCTTTTTTCTGGTATGCCTATATGGTAAATCAAATTTCACTGCACCTTAAATGGTACACGTGACAATAAAGGACCATTGAACCATTGATGGAACTGCAGATGCTGGTTTACACTGAAGATAGACACAAAATGCTGGAGTAACTGAACGGGACAGGCAGCATCTCTGGATAGAAGGAACGGGTGACATTTTGGGTCGTGACCCATCTTCTGAAGAAGCATCACCCATTCCTTCCATCCAGAGATGCTGCCTGTCCGCTGAGTCATTCTAAGGTTTTGTGTTCATCTTTAGCTTGCGAGCACAATTAAAGTCCACATAATTCTGACGAACATGAAAACTTGCAACTGAGCAACAGCCCAAATGGATGTGCAATGCCGTGATCTATTTTAAAAAAGATATTTAGTGAAATATGTGAACCAGCAAGAAATGAATTTGACGAGGGGCAGTTTGACACTGTGATAATCTGGAGAAGATGTTCCGTGGAAATTTTTGTTAAATCCAGGGATTTGGGACAATTGTTGAGCTAATCCTCAATAAATACAGGTTCCTTTGGAGCCACACTGCGATTCTGCCTTGGGGTTGAAGTAGGCAGCTGTTCCAAAGATATCTCGGTGTTGATTGCATTGTTAGTAATCTGAATAAGCAGCTTTGTGTGCCTACAAACCTCTGGCAGACTGGGACAAATTACATGTTATGGTTTGCATTGAGTGTAATTGTGAAAAATATGTGTGTTTTGGTTACAGCTGTTCAATTATTTACTTCAGCTTCAGAAAGGAGCGTGATGGATGTGAGAATGATGATTGAAGTTCCAGTTAGGAAAACATTTCTGGCTTTTATATTTTGTTAATATAAAATATAGTCAAGTATGTTTTTATTTTGGAACAAGGCCCAGCTAGAATACAGAGTGTGGAAATATGAGTCATAACCTTATCCGGCAACTGTGCCTTGACCTT
Organism: Rhinoraja longicauda; assembly: GCF_053455715.1. NCBI lineage: Eukaryota > Metazoa > Chordata > Chondrichthyes > Rajiformes > Arhynchobatidae > Rhinoraja > Rhinoraja longicauda. Next base: position 28,139,359 of record NC_135983.1, on the reverse strand, counting down.
TATAATCAGGGATCACTGGTTAATATTGAGCAGCCGGAATCTGGGTGGATTTATTTTGAGGTTAGGAATGCTCACATTAATTGTGGTGCCCCTATTATGGGCAGCAAGAGACTCCTGGTATTTACTCACCAAGAAGTCTTTGAGAATGTCCTTGAACCTTAGTTTAGTTTATTGTCACGTGTACCGAGGTACAGTGAAAAGCTTTTGTTGCGTGCTAACCAGTCAGCAAAAAGACTATACGTGATTACAATTGAGCCATTTACATAGATACATAAGAGAATAACGTTTAGTGTAAGGTAAAGTCCAATCAAAGATAGTCTGAAGGTCACCAATGAGGTAGATAGTAGTTCAAGATGGCTCTCTGGTTGTGGTAGGTAGTTGCCTCATAATAGCTGGGAAGAAACTGTCCCTGAATCTGGAGATGTGCTTTTTCACACTTTTATACCTTCTGCCTGATGGGAGAGGGGAGAAGAGGGAGTGGCCGGGGGTGAGACTGGTCCTTGATGATGCTGCTGGCCTTGCCGAGGCAGCGTGAGGTGTAGATGGAGTCAATGGAAGGGAGGTTGGTTTGTGTGATGGTCTGGGCTGCGTCCACAATTCGCTGCAATTTCTTGTGGTCTTGGATGGAGCTGTTCCCAAACCCTATCCTCTGACCACCTCGTGATCCATTTTCATGACTCAGCTTGGAATCCTTTTGAACAACACAAAAGCAGTGGTAGGCCGCTGGAACATTCAAGCCTGCCCTACCATTCGGGATGATATGGCTGATCTACTTCAGGCCTCGTCTCCTCGTCTGTGCCAGATTCATTTTTAGGGTTGCCAACTGTCCCATATTAGTCAGGGCATCCTGTATTTTGGGCTAAATTGGTTTGTTCCATACGGGACCGCCCTTGTCCCGTATCAGTAGGGTTGCCAACTTACTCACTTCTAAAGAAGGGACAAAGGGCGACATCACCTCCCCGCGCCCCACGTGACCTCACCCAGCCAGCGGCCACGTGCTCCCGCTCCACCAATGGCGGCCGCCCGGGCCGGGAGCACGTGGCCACTGGCTGGGTGAGGTCACGTGAGGCGCGGGGCAGTGACGTCACCTTGTCCCGTATTTGGGAGTGAGGAAGTTGGCAACCCTATTAACTTTCCACTATCTTTCAAAAATGAATCTACTTAAACATCCCTACTGACCTAGCCTCCAAGGCTCTGGGGTAGAGAATTCCATAGATTCATTCAAATGCATTTCTATGGACCTCAGGGGTTTTCCCATATAGATTCAGGCATGTGAAGGACATGGCCTGAGGGTAAATGAGAGCCCCAATGCAAGGTAAATCAGCTAGGGAGAGGACATGATATTGGTTTGCTTACTCTTTCAGTGGACTTGGGAGGATTTTGTGAAGACAGACTTGATAGTACCACGCTTATGCTTTGAAATGCTTGCTGTAGGTAGGCAAATTCTTGGAAGTGTACAATTGCATCCGGTTTCCTCCCATACTCCAAACAGGTACAGGATTGTAGGCTAATTGGCTTTGGTAAAATTGTAAATTGTCCCTCGTGTATGTAGGATAGCGTAAAGTGTGCAGTGATCACTGGTCGGCACGGACTCGGCGGGCTGAAGGGTCTGTTTCCGCGCCGTATCTCTAAACTAAAAAAAGAAGGTAGGTATCACTGATTCTCATGGTTCATGTAGGGTTCTACATCTCGATCTTCAAGCACCCTTTTCCTCAACTGATTTAGGTCTTTGATGAAAGGAATAGGTGACGTTTCAAGTCGAGATCCTTCTATGGAAGGGTCTCGGCCCGAAACGTCATCTATTCCTTTTTTTCCAGACATGCTGTCTGACCCGCTGAGTTACTCCAGCTTTTGGTGTCTATCCGGTTTAAACCAGCATCTGCAGTTCCTTCCTCCCTCCACATTTGATCTAAGTCTTTGCTCTAGAATGAATGCAACGATGTACATCATTGTCAGTGAATGCTTTAACTGAGAGGTGGCTCTCCAGGTATGGGAAGTGGCCCAGATTTTTCAGGGTCTTCCTGTGAATCTTTTTAGGACACTGTTCCTCTACTTGTCCAGCAGGGGAAACATGGACAGACCTGGGAGGGGGGGGGGGGGGGGGAGCATGGGCAAGAATGTGGCTGAGAGAGGGGCTAAATAGATGTCTACATTAACAACTAGGAATCAAAGCAGGATCATGGCTGGAAGAAGGGGTGGATACGGAGCCTGATAGTGTTCTCCTCATGGATGCTGTCTTTAAAGCCGCCGAGCTGGTACCCCACAAAACCAAGCCGACCATGGCCAACAAGGGGAAGCCCTCGAGCCGGTACCCCACGGCTGAATGCAAGTTGCAGGGGGTAGCAGCTGAGCCACCCCCCCGTGGCCGAACGCGACCCAGCAGACCGCGGCCTGCTGTAGGTAGCTGCCGAGCTGGTTCCCCACACACAGGACCCAGCGGATCGCGGTCTGGAAGGGGGAGCCTGCCGAGCGGCCCTGATCATGGGACCCAATGGACCACGACCTGGAAGGGGAAGCCCACTAAGCCGGCCCCGGCTCATCCACCAAAGACCACAGGCCGGGAGATGGAGCCGGCGATGCCAGATGCAACCGGCAAGGAGCGAGGCCGGTAGAAGAGGAGAGGGAACGGGGGATCTGGCTGCAGGAGACTCCCCCAGGGAACAATGGTGGATGGGCGGGAAGAGGGACGTGGGTTCGCTGGTCGGTCCAGATGTTCAAGGAAGGCAATGGCTGGTGGCCCACAGCAGCCTGGGGTTTGTCTAAAAAACTAGAGCCCAGCCTGGACTTTGAAAATGACGCCATTACATAGCACCTCTTGCATGCGGGGTCAATGGACTATTCCTGTACACTTGCTAATCGGGGATGTGTTTGCGTGTGGCAATGCTCTACTGGACTGTTTGTAAGAAGAGAAGTTCACTCTGCGTTTGCACTTCGCTCGTGTGACAATCAAAGCCCCACTGTGCCATTGAATCAGTGAGACATAATACATTTTCCCAATTATGGAATGAATTGAAAGTTATAACTTGTGTTGCTATGCAACCCATTCATATTTGAAAGTGTAACCATTAACACCTAATTAATAGATGTGATTTTGGTGAAAAAACTGCAAATATTAAGAACGCGTAGATCCAAATTGCTTGAGAATGCCACCGATCGATTTCACCTTATCCTGATTTACCTATTATTGATGTCCATATTGTTAAATAACATCTGTTATTATATTCGACAGTCAATACTACCTTGCTTGCTATTCAGTTCACCCTCTCCCACTCAAGGTGGTATTACCTATATAATTACCTGTATAAGGTAGTATTACCCATATAATCACCTGTGTAACTGTGACCGAGTTGGTCTACTCCAACCATCGTTTTACTTTATGCTGATCGTTTTATGTTTGCTGATGACTGCGCCCTCAATGCCAGCACAGAGCAGAAGATGCAGCATGAAATGGACTGCTTCTCACAGGCCTGTGACAACTTTGGTCTCTCCATTAGCACCCAGAAGTCTGAAGTTATGTACCAGCCCGCGCCTGAAAAGCCCTACCAGGAACCACACATCACGGTGAAGGGGCAGAATCTACAGGCAGTCGACAGCTTTACCTATCTGGGTAGTACACTCTCGTGAGTGGTGAACATTGACGCTGAGGTCAACAACAGGATTGCCAAGGCGGGAGCGGAGCGGAGAGGACTCGGCCTCACCACCAAGCTGAAGGTCTACCGTGCAGTGGTACTCACCACTCTTCTCTATGCCAGTGAGACCTGGACTGTCTACAGCAGACATGCCAAACAGCTCAAACACTTTCACTTGTGCTGCCTTACGCAGACTCCTTCACATCAGGTGACAGGACAAAATTCCCGACACAGAGGTCTTGGAACGGGCCGGAATCCCCAGCCTCCACACCCTCCTACGGAAAGCCCAAGCCAAATGGGCAGGCCATGTCGTCAGAATGCTCGAGAGTCGACTGCCGAAACAGCTTCTGTATGGAGAACTGTGTCTGGGCAAGCGCTCAGTAGGAGGACAGAAGAAACGGTTTAAGGACTGCCTCAAAGTGTCCCTCAAAGACTTGGACATCAACCTCAGCACTTGGGAGTCTCTTGCTCTGGACCGTCCAACCTGGCGTAGCAAGCTCACCACAGGAGCCCGTGCAGCAGAGAACAGACGCACTGCAGAGGCCCAGAGGAAACGCACCGCGAGCAAGGCCCGGGCTACCTCCACTTCCACTGCAGCACCCATCCACTTGTGTCCTACGTGTGGGCATGCCTTCCGGGCCCCGATTGGTCTCACCAGTCACTTCCGGACCCACAGTCACCAATCCTCCAACTGAAAGTGAAGTCATGGTCATCTTCCAACCCGAAGGACCAACAACAACAACAACTTTATTACGTCACCCGAGGTTCAAGCACAATTGACCTAGGAATTAAATCACATAATTTTATTGCTTTGCAAATTAAAATTACATTTGCAATGATTGGATTTCAGCGCTAAATGGTTATTGTTATATTAAGTTATGTGCACAATGGGTTTTCTGGATGATTTGCATATTTTTAAAAAAGTGTTATGAGATTTGAATTGTCATATGGACAGGCAATGGAACAATGAAATTCTTGCTTGCTGCAGCTTTACAGGTCAATTAACGCGATCATACAAATATACAATGGTTTGTAATACAATAAATTAATAATCAGTAAAACAAGGTAACTAGTCCATCCATAATAGAGCAAAACCCAAGTCTGCATTGCAACCAAATAAATAGTGCACATAAGTTCATAGTTGCTGAGGTAGTGGTTAGTATTGTGCAGCGTTTATCATGTTCATTTGCTTGCTTTCTCTCTCCCTCTCTACCATCCCTTATTAATTAGTTAACGAGTTATCTCTGTAAGCATTAGGGTCACTTGGACAAATCTCCCTTGCCTATCCGCTCCTTCCCTCTCCTTCTCTGTAACTTAAAACTAGTTTTATCGCTTTCTCAGTTCTGATGAAGGATCTGCAACCTGTAACATTAACGCTATTACTTTCCATGCCCCATTGTATGCTGGTAAAAAAAAAAAATTAAATTGAGTACCTTGCTTATCCCGGCAATTCTAATCCCCTCATCAAATATTTAAATCCTTCTGGACTTATCCTTTTTAAATTTCCGAACTCGATAATAGACGCAAAATTCATTGCCTTTCATCACATGGCCAAAAACGTGCTTTACAACCAGACATCACAGCAGGGTCTCATTTTCAGGCTTTAGTAACTCAGGCTACTCTATGATGCTGATTCTGTGACCTTTTCAAAAACAGCAGCAAGTGGTGTAGGAGGAAAGAACTGACTGAGCCTCGATTTATTTTCTGTCTATCACTGCGAAAGGGCAGATATTTGAAATGGAGGGGTGTTCTAGCACATACTTTGAACCATGACAGTGATTCAGCTGTAGTTAGGGTTAGAGATGCGAAGAAGAATCACTCATTGTTGGCAATCTGAGTGCTCGTCTTGAACATGAGTAATAATCACTGCATCAAAAATCTAAGGGAAAGACATGGATGGGAGGAGTCGGGTGTGGAGTTTCCCAGAACTCTCTTGGAGAGACGGTTGTGAGTAGGGTTGCCAACTGCCCCGTTTTAACCGGGACATCCCGTATTTTGGGCAAAATTAGTTTTGTCCTGTACGGGACCGCCCTTGTCCCGTGTTAGTAGGGTGGCCAACTTCCTCACTCCCAAATAAGGGACAAAGGGTGACTTTACTGCCCCGCGCCCCACGTGACCTCACCCAGCCAGCGGCCATGTGCTCCCGCTCCACCAATGGCGGCCGCCCGGGCCCGGCGGGAGCATGTGGCTGCTGGCTGGGTGAGGTCACGTGGGGTGCGGGGCGGTGACGTCTCCTTTGTCCCGCATTTAGGAGTGAGGAAGTTGGCGACCCTAGTTATGAGGGATGAGAATTAATCTGGCGGCACGTTGGCTCAGAGGTGGATTTGCTGCCTTGCAGTGCCAGAGGCTGATGATCACCTTGAGTTTATAGTAAATCAGGAGTAACAGCAGGGCAACTTTACTGTGGGTGGAATCAAGGACACTTGCATCAATGACAAAATCGCAGCCGAGGACATCTTCAAACTGTCTTTGAGATGAGTTAGAGAGAGCTCTAGGGGCTAGTGGAATCAAGGGATATGGGAAGAAGGCGGGCACTGGGTACTGATTGTGGATGATCAGCCTTGATCACAATGAATGGCGGTCGGTGCTGGCTCGAAGGGCCAAATGGCCTCCTCCTGCACCTATTTTCTGTTTCTATGAGGCCAGCTGCTCTTTTGTCCTTGGCCTGCAAACGCGATAGCTGCAGTAAGAAATGAGTATTAAAGGTTAGGAGTTGATCGAATATTAACGCAAACCAGTACTGTATTTAGTTAAGGGGGTGAGGAAAGAAAGTCAAGTATAAGGCGCTAATGAGCTAATCCTGTCTCAAGACCCTTAAAGGCAACATAACATTATTCATTGAAGGACACAGATCTTTTCCTATTCATATTTTCCAAATGAACAATTAATGTAAAAGTAGATCTCGTGTGGCGTTTTGTGCTGTATCTTGGTGGGACCAGTCTGTTGCTGAAGGTGCTCCTCAGGTTGACCAGTGTGTCATGGAGGGGGTGGACTGTATTGTCCAAGAAAGCATTGCTTTCTGGCACAAAAACAGCAAATAAAAGTGATCTGTACTGCAAAAGAAGGCTGGAGATGTACTAGTTTCACCTAGGTTCAATCCTGACTGTCTCTGCATCCCAACCAGCCTTGGTGTGATCCATCCGTTAGGTTTTTACCTTCTCCCTGTGACGGCTTGAGTTTCCTCCAAGTGCTCTGGGTTCCAAAGAGGTAATATGGGGAAAATAAAATGGACGATTTAGATTGATGCTTGATGGCCAATGGGCCTGTTTCCATGCAGGAGCATGATATAATTCTTCACAAGGGTAGAAAGCTTTTGAATCGGCCAAGACAATTAGAGCGAATTCCATTCACATTTCTGAGGGTGGGAATTTTGCTAATGTCAATGAATGTCAAGGATAAGTGGTCAGACTTCACTCTTGTTGGTGCTGGTCATGCCTGGCACTCTCCATTCTTTCCAGCTTAACAACATCCTATAGCAGGTGACCAAAGCTGAAAACTTTACTCTAAATGGAGCCTCACCAATGTCACAGCATAACATCCCAACCTCTACACTCTATATCCTGACTGATGGAGGCCATTTACCAAGAGCCTTCTTGACCACCCTAGCTTCCTGCAATGCCACTTTCAAAGAACTATGTACCTGCACTCCTAGATCCCTCTGTTCTACAACACTCAATGGGGCCCTGCCATTCACTGTGAGTGTCCTGGCCTGGTTTGACTTCTCAAAATGCAACACCTTGCACTTATCTGCATGAAACTCCATTCACCATCCCTCAGCCAATGGAGCAAGATCCTTTTGTACTTGTTGTTGACCGTCTTCGCTAACTACAACCGCTTAGTGTCATTCTCAAAATTACCAATCATGCCTTCTACATTCTCATCCAAATCATTAATATAAACCACAAACAACAATGGACCCAGCACCGATCCATGGGCACAGCACTAGCCCCAGGCCACCAGTCAGAAAATAACCTTCCACCATCACCCTCGGCTTCCTCCCATGAAGCCAATTTTGTATCCAGTTGGCCAGCTCTCCTTGGATCCCGCGCGATCTTGCCTTCCAGAGCAGCCTGCCACTGGGAACCTTATCAAATGCCTCACTCGTCCAGTCCATATAGACAACATAGTTTTGCCCTCGTCAACCTTTTTGCTTACTTCATCAAAAAACATCAGATTCGTAAGACATCATCTCCCAGGTACAAAACCATCCCGAATCAGCCCCTGTCTATACGTGCGTGCGTGCGTGTGTGTGTGTGCGCGTGTACGCGTGCTTGCGTGCGTGTGTGTGTCCCCCCCTCTCAGAATACTCTCCAGTAATTTGCCTACCACAGATGCAGATGTCAGGCTCAGTAATCTATGGTTCCCAGGCTTTTCCTTGCAGCCCTTCTTAATTAGAGCCACATCATAAGCCACTGTCCAGTCTTGCGACATCTCATCCATGTCTAATGATGATCCATACATCTCAGCCAGGATGCCAGTTATTTCTTCTCTAGCTTCCCACGGTGTCCTCAGATATATATGATCAGAGTCATGAGATCAATTTTTAAAAATTCCATCATATTAAGTGGAAATGTATCTCTAAAATACATGAAAGTCATAGAACCTTTGTTCTGTGCATAGCAGGGCAGTTTTATTTAAAACGCTTTCTTAAGATGCTCATCTGAAACAGAAATCTGAAGCTGCAAATGAATACCAGACAGAATGTGTTTCAGTGCAATGCTGAGTTATCGCAGGCTGTCATCTTCCACGCTATCTTCTATGTCACAGCTATTACGCATTTTCCACAAATTTCTGGTAGCGTTTCTACTATTGGCCAGTGGAGAACAGGCTGGTATTCATTCACTCATCCCACTTTGCTGAAAGCTCTCAGATTCAACACGGGCTGACTGCAGGGCAGCTGCCAGTGCCTTTTATCCTGCAATACCTCGTCTTTCTCCACGAGAAGAAGGAAACCAGCCTACGGCCACATTTAGTTTGCCTTTCACATTTCTACTTTGTCTGCAAGAATGAATGTACAGAGAATTCTATTTCCAAAGTGCCTTTTTGCATTAATTACCCTGAGTATCTGCACTCCTTTGAACAGAGACCATGGACACTGGAGAGGTAAGGGTGGGTTTTAACCCTTAGATGTGAGGCTGCATTTATAGAAAACTGATTGTTTCCTCATTTTAGGTTTGGAATTAATGAGAGGCGATGCTGTATTCAGATTTAACTTTTTCTTTCACCGTCAATTTGTAGAATGATGTTGTCCGTTAAAGCTAATTTGATCCTTTCCTTCAGGATATTGATAGATTCCTTGGAATAGCTCTTTCTGTGTCCATAGCAACGTCCTCAATGCTGCGTGCGTGGCTGGTGGCACAAAGACAGCAGTTTAATCCAATCCAGCTTTATGCCAGTGACATCACTGAGCTCTGTTTATTTACCTTTTAACTTGCAGACGAGGGAAGGTTAGAATAAAAACAGCAATAATAAGATGATATATTCCTGAAAGAATTTGAGTTGTATCTGCATCCAGAAAAACATTGCCCTTTTCCAGTTTTTCGAATGATTTTTGAATCTGTTTTTTAAAAAATATAGTGGAGGTTGTCAAAATGAAATTAATCTCATCAAAATGAATGAATGAAAATGTTTAATTGGCTCAAGGATCTCGATGTGTATTTGACCTCATAAACGATCAGAACTGGCACAGACCAGAATGGAAGAACGATTAATGATATTTTTAAAAGAGTGCACATTTGATTAAAGGTGGTTAATCCTGATGCCAGATTTATATCAGTTATTTTGAGGGGGAACCTGCAGACCAGTTGGTATATAATTTTGCTGCAAGTTACTAAACCATGTTCATTGATGTCACTGAACTAGAACTGGACTGCATTGAATGAAATGGTTTTGGAGGTTGATCTTTAAGCTACAGGTGAAAGATGCTTATCACTGTTCTGTGGCTTGGCTAATTCAAGGCATAACGCAATAAATTAAACAATTAACCAAAATAATTGATCGATGAGATTAGATAGGGGATTGCTGTTGCTTGTGAATAAATCAAAAAACTAATCCACTTGAGAGCTTCACATGACGTCAAACCATGTTTTTCCTTTGTGTAGGACGGAACTGCAGATGCTGGTTTAAACCTGAAGATGGGCACAATAAGCTGCAGTAACTCAGCGGGACAGGCAGCATCTCTGGAGAGAAGGAATGGGTGACGTTTTGGGTTGAGACCCTTCTTCAGACACAGAAGGGTCTTGACCCGAAACGTCACCCATTCCTTTTCTCCAGAGATGCTGCCTGTCCCACTGAGTTACTCCAGCTTTTTGTGTCCATCTCCTTGTTTTTCCTTTACTCATTTTGTTTTTGCACCAGTGTCTTTCAATTTGATTAAGGTCTTTATTTATTTAGAGCGGTGTTGTATTTGGAGGATAGGTTTGCCAGTTTATGCATGCTCTTATCATTTCATTACAGATTCACAATTGCAGAATATTCAAAGGTATTTGTTTAGATATGTAAGTGTGGACCAGTCAGCTTTTGAAATAATCGTAATCGTAATTAATTTATTAACCAAGTATGTTTTGCAATATAGAAATAATTTAATTTTGCCATGCAGTCATACCAAAAAAGCAATAAGAGGCCCAACTGCATATAAATTAATGTAAACATCCACGACAGCAGCCCCCCCCACATTCCTCACTGTGATGGAAGGCAATAAAGTCTAGTGGAGCACTAGAATCAAATCCTGACATTCTGTAGAGTCACAGAGGATATGAATCATAGAAATGCATCTTAGAAACAGACCATTCAACCCATTACTCAATGCCTGCTTCACTGAAGCATTCTTCCAAAGTATTTCACTCTATCTTTGTAGACGTGCAGAAACCAATTTTTAACTTTGCAATGGCCACATATTTGGACGCAAAATGCTGTTGGATATCGTGAGATTGTACAAGATGCTATTAAGAAGCAGATCTACCTGTAAGCTCTTGGATGCTCATCTATGTGAAGAGCCACTCTCACTTTCTCAGTTACCCATCAGTATGACATGTGAATTGAAGAGCAGTGTTAAATTCCATCCCTTGCCATCTTGGATTATGTCCTCAAGTCTTCTCCAAAACTATTATTCTTCCAGTTTTGTCAAATAGCATAGTATGAAATAATAGCACACAGGCAGTTGAAAGGGACTTTAGTTCATTAACCTTGAGATGTATTAGTTTTTGTAGATTTTTCTGTGAACCTACCTGAATAGTTTGTTTTTCATTCCCAGATTCTCTGTTATGCAACATACTTATTCTTTATGAAGTGCAATACCTTTATCCGTACGATATGCAGGTTGTATTCCTAGAAAATAGTCCATATCTGAGCATCACATCTGAGGAAGGATGTGCTGACTCTGGAGAGCGTCCAGAGGAGGTTTACAAGAATGATCCCTGGAATGAGTGGGTTGACCTATGATGAGCATTTGACAGCACTGGGCCTGTACTCGCTGGAGTTTAGAAGGATGAGGGGGAGGGGGGCCAGATAGGAGCAGTATTAGACCATTTGGCCCACCAAGTCTACACTGCCATTCAACCATGGCTGACCTATCTCTCCCTCCTAACCCCATTCTCCTGCCTTCTGCCCATAACCCCTGACACCTGTATTAATCAAGAATCTATCTCTGCCGTAAAAATATCCATTGACTTGGCCTCCACAGCCTTCTGTGGCAAAGATTTCCATAGATTCACCACCCTCTGACTAAATAAATTCCTCCTCATTTCTTTCCTAAAGGAACATCCTTTAATTGTGAGGCTAATAGTCCTAGACTCTCCCACTAGTGGAAACATCCTCTCTACAACCACTTCACTATTCGGTATGTTTCAAGGCAGAAATAGTTAGATTCTTGATTAGTACGGGTGTCAGGGGTTATGGGGAGAAGATTCAAGATCAAGATTCAAGAGATTCAAGATATCTTTATTTGTCATCTAGAATGGGTGACTAAATGGAATTTAGTCACCCACAGTCCAATAATAAAAGCAATAAAACAAGCAAATTACACAACCCCAACCAACACACAAAAAAAAGAAACATCCATCACAGTGAGTCTCCTCCAGTCCCCTCCTCACTGTGATGGAAGGCCAGAATGTCTTTTCCCTTCCCCTGCTGTCTTCTCCCGCGGCCAGGCTGGTGTCGTTGCCACGTTCTAGACCGCGCCGGACGGTGAAAGGTCCGCGGCGGGCCGACCCCAGCCCCGCTATCCGGGGCGGGCGAACACGCTGTCGCTGCCGCTGTTGCTGCACGTCGGGGCGACATTGAAGCCCCCGCCGAGCAGAGAAAAATCCCGCGGCCTATTTCAGGCCACGCCGGACGGTGAATTGTCCGCGGCGGGCCGACCCAAGCCCCACATCCCGGGGCGGGCAATCACGCTGCCGCTGCCGGAGCTCCCAATGTCAGCATCTACGTGGCCCGAGCCGAAGGCGAGTCGCAGCCGCTCCCGCAGCCTCCGAGGACGGCCGGCTCCGCTGATGGTGAGTCCGGTCGGCTCCGCTGATGGTGAGTCCGGTCGGCTCCGCTGATGGTGAGTCCGGTCCGCGGGCTCTGCGAACCAGAGCCCTGGAGGCCGCCAGCTCCAGGAGTTGGGCCGATGGTAGGCCGCAGCAGGAACGGAGACCCGACCCAGAAAACAAAGGTCGGGTCTCCGTTCGGAAGGGACACATATTACAATTTTACAGTTCCCCCCCTCCCCCCCACATACACACATAGTACACAAACACAAAAACACGACATCACATCTACAATTAAGACAAAAAAAACAAAAAACTCAGAGACAAACAGACCGCAGGTAAGCCGCAGCTGCTAGGGCAGCGCCGCCATTTTGGAGGTAGAATGGGGTTAGGAGGGAGAAATAGATCAGCCATGATTGAATGGCGGAGTAGACTTGATGGGCCGAATGGCCTAGTTCTGCTCCTTTCACTTCTGACCTTATGACCATATTGCCATTTTCCACTATGGGAAGCTACACCATCTGCACGTGCGTTTAAGAAATATGAGTTGAAAAAAATATTTTTTCACTAGCTCCATGAGAGCAAGTATTATTTTTTTATCTCAAATCGTTCAATTGGGTTTAGTTTATTGTCCTGTGGAGCAAGGCACAGTGAAAACGTTTGTTGCATGCTAACCAGTGATTACAATCGAGCCACCCACAGTGTATGAATACATGATAAGGGAATAACATTTAGTGCAAGGTAAAGTCCGATCAAAGATAGTCCGAGGGTCAACTGCTCAACTGTAATACTGACACTTACGATTTTCCTTTCTCCCTCTCAAATTGTAGATTAAAACTTATCATATTATGGTCACCACCTCGTAATGGCTCCTTTACCTTGAGTTCCCTTATCAAATCTGGTTCATTACACAATTAATGCCATTTTGAAACATAATGGAAAAATATCCTAATCTTATTAATTTGAAACTCCTTACTACTCATTCCTCAATAGATCAGTTAATTCTAAAGGCAAGGTTGTAAAACATTGAAGGATTGGCCTTCCTTTTCAGACTTGCAATTTGCACTTAGGCAGAAGACAAGTACTTAAGATTTTAATTGAGAAACAAGGAACTGCAGAAGCTGTTTTGAAGAAGGGTCTCGACCCGAAACGTCACCCATTCCTTCTCTCCTGAGATGCTGCCTGACCTGCTGAGTTACTCCAGCATTTTGTGTATAAAGTGCTGAAGTACCTCAGCAGGTCAGGCAGCATCTTTGGAGAACGTAGACAGGTCCATGTTCTCCAGCGATGCTGCCTGATCCGCTGAGTCACCCCAGCACTTTGTGTTTTTGTTTTGTAAATCAGCATCTGCAGTTCTTCCTTGTGACTCCATGTTGTGGTGTCATATTGGAATCGCCATTGCAAACTGGTAATTATTAGACAAGATTTTAAAATAACAGTATTGTTGTATGCAGCATTGTTTCAACTCCCCTAGTTGAAATTAAATAAATATCTAAACCCCAACATCTGATGCCACAGGCATTTTTATCATTCATGGCTTTCCCAACATCCATGAATCAAACGGTCAGTTTAACACTAAAAGTTCCACCTTTGATGGATGTGGAGAGTTGACTGAGCACAAAGTTAGCATTTGGGACTCACGTGAGTATGACCAACTCAAAGCATTGGACATGAGCAACGCTGAAGAGTTGGAAATCCTGAAATTGATGGCAGACGTAAAATGGCAGCAACACGGGAGTTTTACACAATAAACAGCAGATTCATGTCCAGGCCAATGCAATGTGTGATTATAGATTATCTTTGTTTAATGTTATAAAGGTGCGAATTATGCTGAGAAATAAAATGGCTAGAAATAAAGTGGGACTAGTGTAGCTGGGACATGTTGGCCTGCGTGGGTCCAATGCGTTTCCATGCTGTACACTCCATGAATGTGTGGCTTTAGTCATTGTAGATACCTGTTGTCAATGCTGACCAGTGAGATTGGCCCTAAGTGCTTTCATATTTGGAGTATTTGAGATAAGTGTCACAGCATGGTGACTTCTACACTCTGTCTTTTCATTTATCAAAGCATGTTTTCTTGATTCTGCAAGAGACTCGTGAGCCATCAGAAATGTGCATCCTTCATTTCCTGAATAATATTTAGTATTTAAAAGAAAAAGGTAAATGTTTTATTTTTTTCTTCTTTGTTTGCTCTACTATATGTTGTTTCAATTCTTATGTTTTGTTTTAACTGGACATTACTTTATCTTGCCTCTATGTTTAACACCGAGTACTGCCATTGTAATTGTACACACTACCTGACCTTAAAAATGTAAATAAATAAAAATATTTTAAAAAGAAATGTGCGTCCATGATTCTGTAACCAGGATAAGGGAAGGAATCCAGCAACAGAAAGTTAACGTGGCCTCTGTGCTCTCAGCGTGCCAAATTGTGAACAGCTTTTATTATAGATGTGCATTAGTAGTAAATGGATTCAGGTCGCATGGGACTTCCCCTCCTGGAAGAACTTGAATCCCGTGAACCTTGGCTGAATTAAAAGGTTGCCGATGCTGAATCGTTGTTCCCCTAGATGCTTTTTCTTTTAGCGCCTGTATTTCTGATTTTTGTTATGACTAGTTTATTTCTGATACTACCGCCATGATGTCTTTGACTGCACATATTCCTGTAAAATGCTGAGTGCATTTTTCACCCACAGCCATCCCAAAGAGTTTTGCATCGGCAGACATTGCAGAAGATTTATATTCAGTGAATTATTACAGAGAATGAGCTTTTAATCTGCTTTAGTTGGCACTGAAAGGATATATTAATAAGACTTCAGCAGAAAAATGAGCTTTTATATCTGCCTCAACAGTTGATAGGGTCTTACATCCACTTACGACAATTCGGCATTCAATATTATTCTTGGAAAATATACGTGATCTCTATAATACTAGTGATCTCCATAATACATATTTCTCCTTTTTCCAACATTGGTTGCTGTCAATATATTTGGAAGTTGCAATATAATGTTGTAAAATTAATGTCAATGACTACTTCATTCACTCTGCAAGTAGACAAATGTTGCCACATTTTGGTTTTTAAATGGTGAACACCCCACTTTGGTTCTCTGATATCCCCTTGCCTTTTTGTGTGGTAGTACTCAGACTGAGCATTAGAGTGCACTGTTGAAAAGCCAGCACAGAAACGCATCCAAGGGATCTGGGCTTTTATGCTTTTCATTCACTCTGACTTTGAAAAGGGATTATTTAGTTGTTCAAATAAAGACCTATTTCCACAGAAATGCCGGACAGATAGCAGGGGGGAAAGTCCCTCCAGCATTAGGAAACATTTTGGTTTTAACAGCTTTTATTGACAATATATTTGGATTTTTAAGTAAAGTATAAATACATTAAAATGTAGTTTAGAATTTGCAGATATCTGCATTACATTTAAAACTTTTTTTTAGTTTAGTTTATTGTCACATGTACCGAGGTACAGTGAAAAGCTTTTGTTGCATCTTATCCAGTCAGCGGAAAGACAATACATGATTACAATCGAGCCGTCCATAGTGTACAGATACATGATAATGGGAATAACGTGAATAACATTTAGCGCAACATAATGTCCAGAAAAGTCCGATTAAAGATAGTCCTCGGTTCTCCAATGAGGTAGATAGTATAGTAGCTCGAGACTGCTCATGGTAGGATGGGTCAGTTGCCTGAGAACAGCTGGGAAGAAACTGGAAGAAAGAAACTCCCTGAATCTGGACAATTTATTGGCCATTACATGCATTAGAAAATTCTATGTTACCTATTGGATTTCTAAAGAAATTTAATTTAATCAGTAAATCTTAATTTGCAAATACAGATGATCAATAATACACATTTCTCAGAACAGATCGTTTCATAATATTCACAGAAGTATCTGTACAGATGTGAAAAGGATTGGTTCTGTTTACACTGGCAATCAAGAACTTGGTAAAGCCATCAAGTCATCTTTGCCTGTTATTTGCTAATAGAGGCACAACAACAAGTCTGTAAGATATGTCGGAAAACATAGAAAATTAGGTGGAGGAGTAGGCCATTCGGTCCTTCGAGCCTGCACCGCCATTCAATATGATCATGGCTGATCATCCAGCTCAGTAACCTGTACCTGCCTTCTCTCCATACCCCCTGATCCCTTTAGCCATAAGGGCCACATCTAACTCCCTCTTAAATATAGCCAATGAACTGGCCTCAACTACCTTCTGTGGCAGAGAATTCCACAGACTCGCTGAAAGAAGACTGCAGATGCTGGTTAAAATCTAAGGTAGACACAAAATGCTGGAGTAACTCAGCAGGTCAGGCAGCATCTCTGGAGAGAAGGAATGGGTGACGCTTCATCAGTCTGAAGAAGGGTCTTGACCCGAAACGTCACCCATTCCTTCTCTCCAGAGATGCTACCTGACCCGCTGAGTTACTCCAGCATTTTGTATCTACCAGCAAGTCTGTAAGGTTTGATACACATCCAAACGTGAGCAGAACAACAACCTCAAATGCAGCCTAGGGTTGCCTTATAATAAAGCGGTCTCAAAATTCACATGAAAGACTATTCAGATCTGATGGAATGCCCAACTATTAGTTGCTTTTTCAATATTAAATATTCCCACAAGAGTGCAATGCACGTTTCCTCGTTGCTTCATTTTAAACACAAGGATCAGCTTGTGGGCAGAGATCGCTGCTGCCGGGACCTGTTCCTGAAAATAGGTATCAATTAACAACCATGTTACTTACAGGATAACCGGAAAATGCTGCTGCGTTATGTTTGGTGGACATCTCCAAGACGAGCATCAATAGACAATAGGTGCAGGAGGACGCCATTCGGCCCTTCGAGCCAGCACCGCCATTCAATGTGATCATGGCTGATCATTCTCAATCAGTACCCCGTTCCTGCCTTCTCCCCATACCCCCTGACTCCGCTATCCTTAAGAACTCTATCTAGCGCTCTCTTGAATGCATTCAGAGAATTGGCCTCCACTGCCTTCTGAGGCAGAGAATTCCATAGATTCACAACTCTCTGACTGAAAAAGTTTTTCCTCGTCTCCGTTCTAAACGGCCTACCCCTTATTATTAAACTGTGGCCCCTGGTTCTGGATTCCCCCAACATTGGGAACATGTTTCCTGCCTCTAACGTGTCCAACCCCTTAATAATCTTATACGTTTCAATAAGATCCCCTCTCATCCTTCTAAATTCCAGTGTATATAAGCCTAGTCGCTCCAGTCTTTCAACATATGACAGTCCCACCATTCCGGGAATTAACCTAGTATACCTACACTGCACACCCTCAATAGCAAGAATATCCTTCCTCAAATTTGGAGACCAAAACTGCACACAGTACTCCAGGTGTGGTCTCACTAGGGCCCTGTACGACTGCAGAAGGACCTCTTTGCTCCTATACTCAACTCCTCTTGTTATGAAGGCCAACATTCCATTGGCTTTCTTCACTGCCTGCTGTACCTGCATGCATCATTAAATAGGGGAAAGTATTTACTGTCTTAGTGGGCTTAAGTGGATAAATCCTCAGGGCCTGATGAGATGTATCCTAAACTGCTAAGAGAGGTGATTGCTGGGGCCTTGTCAGAGATTTTCCCGATTGCTAAACACTTTAACTCCCCCATTTTCAGCAAGCAGCAGTCAGTATTATAATATCAACACAGAATAGCACATTCACCCATCCAAACAAAGAGACAAAGTGCTGGAGTAACTCAACAGGTCAGGCAGCATCTCTGGAGATCGTGAATAGATGATGTTTTGGGTCAGGATCCTTCAGAAGAAGTGTACCTTATGTTTTATTTTTATAAAAACAACATCCGCAGTTCCTTGTTTCTACATTCACCCAAAGCATAGTGTCACATTGAGATCATAAGTGATAGGAGTAGAATTAGGCCATTCGGCCCATCAAATCTACCCTGCCATTCATTCATGACTGATCTATCTCTCCCTCCTAATCCCATTCTCCTGCCTTCCCCCCGTAACTTCTGGCACCTCTGTTTGTATCATCCAAAGATTTACTGATGATGGGAGCAACATCATGAGAAACAGATTTCTGATGCTCGGAGTATAGATCTGAATGTAAATGTGATTCGGAAAGCCTACCAAGAAAGAGGCAAGGTAAATGAAGCTCAGCAATGAAAAGATTGTACAATTGATAAGTTTAAAGTCTCCAAGCGTTGTTTTTTCCGAACAATCTTACTGGAGTATTAAACTGCTTTTCCTGTTGGATTGTCACTTCCCCTGCTCTGTGATAGAAAACCTGACACCCCTGGGTTTCCAACAGGAATCCATTGATATTTTCACTTTTTATTTAAGGAGACTCAATGATAATAAACTTGGAAAACTCACAGAAAAGTGGGTATTTGCTGCCATCCTATGGTGAAGGTTATATATGCAATGGCAGAATAACATAACATAACATAACAACACTTTATTGTCACTCGGCACAACACCGAGCGAAATTTCAGCAGTCACAAAATACAGCAAAAAGAAAAGAACACAGGACACCCGACCCCAACACAAACATCCATCACAGTGACTCCAAACACCCCCTCACTGTGATGGAGGCAACAAAACTTCCCCTCTCTTCCCCCCGCACCCACGGACAGGCAGCTCGACCCCTACCGAGGCAAACGACACGCGCAGCCCCCGCAAGGGGATGGAAGGCCCCCCCGGCCGAGCCGCCCCGGGCACCGAAACGTCCCGCGGCCACACCGGGCGATGTTAAGTCCAACGGCCGAGCCGCACCGGGCACTGAAACGTCCCGCGGCCGAACAGCGCTGACGATGTTAAGTCCAGCGGCCAAGCCGCGCCGGGCACTGAAACGTCCCGCGGCCACACCGGGCGATGTTAAGTCCAGCGGCCAAGCCGCACCGGGCATTGAAACGTCCCGCGGCCGAGCCGCACCGGGCACTGAAACGTCCCGCGGCCACACCGGGCACTGAAACGTCCCGCGGCCACACCGGGCGATGTTAAGTCCAGCGGCCGAGCCGCACCGGGCACTGAAACGTCCCGCGGCCGAGCCGCACCCGGCACTGAAACGTCCCGCGGCCGCACCGGGCGATGTTAAGTCCAGCGGCCGAGCCGCACCGGGCACTGAAACGTCCCGCGGCCGAGCCGCACCGGGCACTGAAACGTCCCGCGGCCGCACCGGGCGATGTTAAGTCCAGCGGCCGAGCCGCACCGGGCACTGAAACGTCCCGCGGCCGAGCTGCGCCGGCAATGTTAAGGCCCGCAGCCGAGCCGCACCGGGCACTGAAACGTCCCGCAGCCGAGCTGCGCCGGCAATGTTAAGGCCCGCAGCCGAGCCGCGCCCCGGGGAAGAGACCTAATAAAATAAAGGTTTCCCCCCGCCCCACCCCACCCCACACCCCCACCACACACCCCCACCACACATACACAGCCAAAAACAGAAACAAAAACCATCCCAACACCGACACAAACAAAAAAAAAGAAAAAAAGACAACAGACTGCCAGAGAGCCGCAGCCGTTAGGCGCAGCCAACTCCTCCCAGGTACCACCTACATGTGCTTTAATAAATTAAATAAATGAATTTATTTTAACAAATCTAGCTTCAAGCATGACACTACATGTGCAACAGAGCGCTGGAAGATCAAAGCTGTACCTAGCTAGGGCAGAGCCTTCAAAGGCAATTAGCAGAATAAAGCCAGAAGCTCTCTTTTGTTTCCAGGTCTTTCAAACACAGATTTTCATCTGTATTGTCAAAAAGGCTGCATCCTTTTTGGTCTCAATCAGATTTTTTTTCGAATTGCATGGGGTGGGGGGGTGGGGGGGGGGGGGGGGGAGGGGTGGGGGGGGGGGGGGGGGAAGGATAAATAGAGGAGAATGATATCAATACATCTTCCCACATGAGGCATTAAACAAAACTGCATCAACCAATGTAGATGTCAGATTGTAGAAACAAGGATCTGTAGGTGTTGGGGTTTACAAGGAAGGACACAAGGTGCTGGAGTAACTCAGCAGGCCAGGCAGCACCTCTGGAGATCATGGATAAGTCGCTTATCGGGTCAGGACCCTTCTAATCCTGAAACGCCACCTATCCAAGTTCTCCAGAGATGCTGCCTGACCCGCTAGATATTCCAGCATTTTGTGTCTTGTGGTCTTAGATTTCCTAGGCACTATTCTGAGACATCAGTGGAGTTGTCCTGTGCTCTCCCTCAATTACAACCACAAATACAATATCTCTTAAAACAAGTTTGGGAGAAGGTCTTCCCAACCCATTTTCTTTCCAATAACTGTTCATTTATTTGCTACTGGACTTTCCTGTCTTCTTCTGGCTTCCTAGTCAGATTGCTGCCCTGTCTCTAGTGGCCTAGACGTCATTCCCTTATCATGTATCTGTACACCTTAAATGGCTCGATAGTAATCATGTATTGTCTTTCCGCTGATTGGTTAGCACGCAGCAAAAGCTTTTCACCGTGCACATCATGTGACATGTGACAATAAACTTAACTAAAAGTAAACCAAATTTAAATTTTATCTTCTCTTTGTGTCATGATTTGTGTTTTGTGCTTTGTGTTAATACCTGATCGAGTCACCATCAAAAATATCATCAGATTGACCAGTAAAGCTTTCCACTTCAGCAAAGTGCCAAGAAAATAGTCATGATAAATGCAGCAAAACCTGGTCACAGGTTGCACTAATTTATTTTGATGAGGATGCAAATAGGCTTTGTGCAAAGCCTGATGTTTTATGCCTTTATCCATTGCAGGAGCAATGTCAGACTCACTAAAGTGAATAACGGCCAGAAATGCCTGTTTATTGGAATTTATGGCTGATTTGTGCACGGGACAAACAAGTGCCAGCCAGTCCCGTTTCCAGGACTTAATATGTAAAATAGAGAAGGTGATGATCTTCTAATACACGTGTGCTATTTACCAACACTCCCAGTGAAATGTGGTTCACTTTGCAAGTACAAGACGATAGAACTTTATGTATCCCAGGAGGGAAATTGGACTGCCAACAGTCATAAAACGCAATAAGATCCATGTGAAACATGAAATTTAAGTGACGAGTGGAAAGTGCAGGCAGGCTTTGGGATGTGCAAAGACTGAGGTGGGGGAGGGGGGAGTCAGTTTACCCCACGACGAAAGGGAAAGGAGTGGGCCATGGGGAAGAAGGGTCTCCTGTAGCGTGCTGTGCGGCATCTTGGTGGAGCCAGTCTGTTGCTGAAGGTGCTCTTCGGGTTGACCCGTGTGTCATGGAGGGGGTGAGCTGTATTGTCCAGGACGCTCCAAGATGTCCAATCCACTTTATGTGGCCGACTTGTTATTCTAGATCTCATAGTCAATAGTATGTGACAAATAAATTGACTATTGACTATGAGATCTAGAATAACAAGTTGGCACATAAAGTGGATTGGACATGATGTGTTTACTGCAGTGAGCAGCCGTCAGCATAATGCTGCAGTCATGCTCCAGTAACTTTGTGTATCTGATAGATTTCTTTCTTTGTTCACTTTCCATGGCGGAGCAGAATTCAACTCAGCATGGCCGAGAGGGGAAAAAACTGCAGTTGAATGAGAATCTTCTCCACAGTTATAGAGGCATAGAGTTATACAGCGTGGAAACGGATCCTTCGGCCCACACTGACCAACATACCCCATCTAAACTAGTCCCACTTGCCTGCGTTTGGCCCATATCCTTCTAAACATGTCTAATTGCTCCCTAAATGTTCCGATAGTCCCCGCTTCATCTACCTCCTCCGGCATCTCATTCCGTACACCTCCCACCCTGTGTGAAAAGGTTACCCCTCAAATTCCTATAAAATCTTTCCCCTCTCACCTTAAACCTGTGCCCGCTGGTTCTCCTTTCCCCGACCCTGGGCAAGAGACTCGGGGAGAATGTCTGAACTCCGTACAGACAACACCCGTAGTCAGGATTGAAGCCGGGTCTCTGGCGTTGTAAGGCAGCAACTCTACCGCTGTTTCTCCGTGCCGCCCTATGTGATCTTTGTGTGATGCCTGCAGTTTGCTCTGCTGGTTTGCCTGGAGTTACAACGCGCAGTTATAAGTCAGTTATGGACACACTGCCAGCTCTTGCAAGTGGCTAGCACAGGCTTCCCCAAATTTGAGGAAGGATATTCTTGCTATTGAGGGCGTGCACCGTAGGTTTACTAGGTTAATTCCCGGAATGGCGGGACTGTCATATGTTGAAAGACTGGAGCGACTAGGCTTGTACACACTGGAATTTAGAAGGATGAGAGAAGATCTTATGGAAACGTATAAGATTATTAAGGGGTTGGGCACGTTAGAGGCAGGAAACATGTTCCCAATGTTGGGGGAGTCCAGAACAACGGGCCACAGTTTAAGAATAAGGGGTCGGCCATTTAGATCTGAGATGAGGAAAACCTTTTCAGTCAGAGAGTTGTGAATCTGTGGAATTCTCTACCTCAGAAGGCAGTGGAGGCCAATTCTCTGAATGCATTCAAGAGAGACCTAGATAGAGCTCTTAAGGATAGCGGAGTTAGGGGGTATGGGGAGAAGGCAGGAACGGGGTACTGATTGAGAATGATCAGCCATGATCACATTGAATGGTGGTGCTGGCTCAAAGGGCCGAATGGCCTCCTCCTGCACCTATTGTCCATTGTCTACTGCCTTAATGTCGGCACCGAGTCTCAGTGTCAACAAGGCATTAACGTCGTTATAATGCCGGGCTAGGATGATAAAGACTTGATAAGGAAAACTGACTAGTATGCAGTCCAACCGAACAGGAAAGTGCAGACATTATCTCGGGCATTGTATGTTTTCTGAGTGATTAAATCAATCCAAACTCATCGTCTTGCTGCTCCACCCCAGGCCAGTACCATTCGGAACGGTTGCTGCATAGGCTGCTGGTCATTGTGAACTGTGGGGGTGGGTGGGTGAAGGAGGAGCCCAGGAGGTGGGTAGGCTGCCAGCTGCTTATTAAGAAGTAAAGCAATTTGTCATCAATCTCATCTGTCTTCCTTCAGACCCATTGAGTGTTTGCAAGCTGACACTGTGCAAGCAGCTAATTTACAATTGTACCAGCTCCTGCTGCCTGGGTCAAGCCCTCTCTGCTTAGAATTCGGCCTGTTTGCTGCTGTCGGGAGAGAGTGTGATATGTGATTACCAGGCTCCCTGCTGCCTTCCCTTGCAACTGCTCACAGTTGTTTGGGGTTATGGTATGTGGTGTTGACAGTTTTATTTAACAACACCAGAAACTGAGTCTTTATTACACCAAAATTGATGGGTCTTGTTTGAGTTTAGTTTGAGACACAGCGTGGAAACAGGCCCTTTGGCCCATCGAGTCCACACCGACCAGTGATCATAGAAACATAGAAAATAGGTGCAGGAGGAGGCCATTTGGCCCTTCGAGCCAGCACCACCATTCATTGTGATCATGGCTGATTATCCACAATCAGTAACCTGTGCCTGCATTCTCCCCACATCGCTTGAATCCACTAGCCCCTAGAGTATCTAACTCTCTTTTAAATTCATCCAGTGAATTGGCCTCCACTGCCCTCTGTGGCAGAGAATTCCACAAATTCACAACTCTGGGTGAAAAAGTTCCTTGTCACCTCAGTTTTGAATGGCCTCCCCTTTATTCTTAGACTGTGGCCCCTGTACTACTGGCGCAATACTATACACTAGAGACAATTTTACAATTTTACCAAAGCTAAATAACCTACAAACCCTTATGTCTTTGGAATGTTGGATGAAAACAGAGCACCCGGGGAAAACCCACGCAGGTCACGGGGAGAACGTACAAACTCCTTTCAGACAGCACCCGTAGTCAGGATCAAACCCGGGTATCTGGCGCTGTGAGGCAGCAACTCTACCGCTGCACCACCGTGCTGCCTAGATGTTTAGCTTCACTCTCTTTGACAATTCATTCAATGTCTGTGTTGAGGATTATTTGATTCCAATATTTCTGTATGAATTTTCCTCACAATGAGGTCAATGTAGGACACACAAAACTCTGCCAGTGGTGGGTAGGGTCGCCAACGGTCCCGTATTAGCCGGGATATCCCGTATTTTGGGCTAAATTAGTTTGTCCCGTACGGGACCGCCCTTGTCCCGTATTAGTAGAGTTGCCAACTTCCTCACTCCCAAATAAGGGACAAAGGGTGACCTCACCCAGTCAGCGGCCACGTGCTTCCGCTCCACCAATGGCGACCGCCCGTTGGTGGAGCGGGAGCATGTGGCCGCTGGCTCGGTGAGGTCACCTTCTCCCGTATTTGGGAGTGAGGAAATAGGCAACCCTGGTCGTGGGGCAGGAGGTGTTGGCAGGGTGCATGGGTAGTTTGGGAGGTGGCACACTGTTTCTTTGTGTGGGACTTCTGTTTGTAGCCAACAGATGGAACTTAAGGCACTCAGTGCCCAATGTTGGTGGAGTCCAGAACCAGGGGTCACAGTTTAAGAATAAGGGGTAGGCCATTTATGACTGAGATGAGGAAAACCTTTTCACCCAGAGAGTTGTGAATCTGTGGAATTCTCTGCCACAGAAGGCAGTGGACGACAATTCACTGGATATTTTCAAGAGAGAGTTAGATTTAGCTCTTAGGGCTAACGGAATCAAGGGATATGGGCAGAAAACAGGAATGGGGTACTGATTTTGGATGATCAGCCATGATCATATTGAATGGTGGTGCTGGCTCGAAGGGCCGAATGGCCTACTCCTGCACCTATTTCTATGTTACTATGTAATTTTTTTCCTTCCCCATTTTGATCAAAAATGGGCGAGAAATCCCACAAGTCTCGAGTGATCCAGTTAGTAGAGCTTGCTGCCTCTCAGTTTCATCAAACCTAGTTTCTATCCTGACCTCCCAATGCTGTCTGTGTGGAATTTGTGTGTTCTTCTTGTGCCTGCATGTGTTTAATTCTGGGTGCTCCATTTTCGTTCATCCTAAAGACATTCAGATTAGGTTAGATGGGCACCTAATTGTCTGCTGTGTAGGTGAGTGGTAGAATCTGGAGAGAGCTGACGGGAATGATGAAGAATGAATAAAATGGAGTTGATATTAATGGCTACTAAATGTGATCAAAGGGCCATTTGGCCTGCTGTTTGATTCTAGTTTAGTTTAGAGAAACAGCGTGGAAACAGGCCCTTTGGCCCACCGAGTCCACACCGACCAGCACATTAACACTACCCTACACACATTAGGAACATGTTTTATATTTTACCAAAGCCAATTAACCTATAAAGTGTACGTTTTTGGAATGTGGGAAGAAAAACTGAAGATCTTGGAGAAAACCCATGCAGGTCACGGGGAGAACGTATAAACTCCATACTCCGAACGTACACACTCCAAAGACGTACAGGTTTGTAGGTTAATTGGCTCGGTGTAAATGCAAATTGTCCCTAGTGTGTGTAGGATAGTGTGGGGATCGCTGGTCGGTGTGGACTCGGTGGGCTGAAGGGCCAGTTTCCGTGCTGTATCTCTAAACTAAACTAAACTAAGTTGCTGCAGTGAAAATCAGTGTAGTATGCATTCATGCACCAACCAAAGTGTATGTGCAAGCCTTGTGTCAGGAGCATTAAATGCAGCTAATGTCAAAAATGAACACGTTAACAATTTACCGTGTATTTAAATCAGACCTGGAGGACATTTTATCTTATTTTTAAATTAACTATTTAAATAAGTTTGCACTGGATGTTAAAAGGATAAGTAGTTTGTACAGCTTAATTGGCTTGGGCCCTCGATGTAATCTGATCTTTACAAAGTTCACTTTCTGTTATCTCTCCTTTGCTGTCATTAAAACTACTTGCAGGTTGCGGCCCTATTCAGATGTTTTCTCTTCTTCCCCACAGCAATGCAACATGGAGACCAAGATATTGATAGTGATATTGATTACTTAGCATCGATTCTGGCCCAGCAGGTTGATCGGTCACAGACAAATGCAGCGGGTAAGTGCACTTTCACTCAGCACATCAGAGGGCTTAAGACCAAATCCGAAATGTGAAATATGTAGGAAGAAAAATCTAGATGCTGGTGTAAATCGAAGGTTGACACAAAATGCTGGAGTAACTCGGCGGGTCAGGCAGCATTTCGGGTGAGAAAGAATGGGTGACGTTTCGGGAGGAGACCCTTCTTCAGGGGAGGGGGCGGGTCCCGCCCCTTCCCCTGACTTCAGTCTGAAGAAGGGTCTTGACCCGAAACGTCACCCATTCCTTCTCTCCAGAGATGCTGCCTGACCCACTGAGTTACTCCAGCATTTTGTGTCTACCTCCGAAATGTGAAATAAATGGTTTTGAGACCCATTGTGTCCTTTGTTTAAGGCCCCTGCTGGGTTTTGTTCCTTTGTTTGCACCATTGCAACAAGCAGGTTCTCTGCTGGTCACCATTACCTGCTGTAAAATGGTGGCACTTTGATCTGTGGTGACAATCGCAGTGTTGTTAGCTCAGAAACATGTATTGTTGTCTGTGTTGAAAAAATACGTAAGTGTGGATGAAGGAGGGTTTGGGTGTTTTTTTGTTTACCCTGGTTTTGGCCCCTCGTATCCCATTCTGCACATAAACCTGCTTAACATGTTGTAGGGTATTCACGGTGGCCTCCTCTGGTCACTTGCTCTTTTGTTTATTGAAACTTTAATCTAATTTCCTCCATTGTAAGACACAAAGTGCTGGAGTAGCTCAGCGGGTCAGGCAGCATCTCTGGAGTAAATGGATGGGTGATATTTTGGGCCGGGATCCGACACATTACCTAAGCCGTCCCGAAACTTCACCAACGCCAAGGGTCTGTGGGGGAGGACCACAGTCTAGGGTCTTTCCACTGCTGGACATTGGGGGGCAAGGTCTGGATGAGACTCCCCTCTAGGGGTGCCAACTATCTAACTTCCAAATAAGGGACAAAAGGTGACGTCACCGCTCGCGTCCCATGTGAGCTCACTCAGCCAGCGGCCACGTGCTCCCGCTCCACCAATGGCAGCCGCCCGGGCCAGGAGGCAGGTTGCTACGTAATCTAAGTTAGGCGAACACACTCGGCCCCGCTCCTCGAACACACTCCATTAGCCTACACTGTCCGGGCCTACAGCGGCCCCCAGGCCTACAGTGTCCGGGCCTACAGTGCCCCCCCGGGCCTAATACGGGGCAAGGGCGGTCCCGTACGGGACAAACAAATGTAGCCCAAAATACGGGATGTCCTGGCTAATACAGGACAGTTGGCGACCCTACCCTCCTGGTACAAGGGAAGGGGACCACATGAGTGGCAAGGGTATTTATTCACAAAATGCTGGAGTAACTCAGCAGGTCAGGCAGCATCTCAGGAGAGAAGGAATGGGTGATGTTTCGGGCTGAGACCCTTCTTCAGACTGAATTCGATTTGTACCAGCATCTGCAGTTATTTTCATATACTACATGAGTGGCAAGGGTGCCTTTTAAAATGATGTTTTTATAAACATTACCAAATATAACGTTAATGAATTTATGTATAGCCATTGAGAATGCCGGAAGAGTTTTGCATTGTTCTTGTTTTGTATATATATATATTTATTATTCTGAATACAGTTTATTTTTGGAAAAAATATATCTTTAAAAAAAAATTGGCTGCTCTATGATGGATAAAAAGGGGATGAGGGAGGGAGAACTATGCTAGAGAGAATTGAGGAGGGATGAAAAAGGGAGGGAAGAGGCAAGGGAGGAAAAGTAAAAGATCTAAAGTGATAGTGAAAGAGGAAGGGATTTAAGAGCAAAACGACAGAGAGGAAAGAATGGGAGTATTGTGTGCAGATAATCATGGGCTCTGTTGTAAGCATGGTTAAATGTTAGATACATCGTAGGTAGTAGAAACAAGGATCTGCAGATACTGGTTTGCAAAAAAAACCCCACAAAGTGCTGGAGTATCTTCAAGTTCGCCGACGACTCCACCATTGTTGGACGAATTACAGATGGTGATGAGTCAGAGTATAGACGTGAGATCGGCTGATTGACCAAATGGTGCCAGCTCAACAACCTGGCTTGCAATACTTGTGAGAACAATGAACTGATTGTGGACTTTGGAAGAGGAAGGATGAGGACCCATTTATCCCATTTATATCAACGGGACGGTGGAGAGAGTCAAAACCTTCACATTCCTGGGCGTGTAAATATTGCCAAAGATCTTTCCTGGACCCAGCACACTGATGCAATAAAGAAAGCACATCAATGCCTCTACATCCTGACAAGATTACGGGGATCCGATGTGTCAGAGAGGATTCTCTTGAGCTTCTACAGGTGTACAGTAGAGAGCACATTGACTGGTTGCATTATGGCCTGGTTCGGCAATTTGAACGCTCAGGAACGAAGACGACTGCAAAAGGTTGTGAACATTGCCCGGTCCATCACCGGCTCTGACCTCCCCACCATCGAAGGGATTTACCGGAGTCGCTGCCTCAAACAGGCAGCCAGCATCATCAGAGACCCACACCACCCTGGCCACACACTCACTGACCCACACCACCCTGGCCACACACTCACTGACCCACACCACCCTGGCCACACACTCACTGACCCACACCACCCTGGCCACACACTCACTGACCCACACCACCCTGGCCACACACTCACTGACCCACACCACCCTGGCCACACACTCATTTCACCCCTGCCTTCGGGAAGAAGGTACAGGAGCCTGAAAACTGTAACGTCCAGGTTCAGGAACAGCTTCTTCCCGACAGCTATTAGGCTACTATACCCTACAACCTCAAATAAGCTCTGAACTACGTAGACTATTATTGTTATTATTGCACTATTATTGTTTGGTTTTTTGTGTGTACATATATATATATATGATCTATATATATGTGTATTTGTGAGTGTGAGCATATATACATATACTGAACTTTTTTTCTCATTTATTATAGTATATTATTTACAGTGTACTATGTTTACATATTCTGTTGTGCTGCTGCAAGTAAGAATGTAATTGATCTATCTGGTACATTTGACAATGAAACACTCTTAACTCAGCGGGTCAGGCAGCATCTGTGGAGAACATGGATAGGTGATGTTTCACAGAGTGCTGGAGTAACTCAGCGGGTCAGGCAGCATCTGTGGAGAATATGGATAGGTGACGTTTCACAGAGTGCTGGAGTAACTCAGCGGGTCAGGCAGCATCTCTGGAGAACATGGATAGGTGACGTTTCACAGAGTGCTGGAGTAACTCAGCGGGTCAGGCAGCATCTCTGGAGAACATGGATAGGTGACGTTTCGGGTCGAGGCTGTCTGACCCGTTGAGTTACTCCAGTACTTTGTACACTGCAGTCAGTCTGAAGAAGGGTCCCGACCCGAAATGTCACCTATCCATGTTCTCCAGAGATCCTGCCTGACCCGCTGAGTTACTCCAGCACTCTGTGAAACGTCACCTATCCATGTTCTCCACAGATGCTGCCTGAGCCGCTGAGTTACTCCAGCACTCTGTGAAACATCACCTATCCATGTTCTCCACAGATGCTGCCTGACCCGCTGAGTTAAGAGTGTTTCATTGTCAAATGTACCAGATAGATCAATTACATTCTTACTTGCAGCAGCACAACAGAATATGTAAACATAGTACACTGTAAATAATATACTATAATAAATGAGAAAAAAAGTTCAGTATATGTATATATGCTCACACTCACAAACAGGTTTTTTATATTGTCGTTAATAATTTGGCAAGGAATAAATATTTGGCCACATTAAATGCATCAAGGTAATTGCTGCCTTCAGGAGATGTAGGTGTAAATTATGAGGGAGGAGGAGGAGAGGGATGGAGGAGAGGGGGAGGAGGAGTATGGGGGGAGGGAGGAGAGGGAGTGGGGGGGGAGGGAGGAGAGGGAGTGGGGGTGAGGGGGAGAGAGGACGGAAGGGAGGAGAGGGTGGGGGGGTGAAGTTGAGGGAGGGAGGGGGTTGGAGATGGGGAGATGTGGGGAGAGGAGGGCTGGGGGAGGGGAGGGGAGGGGAGGGGGGTAGGGAGGGAGGAGGGGAGGGAGGGCGGAGGGGGGGTAGGAGTGGGGGGGAGAGGGGAGTGGGGGAGGAGAGGGTGTTGCACCAATGCAGGAGTGGTTTCGGCCCAAAGGGTCCACTTGGTCTAGTCTTTACCAAAAATGAGTCTGAAGAAGGGTCTTGACCCGAAACGTCACCCATTCCTTTTCTCCATAGATGCTGGCTGTCCCGCTAAGTTACTCCAGCATATTGTGTTTCTATCTTCTAAAAATTACGAAACTGATCTCTTGTCAAATACACGTTTCCAATGCAATACTTTGTGTTCACAGTTAACAGGGTGGAAGCTGCTCAACTGCAAGATAAATTGAGGGCAATTCGTGCGGGCCGACTATCTGACAACGATGCATCCTCAGTGACGACAAGCACATGGCAACACACAACTAATAAAGTGGCAGCAGTAAAGAGTCACCCAAAGATATCACCTGTTCCTGTCGCCGATGTTATCCTGCTCAGTAAGTATCCATTGCATTTCAGAGAAATTGGTCTGCGTGGATTTTTTAAGGTCTATGGGTGTTTGTCGTTTTATTCACAAATTGGTGGTAAAAAATAAATTATATTGCTGCAGTTTGTGCAGCTATTCTTTTCCAAACCAGTTGGAATGACTCCAATGCAGGGAATGAAAGCAGCCTTCTTACAAAGTTCAATCATGGTTTCACAAGCCCTAGATAGATTCTGTAGGGTTAGCAATTCTTGGGAGTACAAGACGAGAATAGTCGGCACAGTGGCGCCACGTTAGAGCGACTGCCTCACAGCGCCAGAGACCCGGGTTCCATCCTGACTACGGCAGCTTGTTTGTACGTTCTCCCCGTGACCTGCGTGGGTTTTCTCCGAGATCTTCGGTTTCCTCCCACACTCCAAAGATGTACAGGTTTGTAGGTTAATTGGCTTGGTGTAAATGTAAACATTGTCCCGAGTGTGTGTCGGGTAATGTTAATGTGCGGGGATCGTTGGTCAGTGTGGACACGGTGGGCCGAAGGGCCTGTTTCGGCACTGTATCTCTAAAACTAAACAAAAAAATAAATCTAACAGCAAATTTCCCCGGTGTGGGACGAATAAAGGAATATATTATTATTATTATTATTATTATAGGTGTCACAGTAATCAACAACTTTCTTTAACTGTAGTGAGTTGCATGACTGGAGTCAGCATTTTCTTCTGATCTGATCGCTTCTCTTTCTATGAACTGTGAGGCTGCAGAACTAGCTACCACATTGCCATGCTGACTCTGATCTCGATGGTTAGTTGAATTGTGGTCCTAGTTTGGAAACATTTTGGCACAAATCGAAATCTACCTTAATGGCTTTCATGCTGACCCTTCAGTGAATTTAATAGCACAGAGGGTTTTGGTAAAGCAAATCCATCAGAAAATATGTTTAGCGATTTCAAGTCAAGTCAAATTTATTTGTCACATACACATACACGATGTGCAGTGAAATGAAAGTGGCAATGCCTGCGGATTGTGCACAAAAAAGAATTACAGTTACAACATATAAATAAAGTTAATAAGTTACTATAGTGTAGACAAAAATTTAGTCTCTGGGGTTTTAAAAGTTGACAGTCCTGATGGCCTGTGGGAAGAAACTCCGTCTCATCCTCTCCGTTTTTACAGTGTGACAGCGGAGACGTTTGCCTGATCGTAGCATCTGGAACAGTCCATTACTGGGGTGGCAGGGGGGGACGAGTGCAGTTCCCACGGTGCGTTCTGCCGATTTGTGTTTGCATGAATCCGCCAGCATACTTACTGTAAATAAATAATTTCAGATGCCTTGAAATCTGGAGTGGGTTTATCCACTCTAAATTTTAAACTTGTGCTTTGTAGACAGTTTCATTAGCATCAAAGTGCAAACCTAATAATCACACATCCTTGGTTTAATTGGGCAATCACCATGTATTTCAGGCTCCTATTAATCACAGGCCATTGAATTGTGAAGTACCGTCTAATTGGCGACTGACTACATCAACCAGCTCCTAAAATAAACGGCATGACTATTCTTGAAATTAAAAGTTTCTGTTTCCCAGTTCATCGTCCTTATTGGTGGAGGGAAAGTCAATATAGACAATGCACATAATTTAGTGTGGCTTGCAAGAGTTAAAATTGCCAATCAAAATTTTAAGATTTTAATTGAGAAACAAGGAACTGCAGATAGTGGTTTACAAAAAAGGACAGAAAGTGCTGGAGGAACGCAGCAGATGAGGCTGCATCTCTGGAGAACATGGACCTATCCACGTTCTCCGGAGATGCTGTCTGACCCGCTGAGTTACTCCAGCACACGGTGTCTTTTGAAGATTTTTAGTTTAGTTTATTGTCACGTGTACTGTGGTACAGTGAAAAGATTTTGTTGCATGCTAACCAGGCAGTGAAACTAAATACATAATTACAATCGAGCCATTCACGGTGTACAGATACATGATAAAGGGAATAACGTGAATAACGCTTAGTGCAAGATAAAGCCAGTAATGTCTGATCAAAGCTAGTCTGAGGGTCTCCAGTGAGGTAGATAGAAGCTCAGATAGAAGCTCAGGACCACTCTCTAGTTGTTGGTCGGGTGATTCAGTTGCCTGATAACAGCTGGGAAGAAACTGTCCCTGAATCTGGAGGTGTGCGTTTTCACACTTCGGTACCCATGGGAGAGGGGAGAAGAGGGAGTGGGCGGGATGCAACTTAATTCCTCACTCTCTGTAACCAAACGCAGCAGTGCCTGACCGTACCCAGCACACTGCTTGCTGATTATCCTCGCACCTAGCTGCTTTGGGTAAAAAATAGACATTTTAGACAGACAGTCTGAAGAAGGGTCTCGACCCGAAACGTCACCCATTCCTTCTCTTCAGAGATGCTGCCTGTCCCACTGAGGTACTCCAGCATTTTGTACATATCTTCAGTTTAAATCAGCATGTGCAGTTCCTTCCTACACATTTTATCTGTTGCACTGTGAAATCTCCTCAGGTGTGGTAGACACAAAATGCTGGAATAACCCAGCCGATCAAGCAGCATCTCAGGAGAGAAGGAATAGGTGACATTTCGGGTCGAGACCCTTCTTCAGTCTGAAGAAGGGACTCGACCCAAAACGTCACCCATTCCCTCTCTCCTAGATGCTGCCTGGCCTGCTGAGTTACTCCGGCATTTTGTGATACCTTCCTACACAGTAGAGTCACTTTACTTGCTGGTGTCGTATCCCAATGATTTAAGTTCCTGTGGGAGTTTGTTAAAAGTGAAGGTGATGTCAGTCTAGTTTTAATAAAGTGCAATTTCATGAAAAGTAGAAGTTATTATGAGGAATGTAGAAAGTAATTAACATTCACCTGTTATTTATTCCTCAGCTTTAATCATTGTATTCACAGTGGCTGGAATTTCAGGATTAATCATTGCAGGCATCTGCTGGTTCAGGTAAGCCGTCTCAAATTGTTTGAAGGGATTAATAAAGATCATAAATTCAGAATAAAATGGGATGCCGTTACTCAGCTGTAGGCTTCAACCTTTCCTCCAAGTCAAAAAACAATAGAAGGAAGGATAGATAGGCTTTGAGGCTTTGAAGATCTTTAAGTGCTAAACGATAAAAAGTAAAGGAGGAATGTGACTTTTTGTGTCTTGAAACGAGGGCAACTGAGAACTGATCTTAACATAATGTAACATAATAGAATGGTAAAAAGCTGAAGATGGAATAGCCTTTGACACTCAAGCTTGACAATAT
The DNA here is from genome assembly GCF_053455715.1 of Rhinoraja longicauda. NCBI lineage: Eukaryota > Metazoa > Chordata > Chondrichthyes > Rajiformes > Arhynchobatidae > Rhinoraja > Rhinoraja longicauda. Next base: position 28,105,615 of record NC_135983.1, on the reverse strand, counting down.
AATGAGCGGACACAGTGATGGAATGTTCAGTGTGGAACACGGAACAGTGTAGCTCTGAAACGCTCGGTGCCTTCGGGGCCCTCCTTCATTCTAGAATAAACAAATTCCATTTGCCTACACTGTGGTCTGCATCCATCTATTCCCTGCCTAAATAGCACAGGTGATAGGGGTCATGGGGAGAAGGCAGGAGAATGGGGTTAGGAGGGAATGGTAGATCAGCCCACGACTGAATGGCAGAGTAGACTTGATGGGCCGAACGGCCTAATTCTGCTTAGGTGAGAAAACTGCAGATGCTAGTTTGAAACGAAGGTAAACACAAGATGCTGGAGTAACTCAGCGGGTCAGGCAGCATCTCTGGAGAGAAGGAATGGGTGACGTTTCGGGTCGAGACCCTTCTTCTGCCTGACCCGCTGAGTTACTCCAGCATCTTGTGTCTACCTTCGGCCTAATTCTGCTCCTATCACATGAACATATTTATTTTGGTTAAAGATACAGCGCAGAAACAGGCCCTTCAGCCCATCGTGTTCATGCCGACCAGCGATCCCCGCACACTAACACTATCCTACACACATTAGGGACAATTTACAATTACGCCAAGCCAATTAACCTACAAACCTGTATGTTTAGAGTGTGGGGGCAAACTGGACATCTTGTAGAAAACCCACACGGTCACAAGGAGAACATACAAACTCTGTATAGACAGCACCCATGGTCAGGATCGAACCCAGGTGTCTGGCTCTGTAAGGCAGCTATTCTACCGCTGAGCCACCGTGCGTGCCGCCCTTTTCTAATTTTACGTCGCAAAATATAACCCCGTTTGAATAAAATGGAATTTCTTTATCACTTGCATAGGATCTTATTATATGATTTTTTTTTTTTAATTCTAGGTTACATAAGGAAGTGAAGTTAACTGAGAAAACAGATTATGTAGGCTATGGCATAACTGGATCCAATGCCCAAATTGAGAAATCTGTGGTAAGTTCAAGGAGTCTACACCGAAACTGAAACTTGAGTGCTCATTAATCTAAAATGTTTGGTCTATTTCTCACCTCACCTGATGCTGCCCGAGATCCTAAATATTTCTGTTTATATTGCACTCAAAAGTGATTGGTTCTGTGAAAAACACTTACCAGAATTGACATGGTACAATAGAAATGCAAGTTTTTCTTTCACTGTTTTAGAAGGTTGAACCCTTTAAATAAGCATTTCTTTACCCAATTCCCATGCAAATAAAAAATGTAAGTGGTGTAGTGTCACTAAACCCATCACTTCAATCTTTCAATCCCTCCCTCCCTCCCTCCCTCCCTCCCTCCCTCCCTCCCTCCCTCCCTCCCTCCCTCCCTCCCTCCCTCCCTCCCTCCCTCCCTCCCTCCCTCCCTCCCTCCCTCCCTCCCTCCCTCCCTCCCTCCCTCCCTCCCTCCCTCCCTCCCTCCCTCCCTCCCTCCCTCCCTCCCTCCCTCCCTCCCTCCCTCCCTCCCTCCCTCCCTCCCTCCCTCCCTCCCTCCCTCCCTCCCTCCCTCCCTCCCTCCCTCCCTCCCTCCCTCCCTCCCTCCCTCCCTCCCTCCCTCCCTCCCTCCCTCCCTCCCTCCCTCCCTCCCTCCCTCCCTCCCTCCCTCCCTCCCTCCCTCCCTCCCTCCCTCCCTCCCTCCCTCCCTCCCTCCCTCCCTCCCTCCCTCCCTCCCTCCCTCCCTCCCTCCCTCCCTCCCTCCCTCCCTCCCTCCCTCCCTCCCTCCCTCCCTCCCTCCCTCCCTCCCTCCCTCCCTCCCTCCCTCCCTCCCTCCCTCCCTCCCTCCTTCCCTCCCTCCCTCCCTCCCTCTCCCTCTCCCTCTCTCTCTCTCTCTCTCTCTCTGCCAAAATCTTAAAATCCATGGCTTTTTTTTATTCAACATTCTCACCTGTGAAGGAAAGAACTGCAGGTGCTGGTTTAAATGGAAGGTAGACACAAAATGCTGGAGTAACTCAGCGGGTCAGTCTGAAGAAGGGTCTCTACCCGAAACGTCACCCATTCCTTCTCCAGAGATGCTGCCCGACCCGCTGAGTTACTCCAGCTTATTGTGTCTATCTTCGGTTTAAACCAGCATCTGCAGTTCCTTCCCACACATTACTTTAGAGATTATCTTACAATGGATACTCAAAATATTAAATGTACCTTCTTTATAAATGTATGTCTTTGTTTAGAATGGAGACAATAAACTGGCACAGAGTGCTCAGATGTACCACTACCAACATCAGAAGCAGCAGATGCTCTCAATGGAAAAGTGAGTATTTTGAGTAATTCATTTAGTGATGGTGAACTTCATACAATCAAACACAAAAAGTTAAAATGGATTGGCAATTGCAGTTCAATTCATCAATGACATTAGATAGACACTTCAAAGTGTTGGAGTAACTCAGCAGGTCAGGCACCATCTCTGGAGAAAAAGGATGGGTGACGTTTCTGGTCCGGAACCTCCTTCATACCCGAAATATTACCCATCCTTTTCCCCCAGAGATGCTGCCTGACACGCTGAGTTACTCCAGCACATTATGTTGACCTTCTGTGTGAGCCAGCATCTGCAGTTCCTCCCTACAATCATCAGTGACCTTGTTGACCACAGGATGCTCTTGGTTAAGAACATGGAGGCTGTGCCAAATCATTCATCCATGCTACTTTAATTGAGATCAACCCATGGGTTTTATTCATGAATTGCACCATTGACAACCTAGAAACAGCAATGAGAAAACCAATAGACTGGAGTTGATGTGTAAATAGAAGCAAGGGATGTAATGCTGAGGCTGTATAAGGCACTGGTCAGACCGCATTTGTGGTATTGTGAGCAGTTTTGGGCCCCATGCCTGAGGAAGGATGTGATGGCATTGGAGTGCATCCAGAGGAGGTTTACAAGAACGATTCCAGGAACGATCGGGTTAACACATGATGAGCGTTTGTACACGCTACAGTTTAGAAGGATGAGGGAGGACTTCATTGAAACTTACCGAATCGTTAAAGGACTGGATAAAGTGGATGTGGAGAGGATGTGTACACTAGTGGGAGCGTGTAGGATCAGATGCCACAGAATAAAAGGATGTACCTTTGGAAAGGAGATGAGGAGGAATGTCTTTAGTCAGAGGGTGGTGAATCTTTACAATTCATTGCCACAAACAGCTGTGGAGTCCAAGTTAATGGTATATTTTAAGTCGGAGCTTGATCGATCAGTACGACTAGTTATGCAGAGATTGATAGATTAGTACGGCCTTGATTAGTATGGGTGTGGGGTTATGGGGAGAAGGCAGGAGAATGGGATTGAGAGGGAGCGTAAAATATCAACCATAATTGAATGGCGGAGAATACTTGATGGGCCAAAATGGCCCAATTCTGCTCCTATCACTTATGAGGGACTTCAGGGAAGAAATTCCATTTGTGTATATTTGATAGGGACCTCTTCTACATCATTAAAACCCAACAAATGCTGGAAAATGGTGACTTACCCAGAGTTTTCTCACTTTAAACCATATCTGTGTAACTTTGATATTACAATATTAGCAAGCTAAGTAGTTTTGCCAGGACCTCTGCTGTACATTTAGGATTGAGGAAGGGGTGATGTACTGTTCCAAATGCTGGATATTATCCTTCCTTGACAATTGCACTCTTGCCATGCAGAAATAAAGATGAATCCAAAGTACCGGATTCAGCGACAGAATCGGAAGGAGAAAATGAAGATGGTGATTTCACAGTATATGAATGCCCAGGACTGGCTCCTGTAAGTACCAAAGTATTGTGAAAGCAGAGTCTTGACCCGAAACGACACTTATTCCTTTTCTCCAGAGATGGTGCCTGTCCCGCTGAGTTACTCCAGCATTTTGTGTCTCTCTTTGGTGTAAACCAGCATCTGCAGTTCCTTCCTACGCAGAGTGATCATTGAACCGTTACAGTGTAGACGTTAGGCTTTCCACCGATTGTCCCTGTTGGCTCTTTGCAGAGCAATCCCTTTTATCTCCTTCCTTTGATTTTTAGTTTAGAGATTAGCGATGCAGAGGCCATTTGGCCCACCGTGTCCGCACCGACCAGCAATCCCAACACATTAACATCACCCTACACACACTTGGGACAATTTTATATTTATATACCAAGGCCAATTAACCTATAAACCCGTACGTCTTTGGAGTGTGGGAGGAAACCAAAGATTTCGGAGCAAACCCATGCAGCTCACGGAAGAAGGTACAGATAAGCCATCCATAGTCAGGATCGAACCTGGATCTGTGGCGCTGCAAGGCAGTAGCTCTACCGCTGTGCCACCGTGCCACCGTGCAGCCCTATCATGCCTGAGAGTACTGTGCCATTTGCGAGTCATATCTCTGTTAGTGCCGTCACATCACATTCTCACAAGGCTATTTGTACTGTAGCTCATCACCTTTAATCACCACGTGTGTGTTTATACACATGCATTCTAAACCTGTCTTTGTCTTTTTCGTGGTGACTCTTAGTCATCTCCAGATCTCGACTCCGGTGTGCTCTGATTTTATCTGACATTCCACCTCTTCCTGGCTTTCACTTTTGCATGCTGCTGCTGCCCACCCCCCTGGCCTATTTGCTTTTAAATCTTCCACTATCGCTCCTCAAAATCTCTTAAACTGCAACCTGTTCCAACCTGAACAAATTCCTTTTGCACTGGAACTGGTTACAAATGTCCCCAAAATCAGAAACCTTCCCTCTGGTGCTCTGACAGCATCAAAGTGTTAATTTGCTTTGTCTTCATATTTCTACTTTCATTGACCCTACAGGTACTATCGCACGTACTATCAATAGACAATAGGTGCAGGAGTTGGCCATTCGGCCCTTCGCACCAGCACCGCCATTCACTGTGATCATGGCTGATCATGCACAATCAATGCCCTTGTTCCTACCTTCTCCCCATATCCCTATCTTTAAGAGTTCTATCTAACACTCTCGTGAAAGCATCCAGAGAATTGGCCTCCACTGCCTTCTGAGGCAGAGAATTCCACAGATTCACAACTCTCTGGGTGAAAAAGGTTTCCCTCATCTCCGTTCTAAATGCCCTTATTCTTAAATTGTGGCCCGATAGTCTTAAACTATCGCAACGTTTAAGAAACATTTGGACAGGTACATGGATAGGACAGGTTTAGAGGGACATGGGCCAAACGCAGGCAGATGGGACATGTTGGTCAGTGTGGGCAAGTTGGGCCGAAGGGCCCTGGTTCCACGCTGTATAACTCTATGACCCTATGACACATAGCACTAGTAATCCAGAGTTTACAGGCCTCCAATGGAGACACAAGAAACTGGATGCTGGAATCCTTACCAAAAAACAAGCTGCGGGCGAAAAAATACTGAACAAGTTTTACTGCAGCTCCTGCCATTGACACTGTTATTGCTGCTTGTTGCGAGTAAAGTGCTGTGAGGACAATGTGGAGGAGGGAGGTCCAGCGGGCTTTTCTTATGTTAATGCCCCTCACAGCTAGGCAAAGAGAACAGATATTAGCCATATTATTACATCTTTACAAGCCTATTAACATGCAGTCTTCTCTGAGCGGCAGGGCTTGTGAATCAGCAGCCCAGTTCCTGTCAGCTTCAAACCCATTCACAGCTCGCTCTCTTGCTTGCATTCTGAAAGGGTAACTTTTCAGGTAGGCTGGGGAGACTGAATGGGAATGGCACCAGGCAGTGTTAAACAGAACACCCATTTCCTCCGCATCTTCCTGCTGTGTCTCTCAATTTCTGTGTTTGTGTTTTGCTCGCCACAGACAGGAGAGATGGAGGTCAAGAACCCACTTTTTGATGACTCATCTCTACACCATCCACCGAACAGTAGCTAGATTGTCTGCTATCTCTTTGGACTATACACACACTTCACGAGGGGAGAATTATCTACATCTCAAGAGATCGTTCAACTGTGCACCAAAGGACTGTCTGCATCTCCATTGATCTCACTCCTGTTTCTGACTGTGTGGGGAATTCAACCACAGGCCCGAGTCCCAACCCCCATCCTGGTGGTATAGTCAATTCTGTATGCTCGATGCCTCCTTAATTACGTCCTGTGCTGCTGCTCGTCTTTATATTTCTTGAGCTGATTTGTTCAGCAGTTCACGGGAGACTTTCATCCCTGGAATCATCTTTCTTCTGAAAATGGCTTGTAATGTTTGATGGACTGGAGAGTGATGGGAGGCACCGTATTCATGAGCTGATCTTTGACCACTGTTCCTGTTCAATGGTTTTAGAGTTCGATAGCTCTTCTGGAGCTCTTGTGCAACAGACAGACTGGTGGTCAGTTCACAACGCGGCCAATTTAGCAGTAGTGTTCCCTGCCCTTCTGGCTGCGGTGAACTGCGATGATATTGTCCAACTGATCAGTAAAAATAAGGACTGAAAGTGCAAGGGGCAGTATATCCGCATTGATGAGGTGTCGACTGTGCATTTGTACAGCACCCGCCCTGTTGTAAAGGCTTCTCACGGGATTGTTAAAGGGGCTTGATTAGTGCGGGTGCCGGGGGTTATGGGGTTGAGAAGGGAAGTTTGACCAGCCATGAATGGATGGCGGCGTCGACTCGATGGGCTGAATGGCCTAATTCTGCTCCGATAATTCATGGACCTCTGACATGTGGCTATTTAATTTTTAACTGTACTCTGGGGTAAGTGTTCACAGAAGTCGTCTCAATGCTCAAATGCCATTAATTCTCTGTTGCTGTATTCCATCAGTAAATTTTATTCCGTCAGAATTAGCCGTTTTCAACTGTCCCTAACTTTAAATGAGGTAATTGAATGGGGGTAATTATCAATGCCCACACAAATTAAAGGTAGACGCAAAATGCTGGAGTAACTCAGCGGGTTAGGCAGGAACGGGTGACATTTCGAGTCGAGCCCTTCTTCAGACTGATGTCAGGGGAGGGGGCAGACATACAATACCATATACAATACAATATATCTTTATTATCATTGTACAGGGGTACAACGAGATTGGGAATGCAACTTCCATTCGATGCAATAAATTAATTAGCTAATCAACAGAAATCAGTCTGAAGAAGGGTCTTGACCCGAAACGTCACCCATTCCCTCTCTCCTGAGATGCTGCCTGACTTGCTGAGTTACTCCTGCATTGTGTCTACCTTCAATTTAAACTGGCATCTGCAGTTTTTTTTCCCTACACAAATTAACATTCACTTTGAAGACACTTTTCACCTGAGGTTTTCTGAATTCTCCCGCCGCCCATCAAAACTGAAGGTACATTCAAAAGTTTTGAAAGTGAAAGTTGATTCATATTTGCTGAGGGGTGCTGAAACGGGAGACTTGGATTCAACACAATAGATAGCCCTGCCTCCTCATCTTGCATGCACGATGTTGAAGGTCCATTCTTTACTGCCTCCCAAGTAGACTGGCTGGAAGTACATGACAGCGTCACTATTGTTTGCCAGCCTTGCATCTTTCTCTTTCCAAACGCTCCGCATTTATTAAAGTGCTACATTTCCTTCACGACAAAGAGAATTATTTTGATTGTTTGATTGAATTACTGGCAGTGAACATAAACGCTGATAATCAGTCCTTGGTTTAATGAAAAGTAATGGAGTTCCATCCTTCACCCTTTGACAACTTGTGAGAAGCAAATGTATCCATCTGACAGTGGTTATGGTCGTACTTGCGGCCTTAAAATTCGATCAAGCTGATAGCTTGTGGCGTTGGAGCAGAGAAAAGAATGCTAAGTTTTTTAAAAACTCTGCCGGTAACGTCTACCCACTCTGTCCACTATACATGGTTGATGTTCAATAGTTTGACTGATGCCAAACGTGAATTGGAGGAACACCACCTCATATTTCGCTTGAGCAGCTTACAACCCAGTGGTATGAATATTGATTTCTCTAACTTCAAGTAATCCTTGCATCCCCTCTCTCTCTGTCCCTTCCCCACCATAGTCATTATACTAGTTTTACTGTTGTCCTGTTGAGTTCCACCACTCGTCATCACCTATCTCAAGCCAACAATGGACCATTGTGGGCTCCATCTTTCCTTGATTTTCTTTGCTTTTTGCATATCTTCCATTCATTTGTCCAAAGACCCGTCTACATCGTTAGACTCCCTCTCCCCTGACTCTCAGACTGAAGAAGGGTCTCGACCCGAAACGTCACCTATTCCTTTTCTCCAGAGATGCCGCTTGACCCGCTGAGTCGCTCCAGCTTTTTGTGTCAGCCGTGGATGAAGCCTGTAAAACCACGTGTTCATGAAAGAGCCAGATCGGCCACCAACCAGCAATGGGCAATAAATACAATCTTGCTAGCATCGTGGAAATAAGTGTTTAAAAAAACCCTCAACTGGCTTCTAACACTGTTGAGAAGCAATCAGTTTGCTCAATAATTTGTTTTTTGAAGCTAATTTAGTTGAGGGTATGGAGACACCCCCTCTTCCCCACCTTCAGAAACCCCATTCTTCCTGCTGATGGTTCCTAGCTGGAAGGTTCGTGTTGCTGAAATGGGCACAGGTTGCACCTCAATTGAGCAGCATCAAAGACAGAGGCTTCTTTTGCTCAAACTGGGAAAATACTAACTTTGTATGACAGCCATATAAATGCCTTTGTATGATTACGTCGCGTGATTGTAATATAATTGAATGTAAATGCCGGGGTAATGTCAACAACAAAAAATGAAGGAAATATCTACATTGTGTAGGTTGATTGAAACTAATTTTAATCTAGTTAAGAATAGAAATGAAACCATTTATGTGGAAATTTATTGAAACTGAAACCTAGTTAAAACTAGGTGATATTTTGTTTACAGTCCAACTGTTGAAGTTGTACAAAGCCTTTGTGTTGAAGAAAAATGATTCTCATACTCCACTTTACACTTGATGGTTTAATGATAAGAGAAATGACAGTTAATTTGGGGATATGTTTTGTAAAGTATTCTTTATTCGGAGGCCATTGATCCCAGTCTCTTGGTCAGAATTCAGTAAATTGGTTCGTACTCCCAGGTAATATAGAAGTAACCTGAAGTTCAAATCAGATTAGAATCAGCTTACTCCTGAACTGCCAGTTTAACTGGTTTAGAGATACAGCATGGATACTGGCCCTTCGGCCCACAGAGTCCATGCTGACCATCGATCACCCATTCACACTAGTTCTATGTTATTCCCATATTCTCATCCATTCCCTGCGCGCTACAATACATTTACAGAGATCAATAAACCCACAAACCTGCACGTCTTTGGGCTGTGGGAGGAAACCGGAGCACCCGGAGGAAACCCACGAGGTTGCAGGGAGAACATGCGAACTCCACACAGACAGCACCCAAGGTCAGGATTGAACCCGGGTCTCTGGCATCGCAAGGCAGCAGCTCTAACCGTTCGTTGTGCCCCCTGTTGTCTGCAGGTTATTGAGGCCCGGCAACTATTGGGCAACCACTTTTGCAAAATTGAAAAAAATGCACAACTAGGGTGTTTCTGCGCTGTATCTCTAAAACTAAACTAAACTAAATCTGCATCTAAGATGGAAAAGAGGTTAACATTTTAGTTTTAATGCCCACACCTGACTGTGTGTGAATTCATACAGTACAAGAGGAGATCATTCTGCCCATCATATTTGTGCCTACCCTTTTAAACAGCTACAAAATTAGTTCTAACCAAATATGGACACAAAAAGCTGGAGTAACTCAGCGGGTCAGACAGTATCTCTGGAGAAAAGGAATTGGTGACGTTTCGGGTCAAGACCCTTCTTCAGAAACATCACCCGTTCCTTCCCTTCAGAGATGCTGTCTGACTCGCTGAGTTACTCCAGCTTTTTGTGTCTATCTCTGGTTTAAACCAGCATCTGCCGTTCCTCCCTACACAAAATTAGTTCTATTCCCCTTCTGTTGCAGATTTCTCCAAATACTTTAATTAAACTTCACTTTAATTTTCAGATGGTGTTGACAGACTTGAATGTAACCAAAACATGTAAAAATCTACTGGTTGAATTTCTTGCCCAGGAAATCTCTAATGCACAAATCAGCACCTTTCATCTCTTCATGTGGGGTTTTTCTTTAATATTTGAAACACTACGTGTATAAAACAGGAGCAGCTTTGATTTCCCAAATCTTTACAGTGAGGGTTAGAACCTAGTACATGGAATAGTACAGCACAGGGACCTGTTAGTAACCTGTTAGAAACAATCAAATCAAACTACGAACTTGCAGAAACAGTAACCCACTAGATAAACATTAAAACTACCTGCAAATCACTGCTTTCCATGTGAAGGGAAGTTAATTGTAAGCCAAAGATAGACACAAAATGCTGGAGTAACTCAGCGGGTCAGGCATCATCTCCGGAGAGAAGGAACGGGTGACATTCCAGGTCAAAACCGTTCTTCAGTATCTGAAGATGGGTCTCGACCCGAAACGTCGACCTTTTTTCCAGAGATGCTGCTTGACCCGCTGAGTTACTCCAGCATTTGAGTTGAATTTAGTTTATTGTCACGTGTACTGAGGTACAGTGAAAAGCTTTAGTTGCGTGCTAACCAGTCAGCGGAAAGACAATACATGATTACAATCGAGCCGTTTTGTGTCTATCTTCGGTGTAAACCAGCATCTGCAGTTCCTTCCTACACATTAATCATTAGCCAGCTCCTTTGATTAATTTTAACGCTGATCTTTAAATTGTTAAGGTCACAAGTTTCCGTTCCACTATCATTCTCGTGAGAAGAAATATGCTTTCATTTTAAAATTGCACACGCATTTTACTGTGCTGGCCGATGTTAATATTTCAGTTGTGGAGGAGGCTTGTTTAGTAGTGGTTACGTGAGGAATGATTTAAGTTATGAAGTCTACATCGCATTGCATAGAATGACGTGCATCCAGAGAGCAGGTGACTGGTGTTTGCTTTGGATCCTCTTGGTTTCTTCTGTCATTCTGTCATTTGGCCGCAGGTGCTGGGGTGATCTGCAGCATCCCAGTGTTCATCTCAGTGCTGGTCATGCATTCCACTAAATGTCAACATTTATTGTTTTCCGGTATAATTTGTCTCTGCCAAACTGGTCACCATCTTTTCCAATATCTGTTCTTGCATATCGTATAATGTATTTTTCTGTGAAAATAAATTGATTTGTTGAAATGCTGTTTTGTTTTCAATCCTGTTTTTTTCCCCGTGTGTGGTGATTATTAAAAGACAATCTGTTCTTCCCTCAGGCTCTTTACACTTGTTAATTTGGGGTGTCTGATTAGACAATGGCGGACAGCCAGGCCTGATATTACCGATGTGCAATGGTTTCTTCATTGCCACGTGTACCAGGTATAGTGAAATATATTTTTTGCATACAGCTAAGCAAAACTCTCCCCTTTGTACATAAGCACAGTTATAGTACAGAAGGCACAGAGCAGCTAGGGTTGCCAACTTCCTCACTCCCAAATAAGGGACAAGGTGACGCCACGCGCTCCCGCTCCATTAATGGCCGCCGCCCGGGCCGGGAGGCGGGTTGCTATGTAACCTCTGTTAGGCGGCGCCCGGGCCTCCGGGCCTACACTGTCCGGGCCTACAGTGACCCCCGGACCTAATATGGGAGAAGGGCGGTCCCGTATGGGACAAATCAATTTAGCCCAAAATACGGGATGCCCTTGCTAATACGGGACAGTTGGCAACCCTAAGAGCAGCCCACTGAGACAATATGCAAGAGGTACCATTTTGATGCCATGTTATATTCCCAACTACAGCTGGCCACAAAGGCGCGTTGCAGCCATCACCTCCATTCCCTTGGGGGGGGGTTGGGGAGGGGTGGGGTGGGGGGGGGAGTCAGTCTACCCTATGACAGAAGGGGGAGGAGTTGTACAGTTTGATAGCCGCAGATTACATAGTCACCTATGTACAGTGAAATGCTTTCTTTTGCAAGCAAACCAGTATGATCATACAGCAGACCTCACTTAGGCAGTATGCAGGAGTCGCCATGGTTTCTGGTGCCAACAACGTTACAAAACTTTCAGGTAAATCTTCCCCAAGTCCCCTCTCTGTGTGCTCTCATGCACAGTGTTCTTTGAACTCCCCCTCTCTCTGCCCCCCATCAAATGTTTTCTTTCTCCTCCTGTACCTCTTCTTCCTGTTGTGTGTGGGGCAGCACGGTGGCGTGGCGGTAGAGTTGCTGCCTCACAGCGTCAGAGACCCGGGTTCGATCCAGACTACGGGTGCTGTCTGTAAGGAGTTTGTACGTTCTCCCCGTGACCTGCGTGGGTTTTCTCCGAGATCTTTGGTTTCCTCCCACACCCCTAAGACATAATCAGTCTGAAGAAGGGTCTCGACCCGAAACGTCACCCATTCCATCTCTCCTACATGCTGCCTGACCTGCTGAGTTACTCCAGCACTTTGTGATACCTAAGACGTACAGGTTTGTAGGTTAATTGGCTTGGTATAAATGTTTTAAAAAATTGTCCCTAGTCATGTGGTCATAAGTGATAGGAGCAGAATCAGGCCATTCGGCCCATCAAGCCTACTTCGCCAGTGTGTGTAGGATAGTGTTAATGTGCGGGGATCGCTGGTCGGTGTAGATTCGGTGGGCCGAATGGCCTGTTTCTACGCTGTGTCTCTAAAATATTCTAAACTAAATTATCTCATCCATCCTGTGCACACCAGACTTGCCAACCAAGGACGTGTGCAATAAAGGCCCTGGCCCTTAATTAGTCTGGGTGTCAAAGATTATGGAGAATGGAGTTGAGAAGAAAGAATAGATCAGCCATGATTGAATGGCTGTGTAGGCTAGACAGGCCGAAGGGCCTCATTCTGTTCCTATGCCTGATGACCATATGACCCCAAACGTCACCCGTCTGTATTCTCCAGAGATGCTGACTGGCCCGCTGAGTTACTCCAGCAATTTGCCTTTTTAAAACATAACAATACCTGCTACGATTGAAGGTAGGGCGGTGAGAATAAACTGCCGTGGCCGTATCATTTGGAATCAGAGCTTTAAGTAAGGACAGGGTTGTGTGAAGAAGATAAACACAAAATGATGCAGCCATAGAGTCACAGTGTGGAAACAGGTCCTTCAGCCCAACTTGCCCACACCGGCCAACATGTCCCATCTACATTAGTTCTACCTGCCTGCGTTTGGTCCATATCCCTCCAAACCTGTCCTATCCAGGTACCTGCCTTGTTTCTTAAATGTTGGGATAGTCCCAGCCTCAACTACCTCCTCCAGCAGCTTGTTCCATACGCTCACCATCCTTTGTGTGAAACGGTTACCACTCAAATTCCTGTTAAATTTTTTAAGTAACTTAGTGGGCATCTCTGGAGAGGTATGAGTGACATTTAGGGTCGAGACCTCAGTCTGAAGAAGGGTCTCGACCAGAAACATCACCCATTCCTTCTCTCCAGAGATGCTGCCTGTCCCGCTGAGTTACCCCAACATTCGGCTTAAATCAGCATTTGCCACACGAGTCGTGCAAAAAGAGTCAGGGTAAAAACAAAAGGGAAGGGTGAGGACATTCATGACAATAGTTGCAGAGATTGCAAGGCGAAAAGAGGGTGGTAATGGGACAAGTTTAAACACAAAGGCCTGGAACAGGGGAGGTGTGAATGGTTTAAAGAGACCAGCACAGAGGAAAGATGGTGTGGAAAATCTGGCACAGCTGAGGAGAGGTTTCTGTCAGACTGGGACTCTCAGCTTGAAAGAAGTGTTCTTACACAATAGTTGTTACCTGAAATTCACTGCCTGAAGATGTGGTAGAATCAGGCACACTCACTGCTAAGTGGCGCTTAGATAGGAATTAAGTAGACAAGGCAGACAAGATGTCTTAGATCATAGATCACTATCCCATCGTTTACGAAACAGTTGGAAATGTTACCCATTCCTTCTCCCCAGAGATGCTGCCTGACTCGCTGAGTTACTCCAGCATTTTGTGTCTAGGTACATGGATAGGACAGGTTTGGAGGGATATGGACCAAGCGCAGGCAAGTGGGACTAGGGTGGCTGGGACATTGTTGGCCGTTGTGGGCGAGTTGGGCCGAAGTGCCTGTTTCCACACTGTATCAATCTATGACTCTATGACGAAGATTACAGAAGGTAGACACACAGTGCTGGAGTAACAGCAGGTCAGGGAGCATCTTTGGAGAAAAAGGATGGGTGACGTTTCAGGTCGGAACCCTTCTTAAGACCCCAGTCCTGAAACGTCATCTATTCCTTTTCTTCATTGATGCTGCCTGACCTGCTGAGTTGCCCCAGCACTTTGTGTCTATCCTTGGAAAACCAGCATCTGCAGCTCCTTGTATCTACACTGATATTGTCAAGCTTGAACGGGTTCAGAGATTTACAAGGATGTTGCCAGGACTAGAGGGTACGAGCTACAGGGAGAGGTTGAGTAGGCTGGAGTGATCTTAATGAGGGGTGTATAAAATCATGGAATAGATCGGGTAGACGCACAGTCTCTTGCCCAGAGTAGGGGAATTGAAGACCAGAGGACATAGGTTCAAGGTGAAGGGGAAAAGATGTAATAGGAATCTGAGGGGTAACTTTTCCACACAAAGGATGGTGGGTGGGTGGGTGGAACGAGCTGCCAGAGGAGGTAGTTGAGGCTGGGACTATCCCAACGTTTAAGAAACAGTTAGATACATGGATAGGACAGGTCTGGAGGGATATGGACCAAATGCAGGCAAGTGGGACTAGTGTAGCTGGGACATGTTGGCCGGTGTGGGCTGAAGGGCCTGTTTCCACACTGTATCACTCTATGACTGCCTCCTGCTCGTATCCCTTCAAACCTTTCCTATCCATGTACCTCTCCAAATATCTTTTAAATGTTATTGTACCCGTCGTGCAACTCTGCTGCTAGTCTGGGGAACGGAATCAAGCGGGAGAAGGAATGTTGCTATCCGTTCCTTGTAAGGGAAAAGTAAACTTACGTAGAAATATATTTTACGACTTTAGCCTTTAGAGATGGAGCGTGGAAACTGGCCCTTCGGCCCACTGAGCCCGCACCAACCAGGGATCACCCCGTACACAGACTAGAGACCACACCAACCAGGGATCACCCCGTACACAGACTAGAGACCACACCAACCAGGGATCACCCCGTACACAGACTAGAGACCACACCAACCAGGGATCACCCCGTACACAGACTAGAGACCACATCAACCAGGGATAACCCCATGTACAGACTAGAGCCCACACCAACCAGGGATCACCCCGTACACAGACTAGAGACCACACCAACCAGGGATCACCCCGTACACAGACTAGAGACCACACCAACCAGGGATCACCCCGTACACAGACTAGAGACCACACCAACCAGGGATCACCCCGTACACAGACTAGAGACCACACCAACCAGGGATAACCCCATGTACAGACTAGAGCCCACACCAACCAGGGATCACCCCGTACACAGACTAGAGACCGCACCAACCAGGGATCACCCCGTACACAGACTAGAGACCACACCAACCAGGGATCACCCCGTACACAGACTAGAGACCACACCAACCAGGGATAACCCCATGTACAGACTAGAGACCACACCAACCAGGGATCACCCCGTACACAGACTAGAGACCACACCAACCAGGGATAACCCCATGTACAGACTAGAGACCACACCAACCAGGGATCACCCCGTACACAGACTAGAGACCACACCAACCAGGGATCACCCCGTACACAGACTAGAGACCACACCAACCAGGGATAACCCCATGTACAGACTAGAGACCACACCAACCAGCCATCACCCCGTACACAGACTAGAGCCCGCACCAACCAGCCATCACCCCGTACACAGACTAGAGACCACACCAACCAGGGATCACCCCGTACACAGACTAGAGACCACACCAACCAGGGATCACCCCGTACACAGACTAGAGACCACACCAACCAGCCATCACCCCGTACACAGACTAGAGACCACACCAACCAGCCATCACCCCGTACACAGACTAGAGACCACACCAACCAGGGATAACCCCATGTACAGACTGGAGACCGCATCAACCAGCCATCACCCCGTACACAGACTAGAGACCGCACCAACCAACCAGCCATCACCCCGTACACAGACTAGAGACCACATCAACCAGCCATCACCCCGTACACAGACTAGAGACCACGCCAACCAGGGATCACCCCGTACACAGACTAGAGACCGCACCAACCAGCCATCACCCCGTACACAGACGAGAGACAATTTTATAATTTACCAAAACCAACTCGCCTAAAGAAACAGCCCATCTTTGGAGTTTGGGAGGAAACGAGAGCACTTGGAGAAAACGCACGCAGGTCACGGGGCGTGTGCAAACTCCGCACAGACAGCATGTATTATACTGCCTGTCTCCGTGTAAATTGATGTTTTCAAGAGAGAGTTAGATTTAGCTCTTCGGGCTAACGGAATCAAGGGATATGGGGAGAAAGCAGGAACGCGGTACTGATTCTGGATGATCAGCTGGCTCGATGGGCTGAATGGCGTACTCCTGCACCTATTTTTTATGTTTCTATGACAGCACCGTAGTCAGGATCAAACCTGGGTCTCTGGCACTGTAAGACAACAACTACACCACTGCGTCCACATCGATCCTATTTGCTCCAATAAAATATGCCATTGTGGAATGACATTGCAAATAAAGTATCTGAACAGCTTAACAATAACCCCCAGGATGTCCCACACAGTCAGGTGCTTCTTAATTCAGGATGAATGTGATCCCTACAGGGAACCGATATAACAAAGCATCAGATTCCGTCGTTGTGTTGAGGCAGGGCTTGTGTTGAAGCATCCCCGCTGTGTTGACTTTTGACTGGATGTTCACGTTTACAGACATGAATGATCCGTCTATTGATGGGTACATGTGGCACATGTCAGATGTCCAGCTCAGAAAACCCCTCCTGAAACCTGCGGACAAGGTCTTGCCAAGTGTGGTGGAATGTTGACAACTGAGACAAGTTGTGGCACACTTGTCTTTGACTGGGTTTGAATCACTATTCTAGATTTGTGCCAAAGGACAATTAAAATACTCTGGACTCGTTACACTCTTGTGGAGCGTGCGATAACAGGTCAGGAGTGTTTTATTGTCATATGTCTCAGGCAGAGCAATGACATTCTCACTTGCAGCAGCACAACACAACATGCAAACATAGACACAAAAAGCTGGAGTGACTCAGTGGGACAGGAGGCATCTCTGGAGAGAAGGAACGGGTGACGTTTCGGGTCAAGACCCTTCTTCAGGACCTTTCTATGTACACATAGTACTCTGTAAACGAGAAAAAAAATACATATACACACACACACACATATATATATGGTATAGGAAAATAACTGCAGATGCTGGTACAAATCGAAGGTATCACAAAATGCTGGAGTAACTCAGTGGGTCAGGCAGCATCTCTGGAGAGAAGGAATGGGTGACGTGTGTATATATGTGTGTGTGTGGGTGTTTGTAAGTATGTCGAGAGTTGAATAGTGATTTTGTTACATATACACACATGCATATAAAAAACAAACAAGCACTAATAGTCCAAAAACACACAAGCAAAGCCCCCTAATCTTTGCAGTTCAGAGGTTATTTGGAGGTTGTGGTGTTTAATAACCTGATGGCTGCATGGAGAAGATGGTTGTGTGAACAGGTCTCACACGAAGGCAATTTGCAGGCTGCCTTCTTGCATATTGCAGTGCGCTAAATTCCAGACACCAATGAATATGTACTGAATGCACGCTGGATATTTTAGGTAACACTGGTGTCACACATAATAGCCTCATTAGAAGAATAAGCTGTCAGAGATGATCCTGTTTGTTAGGAATTCACATTCATTAAGTCAACCACATAAAAATGACACCAAGTGCTGGAGCAACTCAACGAGTCAGGCAGCATCTCTGGAGAAAAGGAAGGGGAACCTGGTCCTTTCTCTTGACGTTTCACAGAGTACTGGATAACTCAGCGGGTCAGGCAGCATCTGTGGAGAACATGGATAGGTGACTTTCACAGAGTACTGGATAACTCAGCGGGTCAGGCAGCATCTCTGGAGAGCATGGATAGGTGATGTTTGGGGTCGGGACCCTTCCTCAGACATCGGTACGGTATTTGGACAGGGACAGAGAAGGTGAGAAAGAGATGGGAGAGGGAGAGGCGTTGGCATTGGAGATGGCGGCAGAACATGGCGGTGGCCGCATTTGTAAATATGCAAAACTACTTTATCCGTGCTCTTGCACACATGACTACTACTGAACCTTCGAGACGGGGAATGTGGGAGAGAGAAATATGTAAAGGAATGAGAGAAAGAGAGAGAGGTTTGAGAAAAGGAGGCAGGGAGAGAGAAAAGGAGAGGAGAGAGATAATGGAGAAGGCTTAGGATGGACAAGTTGGAGTGGGAATGAGGATGGGAATTGAAATGGTTTGCAACTGGGAGCTCAGGATGGCTATTGTGGACAGAGAACAGGCGCTCTGCAAACTGGTCGAGTATGCTTGGACTCACCAACGTAAAGGGGGCCATACCAGGAGCATTAAATGCAATGCGGGGGGGGGGGGGGGGAGGGGGAGGGCTGTGTAGGTCCCTGGATGGTGGTGAGTCGTTTAGTTTAGCTCAGCTTATTGTCAGATGTGCGAAGGTACAGTGAAAAGCTTTTGTTATCCAGCTAGCGGAAAGACAATACATGATTACGATGGAGCCATTTACAGTGGAGTGATCACTGGCCGGTGTGGCCTCGTGGGCCTAAAGGCCTGTTTCTGCGCTGTGTCACTAAAGCCTAAAAGTCTAAAGTAATATTTCAGTATACACTGGAATTTAGAAGGATGAGAGGAGATCTTATCGAAACGTATAAGATTATTAAGGGGTTGGACACGTTAGAGGCAGGAAACATGTTCCCAATGTTGGGGGAGTCCAGAACAAGGGGCCACAGTTTAAGAATAAGGGGTAGGCCATTTAGAACGGAGATGAGGAAAAACTTTTTCAGTCAGAGAGTTGTAAATCTGTGGAATTCTCTGCCTCAGAAGACAGTGGAGGCCAATTCTCTGAATGCATTCAAGAGAGAGCTAGATAGAGCTCTTAAGGATAGCGGAGTCAGGAGAAGGCAGGAACGGGGTACTGATTGAGAATGATCAGCCATGATCACATTGAATGGTGGTGCTGGCTCGAAGGGCCGAATAGCCTCCACCTGCACCTATTGTCTATTGTCTAGTTCAGTTCAGTTTAGTTTATTGTCACGTGTACCGAGGTACAGTGAAAAGCTTTTTGTTGTGTGCTAACCAGCCAGCGGAAAGACGGTACATGGTTACTATCGAGCCGTTACTACCGCAGAAGACCAAAAAGTTCATCACAAAACAACTGAATACTTTGGGAGTGTGGTAGGAAAATAACTGCAGATGCTGGTACAAATCGAAGGTATCACAGAATGCTGGAGTAGCTCAGCGGGTCAGGCAGCATCTCGGGAGAGAAGGAATGGGTGACGTTTCGGGTCGAGACCCTCCTTCAGCATGGGCGGCAGCGGGAGACGGCGGTGGTGGGGCCTCGGTGGCGGTGAGGCCTGGCGGTCGATCAGCGTGATGGGGAGGGGAAGACAACAGGGACCCGGCATGAGGGGATCGCCGTGATAGGACGGTGGGAGAACAAAGGTGGGCGAGGGGAGGGGGGGGGCACTCTAGTTTAGAATCCTCTGCCCAGGAGATGTGCCTACGTTTGTTCGTTTGTTCCAGTGAAGGCACTGTGCACACGGCACCCAGACAACAGTCGCTTGTCTTTTTCTTTTTGATTTCACTTCTAATTTGAAATTTTCGTATACCTTGTGTGTTGTGACTGTCGGCACACCAGTTCTTCTCTGGGGATGAATAGACAATAGACAATAGGTGCAGGAGGAGGCCATTCGGCCCTTCGAGCCAGCACCGCCATTCAATGTGATCATGGCTGATCATTCTCAATCAGTACCCCGTTCCTGCCTTCTCCCCATACCCCCTGACTCCGCTATCCTTAAGAGCTCTATCTAGCTCTCTCTTGAAAACATCCAGAATTGGCCTCCACTGCCTTCCGAGGCAGAGAATTCCACAGATTCACAACTCTCTGACTGAAAAAAAAATCCTCATCTCCGTTCTAAATGGCCTACCCCTTATTCTTAAACTGTGGCCCCTTGTTCTGGACTCCCCCAACATTGGGAACATGTTTCCTGCCTCTAACGTGTCCGACCCCTTAATAATCATATACGTTTCGATAAGATCCCCTCTCATCCTTCTAAATTCCAGTGTATACACACACAAAGTTTATGGTATGTATGCACACACACACACACACACACACACACACACACACACACATATACACTGAATATACTGAACTTTTTTTCTGGTTTGCTATCCTGTTTACAGAGTACCATGTTTCCATATTGTGCTGCGCTGTTGCAAGTAAGGATGACATTGTTCTGTCTGGGACAAAGGACAATAAAACACTCTGGATCTTAACGTGATCACACACAATACAACCCCCAATGTCAAAGTGAAAAAGTGAAACTCGGTTTACGAGACAAACGGGCGATAAAGAGCAGACAACATTGTTGCCCCAGTGTTGGAGACCTGGTGAGACCAGGGAGAGAGAAGTCGACATCTCTCCTGTTTCAAGTTTTTAGCTCTTAGGGCTAACGGAATCAAGGGAAAGGGGGGGGGGGGGGGAGCAGGAACGGGGTACTGATTGTGGATGATCAGCCATGACCATATTGAGTGGTGGTGCAGGCTCGAAGGGCCGAATGGCCTACTCCTGCACCTATTTTCTAAGTTGCTCACTGTGTGAAGTTTAGGATCAAAATAGTTGTGTGTATTACCAGACTAATTAAATAAACCGCGGCGTGTTCCTCTTCTGAAGAAGAAGAAACGTCACCCATCCCTTCTCTCCAGAGATGCTGCCTGACCCGCTGAGTTACTCCAGCATTTTGTGTCTTATCTTCGGTTTAAACCAGCATCTGCGTTTCCTTCCTAAACGTACAGTTGTTTACATGGTGACCTATTGTGAAGGGGGAATGCTGGTTTAAATCGAAGGTAGACACAAGGTGCTGGAGTAACTCAGCAGGTCAGTCAGCATCTCTGGAGAGAAGGAATGGGCGACGTTTCGGGTCGAGACCCTTCTTCAGACCCGACCTTCAGACCGGATCTCGTCTCCCATTCCTTCTCTCAATAGACAATAGGTGCAGGAGTAGGTTTGAAGAAGGGTCTCGACCCCAAACGTCACCCATTCCTTCTCTCCAGAGATGCTGCCTGACCCGCTGAGTTACTCCAACATTTTGTGAATAAATACCGCCATTCAATGTGATCATGGCATCTCCAGAGATGCTGCCTGACCCGCTGAGTTAGTTACTCCAGCATTTTGTGTCTTATCTTCGGTTTAAACCAGCACCTGTAGTTACTTCCAACACTTTGAGGCAACAGGTAGTATAAGAAGATAACTGCAGATGCTGGTACAAATCGATTTATTCACAAAATGCTGGAGTAACTCAGCAGGTCAGGCAGCATCTCAGGAGAGAAGGAATGGGTGAGGTTTCGGGTTGAGCGAGACCCTTCTTCAGACTGAAGAAGCAACTTTGAGGCAACAGGTCTGATCCTAGTTTTGCAGCTTTGTGTTTCGAGTTGTTTTTGTGGGGTCTGTTCTAAGGCTTGGCAGGGGGGTGGGGGGTTGGGATGGGGGGCTTCTCTTCGGAAGTGAACCACCGGGTGTTCCACTCCTATCCTCTACTGCAGTGCGGAGGATTAGCGGCAGCGAGGATTTGTGAGCGCACACACAATGTAAAGCTCAAGCGGCGACTTTCATCCATTGTGTTGGGAGACGCGGCAGGTTTGTGTCCCCACTCTCCCCGCTGACATGTGGCCCATAAATTAACCGCCACAATACCACCGTCATCTGTTTGCTGTTTCTAAAGAAAGGCCCTTGGTGTTGGTGGAGGGGTGGGCGAGGTGGACCCTTGTAGTGGGAAGCAACTGCAGATGCTGGGATAGACACAGAAGACTGGAGCAACCCAGCGGGTCAGGCAGCATCTCTGGAGAGAAGGGATAGTCGTCATACATCCCTACCCTCAGTCTGAAGAAGGGTCTCGACCCATTTCCTTCTCTCCCGAGATGCTGCCTGACCCGCTGAGTTACTCCAGCATTTTGTGAATAAATACCTTCCATTTGTACCAGCATCTGCAGTTATTGTCTTACACTACTTGTTGCTCCACTGCGATTTCTCCTCAAGGTATGTCCACTTTGAAGAAGTTCTCCTCTCCTCTTCGACGACAGTTTAGCAACATGCTCTCTCGCTGCTCCCCCTCTCTGATTTCTCCTGCCCTCCTACTCTACGACCACATTTTGAAAAAATTATGATCAGTCTGAAGAAGGGTCTCCACCCGAAAAGTCACCCATCCCTACCCTCCTGAGATGCTGCCTGTCCCGCTGAGTTACTCCAGCACTTTGTGAATAAA
Organism: Rhinoraja longicauda; assembly: GCF_053455715.1. NCBI lineage: Eukaryota > Metazoa > Chordata > Chondrichthyes > Rajiformes > Arhynchobatidae > Rhinoraja > Rhinoraja longicauda. The sequence continues at coordinate 28,083,265 of NC_135983.1, read as the reverse complement.
TACCCTCCTGAGATGCTGCCTGGCCCTCTCGACCCGAAACGTCACCCATTCCTTCTCTCCCGAGATGCTGCCTGACCTGCTGAGTTACTCCAGCATTTTGTGAATAAATCGATTTGTACCAGCATCTGCAGTTATTTTCTTATACTACGAGTTACTCCAGCTTTTCGTGTGGACCCTACACAAGGTTCAACTTCGGGATCTGTGTGGGAAGGAACTGCAGGTGCTGGTTTAAACCGAAGATAGACAGAGTGCTGGAGTAACTCAGCGGGACAGGTGACGTTTCGGGTCGAGACCCTTCTTCAGATATCGGGGTAGTTCAGATCAGACCATGTCAATACTGGATGGTGGTGAAGTTTAATTCCTAAAAGATCTTGGATACGTGACTTGGGGGAATGTGTAACACACTCACAACAACACACCCAGTCTGCGCCACCTCTCCATGTTCCCCACAGATGCTGCCTGACCCGCTGAGTTACTCCGGCACTTTGTGTCTTTTTTTTTTGGTAAACCAACATCTGCAGTTTCTTGCGTCCAGTTTTATTAAAGAAAGAAGGAACTGCAGATGCTGGTTGATACACAAATGGACACAGAGTGCTGGAGTAACTCAGCGGGTCAGGCAGCATCTGTGGAGAACATGGATAGGTGATAGGTGACGTTTCGGGTAGGGACCCTTCTCCAGGCACAAAAAGCTGGAGTAACTCGTCTGAAGAAGGGTCCCGACTTGAAAAGCCACCTCTCCATGTTCTCCAGAGATGCTGCCTGACCCGCTGAGTTACTCCAGCACTCTGTGTCCTTCTCGCTCGCGGTTGAATCTGCCGGAGTCCAATAGTCCAGAGACACAAAGTGCTGCCGCTTGGTTGTTGAGGGAAGGCGGTGAATCAGAACACTAGATGAAGCCTGGGCCATCAAGTTCATTCACACCTCGGCCTCGGGCTCGCCCACCCCCACCCCCAGCCCAGCCAAGCCCACCCCCAGCAACAATAAGACGTGTCCCACCTCACCCATCGACCCAATCAGCTTGCTCAGCCCAGCGCCCCTCGGCAGGTCGTGTGGCTTGACCACTCTCAGCATGGGGAACTGAGGGCAGGTGGTGGAGCGAGGGAGTGAGAGAGGGAGGAAGAGGGGGAGAGAGGGAGAGAGGGAGGGAGAGAGGGAGGGAGAGAGGGAGGGAGAGAGGGAGGGAGAGAGGAAGAGAGGGAGAGAGGGAGGGAGTGAGAGAGTGAGAGGTAGATGGAGAGAGAGGGGGAGAGAAGGAGGGCAAAAGAGAGACTGTGAGTGAGAGAGTAGGTGAGTGGGAGAGGGAGTGAGAGGGAAAGAGAGTGTGTGAGAGATTGAGTGGGAGAGGGAGTGAGAGAGAGTGACAGTGAGTGAGTGAGAGGTAGAGGGAGAGAGAGGGTGAGAGTGAGGGAGGGAGGGAGAGAGGGAGTGAGAGTGTGAGAGGGAGAGTGAGTGGGAGGGAGGGAGGGAGAGGGGGAGTGTGTAGGTGTCCCTGTCCCTGGGATGTCGGGGCCGGTGTGTCCGGGCCGTGGGGGGGTGTCGGGGGTGAGCCAGTGTCCGGACCGTGGGGGGGTGTCGGGGGTCAGCCAGTGTCCGGGCCGTGGGGGGGTGTCGGGGGTCAGCCAGTGTCCGGGCCGTGAGGGGGTGTCGGGGGTGAGCCAGTGTCCGGACCGTGGGGCCAGACTGCCCGGGGTCAGCCAGTGTCCGGAGGGAGCGGGGCTACTGGCTTTGTCCGGCGGCGGGGTGCAGGAGGGGGGCTACAAGCCGGGGTACAGCAGCAGTCTGGGGGGGCAGTACGTGTTCCCCCTCGGGCCGCACAAGGGCGAGTATGTCGGGGGGGAGGCACTGTCGCCCCCCGCCCACTGGCCGCAGCCCCCCTCGGCCGCCCACTGGCCGCACCCCCACCCCGGCCCGTCGCCCCCCTACATGGTCAAGGCAGAGAAGGACATGTTCAGCTCACCCCCCCCACACCACCACCCCTCCTACCCCCACCGCTGGAGCGGCCCCGGCTTCTGGCCGCCCGTCCCCCTGCCCCTACCCCTGCCCGGCTCCAGCTCCCCGGCCAGCGGCTCCGGACAAGCCTACCCCGGCTACAACACCTTCCCCTCGCCGCCACACATGTTCCCCAGCCCCTCGCAGCTCAGCGACTCCACCCCGGCAACGCAGTCCGTCGCCGGCTCCACCGGCACCACCAGCGAAGAGGCGCAGTCCAGCGACAGCGAGGAGGTAGGTTGGCAACTGCCCTGATAGCTGATCAATATCTCTCCGTCCTGGGTCAATACAGCTAATCGCCTTCATAGCTGATCAATATCGCTCTGTCCTGGGTCAATACAGCGAATCACCTTCATAGCTGATCAATATCCCTCCGTCCTGGGTCAATACAGCTAATTGCCCATATAGCTGATCAATATCCCTCCTGGGATCAATACAGCTAATCGCTTTCATAGCTGATCAATATCCCTCCTGGGATCAATACAGCTGATCGCCTTCATAGCTGATCAATATCCCTCCGTCCTGGGTCAATACAACTAATCGCCCATATAGCTGATCAATATCCCTCCGTCCTGGGTCAATACAGCTAATCACCTTCATAGCTGATCAATATCCCTCCTGGGATCAATACTTCCATCGTATCGTATCGTACAGACCTTCAAGATTTCAAGATCAAGTTATTGTCATATGTATCAATGAAGGTGCAGTGAAATTTGAGTTACCGTCTCCCTTGTCGAGATACACAGAGGGTGGTGGGTGTACGGAGCGAGCTGCCAGAGGAGGTAGTTGAGGCTGGGATTATCCCAACGTTTAAGAAACAGTTAGACAGGGACATGGATAGGACAGGTTTGGAGGGATATGGGCCAAACGCAGGCAGGTGGGACTAGTGTAACTGGGTCATTGTTGGCCAGTGTGGGCAAGTTGGGCCGAAGGGCCTGTTTCCCCTCTATCACTCTGTGACTCTAAAATGCTGGAGTAACTCAGCGGGGCGGGCAGCATCTGGAGAGAAGGAATGGGTGATGTTTGTGGATCGAGACCCTTCTTCAGAGTCTGGAACATCACCCATTCCTTCTCTCCAGAGATGCTGCCTGTCCCGCTGAGTTACTCCAGCTTCTTGTGTCCATCTATAAGTTATACAGGCCCTTTGGCCCAACTTGCCCACACTGGCCAACATGTCCTATCAGTCCCACCTACCTGCGCTTGGCCCTAGATCCAAATCTCTGGAGAACATACAGAGCAGAGGTGACTTTTCGGGTCAGGACACCTATTCAGACTCGCCTAGTTACTCCAGCACTTTGTGTCTTTTTTTGTTATACACCAGCATCTGCATTTCCTTGTGTCCAGGTTGGTCTGTTAGTCAGCCACTTGCCGGTGTGGTGGTTCCAGATGTTTACACATCTGTTGTGCTGCTGCAGGTAGGAATTTCATTGTTCCATTTCGGGACATATGACAAGAACACATCCCCGACTCTTGAAAAAGAAGATAGACACAAAATGCCAGAGTAACTCAGTGGGACTGGTAGTATCACTGGAGAAAAGGAACAGGTGACGTTTTGGGTTGAGACTAGGGTTGCCAACTGTCCCGTATTAGACGGGACATCCCGTATTTTGGGCTAAATTGGTTTGTCCCGTACGGGACTGCCCTTGTCCCGTATTAGTAGGGTTGCCAACTTCTTCACTCCCAAATGGGTGACCTCACCGCCCCGCGCCCCACGTGACCTCACCCAGCCAGCGGCCGCGTGCTCCCGCTCCACCAATGGCGGCCGCCATTGGTTGAGCGGGAGCACGTGACCGCTGGCAGGGTGAGGCCACCCTTTGCCCCGTATTTTGGAGATAGGAAGTTGGCAACCTTAGTAGAGACCCTTCTTCAGACTTGGTATTTATTCACAAAATGCTGGAGTAACTCAGCAGGTCAGGCAGCATCTCCGGGGAGAAGGAATGGGTGATGTTTCGGGCCGAGACCCTTCTTCAGACTTGAATGTGTCTCTGGTGAAACTTTGGAAACATCTATCCCAGCGATATGAGGAGACTTGGTCATTGACTGTATTCAGAACTGGCATGATGGGTTTCTAGATACTGGATGGATGAAGGGCCAGGATAATGGTGTTGTCCTGAATCTGAACCATGACATTTATAAAGTGATAGAATAGGCCAGTGGGGCATCAGGGACAACCCTTGTATCTAATATACATGCGGAATTTCGTAAGGTCATAAGTGATAGACAATAGACAATAGACAATAGGTGCAGGAGTAGGCCATTCGGCCCTTCGAGCCAGCACCGCTATTCAATGTGATCATGGCTGATCATTCTCAATCAGTACCCCGTTCCTGCTTTCTCCCCATACCCCCTGACTCCGCTATCCTTAAGAGCTCTATCTAGCTCTCTCTTGAATTTATTCAGAGAATTGGCCTCCACTGCCCTCTGAGGCAGAGAATTGCACAGATTCACAACTCTCTGACTAAAAAAGTTTTTCATCATCTCTGTTCTAAATGGCCTACCCCTTTTTCTTAAACAGTGGCCCCTGGTTCTGGACTCCCCCAACATTGGGAACATGTTTCCTGCCTCTAACATGTCAAACCCCTTAATAATCTTATACGTTTCGATAAGATCCCCTCTCATCCTTCTAAATTCCAGTGTATACAAACCTAGTCGCTCTAGTCTTTCAACATATGACAGTCCCGCCATTCCGGAAATTAACCTAGTGAACCTACGCTGCACGCCCTCAATAGCAAGAATTTGATAGGAGAAGAATTAGGCCATTCGGCCTATCAAGCCCACTCTCCCATTCAATCATGGCTGATCTATCTCCCCCTCCTAACCCCATTCTCCAGCCTTCTCCCCATAACCCCTGACACCTGTACTAATCAAGAATCTATCTCTGCCTTAAAAAATATCCACTGGCTTGGCCTCCACAGCCTTCTGTGGCAATGAATTCCACAGAGTCACCACCCTCTGACTAAAGAAATTTCTCCTCATCTCCATCCTAAAAGAACGTCCTTTAATTCTGAGGCTGTACCCTCTGGTCCTAGACTCTCCCACTAGTGCAAACATCCTCTCCACATCCACACTATCCAAGCCCTTCTCTATTCGGTATGTTTCAATAAGGTCCCCCCTCATTCTTCTAAACTCCAGAGCACTTCACTGTACTTCAATAAAAAAAGAAGCCTTTTTTAAAAAGGGGTATTGGTTTCTTGAGTGGCTTCCTTAATGTGTCCAATTGATTGTAGACTTTGCGGTGCCTTTGTTATTTGTGGTTAAAGATCAGTGTAATCAATGTTTTGATGGTGTTAGATGTCTGTCATTGGGTAGGTCCTATTGTTGATCTTTTAAACCAATTAATGTAATGTTTTAAACTAATTTGTTCTGGAAATCTTCGGTGCCCCCAGACAATGTTTTATTTTAGATAACAAAGTCTTTTTGGTTCCATGTTTGCACAGGATAACTTCCAACTTGTTTTTGAAGAGTTTAAAAAATATATATATCTATCTATATATATATATATATATATATATATATATATAAATGGATTTTTCTGTATAATGGTGGGAATACCTGGCCAGACAGCATTTGTGGAGAAACCAATTTGTAAAGAAGGGTCTCAATCCAAAACGTCACCAATTCCTTCTCTCCAGAGATGCTGCCTGTCCCGCTGAGTTACTCCAGCATTTTGTGCCTATCTTCGGCGTAAACCTGCATCCAATTTTGAAATTTCTTTTTGTCAGAAATGCCGCCTACCCTGATATTTTCAGCGTTTTTCTGAACTTATTTCCGAGTTCCAGCATTGGCCCTGTTTTGATTTTTATCACCTTTTCTCTCTCCCTGCTTTAAGGAATATCCAACCAAGGAGAAAATGGAACAATTTGCCAAAGAACTGAAACACAAGAGGATTACACTTGGCTTCACTCAGGCTGACGTGGGATTGGCTTTGGGGAACCTCTACGGTAGGCGATTAAGGGAAATTTAATGATTACCCTTTTGTTTTGAAAGGATTGCGTTTAATTGACGATTAAGCCATTTAATTCTATAATCCACTTAAGAGTGCACTGTAGGTAGACATAAAATGCTGGAGTAACTCAGTGGGTCAGGCAGCATCTCGGGAGAAAACGAATGGGTGACGTTTCGGGTTGAGACCCTTCTTCAGACTGATGTCAGGGGATGGGGCGGGTCCTACCTCGAAACGTCACCCATTCCTTCTCTCCCGAGATGTTGCCTGACCCGCTGAGTTACTCCAGCATTTTGGGTCTACCTTCGATTTTAAACCAGCATCTGCAGTTGTTTCCTAAGAGTGTACTGTGTAGGAAGGAACTGCTGATGCTGGTTTAAACTGAAGATAGACACAAAAAGTTGGAATAACTCAACGGTGGAGTCCGAAGAAGGGTCTCGACCCAAAATGTCACCTATTCCTTTTTCTCCAGAGATGCTGCCTGACCCGCTGAGTTACTCCAGCTTTTTGCGTCTATCTAAGAGTGTACTGTGTACTTCACCGATAAAGTTTTTCATGGAACAGCTGTCAAGACTAGTCCCAAGTTGATCTTTGAAATGTATGGTATATTCTTGTATCTCCCAGGTTATTTTTGGGAGAGTGCTTGGTTGAAACTGGAGTTAATGTGGACAGTTACGTTTGTGGAGAGAGGTTGATCAGGCTCTGCTTCATTCTGCTCCGATGTATTATGAGATGTGTCCGTTTTAGAACTCTTTACAGGCTTACATAGAAACATAGAAAATAGGTGCAGGAGTAGGCCATTCAGCCCTTCGAGCCAGCACCGCCATTCAATGTGATCATGGCTGATCATCCAGAATCAGTACCCCGTTCCTGCTTTCTCCCCGTATCCCTTGATTCCGTCAGCCCTAAATCTAACTCTTGAAAACATCCAGTGAATTGGCCTCCACTACCTTATCATATCATATCATATATATACAGCCGGAAACAGGCCTTTTCGGCCCACCAAGTCCGTGCCGCCCAGCGATCCCCGTACATTAACACTATCCTACACCCACTAGGGACAATTTTTACATTTACCCAGCCAATTAACCTACATACCTGTACGTCTTCTGTGGCAGAGAATTCCACAGGGAATTCACAACTCTGGGTGGAAAAGATTTTCCTCATGAGTTAGATAGAGCTCTTAATGATAGTCAGGGAGTATGGGGAGAGGGCAGGAACGGGGTACTGATTGTGAATGATCAGCCATGATCACATTGAATGGCGGTGCTGGCTCAAAGGGCCGAACGGCCTCCTCCTGCACCTATTGTCTATTGTCATCTCAGTCCTAAACGGCCTTTCCCTATCTTTGCAAAGATATCTAACTCCGTATCTTGCAGTCACCTCCCCTTTCTATTGCTAATTTCAATACAATGGGCTTTGGACTAGCTGGCTGGACCCATCGCTGGACAATTCCTGAAGACCCCCACACCCCCTATCCTTAAGCGTGCTGCTTTTCCGTACGACCACGAACCTTTACCTCAGTCAGTCTGTTTTCCACTCCTTGTCTACATTTTAGTTTTCTTCCGCGTTGCCGTTCCAGTGCTGCCTTCACCATCCTCCCCTCTCCAAGTAAGCTCACGTAAACCGCAGTCTCCCCCTGCTGTCTCCTGCTCCCTCTTTCTCATGTCCACCATGTGGTTTAACAACGCAGTCCCCTTCACTTCATACTGATCAGAGAGCTAGGGGTGCCAACTATCTCACTCCAAAATACGGGACAAAGGGTGACCTCACTGTCCCGCGCCCCACGTGGCCTCACCCAGCCAGCGGCCATGTGCTCCCGCTCCACCAATGGCGTCAGCGTGGAGGTCACGTGGGGCACGGGGCGGTGACGTCACCCTTTGTCCCTTATTACGGGACCCTACTAATACGGGACAAGGGCGGTCCCGTACGGGACAAACCAATTTAGCCCAAAATACAGGATGTCCCGTCTAATACGGGACAGTTGGCAACCCTATCTGAGAGCACACTTTAAATCCCTACACCCTTATTTTTGTGTTGACCACTTTGACTGTTCAGGTTTCCAGAAATGAAATGCCATGGGTTTTTTCCCTTCAGATGTTCTATGAACGCAAATTTCCACTTGCTTTGATGTAGACCATCTCATACCGACCTGCTCCGCAGTATATTAGTTTTAGTTTATTGTCACGTGTACCGAGGTACAGCGAAAAGCTTTTGTTGCGTGCTAACCAGTCAGCGGAAAGACAATACATGATTACAATCGAGCCGTCCACAGTGTACAGATACATGATAAGGGAATGACGTTTAGTGCAAGGTAAAGCCAGCAAAGTCCGATCAAGGATAGTCCGAGGGTAACCAATGAGGTAGACAGTAGTTCAGCACTGCTCTCTGGTTGTGGTAGGATGGTTCAGTTGCCTGATAACAGCTGGGAAGAAACTGTCCCTGAATTTGGGGGTGTGCGTTTTCACACTTCTGTACCTCTTGCCTGATGGGAGAGGGGAGAAGAGGGAGTGGCCGGGGGTGAGACTAGTCCTTGATGATGCTGCTGACCTTGCCGAGGCAGCGTGAGGTGTAGATGGAGTCAGTGGAAGGGAGGTTGGTTTGTGTGATGGTCTGAGCTGTGTCCACAATTCGCTGCAATTTCTTGTGGTCTTGGATGGTGTTGTTCCCAAACCGAGCTGTGATGCATCCCGATAAAATGCTTTCTGCGGCGCATCTGTAGAAGTTGGTGAGAGTTGTTTGCTGCAGTATATTACGGCCTTCCCCTTGGTCTGGGAACATTGCTGAGTCTTATTGAACCTATCGGGGCTTCATACAATCTCTAGTATTCTGACTAGCAATTTGTGTAGGGAGGAACTGCAGGTGCTGGTTTATACTGAAGATAAACACAAAGTGCTGGAGTAACTCAACGGGTCAGGCGGCATTTTGGGAGGAAAGGTACAGGTGACATTTTGGGTTGGATCCCTTCTTCAGACTGACTAGCAATTTGTCTGGTTTTAGAGGACGAAGGGCCAGGAAATTGAACACAAGGGCTTTTCATTGCTGCTTAGTAAAGTTATAATAATAAAACTTCCAGGTACCTCTTTGCTTTATGGTAACCACACTTGTAATTGAAGCTTGGAGGTTGAAATTACCCCCAACAACTCTTTAAAAGACATTTGGACAGGTATATTGATAGGACAGTTTTAGAGGGATATGGGCCAAACGCAGGCAGGTGAGACCAGTGTAGATGGGGCATGTTGGTCGGTGTGGGCAAGTTGGGCCGAGGGGCCTGTTTCCACACTGTATCACTCTGTGACCATGAGATGTGTTAAGTGAGGCATGCATGCAGGTACAGCAGGCAGTGAAGAAAGCTAATGGTATGTTGACCTTCATTGTGAGAGGATTTGTGTTTAGGAGCAAGGAGGTCCTACTGCAGTTGTACAGGGTCCTGGTGAGACCGCACCTGGAGTATTATGTACAATTTTGGTCTCCTAATTTGAGGAAGGACATTATTGCTATTGAGGGAGTGCAGCGTAGGTTCACCAGGTTAATTCCCGGGATGGCGGGACTGACATACGATAAAAGAATGGATCGACTGGGCTTGTATTCACTGGAATTTAGAAGGATGAGAGGAGATCTCATAGAAACATATAAAATTCTGAAGGGATTTGACAGGCTAGATGAAGGAAAAATGTTTCTGATGTTGGGGCAGTCCAGAACCAGCAGTCACAGTTTAAGAATAAGAGGTAGGCCATTTAGGACTGAGATGAGGAAAAACCTTTTCACCCAGAGAGTTGTGAATCTGTGGAATTCTCTGCCACAGGAAGCAATGGAGGCCAATTCACTGGAAGTTTTCAAGAGAGAGTTAGATTTAGCTCTCAGGGGAAAGGGAGTCAAGGGATATGGGGAGAAAGCAGGAACGGCGTACTGATTTTGGATGATCGGCCATGATCATATTGAATGGTGGTGCTGGCTCGAAGGGCCGATGTTTCTATGTTCAGCTCGGGATTAGTGCGGCACTGTGGATTAACATCAGCGTACGTGTACACAACACGATCAAGAATCTAACATAGACACAAAATGCTGGACAGGCAGCATCTCTGGAGAGAAGGAACGGGTGATGTTTCAGGTCGAGACACCTCTGTCTGAAGATGGGTCTCGAGCCAGAAATGTCATTTAATCCTCTCCAGAGATGCTGCCTGACCCGCTGAGTTATTCCAGCATTTTGTGTCTATCTTCGGTGTTCCTTCCTGCACCATTGATTTTGGTTTAGTTTTAGGTTAGAGATACCGTGTGGGAAAAGGCCCTTCGGCCCACCGAGTCCACCTGTTCACACAAGTTCTGAAGTCTGAAGAAGGGTGTCGACGATCTGGTGTCTCCCGCTGTCTGCTGATCCTGACTTTGCAGCAGATCATGTCTGGTAGAAAAAACAAACGCAGATAGATGGCTGGATTAAATCGAAGGTAGACACAAAATGCTGGAGTAACTCAGCGGGACAGGCAGCATCTCGGGAGAGAAGGAATGGGCGACGTTTCGGGTCGAGACCCTTCTTCAGACTGTCCATGCCTTGTTCCTTGCAGAAGGCCACCTTGGGAACAGCAAAGATTCAATGATACTTTATAGTGACAAGTACTGACTGACGTCCAGTGACATTCAGTAGACAAAACACGCAGAGTATCTGCAAATGTGCAAACTCCACACAGTTTAGTTTATTGTCACATACACTGTTCTAATTTGTTTCATTGGGTTGTTTAAATTAATACTGACTAGCTAATTAATTTATTGCATCGTATGGGAGGCGCATTCCCAATCTCGTTGTACCCCTGTACAATGACAATAAAGATATATTGTATTGTATTGTATTGCACAGTGAAAAGCTTTTGTTGCGTGCTAACCATTCATCGTCTGAAGGGTCTCCATCCGAAATGCCACCTATTCCTTTTCTCCAGGGAAGCTGTCTGACCCGCTGAGTTACTCCGGCATTTGAGTTGAGTGCAGTTTAGTTCATTATCACGTGTACCGAGGTACAGTGAAAAGCTTGTGTTGCGTGCTAACCAGTCAGCGGAAAGACAACACACGATTACAATCGAACCATTTTCAGTGGACAGATACATGATAAGGGAATAACGTTTAGTGCAAGGTAAAGCCAGCAAAGTCCGCTCAAGGATAGTCCGAGGGTCACCAATGAGGTAGATAGTAAGTTCCCAAGACAGCACCCGTGGGCAGGATCCAATGCAGATGTCCTTTGCACTGAGAGGCTGCAGCCATGCCACTGCGCCACTGGGCAGCCCTTGTTGCTCTTGGAGGACGCTGTGTGATGTGATGGATGAGGTGAGATGTTTACAGATCAACTCTCTATTCTCCTGGTTGAGTAAGGGGCGGAGGAAGCAAAATGCTCCACTATTTTTTAAGTAGAGCAATGCATGCACTCCCCAATTTACATAATGGTTATAGTTTAGTTTAGAGATACAGCGCGGAAACTGTCCCCTCGTCCCACCGAGTCCGCACCGACCAGCGATCCCCGCACACTAACACCATCCTACACACACTAGGGACAATTTCTTTACCTTTTACACCAAGCCAATTAACCTACAAACCTGTACGTCTTTGGAGTGTGGGAGGAAACCGAAGATCACGTGGAAGTCCCGCGCAGGCCACGGGGAGAACGTACAAACTCCGTACAGACAGCGCCCATAGTCAGGATCGAACCCGGGTCTCTGGCGCTGTGAGGCAGCAACTCTACCGCTGCGCCATTTATGTTCCATTGATTCTTAATTAGGTCAGATTTTATGTAATTAGGAATCACCACCCACACCCTCAGCACAAAATAACTTGATGGGTCTGAAGAAGGGTCTCAACCCGAGACGTCCTCTATTCCTTTTTCTCCAGAGTTAAATCTTGTATCGGGGTCTACACAAAATGCTGGAGTAACTCAGCGGGGCAGGCAGCATCTCTGGAGAGAAGGAATGGCTGACCCTTCTGACCATGTTTCCTGGATCTCCTTTGACGCTGTAATCAATGGTCTGCCCTCCACCCACCAGCCTTGGGCTGTGAATTCCAAACCGAACACACACAAAATTTGGTCGTCACATCTTCACTGTTTGTGATGTATTTAATTGGCTGTAAAACTCTTTGGAGACCTGCTGAGAAGGTAAATGGTATCGGGGAAAGGTATGCGGAGTTGAGGGGGAAAGTCATTTACAATTCTTCAGGCAGAGCAGTTGGTTGTGATGCCATGCTAATGTGCGTCTAATTGATTGTTGCCACATTCACCGACCACGATGAGGACCTGATCCATTGTCACCACTGTTTAGACATCTGCACTACATCCTCCCCCACTGATGCCAGCCTTTGTTTTGCTCCATTGCTAACTCTTGCGTTGAGAGTTTGCAAACTACACGCGTGCTTTTAGTTTAGTTTACTTTAGTTTAGAGGTACAGCGCGGAAACAGGCCCTTCGGCCCACCGAGTCCGCGCTGACCAGCGATCCCCGCACACTAACACTGTCCTACACACACTAGGGACAATTTATACTTACACCAAGCCGATTAACCTCCAAACCTGTACATCTTTGGAGTGTGGGAGGAAACCGAAGATCTCGGAGAAAACCCACGCAGGTCACGGGGAGAACGTGCAAACTCCGCACAGACAGCGCCCGTAGTCGGGATCGAGCCCGGGTCTCCGGCGCTGCATTTGCTGTAAGGCAGCAACTCTACCGCTGCGCCACCGTGCCCCTGGCCCCTTATTGAAATAGTTTCGTTTTGAGATACACCGTGGAAACATGGCCCACTGGCCAAAAACAATACAGGTTTGTAGGTAAATTGACTTCAGTAATATTGTAAAATTATTACAATATTAATTGTTGTGTGTAGAATAGTGCTCGTGTACGGGGTTTGCTGGTCGGTGCGGTCTCGGTGGGACGAAGGACCTAAACAGCGGCACGGTGGCGCAGCGGTAGAGTTGCTGCCTTACAGCGAATGCAGCGCCGGAGACCCGGGTTCCATCCCGACCACGGGTGCTGTCTGAACGGTGTTTGCACGTTCTCCCCGTGACCTGCGTGGGTTTTCTCCGAGATCTCTGGTTTCCTCCCACACTCCAAAGACGTGCAGGTTTGTAGGTTCATTGGCTTGGTAAATGTAAATATTGTCCCTAGTGTGTGTAGGATAGTGTTAGTGTGCGGGGATCGTAGGTCGGCGCGGACCCGGTGGGCCGAAAGGGCCTGTTTCCGCGCTGTATCTCTAAACTAAACTAAAGCAGATCTGCCGTTTACTCTTTGTACCAGTGAACCTCTGTCTCACTTGGATGGTTATTTGGGGCTCTGGTTGGGAGTCAGGGAGGAGATGTAGAAACAGATGTTGCTTTTCACTCAACAGATGTTGCCAGACTCCCTGAGTTTGGTTTAGTTTAGAGATACAGAGCGGAAACTGGCCCTTCTGCCCGCCGAGTCCGTGCCGACCAGCGATCGCCTCATATTAACACATTCTGCACTACATCTCTAAACTAAACTAAACTAAAACTATCCCACACACACTAGAGACCATTTACAATTATACCAAGCCAATCAATCTACAAAGCTGCACGTCTTTGGAGTGTGGGAGGAAACCGGAGCACCCGGAGAAAACCCATGCAGGTCACGGGGAGAACGTACAAACTCCGTACAGACAGCACCCGTAGTCAGGATGGAGCCCGGGTCTCTGGCGCTGTGAGGCAGCAACTCTACCGCTGCGCCCTTGGTTGCCTTTGTCTATGCTCCATTTAAAACTCCTGTGTTGAGCTTTTGCAAGACAGACAAGATGCTGGAGTAACTCAGGCAGCATCTGTGGAGAGAAATAGACTGATGGCGTTTTGGGTTTGGATCTTCTTTAGACTGGCGGAGTGGGGGCGTGGGGGCAGGAGCTGGGAAAGGGAGGTGGGGGTGTGGCAAAGCCTGGCGAGTGATGGGTGGATACAGGGGAGAGGGGTGATGATGGGCAGCTGGGTGGAGTTAGTGACAGGCTAAAGGTGAATGGGGCAAAAGGGTGTCAGGTAAGGGGAGGGGGGGTGAGATGCTGCGCTAGAGGAAGCGACCAGAGTTGAGGGTCCTTCCACTGCTGGACATTGGGGGTCAGGGTTATAAGGAATAGGAGCAGAGTTAGGCCATTCAGCCCATCGAGTCTACCCCGCCATTCAATCATGGCTGATCTATCTCCCTCCTAACCCCATTCTCCTGCCTTCTCCCCATAACCCCTGACATCAGGGTCTGATGGAGACGCCCCTCAAACGAAGGGTGGGATATCACTGTATGGGGGCCACATGAGTGGGAGGGGTCCTTGGTGTGAGGATTACTTGCGAACACGACCATATACAACACCAATTAATGTATAAATGCTGAGTATGACGGGCGCTGGGTGCTGTCTGTACGGAGTTTGCACGTTCTCCCCGTGATCTGCCTGGGTTTTCTCCGGGTGCTCCGGTTTACCCCCAAACTCCAAAAACATTCAGGTTTGTAGGTTAATTGCCTTCAGTAAAATTGTAAACAATTGTCCCTGCTGGGTGTAGGATAGTGTTAGTGTGCGGGGATCGCTGGTCGGCGTGGTCTCGGTGGGCCGAAGGGCCTGTTTCCGCGCTGTATCTCTAAACTAAACTAAACCATTCTGAAGAAGGGTCTCGACCTGAAATGTCACCCGTTCCTTTCCTCCAGAGATGCTGTCTGACCCGCTGAGTTACTCCAGCGTTTATGCCTGTCTTCAGCATCTGCAGATCTTTATTTCTACAAGTGGACCTCTGCCTCGATGGGATGGCTATTGGGGGCCTTGGATGGAAGTCAGGGAGGAGATGTAGAAACAGATGTTACTGTACCCTCCACAGATGGGCGGCACGGTAGCGCAGCGGTAGAGTTGCTGCTTTACAGCGAATGCAGCACCGGAGACTCAGGTTCGATCCTGACTACGGGTGCTGCACTGTAAGGAGTTTGTACGTTCTCCCCGTGACCTGCGTGGGTTTTCTCCGAGATCTTCGGTTTCCTCCCACACTCCAAAGACGTACAGGTATGTAGGTTAATTGGCTGGGTAAATGTAGAAATTGTCCATAGTGGGTGTAGGATAGTGTTAATGTTACGGGGATCGCTGGGCGGCACGGACTTGGTGGGCCGAAGGGCCTGTTTCCGGCTGTATATATATGATATGATGATATGATATGAGATGCTGCCTGACTCCTTCAGCTTAGTTTAGTTTGGTCTAGTTTAGAGATACAGAGCGGGGACTGGCCCTTCGGCCCGCCGAGTCCGTTCTGACCAGCGATCCCTGCACATTAACACTATCCTACACACACTAGAGACAATTTACATTTATACCAAGCCAGTTAATCTACAAACCTGTATGTCTTTGGAGTGTGGGTGGGTTTGCCAACTGTCCCGTATTAGCCAGGACATCCCGTATTTTGGGCTAAATTAGTTTGTCCCGCCCTTGTGTCCCGTATTAGTAGGGTTGCCAACTTCCTCACTCCCAAAGAAGGGACAAAGGGTGACGTCACCGCCCCGCGCCCCACGTGACCTCACCCAGCCAGCGGCCACGTGCTCCCGCTCCACCAATGGCGGCCGCCCGGGCTGAGGGGCGCGGGGCGGTGACGTCACCTTGTCCCGTATTTGGGAGTGAGGAAGTTGGCAACCCTAAGCGTGGGCAGAGGCCAGAGCACCTGGGGCAAACCCACGCAGGTCACGGGGAGAATGTACAAACTCCATACAGACAGCACCCGTAGTCGCGATCGAACCCGGGTCTCCGGCGCTGTGAGGCAGCAACTCTACCGCTAGGCCATTGAACTTTTAATTTGCTTAAGATTCCAGCAGTCTCTCTCGCTCTCTCTCTCTCTCTCTCTCTCTCTCTCTCTCTCTCTCTCTCTCTCTCTCTCTCTCTCTCTCCCTCCCTCCCTCCCTCCCTCTCTCTCTCTCTCTCTCTCTCTCTCTCTCTCTCTCTCTCTCTCTCTCTCTCTCTCTCTCCCTCCCTCCCTCCCTCTCCCTCTCCCTCTCTCTCTCTCTCCTTCCTATTCTAAAATCTGTTTAATCCGCTTAACACCTCTGTGAATGTTCGCTGGCAGTTTATTCCTAGCTCTTGCCAAGGTGGGGGTTTCCTCGGGTCCATTGGTCGGTTACTGGAGCAAACTTGGTGGCAGGTTTTGAGTAAGTGGTGAAATGCATGCACATTCAGCACCTCTTGTCATGCTAATCGCCCCCTCCACTAACAGTGGCCGATCTGTAGTGTGGGCTCCCCAGGCAGGGTGTGATTACAAGGCCATTTACACCAACTGCTTCCATTATAGATCCCCCTGCCTACACTGTTAATGGAGAACCTGAAGACAGGAGTCAGATTAACAAAGCCAAAACCATTGATTCTGCCAGATGCTGCCTGAGTTACTCCAGCATTTTGTGCTATCTTTGGTTTAAACCTGCATCTGCAGTTCCTTCCTGCAGATCTGAAGAAGGGTCTCGACCCAAAGCGCCACCCATTCTTTCCCTCTAGAGACACTGCCTGTCCCGCTGAGTTACTCCAGCATTTTGTGTCTGTCTTCGGTGTTCCCTCCTGCATCATTGATTTCCGTTGAGTTTTCGTTTACAGATACTGCGTGGGAAAAGGCCCTTCGGCCCACCGAGTCCAATCTGACACGAGTTCTATGTTATCCCACTTTCTCAACCACTGCTTACACACTAGGGGCAGTTCACAAACCTGTAAGTCTTTGGAGGGTGGGAGGAAACCGGAGCACCCGGAGAAAACCCACGAGGTCACAGGGAGAACGAATTGACAGATTCTTGATTAGTACGGGTGTCAGGGGTTCTGGGGAGAAGGCAGGAGAATGGGGTTGAGAGGGAAAGATAGATCAGCCATGATCGAATGTTGGCTGAACTTTTTATAATTGTTTATTATTGGTTTGATAGAGGAATATGTTTACATATCTGTTGTGCTGCTGCAAGTAAGAGTTTCATTGTTCTGTTTCGTGACATATGATAATGAAACACTCTTGACTCCTGAGGAGATGGAGCTAATTGGTATAAGAAAATAACAGCAGATGCTGGTACAAATCGAAGGTATTTATTCACAAAATGCTGGAGTCAGGCAGCATCTCAGGGGAAAATAACTGCAGATGCTGGTACAACTCGAAGGTATCCAGCGTGGTTTTGTCCATGTGTAGGGGGGAACTGCAGATGCTGTTTTAAACCGAAGACAGACACAAAATGCTGGAGTAACTCAACAAGTCAGGCAGCTTCTCGAGAGAGAGAGAAGGAATGGGTGACGTTTTAGGTCTGAGGAAGGGTCTCGACCCGAAACGTCACCCATTCCTTCTCTCCCGAGATGCTGCCTGACCCGCTGAGTTACTCCAGCATTTTGTGTCTACCTTCAATTTTAACCAACATCTGCAGTTTTTTTCCTACCCTGATCATTGTGCCCATGATTTAGAAAATAGGCCCACAGATTTAGATTTAGAGATTTAGAGATACAGCGCGGAAACAGGCCCTTCGGCCCACCGGGTCCACGCCGCCCAGCGATCCCCGCACATTAACACTATCCTACACCCACTAGGGACAATTTTTACATTTGCCCAGCCAATTAACCTACATATCTGTACGTCTTTGGAGTGTGGGAGGAAACCGAAGATCTCGGAGAAAACCCACGCAGGTCACGGGGAGAACGTACAAACTCCGTACAGACGGCGCCCGTAGTCGGGATCGAACCTCAGTCTTCGGCGCGGCATTCGCTGTAAGGCAGCAACTCTACCGCTGCGCCACCGTGCCGCACAAGCTGGGTTTACTCTTCATGGAACATAAACTGCAGACATGTCTTAAGAGGTTTATAAAATTTGAAGAGCATTGAGAAAAAGTTGAGCTTTTTTCTTTGGTGGGGGGGTGGGCGGTCGTTGTAAAACCTGCATTTTTGCAGTTTGAATGCAAGGGCAATGGACACAGTTAAAATATGGCGGCACGGTGGCGCAGCGGTAGAGTTGCTGCCTCACAGCGCCAGAGACCCGGGTTCCATCCCGACTACGGGTGCTGTCTGTACGGAGTTTGAACATTCTCCCCGTGACCTGCCTGGGTTTTCTCCGGGTGCTCCGGTTTCCTCCCACACTCCAAAAGACGTGCAAGTCTATTTTTTAGGTTAATTGGCTTCAGTTGCAAATTGTCCTCAACGGTAAATGTCTGTGTCATCTTCAAGTCGAGTCAATTTTATTGGTATAGCACATTTAAACACAACATTTAGTGTGTGTGTGTGTAGGATAGTGTTAGTGTGCGGGGATCTCTGGTCAGCGCGGACTCGGTGGGCCGAAGGGCCTGTTTCCTCGCTGTATCTCTAAACTAAATTGGAGCCTGTCGGTGACAAGTTTGAGGCCCTCTGAGGGGGTGCTGTAAACTGTTTATGTCTGTGTTGTTCTTTTTTAGTACCTGCACTGACGTACAGCACTTTGGTCAACGTGGGTTGTGTTTAAATGTGCTATACCAATAAAATTGACTTGACTTGAAGATGACACAGACATTTACCGTTGAGGACAGCGATGTGTGGGAAACGATGAGCTCAAGGGAGGAATGGTAAATGGTCTCACACCTTTTAAAAGAAGTGGGTTTAACTTGTTAGATTCTAGATTGTCGTCAGTTGTTTTCACAAAAGAAAATCAAGTCCGACATTTCCTTATCATTTTGCTAATCTCTGGTAGCGATCAGTGAGTTACCCGTGGACAAAGACTACGATGTGCCATTGTTTGAAGGAGCTGATTGCCTACAGATAAATTGATGGCGGGCCAATTATTGTTAAAAAGTTTGGAAGGACAAGCTAAATTGTACTTTAAAGAGACCCTGTTTAATTGAGAATAGACACAAAGTGCTGGAGTAACTCAGCGGGTCAGGCAGCATATCGGGAGAGAAGGAATGGGTGACGTTTCGGGTCAATAGACAATAGACAATAGACAATAGGTGCAGGAGTAGGCCATTCAGCCCTTCGAGCCAGCACCGCCATTCAATGCGATCATGGCTGATCACTCTCAATCAGTACCCCGTTCCTGCCTTCTCCCCATACCCCCTCACTCCGCTATCCTTAAGAGCTCTATCCAGCTCTCTCTTGAAAGCATCCAACGAACTGGCCTCCACTGCCTTCTGAGGCAGAGAATTCCACACCTTCACCACTCTCTGACTGAAAAAGTTCTTCCTCATCTCCGTTCTAAATGGCCTACCCCTTATTCTTAAACTGTGGCCCCTTGTTCTGGACTCCCCCAACATTGGGAACATGTTTCCTGCCTCTAATGTGTCCAATCCCCTAATTATCTTATATGTTTCAATAAGATCCCCCCTCATCCTTCTAAATTCCAGTGTATACAAGCCCAATCGCTCCAGCCTTTCAACATACGACAGTCCCGCCATTCCGGGAATTAACCTAGTGAACCTATGCTGCACGCCCTCCATAGCAAGAATATCCTTCCTCAAATTTGGAGACCAAAACTGCACACAGTACTCCAGGTGCGGTCTCACCAGGGCCCGGTACAACTGTAGAAGGACCTCTTTGCTCCTTTACTCAACTCCTCTTGTTATGAAGGCCAACATTCCATTGGCTTTCTTCACTGCCTGCTGTACCTGCATGCTTCCTTTCATTGACTGATGCACTAGGACACCCAGATCTCGTTGAAATCCCCCTCCTCCTAACTTGACACCATTCAGATAAGAATAAGGGGTAGGCCATTTAGAACGGAGATGAGGAAGACTAGGTAATTGAGCGTAGTTAGCAGTGATTTCAAAAGGAGGTCCTATTGGACTGACTTCCTAGCTTTATGTTTAGTTTAGTTTAGTTTGGAGATACAAGTCAAGTCAAGTCAAGTCAAATTTATTTGTCACATACACATACACGTTGTGCAGTGAAATGAAAGTGGCAATGCCTGCGGGTTGTGCACAAAAAGAATTACAGTTACAGCATATAAATAAACTAAAATAAGTTACTATTAGTGTCGACAAAAATTTAGTCTCTGGGGTTATAAAAGTTGACAGTCCTGATGGCCTGTGGGAAGAAGCTCCGTCTCATCCTCTCCGTTTTCACAGCGTGACAGCGGAGGCGTTTGCCTGATCGTAGCATCTGGAACAGTCCGTTACTGGGGTGGCAGGGGTCCCTCATGATCTTGCTTGCTCTGGATCTGCACCTCCTGATGTATAGGTCCTGCAGGGGGACGAGTGTAGTTCCCATGGTGCGTTCTGCCGAACGCACTACTCTCTGCAGGGCCATCCTGTCCTGGGCAGAGCTGTTCCCAAACCAGACTGTAATGTTGCCGGACAGGATGCTCTCTACAGCCCCAGAGTAGAAGCAATGAAGGATCCTCAGAGACACTCTGAATTTCCTCAGTTGTCTAAGGTGGTAAAGGCGCTGCTTAGCCTTACCCACCAGTGCGGCAATGTGCGTTGCCCACGTCAGATCCTCTGCGATGCGGACTCCCAAGTATTTAAAACTGCTCACCCTATCCACAATAGACCCATTTATCTCCAGTGGCGTGTACGTCCTTGGATGTTTAGCCCTTCTGAAGTCCACAATCAAATCCTTTAGATTTAGAGATACAGCGTGGAAACAGGCCCTTCAGCGGACTCGGTGGGCCGAAGGGCCTGTTTCCGCGCTGTATCTCTAATTCTAAATCTAAGCCCACCGAGTCCGCGCCGACCAGCGATCCCCGCGCACTAACACACCTGGGACAATTTTTACATTTACACCAAGCCAATTAACCAACAAACCTGCACGTCTTTGGAGTGTGGGAGGAAACCGAAGATCTCGGAGAAAACCCACGCAGGTCACGGGGGGAACGCACAAACTCCGTACAGACAGCACCTGTAGTCGGAATGGAACCCGGGTCCCTGGCGCTGTGAGGCAGTAATTCTACCGCTGTGCCGCATTTGAGAGCTCTTTGATAGCTCAATACATGGGCTGTCGTTGTTGGTGGCTCTATGGGTGGCCCTGCGGTGGAGTTACTGCCTTACTGCGCTTGCAGCACTGGTGTTCCGGTTTCCTCCCACACTCCAAAGATGTACGGGTTTGTAGGTTACTTGGCTGGGTATAAATGTAAATGATCCCTAGTGTGTGTAGGATAGTGTTAGTGTGCGGGGATCGCTGGTCGGCGCGGACCCGCTGGGCCGAAGGGCCTGAAGAAGGGTTTTGAATCGAAACGTCACCCATTCCTTCTCTCCAGAGATGCTGCCTGCCCCGCTGAGTTACTCCAGACATTGTGGCCTGTTCCTGCATTTAATTCTCCTTCCCGTTCCTACACTGACCTTTCTGTCCTGGGTCTCCTCCGTTGTCAGAGTGAGTGAGGCTAAACGCAAATTGGAGGAACAGCATCTCATATTTCGCTCGGGCAGCTCACAGCACAGTGATATGAATATTGATTTCTCTCACTTCAGGTAGCCCTGGCATTCCCTCTCTCTCCATCCCTCCCCCACCCAAGTCACACCAGCTTCTCATTTTCACCCAACACACAGCTAACAATGGCCCGTTTCCTTTAACGTCGTTACTTTTTTGCATATCGTTCATTCATTGTTCTTTATCTCTCCACATCACCGTCTATATATCTCGTTTCCCTTATCCCTAACCAGTCTGAAGAAGGGTCTCGACCCGAAACGTCGCGCATTCCTTCTCTCCAGAGATGCTGCCTGACCCGCTGAGTTACTCCAGCTGTTTGTGTCTATTTTGTGTGTAGTAATGTGGTCTTTGTGGGGATAAGTCTTGACTGTGGACTGTGGAATAACTACAATTAGCTGCACAATGCGGAGTTCCAGACTTGTGGAGTGTTGTAACTTTAGATGGGCAGCTAGGACTCTACTCCTTGGAGCGCAGGAGGATGAGGGGTGATATTGTACAAGTGTACTAAATCATGAGAGCAATGGATCAAATGGACCAGACGCGGGCAGGTGGGACTAGTGTAACTGGGACATGTTGGCCGGTGTGGGCAAGTTGGGCTGAAGAGCCTGTTTCCACACTGGATCACTCTATGACTCTGTAGATGGGACATGTTGGCCGGTGTGGGCAAGTTGGGCTGAAGGGCCTGTTTCCGTACTATCACTCCAAGACTCTGTAGATGGGACATATTGGCTGGTGTGGGCAAGTTGGGCTGAAGGGCCTGTTTCCACACTGGATCACTCTATGACTCTGTAGATGGGACATATTGGCTGGTGTGGGCAAGTTGGGCTGAAGGGCCTGTTTCCACACTGTATCACTCTATGACTCTGTAGATGGGACATGTTGGCCGGTGTGGGCAAGTTGGGCTGAAGGGCCTGTTTCCACACTGTATCACTCTATGACTCTGTAGATCGGACATGTTGGCCGGTGTGGGCAAGTTGGGCTGAAGGACCTGTTTCCACACTGTATTACTCTATGACTATCCATGACTGTATGATCAGGAAAATGCTTTGTCTCTCTTCTCCAGAGCAGGGGAAATCGAGAACCAGAGGACATAGGCTTAAGGTGGGAGGGGGAACATTTAATAGGTGGTGGGTGTATGGAACGAGCTGTCAGAGGAGGTAGTTGAGGCAGGTACTATCGCAACGTTTAAGAAACATTTAGACAGGTGCATGGATAGACGAATTTAGAGGAATATGGGCCAAACGCAGGCAGGTGGGACTAGTGTAGATGGGGCATGGTGGTTGTTTGTGTGGGCAAGTTGGGTGGAAGGGCCTGTTTCCACGCTGTATCACTCTGAGACTCTGAAACTCTATGACTTTATGACTCGAGTGTAGGTGCGATGTTCTGAGTCACGCTGCATCTGAACATCTAAAGGCGTTCAATGCGGATATGTCTGAAAAAGAGTCTCGACCCGAAACGTCACCCATTCCAACTTTGTGGAGATGCTGCCTGTCCCGCTGAGTTACTCCAGCATTTTGTGCCTATCCTCAATGTGGACCTTGGTGGGGGTGGGTGAGTGGGTGGGTGGGTGGGCTTGTTATTTGGGTCGTCTGGTTTTGTGCATTGCTCATTGAAATCCTCTTATCTCTTCTGTCCCAGGCAAGATGTTCAGCCAGACCACCATCTGCCGCTTCGAAGCCTTACAACTGAGCTTCAAAAACATGTGCAAGCTGAAGCCCATCCTTCAGCGCTGGCTCAATGATGCCGAGAGTGATAGTGGCATCCATGAGGTATGTATGAAGCAGCTGATAGAGGCATGGAGACACAGAGGCACGGAGACATAGAGACACAGAGACAGGCAGACATAGAGACATAGAGGCATAGAGGCATAGAGACACAGAGACATGGAGACATGGAGACATGGAGACATGGAGACATGGAGACATGGAGACATGGAGACATAGAGACATGGAGACATAGAGGCATGGAGACACAGAGACACAGAGACATGGAGACACAGAGACATGGGGACATGGAGACATGGAGACATAGAGACATGGGGACATGGAGACATGGAGACATAGAGACATAGAGACATGGGGACATGGAGACATAGAGACATGGGGACATGGAGACATAGAGACATGGAGACACAGAGACATGGGGACATGGAGACATGGAGACATAGAGACATGGGGACATGGAGACATAGAGACATGGAGACATGGGGACATGGGGACATGGAGACATGGAGACATAGAGACATGGAGACACGGAGACATGGGGACATGGAGACATGGAGACATGGAGACATGGAGACATGGAGACATGGAGACATGGAGACATAGAGACATGGAGACATGGAGACATAGAGGCATGGAGACATGGGGACATGGAGGCATGGAGACATGGGGACATGGAGGCATGGAGACATGGAGACATGGAGACACGGAGACACGGGGACATGGAGACATGGAGACATGGAGACATAGAGACATGGAGACATGGGGACATGGAGGCATGGAGACATGGAGACATGGAGACATGGAGACATGGAGACATGGAGACACGGAGACAGGCAGACACAGAGACAGGCAGACACAGAGGCACAGACACAGAGGCACAGACACAGAGACATAGATGCATAGAGTCATAGAGACTCAGAGGAAAAGAGACACAGACACAGAGGTATAGAGATAGAGACACAGAGGCACAGAGGCAGAGTCATAGAGACATAAACGATGTCTCCATGTCCCCCCATAACCTCTCACACCCGTACTAATCAAGAATCTATCCATCTCTGCCGTAAATATATCCATTGACTTGGCCCCCAGAGCTTTCCAGAGCTGTGGCTGGCAAAGAATTCCACAGATTCACCACCCTCTGACTGCTGTCTGTCCCTGATGACCAGAGGGTGGTGCAGCGGTAGAGTTGCTGCCTCACAGCGCCGGAGACCCGGGTTCCATCCCGACTACGGGCGCTGTCTGTGCATAGTTTGTACGTTCTCCCCGTGACCAGCGTGGGTTTTCCCCGGGTGCTCCGGTTTCCTCCCACTCTTCAAAGACTTGCAAGTTTGTAGGTTTTAGGCATCGGTTTGTAAAATAAATTGCAAATTGTCCTTATTCGTGTGGGATAGCGCTACTGCACACTAAAGTCTAAATTCCCGGGTGTAGGAAGGATTAAAACAAAAATCGCTTGACTCTCTTGGTACACTGATTTGTGAAGCAGCTGGTGTATGAGTTCTGAATCCTCCTCCCTCCCTCCCTCCCTCCCTCCCTCCCTCCCTCCCTCCCTCCCTCCCTCCCTCCCACCCTCCCAGATCTGCAACGTGGAGCAGGTTCTCGAACAGTCCAGGAAGCGCAAGAGGAGAACCAGTATTGAGAACGGAGTGAAGCATAACCTGGAGACCTACTTCATGAAGTGCCCGAAACCAACCAGTGAAGAAATCTCCCAGATCGCAGAGGACCTGCAATTAGACAAAGAGGTAGGGGAAAAACTGCAGACGCTGGTTAAAATGGAAGGTAGACACAAAATGCTGGAGTAACTCAGCGGGACAGGCAGCATCTCAGGAGAGAAGGAATGGGTGACGTTTCGGGTCGAGACCCTTCTTCAGACTGATGTCAGGGGAGGGGGCGGAACCCTTGTGGAGTTTCTTTGAGCGGCCACTTAGAAAAATAGAAACATAGAAAATAGGTGCAGGAGGAGGCCATTTGGCCCTTCGAGCCAGCACCGCCATTCATTGTGATCATGGCTGATCATCCACAATCAGTAACCCGTGCCCGCCTTCTTCCCGTATCCCTTGATTCCACTAGCCCCTAGAGCTCTACCTAACTCTCTTTTAAATTCATCCAATGAATTGGCCTCCACTGGCTTCTGTGGCTTAGACACAGAGTGCTGGAGTAACTCAGCGGGACAGGCAGCATCAATGGAGAGAAGGAATGGGTGACGTTTTGGGTCAAGACACTTTTTCAGACTAATCAGTCTGAAGAAGGGTCTTGACCCAAAATATCACCCAACAGGTGCCAGGGTTACGGGGAGAAGGCAGGTGAATGGGGTTAGGAGGGAGAGATAGATCGGCCATGATTGAATGGCGGAGTGGGCTTGATGGGCCGAATGGCATAATTCTGCTCCTATCACTTGTGACCTTGTGACCTTCTCTCCAGAGATGCTGCCTGTCCCGCTGAGTAACTCCACCATTTTGTGTCTAAGGCCAAATCAATGATGAGTGGCTTGACTAGAACTTAGCGTTTCTCCATTTTTCTTTGGCAGGTGATCAGAGTTTGGTTTTGCAACCGAAGGCAGAAGGGGAAGAGGATGACCCTCCCATGCATGGAGGAGAATGAGCTGCAGATCAACGAGGAGAGCCCAGTCCGCCTGTCTCCCGGCTCGCTGATGGCAGACCCCTGTGTACCCCAGGGGTACGGTACAACCGTGATGCCACCGCACATGTACATGTCCCCCTACCCTCAGAACCTGCACCCTGCCGTGTCCATGGGGAACCACAGCAGTTAGAGGAGCACGATGGGCTCCAGATGCTGGAGTAACTCGGCGGGACAGGCAGCATCTCCGGAGAGAAGGAATGGGCGACGTTCCGGGGCGAGAACCTTCTTCAGACTGGAGATGGGTCTCGACCCGAAACATCATCAGTCTGAAGAAGGGTCTCGACCTGAAACGTCATCAGTCTGAAGAAGGGTCTCAAGCCGAAACGTCATCAGTCTGAAGAAGGGTCTCGACTTGAAACGTCATCAGTCTGAAGAAGGGTCTTGAGCCGAAACGTCACCCATTCCTTCTCTCCAGAGATGCTGCCTGTCCTGCTGAGTTACTCCAGCACACTGTGTCTACCTTTGGTGTAAACTTGCACCTGCAGTTCCTTCCTGCACAGTTTAGAGGAGCGATACTGTTGATCAACTTTGCAAGGACATTGACTCTAATGCCACCTGGTGGTAGAACGTTCACACCTTCTCGAGCTGAATTAGGCCATTCGGCCCATCAAGTCTGCTCTGCCATTCCATCATGGCTGATCTCTGTTGCCTGAATGTTATCCCTAAGCTCTCTTGGGTCCAAGAAAAGTTAATGTGGAGGGTTTATCTGCTGCTAAAGTTCAATACTGGCTCCTTTTTTAAATCTGTTTTACAATCTTTCCTCTCCCTATCTGAGTTCTGGATGTTAACAAGCTTCATTTTATATAAAAATATTATTTAATGGGAATTGTCTAACTTATTGCACTGAACATTTTGCCTTCAGTTTCCCCGTCTAAGTTGTTTGTGAAAATGTATCTGTATATTTTAATGTTGGATGTAATATTTTTCAATTTGTTTTATGAAGTTCAGCCACTCAAATACTTCAGATAATGAAAATATCTCCCAACGAGAATAGTCCTCAGCGACTGCACAGGCAAGATTTATTGGAAATATTCAGAGTTGCTGAGGAAATGCTGTCCATCTTGTTGCCTTGACAGACCACCAATCTGACAGTGTTGGCTTTGGACCAGTTCGACAAGACAAAGCAGCAGAATAGACAATAGACAATAGGTGCAGGAGGAGGCCATTCGGCCCTTCGAACCAGCACCGCCATTCAATGTGATCATGGCTGATCATTCTCAATCAGTACCCCGTTCCTGCCTTCTCCCCATACCCCCTGACTCCGCTATCCTTAAGAGCTCCATCTAGCTCTCTCTTGAATGCATTCAGAGAATTGGCCTCCACTGCCTTCTGAGGCAGAGAATTCCACAGATTCACAACTCTCTGACTGAAAGAGTTTATCCTCATCTCAGTTCTAAATGGCCTACCCCTTATTCTTAAACTGTGGCCCCTTGTTCTGGACTCCCCCAACATTGGGAACATGTTTCCTGCCTCTAACGTGTCCAACCCCTTAATAATCTTATACGTTTTGATAAGATCTCCTCTCATCCTTCTAAATTCCAGTGTATACAAGCCTAGTCGCTCCAGTCTTTCAACATATGACAGTCCCGCCATTCCGGGAATTAACCTAGTAAACCGCCCACATCCCAAAGACGTGCAGGTTTGTAGCTTAATTGGCTTCTGTAAATTAAAGTCATAGTGATACAGTTCGACCCAACTTGCCCACACCGGCCAATATGTCCCTGCAGCACTAGTCCCACTTGCCTGCGTTTGGTCCATATCCCTCCAAACCTGCCCTATCCATATACCTGTCTAACTGCTTCTTAAACGTTGGGATAGTCCCAGCCTCATAAAACCTCCTTTGCAGCTTGTTCCATACACCCACCACCCTCTGTGTGAAAAAGTTACCCCTCAGATTCCTATTAAATCTTTTCCCCTTCAACTTGGACCAATGTCTTCTGGTTCTCAATTCCCCTACTCTGGGCAAGAGACTCTGTGCATCTACCCGATCTATTCCTCTCATGATTTTGTACACCTCTATAAGATCACCCCTCATCCTCCTGGTCTCCAGGGAATAGAGTCCCAGCCTGCTCAACCTCTCCCTACAGCTCACACCCTCTAGTCCTGGCAACATCCTCGTTAATTGTCCATAGTGGGTAGGATAGAGCTAGTATATGGGAGATCGCTGGTCAGTGCGGACTTGGTGGGCCGAAGGGCCTGTTTCCACACTGTATCTCTAAAACTAAAACTAAATTCACCAGCCTTTGGCTAAATAAATTCTTCCTCATCTTCATTACAAAACGCACTCCACTTGTTCCTTGAATGGTGGGACCTTCTGCTTTGTCAGGCGGTGCCTTGAAGCTGCTTCCTGGTTAAGATTACGGGGAGATGTCGTTAGCTTTTGAGGGGCTTTCGGTTCTAAAGTGTTGTAAGGTGGCAGAGTCTCAAGATCCCCAGTGGCTGAAGGGCAGAGAAGGAAGGAGACGCAATGGAGACTTGTCATGTGGCCCAGAGCAAGTCTCAGAACTTCAGGTAAGTGGAAGCCCAACCTTGCATCGCTAGGTAAGTGGAAGCCAATGTTATTTTAATTAAAAAGTGCTGGAGTAACTCAGCGGGTCAGGCAGCATCTCTAGAGAACATGGATAGGTGACGTTTCACAGAGTGCTGGAGTAACTCAGCGGGTCAGGCAGCATCTCGGGAGAACATGGATAGGTGACGTTTCATAGAGTGCTGGAGTAACTCAGCGGGTCAGGCAGCATCTGTGGAGAACATGGATAGGTGACGTTTCACATAGTGCTGGAGTAACTCAGCGGGTCAGGCAACATCTGTGGAGAACATGGATAGGTGACGTTTCACAGAGTGCTGGAGTAACTCAGCGGGTCAGGCAGCATCTCGGGAGAACATGGATAGGTGACGTTTCAGGTCGAGACCCTTCTTCAGACGCTGAAGCAGATCTGAAGAAGGATCTCGACCCAAAATGTTCAGGACCCTGCTTTTAGCTCGGTGATTTGTTCCAAACATCTTCCTATCAAAACTCCCCTCACCTGTGTCCACCTGCCACACTTTGTCATCCCTCTCACCTTTTCCAGCCTACTTCCCTCCCAACGTTTTGTTTGGACCCATTTTCAGACTGAAGGATCATTTCAATTGTTCTGAATTCAATGTGTTCACCAAATTGCTGTCATGTCATTCACGGCCACCCATGCGACTCAAACTGATTAAGTGCGTCCTCTGCTGGCCAACAGTCTAATAGCAGGTAGGCACAAGCTGCTGGAGTAACTCAGCGGGACAGGCAGCATCTCTGGAGAGAAGGAATGGGTGACGTTTCGGGCCGAGATCCTTCTTCAGACTCTAGCAAGTCTGGGTTAAAACATAGAGTGTGAGAGCTGGAGGAATCACAGAGGGGGAGCAGAGGGAGAGAATGTTGCAGAACTCTCATCAGAGAGAGGAGGAATGGCGGGACTGTCATATGTTGAAAGACTGGAGCGACTAGGCTTGTATACACTGGAATTTAGAAGGATGAGAGGGGATCTTATCGAAACGTATAAGATTATTAAGGGGTTGGACATGTTAGAGGCAGGAAACATGTTCCCAATGTTGGGGGAGTCCAGAACAAGGGGCCGCGATTTGAGAATAAGGGGTAGGCCATTTAGAACGGTGATGAGGAAAAACTTTTTCAGTCAAAGAGTTGTGAATCTGTGGAATTCTCTGCCTCAGAAGGCAGTGGAGGCCAATTCTCTGAATGCATTCAAGAGAGAGCTAGATAGAGCTCTTAAGGATAGCGGAGTCAGGAGGTATGGAGAGAAGGCAGGAACGGGGTACTGATTGAGAATGATCAGCCATGATCACATTGAATGGTGGTGCTGGCTCGAAGGGCCGAATGGCCTACTCCTGCACCTATTGTCTATTGTCTATTGTCTAACTTCTTCAAGGTAGGATAGGCACAAAATGCTGGAGTAACTCAGCAGGACAGGCAGCATCTCTGGTGTGAAGGAATGGGTGACGTTTCGGGTCGAGACCCTTCTTCAGACTGAGAGTCGGGGGCAGGGGGAGATACAGAGATAAGGAAGTGCAAGGTGTGAGAACGAGACATAAAATGGGGTAGAGATCAAGGAACATGTTGAATAGATCATCTTCAGCTAGGAGAAGGTGACAACAAAACAAACAGTAGTCTGGTGGGAGAACTGTGAAGGGGAGGGATGATGAGAAGAAAGGCAAGGGCTACTTGAAGTCAAGGAAAATAAATCTGAAGAAGGGTCTCGCCCCGAAACGTCACCCATCTTCACCCATCACCTGAAATGTCACCTTCTCTCCTGAGATGCTACCTGACCCGCTGAGTTAATCCAGCATTTTGTGTCTGCCTTAGAGAAGTCAATGTTCATACCGCTGGGGTGTGAGCTGCCCAAGTGAAATATGAGGTGCTGTTCCTCCAATTTGCGCTGGGCCTCACTCTGACAATGGAGGAGGCCCAGGACAGAAAGGTCAGTGTGGGAATGGGAGGGGATGTTGAAGACCCAGGCTCGGTCCTGACTGCAGGTGCTGTCTTGGAAAATAGGTGCAGGAGTAGGCCATTCGGCCCTTCGAGCCAGCACCGCCATTCAATATGATCATGGCTGATCATCCAAAATCAGTACCCCATTCCTGCTTTCTCCCCATATCCCTTGATTCCGTTAGCCTTAAACTATATCTAACTCTCTCTTGATAACGTCCAGTGAATTGGCCTCCACTGCCCTCTGTGGAAAAGAATTCCGCAGAGAACAATGCACCAGTGGTGAAGGCAACATCTGCAGTTCCTTCCGACTCAAAGGATTGTTCTGAGCTGGAACTGCACGCAGCAATTATCTTGCTGAAGTCATGAAGTAAACGTCATTGAGGTCATGAACCTGAATTAGCAAAAGGCCGACTCGTAGAAAGAGAACATCGTGTCTTGTTGAAACTGCTGAATGGTAAAACCCTGTGTGTTCTGCTTGGGGTGTGTCTGTAACTGCAAGAGGTCACAGCCAACGTCTTGTTTGCCCAACACCCAAAACAGCTTAACCTTTGGTAAATGTGCCTAGAGTGAGAAAGGGAGGCTTCATCTACATTCGAGATATCAACGGCATTCACGTCTTGAAGAAGGTCTTTCACACCCCAGTCATCAGGTTCAAAGGGTCAGGCAGCATCTCCCGAGAGAAGGAATGGGTGATGTTTCGGGTCGAGACCCTTCTTCACCCATTCCTTCTATCCAGAGATGCTGCCCGTCCCTTAAGGATAGCGGAGTGAGGGGGTATGGGGAGAAGGCAGGAACGGGGTACTGATTGAGAGTGATCAGCCATGATCGCATTGAATGGCGGTGCTGGCTCGAAGGGCTGAATGGCCTACTCCTGCACCTATTGTCTATTGTCTATTGTCTATTGATACTCCAGCATTTTGTGTCTACCTTCGATTTAAACCAGCATTTGCAGTTTTCTTTCCTACATCAAGTTTAACGGGTCAGTGGATAATCCATCCCCATAAATCCACTTGTAGAAGAGATTCTGGTTCAATTAATTCATGTAAGGTTGTACGTTTCAAAGGGATTACCTCTCATTCTTTAATTCGTCTAAAATCAAGGGTAATTGCCTGATCTGTTTAACCTCTCTCTGCATTTCAAAGGGGTCAACCTAGGGGAAATCGTGCTTGACTAATCTTCTGGAATTTTTTGAGGATGAAACAAGTAGAATGTATAATGGAGAGCCAGTGGATGTGGTGTATCGACTTAAAAAAAGCCTTTGACAAGGTCCCACACAAGAGATTAGTGTGCAAAATTAGAGCACACGGTATTGGGGGTAGGTTATTGACATGGGTAGAGAACTGGTTGGCAGACAGGAAGCAAAGAGCAGGAATTAACGGGTCCTTTTCAGAATGGCAGGCAGTGACTAGTGGGGTGCCGCAAGGCTCGGTGCTGGGACCCCAATTATTTACAACATATATTAAGGGTTTAGACGAGGGGATTAAATGTGACATCTCCAGGTTTGCAGATAACACAAAGCTGGGTGGCAGTGTGAGTTGGATAGGTTGGGTGTCATAGAGTCATAGAGTCCTACAGCACAGAAAGAGGCCCTTCGGCCCATCGTGTCCGCGCCGCCCATTACCAAACACAGTCTAATTTTAATCCCATTTTCCCGCATTTGGACCGTAGCCCTGAATGTTGTAGCATTTCAAGTGCCCATTCAAATGCCTCTTAAACGTTGTGAGTGTTCCCGCCTCCACCACCACCCCAGGCAGTGAGTTCCAGACTCCAACCACCCTCTGGGTGGAAAAGTTCTTTCTCACATCCCCCCGAAACCTCCCTCCCCTTACCCTGTATCTATGTCCCCTCGTTGTTGAACCTTCCACCAGTGGAAGAAGTTCCCTGCCATCTACCTTATCTATGCCCCTCATGATCTTGTACACCTCGATCATGTCCCCTCTCAGCCTTCTCTGCTCCAGGGAAAACAACCCCAGTCTGCTCAGTCTCTCCTCACAGCCGAGGCCCTTCATCCCTGGCAGCATCCTGGTGAATCTCCTCTGCACCCTCTCCAAAGCTATCACATCCTTTCTATAATGTGGTGACCAGAACTGTACACAATACTCCAGCTATGGCCTCACTAGTGTTCTGTACAATTCCATCATTACCCCCCTACTTATATATTCGATGCCCCGGCTAATGAAGGCCAGTAACCCATATGCCTTTTTAACCACCCTGTCCACCTGTCCTGCTGCCTTCAAGGACTTGTGTACCTGTACTCCAAGGTCCCTCTGTACCCCTGTCTTCCCTAGGGTCCTTCCATTCATGGTGTACTCCCTCTCCAAGTTATTTCTGCCAAAGTGCATCACCTCGCACTTTTCAGGATTAAATTCCATCTGCCACAGCTCCGCCCATCTGACCATCTCATCTATATCTTCCTGCAGCTTGCAGATCCCTTCTTCGCTATTCACTACCACCCCTACCTTTGTGTCATCTGCAAACTTGCTGATCATGCCCTGTACGTTGACATCCAGATCATTTATGTAGATTACAAACAGTAAGGGACCCAACACCGATCCCTGCGGCACCCCACTGGACACGTGAGTGAGCAAATGATGAAAGAATGGGTCAACTGGGCTTGTATTCACTGGAATTTAGAAGGCTGAGAGGAGATCTTAGAAATATCTAAAATTCTTAAAGGATTGGACAGGCTTGATGCAGGAAAAATGTTCCCGATGTTGGGGGAGTCCAGAACCAGGGGTCAAACAGTTTATGAATAAGGGGTCGGCCATTTTGGACTGAGATGAGGAAAAACTTCTCCACCCAGCGAGTTGTGAATCTGTGGAATTCTCTGCCACAGAAGGCAGTGGAGGCCGATTCACTGGATGTTTTCAAGAGAGAGTTAGATTTAACTCTTTGGGCTAAAGGAATCAAGAGATATGGGAAGAAAGCATGAATGGGGTACTGATTTTAGATGATCAGCCATGATCATATTGAATGGCGGTGCTGGCTCGAAGGGCCAAATGGCCTACTCCTGCACCTAATTTCTTAAATGTTTCTCCGTTTCTGTGGTGAACCTGATGAAACAGTGCCCTTCTATTAGGAGAGGATGCCCTCTCGAGTGGAGGTCAGGCCCGGAGACGGTTTAGTCTTGCTTCTTGATTATTTTCCACTTGCTTCAGGAAGTGGTCAATTTTATAGCTGTATCCTGTTATTTTGAGAAGAATAAGGTAATGAAACATTTGAGCAAACCGCAGGTGTGGTTTCCCTGTGCCAGTGAGATGGTGGCAGCACCTTGTGTAGCTCAGAGCAGAACCTAGAACCTAGAACCTAGAACATAGGACAGTACAGCACAAGAACAGGTCCTTCGGCCCACAACGTGCAGTTTAGTTTAGAGATACAGTGCAGAAACAGGCCCTTCGTCCCACCGTGTCCGCGCCGACCAGCGATCCCCGCACATTAACACACTAGGGACAATTTTACAATTTTGTTTAATACCAACCCTATTATCCTACAAACCTGCACGTCTTTGGAGTGTGGGAGGAAACCGAAGATCTCGGAGTAAACCCATGCAGGTCACGGGGAGAACGTACAAGCTCCAGACAGACAGCACCCGTAGTCAGGATTGAACCTGGGTCTCTGGCGCTGTGAGGCAGCAACTCTACTGCTGCGCCACCGTGACACATGTGTGCCAAACACGATGCTAAAACCATCAATTCTTCAATGGATGAATGGTGATTTATTGGTCACACATGCAAATACATGGTGAAATTCTTTCTGCATATATTACACATGTGGGCACCATGTGTTTTTGGCGCCATTATTGAAAGTTCAGTCGGCCCGCACGCTCGATGTAAAGTCTCGCCCCCGCCCCTGACATCAGTCTGAAGAAGGGTCTTGACCCGAAACGTCACCCATTCCTTCTCTCCGGAGATGCTGCCTGACCCGCTGAGTTACTCCAACATTTTGTATCTACCTTCGATTTAAACCAGCATCTGCAGTTTTGGTTATTGAGTAGAACTGTCACTCGTGGAACAAAGCTGTTTTTATGTCTGGCTGTGGCTGCTCTGACAGTCTGGAGTCGCCTTCCAGAGGGAAGTGCTTCAAAGAGTTTGTGGCCAGGGTGAGAGGGGTCAGAGATGATCGTGCCCGCTCGCTTCCTGGCCCTTGCAGTGTACAGTTCGTCAATGGGGGGAAGGTTGCAGCCAACAACCTTCTCAGCTGTGCGAACGATCCGTTACAGCCTCCGGATGTGGTGCTTGGTGGCTGAGCCAAACCAGACCATGATGGAGAAGGTGAGGACGGACTCAATGATAGCAGTATAGAATTGGACCATCATTGCCTGTGGCAGATTGTGTTTCTTCAGTTGCCGCAGGAAGTACATCCTCTGTTGGGCCTTTTTGACTGTGGAGTCGATGGTGGCCCCCCATTTTAGGTCCTTGGAGATGATGGTTCCAAGGAACTTAAATGACTCCACAGATGTGACTGTGGTGTTGTTGATAAACCCGGGTCTCTGGCGCTGTGAGGCAGCAACTCTACCGCTGTGCCACCGTGCCGCCCTGGGTATAGTGGGTTTTTCTGGGACAGTCCCCTACTATATTGAATTGAATTAAATACATTTTATTAGCCAAGTGTGTATATTTAGATTTAGAGATATTTTTTAGATTTAGAGATACAGCGCGGAAACAGGCCCTTCGGCCCACCGAGTCCGTGCCGCCCAGCGATCCCCGCACATTAACACTATCCAACACACACTAGGGACAATTTTTACATTTACCCAGCCCATGAACCTACAAACCTGCACGTCTTTGGAGTGTGGGAGGAAACCGAAGATCTCGGAGAAAACCCACGCAGGTCACGGGGAGAACGTACAAACTCCCTACAGATGGCGCCCGTAGTCAGGATCGAACCTGAGTCTCCGGCGCTGCATTCGCTGTAAGGCAGCAACTCTACCGCTGCGCCACCGTGCCGCCCTATATGTGTATATTGCCTTGGTGCTTTGCTCGCAAGGATAAAAACATGATATAGACAATTAAAATAAAACATTATAATTTAAACTTATGAAAATAAAATAGCAGAGCAAAAAGAGACTACTGTAGTGGCCTGGCGGAGGGAGGCCAGAGAAAAGGCAAGATGCTAGGCAGTTTAAGGTAAGGTTCTTTATTAGGCTGTGAGCTCCTGCTCACAGCATAGTCCACCTAGGGATGAGCCACGCCTCCCCACGGGTTGGCTTTTAACCCCTTACGCCTGTCCGTCACGTAACGAGGGGGCTGACCCAAGGAGTGGCCTGATCCCCCGGGACCGCCACAGGACCCCCCCCCCCCCCAAGAACCGGAGGTACAAAACGGACAGGAGGGCGCACGAGGCGACCAGCCCGGGTGCGCACCATGACCGGCGCAGGGACCGGCGACTGACTGACAGGTGGAGGGGTCGTAGCAGACACTGGCGGGGGTAACGTGGACGGGGGGCGACCGCGCGGGCGGGGCTGCGCAACTGGCACCGGCCAATCAATGTCCACGTGTGCCGGCTTCAGCCGTGCGACCGAAACAGTCTCGCTGCGACCCCCCATGTCCAGAACGAATGTGGCCGAGCCGTGTTGCAGGACCCGGAAGGGGCCCTCGTACGGCCGCTGGAGTGGTGATCGGTGCGCACCCGGGCTGGTCGTCTCGTGTGCCCCCCTGTCCGTTTTTACCTCCGGTTAGTCCGAGTTTGTACGTTCTCCCCGTGACCTGCGTGGGTTGGTTTTCTCCGAGATCTTCGGTTTCCTCCCACACTCCAAAGACGTACAGGTATGTAGGTTAATTGGCTGGGTAAATGTAAAAATTGTCCCTAGTGGGTGTAGGATAGTGTTAATGTGCGGGGATCGCTGGGCGGCACGGACTTGGTGGGCCGAAAAGGCCTGTTTCCGGCTGTATATATATATGATATGATATGATAAAATACGGGATGTCCCGGCTAATACGGGACAGTTGGCAAACGTAGGTGGGACTAGTTTAGATGGGGCACCTTGGTCAGCATGGGCTAGTTGGGCCAAAGGGCCTGTTTTCATGCTGTGTTTTCTATGACCCATATAAAGGGCAGGGTGTCAAAGGTTCTGTACACGATAGTACCATCAAAAACAAGAGCGTGGGTTTAAGGTGAAAGTAGGGCGCTTTGAAGTGGATTCAAAGGGAATTTACA
Source organism: Rhinoraja longicauda (assembly GCF_053455715.1). Taxonomy (NCBI): domain Eukaryota; kingdom Metazoa; phylum Chordata; class Chondrichthyes; order Rajiformes; family Arhynchobatidae; genus Rhinoraja; species Rhinoraja longicauda. The sequence goes on along the minus strand of NC_135983.1, from coordinate 28,047,020 downwards.
CAGAGAATTATTCATGTATGGAATGAGCTGCCAGAGGAGGCTGGTGGCTATTAGATATTGTCACTACGAGACATGTAGACTGGGACTTGAAAATGGGATCAGTCTAGATGACTTAAAGGTTGGCATATAAGTGTTCAAAATCATGAGAGGAATAGATTGGGTAGACACATGGTCTCTTGCCCAGAGTAGGGGAATCGAGGACCAGAGGGCGTAGGGTTAGGGTGAGAGGACTAAAGCTTTAATAGGAATCTGAGGGGCAACCTTTTTAGATTTAGATTTTTAGATTTTCTTTTAGATTTAGAGATACAGCCGGAAACAGGCCTTTTCGGCCCACCAAGTCCGTGCCGCCCAGCGATCCCCGCACATTAACACTATCCTACACACACTAGGGACAATTTTTACATTTACCCAGTCAATTAACCTACATACCTGCACGTCTTTGGAGTGTGGGAGGAAACCGGAGATCTCGGAGAAAACCCACGCAGGTCACGGGGAGAACGTGCAAACTGCGTACAGACGGCGCCCGTAGTCAGGATCGAACCTGAGTCTTTGGCGCTGCATTCGCTGTAAGGCAGCAACTCTACCGCTGCGCCACCGTGCCGCGTTTACACAAAGGGTGGTGGGTGTATGAAACAAGCTGCCAGAGGACATAGTTGAGGCAGGGACTATCCCAACTATTTGGTAACTCAAATTTCATTGTACCTTAATTGGTACATGTGACAATAAACTGACCTTGAAACCTTGAACATTTAAGAAACATCTCGACAGGTACACGGACAGACACAAAATGCTGGATTAACTCAGCGGGACAAGCAGCATCTCCGGAGAGAAGGAATGGGCGACGTTTCTGGTCGAGACTTCCTTCAGACGTACATAGATAGGACAGGTTTAGAGGGATATGGGCCAAATGCGGGCAGGTAGGTCAGAAGTGATAGACATAGAAAATAGGTGCAGGAGGAGGCCATTCGGCCCTTTGAGCCAGCACCGCCATTCATCGTGATCATGGCTGATCAGCCACAATCAGTAATCCGTGCCTGCCTTCTCTCCATATTCCGCTAGCCCCTAGAGCTCTGTCTAACTCTCTTTTAAATTCATCCAGTGAATTGGTCTCCACTGCCCTCTGTGGCAGAGAATTCCACAAATTCACAACTCTGGGTGATTTTTTTTTTCTCATCTCAGTTAGGAGCAGAATTAGGCCATTCGGCCCATCAAGTCTACTCCGCCATTCAATCGTGGCTGATCTATCTCTCCCTCCTAACCCCATTCTCCTGCCTTCTCCCCATAACCCCTGACACCCAAACTATACCCATAATACAGTGGAGTTACTGTGCAGGTCAGGAGCATGTATCAATGCAAAAACCTTCCACATGCATATAAAAAATGTATTGCAGCATTAACAGTGCTTTTCAGACTATTTTTTAAATGCGTGATAATTTCGCAACATTCGGAGAAACAAGACATATTTGAGATAGCAACTGTGAAGCCACACTTGGTCACATAACAGTAATATAAAGCATAGATGTGTTGATTGGGTATCTGCATTGGGTGAGAAGTCACAAGACTTATAATGCCACATGGCCCTGTTCATGTTCACTCCTCCAGTTGAGTTTATTGTCACGTGTACTGAGGTACAGTGATGAGCTTTTGTTGCGTGCTAACCAGTCAGCGGTAAGACTGGACATGATTACAATCGAGCCGTCCACAGTGTACAGAAACACGATAAGGGAATAACGTTCAGTGCAAGGTAAAGCCAGCAAAGTCCGATCAAGGATAGTCCGAGGGTCACCAATGAGGTAGATAGTAGTTCAGCACTGCTCTCTGGTTGTGGTAGGATGGTTCAGTTGCCTGATAACAGCTGGGAAGAATCTGGAGGTGTGCGTTTTCACACTTCTGTACCTTTTGCCCGATGGGAGAGGGGAGAAGAGGGAGTGGCCGGGGTGCGACTGGTCCTTGATGATGCTGCTGGCCTTGCCGAGGCAGCGTGAGGTGTAGATGGAGTCAATGGGAGGGAGGTTGGTTTGTCTGATGGTCTGGGCTGCGTCCACAATTCTCTGCAATTTCCTGCGGTCTTGGATGGAGCTGTTCCAGCCAGGGCCGTTTTTACAGCATTATGGGCCCCCGGACAAAGCAGTGTACTGGGGCCCCTACCGTTACTCTCCCCCACCCCCCTTTCCCTACCAGTCCCCCCCTGTCGTGCCGGCGAAAAGCACTTACAGATCGCTGTGAGAAGCACTTAGTGACCGAAAATGTTGCGAAAAAAGCACTTATTGAACCTACATTTTTAAAGTAGTATTTATTTATTGCAAGTCACTTAACATACACAGATCAGCATGGGGCCCCTATGCTCGTGGGGCCCCGGGCAAGTGCCCATCAGGCCCATGCGTTAAGACGGCCCTGGTTCCAGCCCCTTTGCTTCAAAAGAACTCGTGGTGAAACTGCAAGTGCGTTTATCGATAAGTTTATATAATATGCCTTTTTTTAGAGTTGTTCCTGTTCCCTTGCCTTCCTTAACAAACGGTGGAGGAAAGTAATTAGTTGCAGATCTGACTACAACTTGTTGAATTGTGACATTGACCGTGTGGACATTAACTGAATATCTTTAAACTGCAGATAATGGAAATCGGAAATAGAATTTCCAGTCACAGCACAGTGGTGCAGCAGGTGGAGCTGCTGCCTCACAGCGCCAGAGACACAGGTTCTACCCCGACCTCGGACGCTGTCTGTGTGGAGTTTGCACGTTCTCCCTGTGACGGGAATGATTTTCTCCGGGTGCTCTGGTTTGCTCCCACATCTATTGCCCAGGGTAGGGGAATCCAGGACCAGAGGACATAGGTTTAAGGTGAAGGGGCAGGAAAGATGTAATCAGAACCAACCTGAGGGGTAACGTTTTCCACACAAAGGGTGGTGGGTGTATGGAACGAGTTGCCAGAGGAGATGGTTGAGGCAGGGACTAACCCAACGTTCAAGAAACATTTGGACAGGTACATGGACAGGACGGGTTTGGAGGGATATGGGCCAAACACAAGCAGGTGGGACTAGTGTAGATGGTTGGTGTGGGCAAGTTGGGCCAAAGGGCCTGTTTCCATGCTGTATCACTCTATGACTCTATGACTCTAGGAACCTACTTGGCCCATGATGCCCAGAGTAGTTTCTGGGAGTGAAAAGGATTCTTTGGAAAGGTCTCCATCTTAAATAATGTCATAGAGTCATAGAGTGATACAACGCGGAAACAGGCCCTTCGGCCCAACTTGCCCACACTGGCCAACATGTCCCATCTACACTAGTCCCACCTGCCCACGTTTGGTCCATATCCCTCCAAACCTGTCCTATCCATGTCTTTGAAAGAGTTATCAGATTACACCAATTTACACAACTATCTTCTTTTCAGGTTTATATTCTCTTTCCTTTATTAGTAAATCTCTACTGAAAGGCTACTTATTGCAAAAAAAAGATTACTGTGGGAAATGCGGTCAAATATCGAAACCAACATGACATTTTAGACAATAGACAATAGACAATAGGTGCAGGAGGAGGCCATTCGGCCCTTTGAGCCAGCACCGCCATTCAATGTGATCATGGCTGATCATTCTCAATCAGCACCCCGTTCCTGCCTTCTCCCCATACCCCCTGACTCCGCTATCCGCAAGAGCTCTTTCTAGCTCTCTCTTGAATGCATTCAGAGAATTGGCCTCCACTGCCTTCTGAGGCAGAGAATTCCACAGATTCACAACTCTCTGACTGAAATAGTTTTTCCTCATCTCAGTTCTAAATGGCCTACCCCTTATTCTTAAGCTGTGGCCCCTTGTTCTGGACTCCCCCAACATTGGGAACATGTTTCCTGCCTCTAACCTGTCCAACAACTTAATAATCTTATACGTTTCGATAAGATCCCCTCTCATCCTTCTAAATTCTAAATACAATTCTATGATTCTAATCCTATTTTATTTCACATCTATTGCTAATAAAACAGACATTAAAATAAAAAAAACTACGTTGAAATAGTTTTAAAATAATATTAAAAAAATAAAATATTAAAAATAATCCTTATTCATGAAACCAGTCGTACAAATTGTGGTATATTTTTGATTGAGGAAGGCTGTTAAACTTAGTGCAAATGGTACAAAACCTCTCTGTCCAGTCTGTGTGCATCTTCACAGTGTATCGCTTCCTCCAGCTGAAGTATTGCTCGTAGCGAGTCCTGTTCTGCCACAGGGCCTTGAGGAACTTGGCCAGTTTCTCCTCAGTGGGAAAGTCGTTGATGTGGATGAAGGAGTCCGCTGGGACAAACCTTTCATAGTTGGCTCTGGGGGGGCCCAGGACCACCGGGACAGAGCCGGCCATGAAGGCGTTCCTCCAGAGCTTCTCAGTGATGTAGTCTTTGTGCACAGAGTTCTCAAATGCCAGGTAAAAGGCGTATCTGGAGATCGTTGGCAGTAGGAGAGTCTTCTTCAGGTACTTCCTGACTGACTTTCCGTAGACGTCGATGGGCATGTACTTGCTGAGGTTCAGGTGCAACTGCGCCCTGCGGCTTTTCTTGTGGTAGTTGCTGATAATCCAGGTGGAGAGTCGAGGTTTCTCCGGGATGGAGACGTGGTCACGTTGGCGTCTGCTGATCAGACACCCGTAAGGGATGAAGATGTCCGAGTCCTCTCGGTAGGTCATGGTCCAGTTGAAGAGCCCGTTGAGTTGCCGAAGGTTCTTGGTGTTGGATGGGGACTCCAGGGACACCCAGACCCACTTCTGGTTGGGCGGTCTGGCGCCCAGCGGCAGGCTGGAGATGTTGGCCTGGATCTCCTGGTGGTGGAAGACCACCACGTCCGCCCGCTCCAAGGCAGACCTGTCGCAGGTGAGGACGCAGTCGTCTGTGGCGTGGAGGTCCTGGCACGCGTTGGCCCCTGCGCTGTAGTTGACGAGGAAGGGCCAGCTCCAGACCAACACCACCAGCGGGGCCCTGCCGAGCCTTGCCCGCGGTCCCGTGGGCCGAGCGTAGTTGCTGGGGTAGACCATGAAGGTGGCAACCATCAGGGCAAGGGCCACCATCACCATGCCCCTCTTGCTTATTCGCAAGAGTCCATCCATCAGCCGGGCAAGCAACGACCCAACAGAAGCAGCGACTGAGGTTGTTCGGACACTTTTGCACAGACGTCTGCAGAACATGAGCGAGTCGTGAGCGGTGTCTACAGGAATTCAAGGAGACCGTGGTTAGTTACACAGCTTTGCTGCGCTCCACAACGCCTTTGAAGGTGCCAATGCCTCGATCAACATCTGAGCTTCGGAGAGGAAACAGCTGTATGGGTGTGTGTGTGTGGGTGTGTGTGTGCAAGGTGGCAAAACGATGAACAAATGACTTTCTGCCAAAAAAAAACCAAATTGCTTTATCAGTTTGAAGGTATTCAGCATAACGGACAAACAAACAAATTGTGGGGGGGGGGGGGGGGGGGGGGGGGGGGACAAGCAGTTTCTAAGGCAGTTGAGAATAACTGTACAGTTTTGCACTGAAACACAGCCTCAAGCAATAAATAGCAAAACTGGACCTTTCATGAACTTCGAAGAGACGGACCGTTGAATTAGGAGCTTAAATGATTCATTGCCTTGAGCCTGCTTCATGGAAATCATTGGCTAATTTGTGACGTAAACTCAGTTTTCTCTCTCTCTGCCTGGGCTGTCAGGTTAAGGATCCAGAGTGTTTTATTGTCATTTGTCCAGAACTGCAACAATTTCCCCCCTCCTCACCCCCCCCCACCCCTTTACTTTCAGTCTGATGAAGGACCCCGATCACCTCTTTCTCCAGAGATGCTGCCCGACCTGCCGAGTTACTCCAGCTCTTTGTGTCTATCTTGGGTATAAACCTACGCCTGCAGTTCTGTGTTTCTACATGATGTCTATGGGGGCTTGCTCTGTAAAAATTGGCAGCTATGTTTCCTACATTACAACAGAGACAACAGCCTCTCTCTCCATCAATGCCAGCAAAGCCAAAAGAGATTGTGACTAACGTCAGGAAGCGAAGTTAGACACAAAATGCTGGAGTAACTCAGTGGGTCAGGCAGCATCTCAGGAGAGAAGGAATGGGACCCTTCTTCAGACTGATGTCAGATGCTGCCTGACCCGCTGAGTTATTCCAGCATTTTGTGTGTACCTTCGATTTGAAGCAGCATCTGCAGTTATTTTCCTACTCAGGTAGTGAAGTGGTGCTTGACACTGAAGCAGAGATGGTCAAAACTTCACCCCCTCAGAATAAATATCCTGGACCAGCCACATCAAAGCCATGGCCAAGAATGCACACTAATACCTCTACTTCCTTAGAAGGCTTCGCAAGTTCAGCATGTCCACCACAACCCTCACCAACTTCTACAGATGCGTCACAGAAAGTATTTTATCAGGACGCATCACAGCTTGGTTTGGGAACAGCTCCATCCAAGACCGCAAGAAATTGCAGTTGTTGACATAGCCCAGACCATCGCACAAACCAACCTCCCTTCCATCGACTCCATCTACACCTCATGCTGCCTCGGCAAGGCCAGCAGCATCATCAAGGACCAGTCTCACCTCCATGCTGGTTTAAACCCAAGATAGACACAAAATGCTGGAGTAACTCAGCGGGCCAGGCAGCATCTCTGGAGAGAAGGAATCAGGGTGACCTTCTTCAGACTGATACTCTAGCCTGCCCTTGCTTTTACCATATAAAGCAAAGTGAAGTTCAGACAGTTTGTCGAGGTGTGGCAAAGTCTCTTTCTCTTCCTTTGAAGTTGCTCTCTCATAAAGAGAGTGTGTTGTGACTCACTTTGCAGACAACGGAAGATGTTAATCCTGATGTGGTGTTGGGCTGAGACTCTGGATACCGGAGGCATATGCCCTAGGGCTGCCCAGCAACAGACAGAAACTTGCAATGATGGTTCAGCACTAAGTGGGGGTTTAGCTTTGAACCAGAAGAATTATAGACACCAACAGCTGGAGTAACTGAGCAGGTCAGACTGTCTGTCAACTCTTCTGCCTGTCCCGCTGAGTTACTCCAGCTTTTTGTGTCTATCTTCGGTTTAAACCAGCATCTGCAGTTCCTTCCCACACTTTTTTTGTTTAGTTTAGTTTGGAGATACAGCAGGGAAACAGGCCCTTCGGCCCACCGAGTCCGTGCCGACCAGCGATCCCCGCACACTAACACTATCCTACACACACTAGGGACCATTTTACAAAGACACCAAAGGTACAGACAGCACCCGTGGTCGGGATCGAACCCGGGTCTCTGGCGCTGTGAGGCAAATGCCTTTTAATTCTGTGATGGTTGTCACGGTGGCTGCCTCAACTACCTCCTCCGACAACTCCTTGCACACTACCCTTGGTGTAAAGAAGTTGCCACTCAGGTTCCTATTAAATCTTTCGCCCCTCATCTTAAATCTATGTGAGCAATTTTGGGCCCCATATCTGAGGAAGGATGTGCTGGCTCTGGAGAGGGTCCAGAGGAGGTTTACAAGAATGATCCTGGAATGAGTGGGTTAACACATGATGAGCGTTTGTCGGCACTGGGCCTGTACTCGCTGGAGTTCAGAAGAATGAGGGGGGACCTCATTGAAACCTACAGAATAGTGAAAGGCCTGGATAGAGTGGATGTGGAGAAGATGTTTCTACAAGTGGGAGAGTCTAGGACTAGAGGTGATAGCCTTAGAATTAAAGGACGTTCTTTTACAGTCTGGTTTGGGAACAGCTCTGCCCAGGACAGGATGGCCCTGCAGAGAGTAGTGCGTTCGGCAGAATGCACCATGGGAACTACACTCGTCCCCCTGCAGGACCTATACATCAGGAGGTGCAGATCCAGAGCAAGCAAGATCATGAGGGACCCCTGCCACCCCAGCAACGGACTGTTCCAGATGCTACGATCAGGCAAACGCCTCCGCTGTCACGCTGTGAAAACGGAGAGGATGAGACGGAGTTTCTTCCCACAGGCCATCAGGACTGTCAACTTTTATAACCCCAGAGACTAAATTTTTGTCGACACTAATAGTAACTTATTAACTTTATTTATATGCTGTAACTGTAATTCTTTTTGTGCACAATCCGCAGGCATTGCCACTTTCATTTCACTGCACATCGTGTATGTGTATGTGACAAATAAATTTGACTTGACTTGACTTTAGGAAGAAGATGAGGGGGAATTTCTTTAGTCAGAGGGTGGTGAATCTGTGGATTTTTTTGTCACAGAAGGCTGTGGAGGCCAAGTCAGTGGATATACAATATTTAAGGCAGAGATAGATAGATTCTTGATCAGTACGGGTGTCAGAGGTTATGGGGAGAAGGCAGGAGAATGGGGTTAGAAGGGAGAGATTTAGATTTTTTTTTAGATTTAGATTTAAAGATACAGCGCGGAAACAGGCCCTTCGGCCCACTGGGTCCGCACTGACCAGAGATCCCCGCACATTAACATTATCCTACACACATTAGGGACAATTTTTAAAAAACATTTGCCCAGCCAATTAACCTACAAACCTGTACGTCTTTGGAGTGTGGGTGGAAACCGAAGATCTCGGAGAAAACCCACGCAGGTCACGGGGAGAACGTACAAACTCCGTACAGACGGCGCCCGTAGTCGGGATCGAACCTGAGTCTCCGGCGCTGCATTCGCTGTAAGGCAGCAACTCTACCACTGCGCCACCGTGCCGCCGATAGATCAGCCACGATTGAATGGCGGAGTAGACGATGGGCCGAATGGCCTAATACTGCTCCTATCACGTATGACCTTATGACTTTATGAAACTGTTGCAAGGATAAAACAGGTTGTGCAGAAAACTCGTGCAAAGCTTTATTGGTGCCAGTTAGTCGAGCTGTGGTTTTGTAAACCAATGCAACTGTTCCCTGCCCTACATAGTGGCTGTGGCAATGCTGGGACACGCCTCACCCTTGCAACCAAACGACACATTTCAGCAAAAATCATATCTAGTCAACAAAGGAGAACCAGTGAGTGAGGGAGCATCTGTGAGGTGTAAGGTTGCCAACTTCCTCACTCCCAAAGACGGGACAAAGGGTGACGTCACCGCCCCGCGCCCCGCGTCCCACGTGACCTCGCCCAGCCAGCGGCCACGTGCTCCCGCTCCACCAATGGCGGCAGTTTCACCGAAGCCAATTAACCTACAGGCCTGTGAGTCTTTGGAGTGTGGGAGGAAACCGGAGCTCCCTGAGAAAACCCACGCAGGTCACGGGGAGAACGTACAAACTCCGTACAGACAGCGCCCGTAGTCAGGATCGAACCAGGGTCTATGGCGCTGTGGGGCAGCAACTCTACCGCTGCGCCACCATGCCGCACTTGGTTGCAAATTGTATATCTGGTCAGGCTCGAGCCAAAGTCAATAAATGGCAGTTATCAACGATGATCTGACCAGGTCTTCCTGTTTCTATCTCACATAAAGCCCTTCATAAGCTGCACGCTCCAGGTTCATCCTCAGAACCACTTCCTCTTTCACAGTGACTTCACTATTTCAAGGATGCTTCTGCGCTAATCTTTCGAACTTTAACCGAGGAAATGTTGCAAGACAGAAACAAGGGGTGGAAAGTTGGCAACCTTCTCTCTGCCCTCGCCACTTGTGTGGCACGATGGCGCAGCGGTAGAGTTGCTGTCTTACAACGCTTAAAGCACCAGAGACCCGGGTTCGATCCCGACCACGGGCGCCATCTGTAAGGAGTTTGTACGATCTCCCCGTGACCCGCGTGCGTTTCCTCCGTTTGCTCTGGTTTCCACCCACACTCCAAAGACGTACAGGTATGTAGGTTAATTGGCTTCAGTGGTAAATTGTCCCTAGTGTGTGTCGGATAGTGTTAGTATGTGGGGATCGCCAGTTGGCACGGACTCGGTGGGCCGAAGGGCCTGTTTCAACGCTCTTAACTAAATGTAGGGTGCGCATGACATCTGGCATTGGAGCACTAGTGCATTTACACTGTGGATATCACTTCCATCGAGGAGGAATTACAAACTGTGAAATATAAAACTAATCTCCTTGTGAGCCAATGATAGACGCAAAGTGCTGGAGTAACTCAGCGGGTCAGGCAGCATCTGTGGAGAACATGGATAGGTGACGTTTCACAGAGTGCTGGAGTAACTCAGCGGGACAGGCAGCATCTCTGGAGAAAAAGGATGGTTGACGTTTCGGGTCGGGACCCTTCGACACAGTGTCGGAGAGAGGAGTAGAACTTCTTGAGAGTAGGCATACCTTGAGGTATGCTATCCTCATAAGCCCATGGCCAGGGTCAGGCACATGCGTCTAGTGGCGGTCACGGTGGCGCGGCGGTAGAGTTGCTGCCTTACAGCGAATGCAGCGCCGGAGACCCGGGTTCGATCCCGACTACGGGCGCCGTCTGTACGGGGTTTGTACTTTCTCCCCGTGACCTGCGTGGGTTTTCTCCGAGATCTTTGGTTCCCTCCCACACTCCAAAGACGTACAGGTTTGTAGGTTAGTTAGCTTGGTAAATGTAAAAATTGTCCCTAGTGGGTGAAGGATAATGTTAGTGTGCGGGGATCGCAGGTCGGCACGGACTTGGTGGGCCGAAGGGCCTGTTTCCGCGCTGTATCTCTAAACTAAACTAAACTAGTGGTCCAAATATGTTATTTTTTCAATACAGTGTTCTATAGTTAAAAATTGATTTCATAAAATCATAAGTTTTAGGAGCTGAATTAGGCCATTCGGCCCATCAATTCTACTCTGTAATGGCTGATTTATCTTCCCCTCCCACCCCCATTCTCCTGCCTTCTCCCCATACTACGCAAGAATCTGTCAATCTCTGCCTTAAAAATATCCACTGATTTGGCCTCCACAGCCTTCTGTGGCAATGAATTCCACAGATTCACCACCTCCTGGCTAAAGTAATTCTTCCTCATCTCCTTCTAAAGGTACATACTTTTTTTCTGAGGCTGCGGCCTCTGGTCCTAGACTCTCCCACTAGTGGAAACATCCTCTCCACATCCACTCTATCCAGGCCGCTCACTATTCTGTACGTTTCAATGAGGTCCCCCCTCATCCTTCTAAACTCCAGCGAGTACAGGCCCAGTGCTGACAAACGCTCATCATATGTTAACCCACTCATTCCTGGGACCATTCCTGTAAACCTCCTCTGGACCCTCTCCAGAGCCAGCACATCCTTCCTCAGATACGGTGCCCAAAACTGCTCACGATATTCCAAATGTGGCCTGACCAGCACCTTATAGAGACTCAGCATTACCCCCCTGTCAGTTAATCCTTAAAGGGTGTCAAGGCTGAAGATTTGACGATACGTCTTTGGGAGAAGTTGATGTCCGACTTACAGAAAATTCAGTTTATGTACAGTTATACAGTCATAGAGTCACAGTGATAAAGTGTGAAACAGGCCCTTCAGCCCTATTTGCCCACACCGGCCAACATGTCCCAGCTTCACTAGTCCCACCTGCCTGCGTTTGGCCCATATCCCTCCAAACCTGTCCTATCCATGTACCTGTCGAACTGTTCCTTAAACATTGGACTCCTCTGGCAGCTCGTTCCATACACCCACCACCCTTTGTGTGGAAAACGTTACCTCTCAGATTCCTATTAAACCTTTTCCCCCCTCACCTTGAACCAATGTCTTCTGGTCCTGGATTCCCCCACTCTGGGCAAGAGACTCTGTGCGTCTACCCGATCTATTCCTCTCATGGTATCAAAACAGAACAAAGCGGAACCCCTTGCATAGGCTGGAGACCCCTGTACACATGAATAAGCATGACTCCGCTTGATGGGTTCGATCATTATCCACATATCTAAGCAAGACCACAGATAAACCAGACGCACCTTGTAGGCATGATCTGCACCTTGACGCCTCTGAGTGTCTTCATGCTTGGCCTGGCGGAGAGGGAGAGGCAGAGGCAGAGCTAGACATAGACTGTCCTTTGTCGAAGGCAGAGACACTGAAATGAACAGCATTGGTCCCGATGCAAGAAGGCATCAAGTTTCATTGCAAGTGATACAATCCACTTGTTGAATTTATCCGACTCAAATGCGTGCAATATTCTGCCTTTGCCTTCTGCAGGGAAGTGGACCCTTGCAATCTGTTACGCAAATTACATTTATGAAATGTCACAATCACTGACATTAATACACAACTGCAACTTCAACCCGTGGTGAGCTCACACCGACCCCAGGTCTCCCCACCCTCGGAGCTCCACGCTGAAAACTCTATTTGATATCCATGAAATATTCACAGGGGGACCCAATGAGTCTAGTGGATTAAACACAAAAAGCTGGAGTAACTCAGCGGGACAGGCAACATCTCTGGAGAGAAGGAACGAGCAACGTTTCGGGTCGAGACCCTTCTTCAAACGTCACCCATTCCTTCCCTCCAGAGATGCTGCCTGTCCCGTTGTGTTACTCCAGCATTTTGTGCCTATCTTCGGTCTGAACCAGCATCTGCAGTTCCTTCACACAACTTTCTAATAGATTACTTTTCCATGGAGCCCTCTGACACGTCGTTTAGTTTATTAAAGACAGACACACAATGCTGGAGACCCTCAGTGGGTCAGGCAGCATCTCGGGAGAGAAGGAATGGGTGATGTTTCGGTGTATATTGAGTTGAATTTAGTTGATTGTCACGTGTACCGAGGTACAGGGTCATACAGCGTGGAAACAGGCCCTTCGGCCCAACTTGCCCACACCGGCCAACATGTCCCAGCTCCACTAGTCCCACCTGCCTGCGTTTGGCTCATATCCATCCAACCCTGTCCTAACCATGTACCTGTCTAACTGTTTCTTAAACGTTGCGATAGTCCCTGCCTCAACTACCTCCTCAGGCAGCTCGTTCTGTATACCCACCCTCCTCTGTGTAAACATGCAAACTCAGTACAAATGGAATTCATTGCCACAGACGGCTGTGGAGGCAAAGTCAGTGGGGACATTTAAGGCAGAGATAGATAGATTCTTGATTAATATGGGTGCCAGAGGTTATGGGGAGAAGGAAGGAAAATGGGGTTAGGAGAGAGAGATAGATCAGCCATGATTGAATGGCGGCGTAGACTTGATGGGCCGAATGGCCTAATTCTACTCCTATCACTTTTGATCATGATCTTACGACAGCACCCGTAGTCAGGATTGAACCCAGGTCTCTGGCACTGTGAGGCTGTGACTCCACCACTGAGCCACAGTGTCACTCTTGTGCAGAAAACATTGAGAATCTGCTTCATTTGGCACTTCAATGAAAGTTGGGCAGATCACAGACGTGGGACGTTTTCCTGTTTTGTTCAAGGTACGACTGTTTATCTGATTTAGAGCAGATACCCATCGCTTGTAGGTCTCATCTTACACTGATTGGCCCGGCTGAGTCGAGTAAGGTCTACACTGCTGCAGGGAGAGGGAGGAGGCTGGGGTTATTAGTGTCCAGGAGATCGGAGATGGAGCAAGGTGCTGCAAAGATCACAGTTCCAATTATATTTGTGAGAGAGATCTTCTTTACATCGCCTTTGAAGAACTGACGTCCTGGAAGAGAAATACTCATCGTTTTTCATTCACACTCTACAATCTGCAGGCAGACTATATAGTCTCACGCACACAAATCACAAGAATAAAAGGCTTTACATCGAGTATAGAACAGTGCAACACAGGGAAAAAGTCATCCCTGCTGGAGAAAAGTTTGAATAAACCATCCGGATTTAAATGTACCGTTTCTTTTGACAACATTTAGTATTAACTAAATGGATATGCCGTATAGTGATTGACTCATTTTGTGCGTATATGTTGGTGCCTTGCTATCTAACCCCATATTGCAAACTAATTGGGAATGCCCGGATTAGAGGCTTTCACTAACAGGGAGAGGTTTAGTTTTGTTTAGAGATACAGCGCGGAAACAGGCCCTTCGGCCCACCGGGTCCGCGCCGACCAGCGATCCCTGCATGTTAACATTATCCTACACACACTAGGGACAATTTTTACATTTACACAAAGCCAATTAACCTACAAACCTGCACGTCCTTGGAGTGTGGGAGGAAACCAAAGATCACGCAGGTCACGGGGAGAACGTACAAACTCCGTACAGACAGCGCCCGTAGTCAGGATGGAACCCGGGTCTCCGGCGCTGCATTCGCTGTAAGGCAGCAACTCTACCGCTGTGCCACCGTGCCGCCCGGGGATTGTTCTCTCTGGAACGTCAGAGGTAGAGGGGAGACTTGATAGAAATCTGTTACAATTATGAGAGAGGTAGATGTCGGGTAGACTGTCAGAATCTTTTAATGCAGAAATTTAAATTAATTGCTGAAGGTTTATCCTATGCTCGGCCCACATCCACCCAAGTTATTCATGTATGATTGTGTTGTCCGAGTCCACATACCTGCCATGCTGCTACGAGTAACATTTACTTTGTACCTGTACCTCACTGCACTTGTACATTAGACAATAGACATGACCTGACCTTTCCTATCCATGTACCTGTCCAGGTGTCTTTTAAAAGTCAGAATTGTACCTGCCTCTTCAGTCTGAAGAAGGTCCTGACCCAAAACGTCATCCATAGATAACTTTATTTCCCATGGGAGAGCTTCTTAGAGTTCTATAAAATGACACAGCACGGAAATAAGTCTTGAGGCTTTAGAGATACAGCGTGTAAACAGGCCCTTTGGCTCACTGAGTCCACACCGACCAGCGATCCCCGCACACCAGGAAACCGGAGCACCCGGAGGAAACCCACGCAGGTCACAGGGAGAACGTACAAACTCCGTACAGGCAGCGCCCGTGGTCAGGATCGAACCCGGGTCTCCGGCGCTGTGAGGCAGCAACTCTACCGCTGCGCCACCGTGCCGCACTAAAGTCTTTCAGCCCAACTCATCTACGCCAGCCAAGTTGTCTAACTGACCAAGTCCCATTAACCTACGCTCGGCCCACATCCATCCAAGTTATTCATGTATGATTGTGTTGTCCGAGTCCACATGCCTGCCATGCTGCTGCGAGCAACATTTACTTTGTACCTGTACCTCACTGCACTTGTACAATTGGCAATAGACATGACCTGGCCTTCCCTATCCATGTACCTGTCCAGGTGTCTTTTGAAAGTCAGAATTGTACCTGCCTCTTTTCAGTTTGAAGAAGGGACCATTCCATCTCCCCAGAGATGCTCCCTGACACGCTGAGTCTATCCGATCTATTCCTCTCATGATTTTATACACCTCTATAAGATCAGACCCTCTCATCCTGTTGGCCAAGACTGAGATGCTGACTGTGATGTGAAGAAATATCTTGCAGCATTTCTCAACGCTGACACAGCAATATGGTGCAATCATGCAGCGTTGCAGACGGAGAGTTGTTCGGGAAACCCTTCAGCCCCACACCAACAAACATACTGCTCGCTATTCCGTGGAACGCAGGAGGATGAGGGGTGAACTTATACAGGTGTGGAAAATCATGAGAGGAATCGATCGGGTAGATGCACAGAGTCTCTTGACCAGAGTAGGGGAATCGAGGACCAGAGGACATGGTTAGGTGAAGGGGAAAAGATTTAATAGGAATCCGAGGGGTAACTTTTTCACACAGAGGGTGGAGGGTGTATGGAACGAGCTGCCAGAGGAGGTAGTTGAGGCAGGGACTATCCCAACGTTTAAGAAACAGTTAGACAGGTACATGGATAGGACAGGTTTAGAAGGATATGAACCAAACACAGGCAGGTGGGACTAATTGTAGAAGGGGCATGTTGGGCGGTGTGGGCAAGTTGGGCTGAAGGGCCTGTTTCCACACTGTATCACTCTATGACTCTATGTGGATGGGGCAAGTTGGGCGGTGTGGGCAAGTTGGGCTGAATGGCCTGTTTCCACACTGTATCACTCTATGACTCTATGTGGATGGGGCAAGTTGGGCGGTGTGGGCAAGTTGGGCTGAATGGCCTGTTTCCACGCTGTATCACTATGACTGCACCTGTGGAGGCCCAGGCTTGGAGATAGTAGCAGCATGGAAACAGGCTGTTCGGCCCATCAAGTCCACTGCGACCTGCAATCACCTGTACACTGGTTTTACGATTCTCCCAGTTTTGCATCCTGCGTACTAAGGACAATTTACAGAAGGCCATTAACCTACAAACCCACACATCTGCGGAGGAAATGGACACGCAAGGAATAACAGATTAGTTTAGTTTAGAGATACAGCGCGCAAACAGGCCCTTCGGCCCACCGAGTCCTCACCGACCAGCGATCCCCGCACACTAACACTGTCCTACACACACTAAGGGCAATTTTTACATTTAACAAACCTCTACGTCTTTGGAGTGTGGGAGGAAACCCGAAGATCTCGGAGAAAAACCACGCAGGCCACGGGGAGAAGGTGCAATCCTGTAGTCGGGACCGAACCCGGCGCTGCAAGCGCTGTAAGGCAGCAACTCTACCGCTGTGCCACCGTGGCCGCCCGTGAGTGGGCTGATGATGGAATGCTGAGTAAGACACAAAGTGCTGGAAGGACCCAGTGTGTCAGGGCAGCAACGGCAGATGTATGAATGTTGAGCAAAGCACAAGTGTGGTGGAAGAACTCGGTGGTGGAAACAAAGAACGGCAGATGCTGGTTAATACACAAAAGGACACAAAGTCCTGGAGTAACTCAGCGGGCCAGGCAGCATCTCAGGGGAACATGGATAGGTGATGATTCAAGTCCAGTCTGAAGGCCTGAAATGAGTTCATGTGAGGAGTAGGCCATTCGGCCCTTCGAGCCAGCACCGCCATTCAATATGATCATGGTTGATCATCAAAATCAGTACCCCGTTCCTGCTTTCTCCCCATGTCCCTTGATTCCGTTAGCTGAAGAGCTCTATCTAACTCTCTCTTGAATACATGTGCATTTTATGTTCCCAGTCGTAAGCCTCCTTGCCACCTTCCCCTCAGCTAACAATGATCCATTCTACATTTTCCTTGAATCTTGTCCCCTTTGATCTGTGTTTTCACACCTTAACCTTCCTTAACTCTATGTCTCCCTCTCCCCTGACTCTCAGTCTGAAGAAGGGTCTCGACCCGAAACATCACCCATTCCGTCTGTCCAGAGATACTGCCTGACCCGCTGAGTTACTCCAGCATTCTGGTGTCTATCTTCAACATATAAACACCATCACTGAGCCACGACTGATATCGAGAAAACCAGCAATCTATTTGCAAAGAATTCAGTCTTGCAATAAGGAAGGTAAACGAATGAATTTAAAAGAGAGTTAGATAGAGCTCTAGAGGCTAGCGGAATCAAGGGGTATGGGGAGAAGGCAGGCACGGGTTACTGATTGTGGACGGTCTGCCATGATCATAATGAATGGCAGTGCTGGCTCAAAGGGCCAAATGGCCTCCTCCTGCACCTATTTTCTATGTAAAACAGGCATCCAGCTGCACTGTTTCTGAGCAGACTTACCTCTGAAGGTGTCTTCAGGATGGCCAAGCTCTGTAGTTGGATGCCAAGAATGGACTCCAGCAATGCGTGTGGATCAGTGTGTGGTCACTTTACCCCCGGCACCATCTCAAGGTAATCCTGTCTGCAAATAAAAGGAGCACAAGAGGTGGCAGAGTGTAGGAAGGAACTGCAGGTGCTGGTTTACACCCAAGGTAGACACAAAGTGCTGGAGTGACTCAGTGGGACAGGCAGCATCTCTGGAGAGTAGGAATGGGTGATGTTTCGGGTCGAGATCCTTTCTTCAGAAAGGGTCTTTTCAGTCTGAAGAAGGGTGTTGACCAACAGACGTCACCCATTCCTACTCTCCAGAGATGCTGCCTGCCCCACTGAACATACCTGCTACTGCAGCATCGGGAAGCACATGGGAACCTTCACCGTTTGTGGTTGTGCTTGGACTGACACCGTTTTATAATCTCCCAGTGTCTGGGTTTCACACGCACTGTTGACCCACTCCCTCCCTTGGCAGTGGAGAGAACAACTCACCTCAGTGCAGTATGGGGAAGCAGGCGGGGGAAATCCTCTGAGTATTTACGAGCAAAAGAAACATTCTAGGTCAGGAAGTTTCACTGCCATCCAGCCAATGACAGTAAAGGAAAGGTCTTTCAGAAGAAGTCCATTCATGCAGTTTTGCGAGTTGGAATTATTTCAACTGGCAGCTCAGCGAGCTGTTTAACAATGTCATAGCTTCCTCAAAAATGTTTAATAACCAGTGTAACATTCCCACAGAAAGATTCTGCAGACACCAACTAAGTAAACACATCGTCTGTGTCTTTAAAGTGTCATTTGAGAAGTAATTCTTGATTAGGACACAAAGGAAAGACTCATCTTGATTTTTATTACAGTGAAAACCCTTGTGTTGCGTGCTAACCAGTCAGCGGAAAGACAATGGATGATTACAATCCAGCCATTTACAATGTACAGACACATGAATGGTAGGGCTCTGGGTAATGTTGTAGAGCAGAGGGAATCTAGGAGTGCAGGTGCATGGTTCCTTGAAGGTCGAGTCACAGACAGATAGGGTGGTCAAAATGGCTTTTGGCACATTGGCCTTCATCAGTATTGAGTAGAAGTTGGGAGGTCATGTTGCAGTTGAATAAGATGATGGTGAGACTGCATTTTGAGTAGCGTGTTCAGTTCTGGGCACCATGTTACAGGAAAGGCGTTTCAACAGAGGGACAGTCAGACTGGTCAGAGAACTAGGATGGGGAAGTGATGGAGAGAGAGGGAAAGCAAGGGTTACTTGATGACAGCAGCAATCAATCAGCAGCAATCAGCAGCAATCAGCAGCAATCAGCAGCAGCAGCAGCAGTATCACCAAGCTGTGTTGCTTGGGAAGTATTGTGTGGGGATAGTAAGGAGTAAGACCTGTGTGATCTCCCGGACAAGTTTCGATCGCCTAGCTTGGGGTCGGAGAGGAATTTCCCGGATTTTTTTTCCCAAATTGGCCTGGGTTTTTAATCCGGTTTTTCGCCTCTCCCAGGAGATCACTCAGTTCTTTTGGGTGGGCGGTTGGAGCGGTTGGAGCAGCGGCCGGGCGGTAGGTTTAGAAACCGAGCACGGGGCTTTGTTTGGAGAGTATGAGTGCCAGGGCAGTTTTTTGTTCTGGGTGTCGGATGTGGGGAATCTGGGAGTCTGATAGTCTTCCAGACATCCACATCTGCGCCAGGTGTGACGAGATGGGGCTCCTAAGGGACCGTATTAGGAACCTGGAGCGGCAGATTGATGACCTCCGTCTGATCAGGGAGAGTGAGGAGGTTATAGATAGGAGTTACAGAGAGGTGGTCACTCCTAGACCACGGGAGGTAGACAAGTGGGTCACTGTTAGGGGGGTCAAGGAACAGAGGCAGGGACTAGGGAGTACCCCGGTGGCTGTACCCCTTGGAAATAAGTACTCCTGTTTAAGTACTGTTGGGGGGGACAGCCTACCTGGGGGCAACGACGGTGCCCGGGCCTCTGGCACGGAGTCCGGCCCTGTTGCTCAGAAGGGTAGGGAAAGGAAGAGGAGAGCAGTAGTAATAGGGGACTCTATAGTGAGGGGGTCAGATAGGCGATTCTGTGGACGCAGTTGGGAGACCCGGATGGTGGTTTGCCTCCCTGGTGCCGGTGTCCGGGATGTGTCTGAGCGTGTCCAGGATATCCTGAAAGGGGAGGGAGAGGAGCCAGAGGTCGTGGTACATATAGGTACCAACAATATAGGTAGGATAAGGGAAGAGGTCCTGAAAGGAGAATTCAGGGGGCTAGGAAGAGAGTTTAAAAAAAAGGACTTCCAAAGCAATAATCTCAGGCTTACTGCCTGTGCCATGCGATAGTGAGAATAGGAATGGAGTGAGGTGGAGGATAAATACGTGGCTGAGGAACTGGTGCAGGGAGCAGGGATTCAAGTTTCTGGATCATTGGGACCTCTTCGGGGGGAAGTATGACCTGTACAAAAAGGACGGGTTGCATCTGAACCTGAGGGGAACCAATATCCTGGCGGGGAGATTTGCTAAGGTAATTGCGGAGACTTTTAACTAGTACGGTTGGGGGGAGGGACTCAAACACAGATAGCTAATAGGCAGTGTGTGAGGCAGGAGGCAGAAAAGGGAAACACTCAGACCCAATATGTAGGAGAGAAAGAAGGGAAAAGAAATAAACTGAGAATAAGAAATGATGGGTCCCTTAAATGTGTATATTTTAATGCTAGGAGCATTGTAAGAAAGGTGGATGAGCTTAGAGCCTGGATTGACATCTGGAAGTATGATGTTGTGGCGATCAGTGAAACATGGTTGCAGGAGGGTTGCGATTGGCAATTAAATATTCCAGGATTTCATTGTTTCAGATGTGATAGAATCGGAGGGGCAAGAGGTGGGGGTGTTGCATTGCTTGACAGGGAGGATATCACAGCAGTGCTTTGGCGGGACAGACTAGAAGGCTCGATTAGGGAGGCTGTTTGGGTGGAACTCAGAAATGAGAAAGGTTTAGCAACACTTATAGGGGTGTATTATAGACCGCCAAATAGGGAACGAGAATTGGAGGAGCAAATATGTAAGGAGATAGCAGATATTAGTAGTAAGCACAGAGTAGTGATTGTGGGTAATTTCAATTTTCCGTACATAGACTGGGAATCACATTCTGTTAAAGGACTGGATGGTTTGGAGTTTGTAAAATGTGTGCAGGATAGTTTTTTGCAGCAATACGTAGAGGTACCTACCAGAGAAGGGGCAGTGTTGGACCTCCTGTTAGGTGATGGAGGTATGTGTTGAGGAGCACTTTGGGTCTAGTGATCACAATGCCATTAGTTTCAATATAATTATGGAGAAGGTCAAATCTGGACCAAGGGTTGAGATTTTGGATTGGAGAAAGGCTAATTTTGAGGAGATGAGAAAGGATTTAAAAGGAGTGAAACGGGACTTTTTGTTTTATGAAAAGGATATAATAGAGAAATGGAGGATATATAAAGGTGACATTTTGAGAGTACAGAGTCTTTATGTCCCTGTTCGGTGGAAAGGAAAGAATAATAATTTGAAAGAGCCGTGGTTTTCCAGGGAAATTGGACACTTGTTTCGGAAAAAGAGGGAGATATACAATAAATATAAGCGGCATGGAGTAAATGAGGTTCTTGAGGAATATAAAGAATGTAAAAGGAATCTTAAGAAGGAAATTAGAAAAGCGAAAAAAAGATATGAGGCTGCTTTGGCAAGTAATGTAAAAGTAAACCCCAAGGGGTTCTACAGATATGTCAATAGCAAAAGGATAGCGAGGGATAAAATTGGTCCATTAGAGAGTCAGAGTGGACAGCTATGTGCTGAGCCGGAAGAAATGGGGGAGATATTAAACAATTTCTTTTCTTCGGTATTCACCGAGGAGAAGGATATTGAATTATGTGAGGTAAGCGAAACAAGTAGAGTAGTGGTGGAAATTATGAGGATTAAAGAAGAGGAGGTACGGACACTTTTGAAAAATATAAAAGTGGATAAGTCTCCAGGTCCTGATAGGATATTCCCTAGGACATTGAGGGAAGTTAGTGCAGAAATAGCAGGGGCTATGACGGAAATATTTCAAACGTCATTAGAAACGGGGATGGTGCCGGAAGATTGGCGCATTGCGCATGTTGTGCCTTTGTTTAAAAAAGGTTCTAAAAGTAAACCTAGCAATTATAGACCTGTTAGTTTGACGTCTGTGGTGGGAAAATGAATGGAAAAGATACTTAGGGACAATATATATAATTATTTGGATAAACAAGGCCTGATTAGAAACAGTCAACATGGATTTGTGCCTGGAAGGTCATGTTTGACTAATCTTCTTGAATTTTTTGAAGAGGTTACCAGGGAAATTGATAAGGGCAAGGCTGTGGATGTTGTCTATATGGACTTCAGTAAGGCATTTGACAAGGTTCCACATGGAAGGTTGATTAAGAAGGTTAAATCGTTGGGTATTAATAGTGAGGTTGCAAGATGGATTCAACAATGGCTGAATGGGAGATACCAGAGGGTAATGGTTGACAATTGTATGTCAGGTTGGAGGCCAGTGTCTAGTGGAGTATCCCAAGGATCTGTGTTGGGTCCACTGTTGTTTGTCATTTACATTAATGATCTGGATGATGGTGTGGCAAATTGGATTAGTAAGTATGCAGATGATACTAAGATAGGTGGTGTAGTTAATAATGAAGTAGAGTTTCAAAGTCTACAGAGAGATTTGGGCCTTTTGGAGGGGTGGGCTGAAAGATGGCAGATGGAGTTTAATGTTGATAAGTGTGAGGTGCTGCATTTTGGTAGGACAAATCAAAATAGGACGTACAGGGTAAATGGTAGGGAATTGAGGAATGCAGTGGAACAGAGGGATCTGGGAATAACTGTGCATTGTTCCCTGAAGGTGGAATCTCATGTGGATAGGGTGGTGAAGAAGGCGTTTGGTATGCTTGCCTTTATAAATCAGAGCATCAAATATAGAAGTTGGGATGTAATGTTAAAATTGTACAGGGCATTGGTGAGGCCGAATCTGGAGTATGGTGTGCAGTTCTGGTCGCCAAATTATAGGAAGGATGTCGACAAAATGGAGAGAGTACAGAGGAGATTTACTAGAATGTTGCCTGGGTTTCAGCACTTAAGCTACAGAGAAAGGTTGAACAGGTTGGGTCTTTATTCTTTGGAGCGTAGAAGGTTGAGGGGGGACTTGATAGAGGTTTTTTAAATTTTAAGAGGGACGGACAGAGTTGACGTGGGTAGGCTTTTCCCTTTGAGAGTGGGGAAGATTCTAACAAGGGGACATAGCTTCAGAATTGAGGGACAAAAGTTTAGGGGTAACATGAGGGGTAACTTCTTTACTCAGAGGGTGGTGGCTGTATGGAATGGGCTTCCGGTGGAAGTGGTGGAGGCAGGCTCGATTTTATTATTTAAGAGTAAATTGGATAGGTATATGGATAAGAGGGGATTAGAGGGTTATGGTCTGAGAGCAGGTAGATGAGACTAGGTCAGAGAGAGTGGTTGGCGTGGACTGGTAGGGCCGAACGGGCCTGTTTCCGTGCTGTAGTTGTTATATGGTTATATGGTTATATGGTTAGAGAAGTCAATAAGGAGTCTTATTTGAATGAACATGTACAAAATAGTGCCAGATAGGCTGCCTCTAATTATAGTTGCTTGTTTTAAAGACATATCTTTAGTACACTGGAGGCTGAGGTGTGACCTGTAAGAGGTATGTAAAATTAGGAGGGAGATGGATAGGCTAGGTAGCAGGTTTGTTTCCACATAGAAGAGATCACGGGGAGAAGGCAGGAGAATGGGGTTAGGAGAAAGAGATAGATCAGCCATGATTGAATGGCAGAGTGGACTTGATGGGCTGAATGGCCTAATTCTGCTCCTATCACATGACCTTATGACCTAATGTGTCTAGTTTACTTTAGTTTAGAGATACAGAGTGGAAACAGGCCCTTCGGCCCATCGAGTTCACACTGGCCAACGATTACCCAATTCTATCCTACACACACTAGGGGCAATTTACAATTTTTACCAAGCCAATTAACCTACAAAACTGCACGTCTTTGGAGTGTGGGAGTAAACCGGAGCATCCGGAGAAAACCCAGGCAGGTCACGGGTAGAACGTACAAACTCCGCTCAGACAGCACCCGTAGTCGGGATGGAACCCAGGTCTCCGATGCTGTGAGGCAGCAACTCTACCACTGCACCACCGGGTGATAGTTAAGAAGTGCAGAGATTATCTGAAGAAGAACATATTCACCGGAGTCACCACACTAGGGAGTTTATCTCGCAAGGTGTTATATTCTTCAGGCGCTGAATCGATGATGAGATATGAAATATAAGAAAATAACTGCAGATGCTGGTACAAATCGAAGGTATTTATTCACAAAATGCTGGAGTAACTCAGCAGGTCAGGCAGCATCTCAGGAGAGAAGGAATGGGTGACGTTTCGGGTCGAGACCCTTCTTCAGATATGAAATGGTGCACCAGGCACTTAAAACCGTTAACTCACAGGTTCAGATAAACAGCGTTGAACAACGAGTGGTTAGAGTCATTCATCACACAGGTAGGCCCCACTCACTGCCCACCCCTTCAGATTTGTATATGTTTCTATAGGATGAGAGGGGATCTTATAGAAACATATAAAATTCTTAAGGGATTGGACAGGCTGGATGCAGGAAAAATGTTCCCGATGTTGGGGGAGTCCAGAACCAGGGGTCACAAAGTTTAAGAATAAGAGATAGGCCATTAAGGACTGAGATGAGGAAAAACCTTTTTCACCCAGATTCTGTGGAATTCTTTGCCACAGAAGGCAGTGGAGGCCATTTCACTGGATGTAGACAATAGACAATAGGTGCAGGAGTAGGCCATTCAGCCCTTCGAGCCAGCACCGCCATTCAATGCGATCATGGCTGATCACTCTCAATCAGTACCCCGTTCCTGCCTTCTCCCCATACCCCCTCTCTCCGCTAACCTTAAGAGCTCTATCCAGCTCTCTCTTGAAAGCATCCAACGAACTGGCCTCCACTGCCTTCTGAGGCAGAGAATTCCACACCTTCACCACCCTCTGACTGAAAAAGTTCTTCCTCATCTCCGTTCTAAATGGCTTACCCCTTATTCTTAAACTGTGGCCCCTTGTTCTGGACTCCCCCAACATTGGGAACATGTTATCTGCCTCTAATGTGTCCAATCCCCTAATTATCTTATATGTTTCAATAAGATCCCCCCTCATCCTTCTAAATTCCAGTGTAAACAAGCCCAATCGCTTGTATATTCAAGAAAGAGTTAGATATAGCTCTTCGGGCTAATGGAATCAAGCAGAAAGCAGGAACGGGGTACAGATTTTGGATGATCAACCATGATCATATTGAATGGCAGTGCTGACTCGAAGGGCTGAATGGCCTACTCCTGCCCCTATTTTCTATTTTCTATGTTTCCACACCCATCAAGAACCCATCTGTATTAATCCCATTGATTAGCATTTTGTTCTATCTTCAGTGGCATAGGTCATTTGAATGAACGCTGTGTGTATTTTAGTTTAATTTAGTTTAGTTTAGAGATACAGCATTGAAACAGGCCCTTCGGCCCACCGAGTCCGTGCCGACCAGCACACTAACACGATCCCATGCACTCACTAGGGACAACTTACAATTTTACAGAAGCCAATTCGCCCACAAACCCGTACGTCTTTGGAGTGTGGGAGGAAACCGGAGGTCTCGGAGAAAACCCAAACAGGTCACGGGGAGAGCGTACAAACTCCATACAGACAGCGCCCGTAGTCGGGATGGAACCCGGGTCTCTGGCGTTGTGAGGCAGCAACTCTACCGCTGCGCCACCGTGCTTGAAGAGAAACAGAAAATGTCAAATATGGTCAACATAGGTTGGAAGAGCCTCAGCTTCCCATGTTCCATGTTCCTGTAAATAAAGGTCTACGGGAAACAAATGTTTTACCAGTCAACCATCCCGTAAATAAAGGAAGAGCCAGAGGTGATGAAAAACGATCAATCACCACTGCACACTTATCACGACATTAATCAATATTCTAATAACAGGAGGAAGGATATCTGTGGTGTCTTTTGATAAGAACTTGTACTTGGAAATATTCTTCAACTATAGCAATGCCAGTAATTTTACCGGGAAAGATTTTTTTGTGTATCTGCATTTTTTTTTTGCTGTGCTTGGAAAACTTTGTGGCTTCTGAGCCTTCAAGTATGGTTATGATAAATTACTCTTCAGATATTGTTAATTGGGATTTTGTATTCTCAGGTCCCAGAAACTTGAATTCAGGAAAGGAAGTCAGCATAGGAAATGCCTAAGTGTAGTGATACTTGTGCTGAACTGTACACAAAAATAAATGTTCCTGTACTTCACAGTAGATAGGACAACTAAAGTACCAGACCAAATCCCAGCAGAAAATAAAATGAAGAATAACCGATTTGGTAGATTTAGTTTAGTTTAGGTTAGAGTTACAGCACGGAAACAGGCTCTTTGGTCCACCGGGTCTACACCGACCAGCGATCCCCGCACACTAACACTATCCTACACACACGAGGAACAATTTACACTTACACCAGGCCAATTAACCTACAAACCTGTACGTCTTTGGAGTGTGGGAGGAAATCCGAAGATCTCGGAGAAAAACCCACGCAGGTCATGGGGAGAACGTACAAACTCCGTACAGACAGCGCCCGTAGTCGGGATGGAACCCGGGTCTCTGGCGCTGCAAGCGCTGTCTGGCAGCAACTCTACCGCTGCGCCACCGTGCACAAATATATATATATCCCAAAATATCCCCTGGAGAATAGAAAGGGCATGCAGAAGGTGAATGGAGAGTGCAGAGGCAGGATGAGATGAGTAGGTAAAGTGGGAGCATCCTAGGTGGCATTTTGAAAGAGGTTTCAATGGTTCAATGGGGCTTTCATTGTCACATGTTCAGAGTGCAAATTATGTTCTTATTAGTTTGAGTTTAGTTTCTTAAAAGTTTAACTAAACTTACCAAAGACTTTACTACATACTCCAAACATTTTCTCCACTGGTCCCTGTATCCCACCTGATCAATAGGAAAGAAAACTGCAGATGCTGGTATAAATCGAAAGTAGACACAAAATGCTGGAGTAACTCAGCGGGTCAGGCAGCATCTCTGGAGAGAAGGAATGGGTGACGTTTCTGGTCGAGACCCTTCTTCAGACTTCAAACGTCACCCATTCCTTCTCTCCAGAGATGCTGCCTGACCCGCTGAGTTACTCCAGCATTTTGTGTCCCACCTGACAATGTTCCATTATTCTCTGTTTCATGTTATATTAGTTTAATTTAATTTAGTTTAGTTTATTGTCACGTGTACCGAGGTACAGTGAAAAGCTTTTGTTGCATGCTAACCAGTCAGCGGAAAGACAGTACGTGATTACAATCGAGCCGTTTACAGTGTACAGATGCATGATAAATGGACTAACATTTAGTGCAAGGTAAAGTCCAATCAAAGATAGTCCGAGGGTCACAATGAGGAAGATAGTAGCTCAAGTTTGCTCTCTAGTTGTTGGTTACATGAATGTCGAGCTGGGGAGAAGGAAAGAATGGGTTGACTGGGCTTATATTCACTGGAGTTTAGCAGGATGAGAGGGGATCTTATAGAAACATATAAAATCCTTAAGGGATTGGACAAGTAAGAATGTCCCCGATGTTGGGGGAGTCCAGAACCAGGGGTCACAGTTGGGGCATCTTAGTCGATGTGGACACTATGTCACCCCTTGCAAGGGGTGACATAGAATCAGGAGATGTTGAATCAGTATGGATAGAAATGAGGAATTGTAAGGGTAAAAAGACCCTAATGGGAGTTATCTATAGGCTCCCAAACAGTAGCCTCGACATAGGGTGCAAGTTGAATCAGGAGATAAAATTGGCGTGTCAAAAATGTAATGCTACGGTGGTTATGGGAGATTTCAACATGCAGGTAGACTGGGAAAATCAGGTTGGAAATGGACCCCAGGAAAGAGAGTTTGTAGAGTGCCTTCGAGATGGATTCTTAGAACAGCTTGTACTGGAGCCTACCAGGGAGAAGGCAATTCTGGATTTAGTGTTGTGTAATGATCCTGATCTGATAAGGGGACTAGAGGTAAAAGAGCCATTAGGAGGCAGTGATCACAACATGATAAGTTTTACTCTGCAAATGGAAAGGCAGAAGGGAAAATCGGAAGTGTCAGTATTACAGTATAGCAAAGGGGATTACAGAGGCATGAGGCAGGAGATGGCCAAAATTGACTGGAAGGAGGCCCTAGCAGGGAAGACAGTAGAACAGCAATGGCAGGTATTCCTGGGAATAATGCAGAGGTTGCAGGATCAATTTATCCCAAAGAGGCGGAAAGACTCTAAGGGGAGTAAGAGACACCTGTGGCTGACAAGGGAAGTCAGGGACAGCATAAAAATTAAGGAGAGGAAGTATAACATAGCAAAGAAGAGTGGGAAGACAGAGGATTGGGACTCTTTTAAAGAGCAACAAAAGTTAACTAAAAAGGCAATACGGGGAGAAAAGATGAGGTACGAGGGTAAACTAGCCAATAATATAAAGGAGGATAGCAAAAGTTTTTTTAGGTACGTGAAGAGGAAAAAAATAGTCAAGGCAAATGTGGGTCCCTTGAAGACAGAAGCAGGGGAATTTATTATGGGGAACAAAGAAATGGCAGACGAGTTAAACCGTTACTTTGGATCTGTCTTCACTGAGGAAGATACACACAATCTCCCAAATGTTCTAGGGGCCGGAGAACCTAGGGTGATGGAGGAACTGAAGGAAATCCACATTAGGCAGGAAATGGTTTTGGGTAGACTGATGGGACTGAAGGCTGATAAATTCCCAGGGCCTGATGGTCTGCATCCCAGGGTACTTAAGGAGGTGGCTCTAGAAATAGTGGAAGCATTGGAGATCATTTTTCAATGTTCTATAGATTCAGGATCAGTTCCTGTGGATTGGAGGATAACAAATGTTATTCCACTTTTTAAGAAAGGAGGGAGAGAGAAAACGGGTAATTATAGACCAGTTAGTCTGACATCAGTGGTGGGGAAGATGCTGGAGTCAATTATAAAAGACGAAATTGCTGAGCATTTGGGTAGCAGTAACAGGATCATTCCGAGTCAGCATGGATTTACGAAGGGGAAATCATGCTTGACAAATCTACTGGAATTTTTTGAGGATGTAACTAGGAAAATTGACAGGGGAGAGACAGTGGATGTGGTGTACCTCGACTTTCAGAAAGCCTTCGACAAGGTCCCACATAGGAGATTAGTGGGCAAAATTAGAGCACATGGTATTGGGGGTAGGGTACTGACTTGGATAGAAAATTGGTTGACAGACAGAAAGCAAAGAGTGGGGATAAATGGGTCCCTTTCGGAATGGCAGGCAGTGACCAGTGGGGTACCGCAAGGTTCGGTGCTGGGACCCCAGCTATTTATGATATACATTAATGACTTAGATGAAGGGATTAAAAGTACCATTAGCAAATTTGCAGATGATACTAAGCTGGGGAGTAGTGTGAATTGTGAG
Organism: Rhinoraja longicauda; assembly: GCF_053455715.1. Classification (NCBI taxonomy): domain Eukaryota; kingdom Metazoa; phylum Chordata; class Chondrichthyes; order Rajiformes; family Arhynchobatidae; genus Rhinoraja; species Rhinoraja longicauda. Next base: position 28,018,161 of record NC_135983.1, on the reverse strand, counting down.
GAAGATGCAATAAGGCTGCAGGGTGACTTGGACAGGTTGTGTGAGTGGGCGGATACATGGCAGATGCAGTTTAATGTAGATAAGTGTGAGGTTATTCACTTTGGAAGTAAGAATAGAAAGGCAGATTATTATCTGAATGGTGTCAAGTTAGGAAGAGGGGATGTTCAACGAGATCTGGGTGTCCTAGTGCATCAGTCACTGAAAGGAAGCATGCAGGTTCAGCAGGCAGTGAAGAAACCCAATGGAATGTTGGCCTTCATAACAAGAGGAGTTGAGTATAGGAGCAAAGAGGTCCTTCTACAGTTGTACCGGGCCCTGGTGAGACTGCACCTGGAGTACTGTGTGCAGTTTTGGTCTCCAAATTTGAGGAAGGATATTCTTGCTATTGAGGGCGTGCAGCGTAGGTTCACTAGGTTAATTCCCGGAATGGCGGGACTGTCATATGTTGAAAGGCTGGAGCGATTAGGCTTGTATACACTGGAATTTAGAAGGATGAGGGGGGATCTTATTGAAACATATAAGATAATTAGGGGATTGGACACATTAGAGGCAGGAAACATGTTCCCAATGTTGGGGAGTCCAGAACAAGGGGTCACAGTTTAAGAATAAGGGGTAGGCCATTTAGAACAGAGATGAGGAAGAACTTTTTCAGTCAGAGAGTGGTGAAGGTGTGGAATTCTCTGCCTCAGAAGGCAGTGGAGGCCAGTTCGTTGGATGCTTTCAAGAGAGAGCTGGATAGAGCTCTTAAGGATAGCGGAGTGAGGGGGTATGGGGAGAAGGCAGGAACGGGGTACTGATTGAGAGTGATCAGCCATGATCGCATTGAATGGCGGTGCTGGCTCGAAGGGCTGAATAGCCTCCTCCTGCACCTATTGTCTATTGTCTATTGAGGGGAAGGGCCAGTTGTATTACTCAATGACTATAAATGCATTTAATTTGGGAACTAACTTTATAATCGCAATCCCATCAGGATCATAGAAACAAATAATAGGTGCAGGAATAGGCCATTCGGCCCTTCGAGCCAGCAGTGCCATTCAATGTGATCATGGCTGATCATCTAAAATTAGTACTCCGTTTCTGCTTTTTCCCCGTATCCCTTGATTCCGTTAGCCCAAAGAGCTAAATCTAACTCCCTCTTGAAAACATCCAGTGAATTGGCCTCCACTGCCTTCTGTGGCAGAGAATTCCACAGATTCACAACTCTCTGGGTGAAAAGGTTTTTCCTCATCTCAGTCCTAAATGGCCGACCCCTTATTCTTAAACTGTGACCCTGGTTCTGGACTCCACCAACATCAGGAACATTTTTCCTGCATCGAGCCTGTCCAATCCTTTAAGAATTTTATATGTTTTTATGTGATCTCCTCTCATCCTTCTAAATTCCAGTGAATACAAGGCCAGTCGACCCATTCTTTCATCATATGTCAGTCCCGCCATCTCGGGAATTAACCTGGTGAACCTACGCTGCACTCCCACAATAGCAATAACGTCCTTCCTCAAATTAGGAGACCACAATTGTACACAATACTCCAGGTGCGGTCTCACCAGGGCCCTGTACAACTGCAGTAGGACCTCCTTGCTCCTAAACTCAAATCCTCTCGCAAAGAAGGCCAACATGCCATTAGCTTTCTTCACTGCCTGCTGTACCTGCATGCTTACTTTCAGTGACTGATGTACAAGCACACCCAGGTCTCGTTGCACCTCCCCTTTTCCTAATCTGACACAATTCAGATAGTAATCTACCTTCCTGTTCTTGCCACCAAAGTGGATAACCTCACATTTATCCACATTATACTGCATCTGCCATGCATTTGCCCACTCACCTAACCTGTCCAAGTCACCCTGGAGCCTCCTAGCATCCTCCTCACAGCTCACACTGCCACCCAGCTTTGTGTCATTGAGTACTGATTGAGAATGATCAGCCATGATCACATTGAATGGCGGTGCTGGCTCGAAGGGCCCAAAGGCCTCCTCCTGCACCTATTGTCTATTGTCATCTGCAAACTTGGATTTAATTCCCTCGTCTAAATCGTTAATATATATTGTAAATAACTGGGGTCCCAGCACTGAGCCTTGCGGCACCCCACTAGTCACTGCCTGCCATTCTGAAAAGGACCCGTTAATTCCTACTCTTTACTTCCTGTCTGCCAGCCAACCAGTTCTCTACCCATGTCAATAACCTACCCCAATACCAAGTGCTGTCATTTTGCACACTAATCTCTTGTGTGGGCCCTTGTCAAAGGCTTTTTGAAAGTCCAGATACATCACATCCACTGGCTCCCCCTTATCCATTCTACTTGTTACATCCTCAAAAAATTCCAGAAATTTCCCCTTCATAAATCCATGCTGACTTTGACCGATCCTGTCACTGCTTTCCAAATGCACTGCTATGACATCTTTAATAATCGACTCCAGCATCTTCCCCACTACCGATGTAAAGTGAACTGGTCCATAATTCCCTGTTTTTTCTCTCTCCCTCCTTTCTTAAAAAGTGGAGTTACATTGGCTACCCTCCAGTCCACACGAACTGATCCAGAGTCGAGAGAACATTGGAACATCAGAAACTTAAGGAAAGGCACGGATTATTGAAAGAAAAATAGAAGAAATGTAACATAAGCATTCAGATGGGGCAGCGGCAGAGTTGCTGCCTCACAGCGCCAGAGACCTGGGTTCGATCCTGACTACAGGTGCTGTCTGTACAGAGTTTATACGTTCTCCCCGTGAATGCTTGGGTTTACCCCTCCACACTCCAAAGACGTTCAGGTTTATATATTAATTGGCTTCTGTAAATTGTAAATTGTCCCTAGTGTGTGTAGGAGAGTGCTAGTGTGCGGGGATTGCTGGTCGGTGTGGACTTGATGGGCCTGTTTCCCTGGTGTTTAAACTAAACTAACCATGCAGAAAGTCCCTGGCGTTTGGTCACCTCATTTATTTAAAGAAGGAAACCAAGTTCAGGAATATTAATGATCAAATTACAATGGGATTTCATATATTGGCTGCCACACATAAGTACTGACACAGCCAACTGTGTCCTGGAAGGGAAGCCCTCTTATAAACAGCTTGTGATATCGGAATTGCGTGATTAGGAGAGTTTAATTTAGAGATACAGAACGGAAACAGGCCCTTTGGCCCACAGAGTCCGTGTCGACCAGCGATAGGGTTGCCAACTGTCCCGTATTAGCTGGGACATCCCGTAGTTTGGGCTAAATTTGTTTGTCCCGTACGGGACAGCCTTTGCCCTGTATTAGGCCCCGGGGGCACTGTAGGCCCGGACACTGTAGGCCCGGGCACTGTAGGCCCGGACACTGTAGGCCCCGACACTGTCGGCCCGGGGGCCGCTGTAGGCCTGGCCACTGTAGGCCCCGACACTGTAGGCCCGGACACTGTAGGCCCCGACACTGTAGGCCCGGGGGCCGCTGTAGGCCCAGACAGTGTAGGCCTGGACTGTGTAGGCTAACGGAGTGGGTTTGGGGAGCGGGGCCGAGTGTGTTCGCCAAACAAAGGTGGCGTAGCAACCCGCGTCTCGGCCCGGGCGGCCGCCATTGGTGGAGCGGGAGCACCTGGCCGCTGGCTGGGTGAAGTCACGTGGGGCGCGGGGCGGTGATGTCACCTTTTGTCCCAGCGATCCCCACATGCATGGATAGGACAGATTTAGAGGGACACTAGACCAAGTGGACCCCTTGGACCCAAATCTCTCCTGCATTGGTGCAGCACCCTCTCCTCTCCTGCATTAGTGCAGCACCCTCTCCTCTCCTGCATTGGTGCGGCACCCTCTCCTCCCCCTTCCACACCTGGAGTACTGTGTACAGTTTTGGTCTCCAAATCTGAGGAAGGATATTCTTGCTATTGAGGGCGTGCAGCGTAGGTTTACTAGGTTAATTCCCAGATGGTGGGACTGTTATATGTTGAAAGACTGGAGCGCCTAGGCTTGTATACACTGGAATTTAGAAGGATGAGAGGGGAACTTATCGAAACATATAAGATTATTAAGGGGTTGGACACGTTAGAGGTAGGAAACATGTTCCCAATGTTGGGGGAGTCCAGAACCAGGGGGTCACACAGTTTAAGAATAAGGGTTAGGCCATTTAGAACTGAGATGAGGAAAAACCTTTTCAGTCAGAGAGTTGTAAATCTGTGGAATTCTCTGCCTCAGAAGGCAGTGGAGGCCAATTCTCTGAATGCATTCAAGAGAGAGCTAGATGGAGCTCTTAAGGATAGCGGAGTCAGGGTGTATGGGGGGAAGGCAGGAACGGGGTACTGATTGAGAATGATCAGCCATGATCACATTGAATGGTGGTGCTGGCTCGAAGGGCCGAATGGCCTACTCCTGCACCTATTGTCTATTGTCTATTCCCTCCCTCCCCCCTCCCCCTCACTCCGTGCCCTCCCCCTCCCTCTTCCCTGCCCCCCCCACTCCCCCCCCCTCCCCCCCCACTCCATCCTCCTCAACCCCCCTTATTCCCCCTTATCCCCCCCCTCCACAATTTGCTGAGTCCACAATTTGCTGGAATTTCTAGCGGTCTTGGACGGAGCTGTTCCCAAACCAAGCTGTGATGTATCCCCATAAAATGCTTTCCACGGCACTCCAGTAGAAGTTGGTGAGAGTTGTTGGGGACATGCCTAACTTCCTAAGCATTCTGTGGAAGTCGAGGCGTGGGTGTGCATATTTAACAAGGCAGTTGGGCGTTAGTCGTTTACCACACACAACACTGATTAAAGGCAGCAAATATTGGAACAAAATACTCGTGACACTGCTGATAATATTTGTTCTTCTGAGAATGGAATATGGGAGTTCAGGTAAAGTCAGGTGTAGTCTTCCTCTGCCCTCTACTGGAGGAAGGGAGGATTTCATCAAACCACTCAGGTGATTGAAGGTTTAGAATCAGAGTTAGAGACATACAGCACAGAAACGCACACAAAGTGCTGGAGTAACTCAGCGTGTCAGGCAGCATCTCTGGAGAACATGGAATGGGTGGCGTTTCGGGTCGGGACCTTTCTTCAGAAGGTTACAAGTCAGTGTTAGAGACAAACAGCACAGAAACAGCCACGGACAGGCATGGAAATGGACGCAGCCCAGACCATCGCACAAACCAACCTCCCTTCCACCGACTCCATCTACACCTCATGCTGCCTCGGCAAGGCCAGCAGCATCATCAAGGACCAGTCTCACCCCGGTCACTCCCTCTTCTCTCCTCTCCCATCGGGCGAGAGGTACAGAAGTGTGAAAACGCACACCTCCAGATTCTTCCCAGCTGTTATCAGGCAACGGAACCATCCTACCACAACCAGAGAGCAGTGCTGAACTACTGCATACCTCCTTGGTGACCCTCGGACTATCTTTGATCGAACTTTGCTGGCTTTATCTCTCACTAAACGTTATTCCCTTATCATGTATCTGTACACTGTAAATGGCTCAATAGTAATCCTGTATTATCTTTCCGTTGACTGGTTAGCACGCAACAAAAGCTGTTCACTGTACCTCGGTACACGAGACAATATAGGGCGGCATGGTGGCGCAGCGGTAGAGTTGCTGCCTTACAGCGAATGCAGCGCCGGAGACTCAGGTTCGATCCCGACTACGGGCGCCGTCTGTACGGAGTTTGTACGTTCTCCCCGTGACCTGCGTGGGTTTTCTCCGAGATCTTCGGTTTCCTCCCACACTCCAAAGACGTACGGGTATGTAGGTTAATTGGCTGGGCAAATGTAAAAAAAATTAAAAAAATTGTCCCTAGTGTGTGTAGGATAGTGTTAATGTGCGGGGATCGCTGGGCGGCGCGGACCCGATGGGCCGAAGGGCCTGTTTCCGCGCTTTATCTCTAAATCTAAATCTAAATCTAAATCTAAAAAAATCTAATAAACTAAACTGTACATTGCTGGAGCAACTCAGCAGGTCAGACCGTTTTTCCACCGAGTCCTTGCCTGCCATCAAACGCCCATCTACACTAATCCTACACTTTATTCCATTTAGGACCGTGCTAAGAATGGAGATCGCTGGTCGGCAAGGACATAGTGGGCCGAAGGGCCTGTTTAGATTCAAGATTCAAGATAGCTTTATTTGTCATCCAATATTGGACGAAATTCAGTCACCCACAGTCCAACAATAAAAGCATTAAATAGGCATTAAAATTACACAACCCCAAAAACACACAAAAAAAGAAACATCCATCAAAGAAACATCCATCACAGTGAGTCTCCTCCAGTCCTCTCCTCACTGTGATGGAAGGTCACAATGTCTTTCCCTTCTCCTGCCGTCTTCTCCCGCGGTCAGGTTGTTGTGGTTGCAGGCCGCGCCGGACGGTCCGCAGCGGGCCGAGCTTAAGGCGAGTCGCAGCCGCTCCCGCAGCCTCCGAAGACAGCCGGCTCCACTGATGGTAAGTCCGATCCGCGGGCTCAGCGAACCGGAGCCCTGGAGGCCGCCAGCTCCAGGAGTTGGGCCGATGGTAGGCCGCAGCAGGAATGGAAAACACACCCAGTTCCCCCCCTCCCCCCCACATACACACATAGTACACAAACACAAAAACACCACATTACAACTACAATTAAGACAAAAAAACAACAAAAACACAAAGACAAATGGACCGCAGGTAAGCCGCAGCTGCTATGGCAGCGCCGCCATTTTGGTTTGCATGCTGTATCTCTAAACTAAGCTAACCCAAACCCAACCCAACCCAACCCAACCCAACCCAAACCCAACCCAACCCAACCCAACCCAACCCAACCCAACCCAACCCAACCCAACCCAACTCAACTCAACTCAACTCAACTCAACTCAACTAAACTCAACTAAAATGTTGCTTTCAAGAGAGAGCTGGATAGAGCTCTTAAGGATAGCGGAGTGAGGGGGTATGGGGAGAAGGCAGGAACGGGGTACTGATTGAGAGTGATCAGCCATGATCGCATTGAATGGCGGTGCTGGCTCGAAGGGCTGAATGGCCTACTCCTGCACCTATTGTCTATTGTCTATTGTTTCAATAAGCTGCTGAAAGAATAGACCATACAGTGTGTGTAGACAGCTTCACTGATAGTAATGAGCATCAGGATGAGAGTCTTAAAATAAACAAAGTGAAAGCAAGTACAGCCAGCAGGGGGAGCACAGTGCCAGAGAGACAACGCTTGGCTTATGTCAAGTCAAGTCAATTTTATTTGTATAGCACATTTAAAAACAACCCACGTTGACCAAAGTGCTGTACATAAGTTCAGGTACTAAGAAACGAACATACAATGGCACACAAACATAACAGCACATACATAAATAGTTCACAGCGCCCCCTCAGAGGGCCTCAAACGCTAGGGAGTAGAAATAGGTTTTGAGCCTGGACTTAAAGGTGTCGATAGAGGGGGCAGTTCTGATGGGGAGAGGGATGCTGTTCCACAGTCTAGGAGCTGCAACCGCAAAAGGTAGACACAAAATGCTGGAGTAACTCAGCGGGTCAGGCAGCATCTCTGGAGAGAAGTTTCGGGGCGGGACCGCCCCATCCCCTGACATCAGCGTGAGGAAGCGTCTCGACCCGAAACATCACCCATTCCTTCTCTCCAGAGATGCTGCCTGACCCGCTGAGTTAGTCCAGCATCATGTGCCTACCTTCGGTTTAAACCAGCGTCTGCAGTTTTCTTTCCTCCATCGGCTTATGTATATTTTGATTTCAAATTGGAGGAACAGCACCTCATATTTCGCTTGGGCAGCTTACACCCCAGCGGTATGAACATTGACTTCTCTGACCAAATAGCTCTTTGCTTTCCCTCTCTCTCTGCCCCTCCCACTTCCCAGTTCTCCCACCAGTCTTACTGTTCTATCTCTGTCCCGCCCACTCCCCTGACACCAGTCTGAGGAAGGGTCTCGACCCGAAACGTCACCCATTCATTCCTTCTCTCCAGAGATGCTGCCTGACCCGCTGAGTTACTCCAGCATTTTGTGTCTATCAGCGGAAAGACAATACATGATTACAATCGATACAAGAAGGGTCTCGACCCGAAACGTCACCCATTCCTTCTCTCCCGAGATGCTGCCTGACCCACTGAGTTACTCCAGCATTTTGTGAATAAATACCTTCGATTTGTACCAGCATCTGCAGTTATCTTCTTATATTACAATCGAGCCAATACAATGTAGAGATATATGATCAAGGGAAAAACGTGAATAACGTCTCGTGCAAGACAAAGCCAGCAAAGGCAACGATAGTCCAATGAGGTGGATGGTAGTTCAGCACTGCTCTCTCGTTGTGGTAGGATGGTTCAGTTGCCTGACAGCAGCTGGGAAGACACTGTCCCTGAATCTGGAGGTGTGTTAACAGCTAGGAAACAATTTCCTTTGTGCAAATGCCCATCATTTTTCACACAGGCACGTTTTTTTGCAACTCTGGCACGTTATGGTTAATTCCGATGGCTTCCATCTTGGTCTCGACTCCTGTATCCCATTGTTTGATTAGTACGGTTATCAGGGGTTATGGGGAGAAGGCAGGAGAATGGGGTTAGGAGGGAGAGATAGATCAGCCATGAATGAATGGCGGAGTAGACTTGATGGACCAATCGTCTAACATTGGTCTAATGAACCTACATGATCCATAACATGATCTTATGAACTTACATGATCCATATCCCTCTATTCACTGCACATCTCTGTTCCTATCTGATAGCCTCTTAAATGCCACTATGGTACGTGCCTCCTCCACCACCACCCCTGGCACCCTCTGTGTAAAGAACTTGCACGCACAATTCCATTAATGGTTCCGCCTCTCACCTTAAGCTAAAGGTGGCCTGAATGTTTAAAACTGATATATTGAAAGCGGGTGGAGAGTTTGCTTTGAAACACTTGAATGCCTCCGATTTATCCAGTGACATTTGGACCACGTCTTCCCAAACCGTGTCTTCCCAAACAAGCTCCTTGGGTTTTGAAGGCAGACACAAAAAGCTGGAGTAACTCAGCGGGTCAGGCAGCAATTCCCGGAATGGCGGGACTGTCATATGTTGAAAGACTGGAGCGACTAGGCTTGTATACACTGGAACTTAGAAGGATGAGAGGAGATCTTATCGAAAAGTATAAGATTATTAAGGGGTTGGACACGTTAGAGGCAGGAAACATGTTCCCAATGTTGGGGGAGTCCAGAACCAGGGGCCACAGTTTAAGAATAAGGGGTCGGCCATTTAGAACGGAGATGAGGAAAAACTTTTTCAGTCAGAGAGTTGTGAATCTGTGGAATTCTCTGCCTCAGAAGGCAGTGGAGGCCAATTCTCTGAATACATTCAAGAGAGAGCTAGATAGAGCTCTTAAGGATAGCGGAGTCAGGATGTATGGGGAGAAGGCAGGAACGGGGGTCCTGATTGAGAATGATCAGCCATGATCACATTGAATGGCGGTGCTGGCTCGAAGGGCCGAATGGCCTCCTCCTGCACCTATTGTCTATTGTCTTTTGTCTACCTGTGGAGAACATGGATAGATGACGTTTCACAGAATGCTGGAGTAACTCAGTGGGTCAGGCAGCATCTGTGGAGAACATGGATAGGTGACGTTTCACAGAGTGCTGGAGTAACTCAGCGTCTCTGGAGAAAAGGAATAGGTGACGTTTTGGGTTGGGACCCTTCTGCAGACTGAGAGTCAGGGGAGAGGGAAATTAGAGGGTATGAAAAGGTTGAGAACAAATCAGAGCCGGCATCGATGGCCAAGGAAAGGCAGAGTCCACAATGCTCCATTGTTGGTTGTGGAAGAGGTAATAAGGATCTCAACCTGAGAAGTTATCTATTCCTTCTCTTCAGAGATGCTGCCTGACCCGCTGAGTTACTCCAGCATTTTGTGTCTATAACGAAGAATTATATGGATACCATCAGTGGAATTGGCAGGAGGACTAGGATGGGGGAGGGGCAGAGAGAGAGGGAAAGCAAGGGTCACTTGAAATTGTTTATACCGCTGGGGTGTGAGCTGCCCAAGTGAAATATGAGGTGCTGTTCCTCCAATTTGTGCTGGGCCTCAATCTGACAGTGGAGGAGGCCCAGGACAGAAAGGACAGTGTGGGAATGGGAGGGGGAGTTAAAGTGTTTGGCAATCGGGAGATCGCTTGGCTTTTGAGCTGGGTGCGTCGGTAGTGGAATATGAAAGATTAACCACTTTTATATAGTATAAGAAAATAACTGCAGATGCTGGTACAAATCTGGTTCAGTCTGAAGAAGGGTCTTGACCTGAAACATCACCCATTCCTTCTCTCCTGAGATGCTGCCTGACCTGCTGAGTTACTCCAGCATTTTGTGAAATAAAAAACACTTTTATTTGGTAATTTGAGTCTTCCACCTGACGTGGCCCAAATGTAGCTGGGCGATTTTGGCAGAAAGACGTAAGCAAAGTCATGAGTTGTGTTTCAGGTTTGGCCCTTGTGTCACAAAAACACAATTGCAGCTGTTGTGGGCACATTTTTTAAGACAAATCTGCAGAAATGAATGAGGAATCCAGATTTGTCAAACAATGGTTAGTTAGCGTAGAAATAAGCACAAAGAGATGGTGTACAACCTCAAGGGATTCTGTAGAACAGACACTTCAGCGAAACAAGAAACTGTCTGATAGCAATTCTGTCCATTTGAATTTAGTTCAGTTTAGTTTTGAGATACAGCGCGGAAAAAGGCCGTTCGGCCCAACTTGTCTGCGCCGCCCAGCGATCCCCGTACATTAACACTACCCTACACACACTAGGACCAATTTACACTTACACCAAGCCAATTAACCTACAAACCTGCACGTCTTTGGAGTGTGGGAGGAAACCGAAGATCTCGGAGAAAACCCACGCAGGTCACGGGGAGAACGTACAAACTCCATACAGACAGCACCCGTAGTCGGGATGGAACCTGGGTCTCTGGTGCTATAAGGCAGCAACTCTACCGCTGTGCCACCGTGCAACCCAAAAGTTATGAAATATTGCTGCGAACAAAATGTAGTGATGTTTTCATAGATTGTATGTTCCTTGTCAGGAATGCATTAAAATTTAAAAAATTAAAAATTTAAATGTTTCAGTTTCAGTAGTTTTTAGTTCTAGAGGCATTAATCCCAGGAATGAGTGGGTTAACCTGTGATGAGCGTTTGTCGGCACTGGGCCTGTACTCGCTGGAGTTTAGAAGAACGAAGGGGGACCTTATTGAAACTTACCGAATAGTGAAAGGCCTGGATAGAGTGGATGTGGAGAGGACGTTTCCACTAGTGGGAGAGTCTAGGACCAGAGGGCACAGCCTCAGAATTAAAGGATGTTCTTTTAGGAAGGAGATGAGAAAGAATATCTTTAGTCAGTGGGTGGTGAATCTGTTGAATTCATTGCCACAGAAGACTGTGGAGGCCTGGTCAATGGATGCTCTTAAGACAGAGATTGACAGATTCTTGAATAGTTATGGGGAGAAGGCAGGAGAATGGGGTTGAGAGGGAGAGATAGATCAGCCATGATTGAATGGTGGAGTGGACTTGATGGGCCGAATGGCCTAATTCTGCTCCTATCACTTACGAACTCAAGAACATTCCTGCATTATATCATGTTCATATGATAACTTCGTAATATATCAGGAAAACTTGTCCAAGATTGATTGAAATATGCTTCTGTGCGTGACACTGCTGGACTGGTCTAAGCAGCAGAAATGAAATCTGAAGAAGTGTCTTGACCCGAAACGTCACCTATTGCTTTTCTGCTGAGTTACTCCAGCATTTTGTGTGTGTCGTCAGTTGAAACGATTGATGTTTATTACCTGATGATTAAACAAAAATCTAATCTAATCAGGAAGGCTTCAGATGGCAACCAGAGACCTCAGGGACAACTCATATTTATTATCCATGTTGTACTCCTGTTATTTATTGTTATGCTGTGAATGTTTCAGCTCCTGGAAGGTAAAGACTAGCTCGATCAGCATCTGACCTTTATATTGGGCACTTGGGAAAACTGTCTGGAGAAATCAAAACCATTAACATTGTCCACCAGATATTCCTGATTTAGAGATACAGCGCGGAAACAGGCCCTTCGGCCCACCGAGTCCGTGACGACCAGCGATCCCTGCACACTAACACTAACCTACAACTTTGAATAAAGAAGGAGATGAGGTAGAATTTCTTTCATTAGAGGGTGGTGAATCTGTGGAATTCTTGCCACAGAAGGCAGTGGAGGCAAAGTCAGTGGATATATTTAAGGCAGAGAGAGATTCTTGATTAGTACGGTTGTCAGAGGTTATGGGCAGAAGTCAGGGGAATGGGATTAGGAGGGAGAGGTAGATCAACCATGATTGAATGGCGGAGTAGACTTGATGGGCCGAATGGCCTGATTCTGCTCCTATCACATGATCTTATGATCTTATAAAGAAACAATAGAATGGCATTCGAGTTCTTTACGGAATGAAAAACTGAGACAGTCTCACATTTCCATTTGGAAAACTTTTACGAATGATCAAACATGTAAGAAGCCATTAGGGGAGTACTAGACAAAACATGGCAAAGATGAATTAAATTGTTAGATTCAGTGCATTGCAATAAAACATTAATTCCACAGACTTTGCTCAGGAGAACACAGCAGTAATTCCACCCAATATTTAATCACTGCGTCCTTTCAATTAGTCAATGGTTTCAACAATAATTGCATTTATGGATTAAATAAATCAAATCAGACCTGCAATCGAGTTGAACTTGGCAAATGGTTCAACATCTGTCAGAATTATCCAACCAAATTTGCAGAGGAAGCCATTTAAGTAACAAACAAAGTTAGTAGCTGTAACTATTCCTCAAACACTATAACAACTTGTATGTGTGCTGAGCCTTTTAGAGATACAGTGCGGAAACAGGCCCTTCGGCCCACCGAGTCCGTGCTGACCAGCGATCCCCACACATTAACACTATCCTACACGCACTAGGGACAACTTACAATTATATAACTTACAATTATATAATTGTTATAATATATAATAACTTACAATTATACTCCAAAGACGTACAGGTATGTAGGTTAATTGGCTGGGTAAATGTAAAAATTGTCCCTAGTGGGTGTAGGATAGTGTTAATGTGCGGGGATCGCTGGGCGGCACGGACTTGGAGGGCCGAAAAGGCCTGTTTCCGGCTGTATATATATGATATGATATGATATGATACCAAGCCAATTAACCTACAAACCTGTATGTCTTTGGAGTGTGGGAGGAAACCGGAGCACCCGGAGAAAACCCACGCAGGTCACGGGGAGAATGTTCAAACTCCGTACAGACAGCACCTGTAGTCAGGATCGAAACCGGGTCTCTGGCGCTGTGACAATAGACAATAGACAATAGACAATAGGTGCAGGAGTAGGCCATTCAGCCCTTCGAGCCAGCACCGCCATTCAATGCGATCATGGCTGATCACTCTCAATCAGTACCCCGTTCCTGCCTTCTCCCCATACCCCCTCACTCCGTTATCCTTAAGAGCTCTATCCAGCTCTCTCTTGAAAGCATCCAACGAACTGGCCTCCACTGCCTTCTGAGGCAGAGAATTCCACACTTTCACCACTCTCTGACTGAAAAAGTTCTTCCTCATCTCCGTTCTAAATGGCCTACCCCTTATTCTTAAACAGTGGCCCCTTGTTCTGGACTCCCCCAACATTGGGAACATGTTTCCTGCCTCTAATGTGTCCAATCCCCTAATTATCTTATATGTTTCAATAAGATCCCCCCTCATCCTTCTAAATTCCAGTGTATACAAGCCTAATTGCTCCAGCCTTTCAACATACGACAGTCCCACCATTCCAGGAATTAACCTAGTGAACCTACGCTGCACGCCCTCAATAGCAAGAATATCCTTCCTCAAATTTGGAGACCAAAACTGCACACAGTACTCCAGGTGCGGTCTCACCAGGGCCCGGTACAACTGTAGAAGGACCTCTTTGCTCCTATACTCAACTCCTCTTGTTATGAAGGCCAACATTCCATTGGCTTTCTTCACTGCCTGCTGTACCTGCATGCTTCCTTTCAGTGACTGATGCACTAGGACACCCAGATCTTGTTGAACATCCCCTCTTCCTAACTTGACACCATTCAGATAATAATCTGCCTTTCTATTCTTACTTCCAAAGTGAATAACCTCACACTTATCTACATTAAACTGCATCTGCCATGTATCCGCCCACTCACACAACCTGTCCAAGTCACCCTGCAGCCTTATTGCATCTTCCTCACAATTCACACTACCCCCCAGCTTAGTATCATCTGCAAATTTGCTAATGGTACTTTTAATCCCTTCATCTAAGTCATTAATGTATATCGTAAATAGCTGGGGTCCCAGCACCGAACCTTGCGGTACCCCACTGGTCACTGCCTGCCATTCCGAAAGGGACCCATTTATCCCCACTCTTTGCTTTCTGTCTGTCAACCAATTTTCTATCCATGTCAGTACCCTACCCCCAATACCATGTGCTCTAATTTTGCCCACTAATCTCCTATGTGGGACCTTGTCGAAGGCTTTCTGAAAGTCGAGGTACACCACATCCACTGACTCTCCCCTGTCAATTTTCCTAGTTACATCCTCAAAAAATTCCAGTAGATTTGTCAAGCATGATTTCCCCTTCGTAAATCCATGCTGACTCGGAATGATCCAGGAAATGGTTTTGGGTAGACTGATGGGACTGAAGGCTGATAAATCCCCAGGGCCTGATGGTCTGCATCCCAGGGTACTTAAGGAGGTGGCTCTAGAAATAGTGGAAGCATTGGAGATCATTTTTCAATGTTCTATAGATTCAGGATCAGTTGCTGTGGATTGGAGGATAGCAAATGTTATCCCACTTTTTAAGAAAGGAGGGAGAGAGAAAACGGGTAACTATAGACCAGTTAGTCTGACATCAGTGGTGGGGAAGATGCTGGAGTCAATTATAAAAGATGAAATTGCTGAGCATTTGGATAGCAGTAACGGGATCATTCCGAGTCAGCATGGATTTACAAAGGGGAAATCATGCTTGACAAATCTACTGGAATTATTTGAGGATGTAACTAGGAAAATTGACAGGGGAGAGTCAGTGGATGTGGTGTACCTCGACTTTCAGAAAGCCTTCGACAAGGTCCCACATAGGAGATTAGTGGGCAAAATTAGGGCACATGGTATTGGGGGTAGGGTACTGACATGGATAGAAAATTGGTTGACAGACAGAAAGCAAAGAGTGGGGATAAATGGGTCCCTTTCGGAATGGCAGGTAGTGACCAGTGGGGTACCGCAAGGTTCGGTGCTGGGACCCCAGCTATTTACGATATACATTAATGACTTAGACGAAGGGATTAAAAGTACCATTAGCAAATTTGCAGATGATACTAAGCTGGGGGGTAGTGTGAATTGTGAGGAAGATGCAATAAGGCTGCAGGGTGACTTGGACAGGTTGTGTGAGTGGGCGGACACATGGCAGATGCAGTTTAATGTAGATAAGTGTGAGATTATTCACTTTGGAAGTAAGAATAGAAAGGCAGATTATTATCTGAATGGTGTCAAGTTAGGAGGAGGGGGAGTTCAACGAGATCTGGGTGTTCTAGTGCATCAGTCAATGAAAGGAAGCATGCAGGTACAGCAGGCAGTGAAGAAAGCCAATGGAATGTTGGCCTTCGTAACAAGAGGAGTTGAGTATAGGAGCAAAGAAGTCCTTCTACAGTTGTACCGGGCCCTGGTGAGACCGCACCTGGAGTACTGTGTGCCGTTTTGGTCTCCAAATTTTGAGGAAGGATATTCTTGCTATGGAGGGCGTGCAGCGTAGATTCACTAGGTTAATTCCCGGAATGGCGGGACTGTCGTATGTTGAAAGGCTGGAGCGATTGGGCTTGTATACACTGGAATTTAGAAGGATGAGGGGGGATCTTATTGAAACATATAAGATAATTAGGGGATTGGACACATTAGAGGCAGGGAACATGTTCCCAATGTTGGGGGAGTCCAGAACAAGGGGCCACAGTTTAAGAATAAGGGGTAGGCCATTTAGAACGGAGATGAGGAAGAACTTTTTCAGTCAGAGAGGGTGAAGGTGTGGAATTCTCTGCCTCAGAAGGCAGTGGAGGCCAGTTCGTTGGATGCTTTCAAGAGAGAGCTCTTAAGGATAGCGGAGTGAGGGGGTATGGGGAGAAGGCAGGAACGGGGTACTGATTGAGAGTGATCAGCCATGATCGCATTGAATGGCGGTGCTGGCTCGAAGGGCTGAATGGCCTACTCCTGCACCTATTGTCTATTGTCTATTGTCTATTGTCTATTGTTACTGCTATCCAAATGCTCAGCAATTTCGTCTTTTATAATTGACTCCAGCATCTTCCCCACCACTGATGTCAGACTAACTGGTCTATAATTACCCGTTTTCTCTCTCCCTCCTTTCTTAAAAAGTGGGATAACATTTGCTATCCTCCAATCCACAGGAACTGATCCTGAATCTATAGAACATTGAAAAATTATCTCCAATGCTTCCACTATTTCTAGAGCCACCTCCTTAAGTACCCTGGGATGCAGACCATCAGGCCCTGGGGATTTATCAGCCTTCAGTCCCATCAGTCTACCCAAAACCATTTCCTGCCTAATGTGGATTTCCTTCAGTTCCTCCATCACCCTAGGTTCTCCGGCCCCTAGAACATTTGGGAGATTGTGTGTATCTTCCTCAGTGAAGACAGATCCAAAATAACGGTTTAACTCGTCTGCCATTTCTTTGTTCCCCTGCTTCTGTCTTCAAGGGACCCACATTTGCCTTGACTATTTTTTTCCTCTTCACGTACCTAAAAAAACTTATGCTATCCTCCTTTATATTATTGGCTAGTTTACCCTCGTACCTCATCTTTTCTCCCCGTATTGCCTTTTTAGTTAACTTTTGTTGCTCTTTAAAAGAGTCCCAATCCTCTGTCTTCCCACTCTTCTTTGCTATGTTATACTTCCTCTCCTTAATTTTTATGCTGTCCCTGACTTCCCTTTTCAGCCACAGTTGTCTCTTACTCCCCTTAGAGTCTTTCCGCCTCTTTGGGATAAATTGATCCTGCAACCTCTGCATTATTCCCAGGAATACCTGCCATTGCTGTTCTACCGTCTTCCCTGCTAGGGCCTCCTTCCAGTCAATTTTGGCCAGCTCCTGCCTCATGCCTCTGTAATCCCCTTTGCTATACTGTAATACTGACACTTCCGATTTTCCCTTCTGCCTTTCCATTTGCAGAGTAAAACTTATCATGTTGTGATCACTGCCTCCTAATGGCTCTTTTACCTCTAGTCCCCTTATCAGATCAGGATCATTACACAACACTGAGGCAGCAAATCTACCATCCTTGCATCTCCAATATAAGAAAATGTTCTAAAACACTTTGCAAGAATTCTATTAAAATATAATCAGCACTAAACATTACTAAAGTAATGTCAGGACTCAGGAACAAAAGTCCGGTCAAAGTCAGAGTCTAAACGAAGTATTTACTGGAAGAAAAAGAAGGTGGAATGTGGCATTATAGAGAAAATTTCAGAGGTTTAGAAACTGGCAGCTCCAAGAATGTGGAGAAATTCAAGTTGTTTGATTTCTAAGCATTTAAATTTAAAGAAAGAGAGGAGGATCACGACAAGAGAAGGCTAAAGGAACAGGAATGGTAGGGATTAATACTTTGATAGACACTAAATGTTGGAGTGACTCAGTGGGACAGGCAGCATCTCTGGAGTGACGGAATTGGTGACATTTAAGGTCGAGACCCTTCTTCAGACTGAGAGTCAGGGGAGAGGGAGATACAGAGATATTTTTTTTAGATTTTTAGATTTTAGAGATACAGCGCGGAAACAGGCCCTTCGGCCCACCGGGTCCGCACCGCCCAGCGATCCCCGCACATTAACACTATCCTACACCCTAGGGACAATTTTTACATTTGCCCAGCCAATTAACCTACATACCTGTACGTCTTTGGAATGTGGGAGGAAACCAAAGATCTCGGAGAAAACCCACGCAGTTCACGGGGAGAACGTACGAACTCTGTACAGACAGCACCCGTAGTCGGGATCGAACCTGAGTCTCCGGCGCTGCATTCGCTGTAAGGCAACAACTCCACCGCTGCGCCACCGTGACGCCCATGTCTGCTTGATATGAAAGCATGTATGAGTGTGATGGAGATGTGAGAGAGAATAAAGGTGAACAGTTATAGGGAGTTAAGAGGCTTGTTCTACTAGTGTGTGTAGGATAGTGTTAATGTGTGGGGATCGCTGGGCGGCACGGATTCGGTGGGCCGAAGGGCCTGTTTCCGCGCTGTATCTCTAAATCTAAATCTAAAAAAATGACTGTAATGCTTTCAAAATCCACCAACAGGTTACAGCTCATTCAAAATGCCGCAGCCTGGCGTTTAATAAATACCAAGAGAAAGGGAACATATTACAACATGCTGAAGTGGGGATATACTGAAGATGCGGCAGACTGCCAGTGCGGACGGGGCCTCCAGACTATGGAACATCTCCTGAGCTGTGATGCTGCACGACACACGCACTGTGAAGGATCTTGCAGAGGCCAACGACATGGCACTAGAATTTGCTCGCTATTGGCAAACAGTTGTGTGATGACACGAAATATATATACCCAGTATTGTACTCTCTCTGGAAGGCGACTCCGGACTGTCAAAGCAGCCACAGCCAGACATGAAAACAGCTTTTATCCACGAGTGATAGATCTACTCAATAACCAAAGTCCATAGTCTCTTTTTTGCTCTGGTTTATTTTAGATTTGGATTTAGAGATACAGCACGGAAACAGGCCCTTCGGCCCACCGTGTCCGCGCCGTCCAGCGATCCCCGCACACTAACGCTATCCTACACACACTAGGGACAATTTTTACATTTACCCAGTCAATTAACCTATATACCTGCACGTCTTTGGAGTGTGGGAGGAAACCGAAGATCTCGGAGAAAACCCACGCAGGTCACGGGGAGAACGTACAAACTCCGTACAGACGGCGCCCGTAGTCAGGATGGAAACCTGGTCTCCGGCGCTGCATTCGCTGTAAGGCAGCAACTCTACCGCTGCGCCACCGTGCCGCCCGTTTTTTCATCTACATGTTTAGACTGTAATGTTGTATCCTTATTGTTTTGATGTGTTTATGCTTTATTCTTAATTGTTAACTGTGTGTTTGTGTTGTCATTTGTGAGCGGAGCACTAAGGCACATTCCTTGTATATGCACATCCTTGGCCAATAAACGCATTCATTCATTCATTCATTCTATTGGCTCCCTGTGAGATCCAGGATACACTACAAATTCCTCCTTTTTGTCCACAAAGCCCTAAATGGCTTGGGAGCAGCTTATCTTACAGAGTCCCTCCTTCCGTCTGAGTGTTAAGGTCTGCTGATGCTGGCCTGTTAGCCACTCAATGCAGCAGCAGTAATAATAATAATAACTAGACCAAGTGGACCCATTGGGCCCAAACCTCTCCTGCATTGGTGCAGCACCCTGTCCTCCCCCCCTCCCCTCTCTCCTCAACCCCCCCATCCCTCTCTCTTCTCCCCCACTCCTCCCTCCCTTCTCCCCCACTCCTCCCTCCCTCCTTCCCTCCCCTCCACTCCTTTTAAACTTAAAAATGTGAATAACTTAAAAAATATAACACCGATTTCAATAAAACTACTTGCATTATCACTAAAGTGATAATGGTGAGTAAGGTGGGACTAAAATTGTCGTGCTGTTTTGGCTGAAGTTCAGTCACAAACAAGATAAGGTGGGC
This sequence comes from Rhinoraja longicauda, assembly GCF_053455715.1. NCBI lineage: Eukaryota > Metazoa > Chordata > Chondrichthyes > Rajiformes > Arhynchobatidae > Rhinoraja > Rhinoraja longicauda. The sequence goes on along the minus strand of NC_135983.1, from coordinate 27,998,516 downwards.
GGCACGGTGGCGCAGCGGTAGAGTTGCCGCCTTACAGCGAATGCAGCGATGGAGACTCAGGTTCGATCCTGACTACAGGCGCCGTCTGTACGGAGTTTGTACGTTCTCCCCGTGACCTGCGTGGGTTTTCTCCGAGATCTTCGGTTTCCTCCCACACTCCAAAGACGTACAGGTTTGTAGGTTAATTGGCTGGGCAAATGTAAAAAAAAATTGTCCCTAGTGTGTGTAGGATAGTGTTAGTGTGTGGGGATCGCTGGGCGGCGCGGACCCGGTGGGCCAGAGGGCCTGTTTCTGCGCTGTATCTCTAAAAAAAATATTAAAAATAAATAAATAAATAAATAACAAACGAGAGTTTTAGTATATAGATAATAATAATGTTTAAAAACATAATAATAATAATTGGTGAAGCGACCTTTTTCAAGTACGCCCCCAAGCTGTGGAATACCCTTCCCACGGCCATGAGAGACACCCACTCCATTGACATCTCTGGCAGTTACAAACATATCTTTTTAATCAAGCTTTTAACTGATTTTACTTTGTTTGCCTTTTTACGCTCTCAATTTTACATTTTATATTTTTATATAAATCTGTGCTATTAACAGCCTATGTCTTTACTGTTTTAAATTGTATCTTTGTTCAGACATGTGTTTCTTTTTGTGGAAAGCACTTTGGGCTGCATTCAATTGCGTGAAAAATGCTGTATAAATAAAAGTTATTATTATTATTATTATTATTACTACTACACCAAAGTTCCCAATGTTGGGGGAGTCCAGAACCAGGGACCACACAGTTTAAGAATAAGGGGTAGGCCATTTAGAACGGAGATGAGGAAAAACTTTTTCACTCAGTGAGTTGTGAATCTGTGTAATTCTCTGCCTCAGAAGGCAGTGGAGGCCAATTCTCTGAATGCTTTCAAGAGAGAGCTAGATAGAGCTCTTAAGGATAGCGGAGTCAGGGGGTATGGGGAGAAGGCAGGAACGGGGTACTGATTGTGGATGATCAGCCATGATCACATTGAATGGCGGTGCTGGCTCGAAGGGCCGAATGGCCTCCTCCTGCACCTATTGTCTATTGTCTATTTCCCTTTTTGGACCTACTTTGCCACTTGGCGAGATTAGAGGTAATTTACAGTCACTGGTTAAGATGCCAGCATGTCTTTAGAAAGTAGGAGGGAACGAAGGTGACTGGGAGAAACCCCCACATAGTTACAGCAAACTCCAGACACACATCAGAACCAAGCATGAAAATAATTTGGAGATAGACACAAAATGCTGGAGTAACTCAGCGGGACAGGCAGCATCTCTGGAGAGAAGGAATGGGTGACGTTTCGGGTCGAGACCCTTCTTCAGACCGAGAGTCAGGGGAGGGGGAAATGAGAGATATAGATGGTGATATATAGAGAAAGAGACGGTGAGAACGATATACAAATGAATTAAAGGTATGCAAAAAAGTAACGATGGTAAAGGAAACTGGGCTAGGTGCAAAAAAGTTACAGACAATGAGACTTAACGAGACGGCTTTAGATTTTTTTTAGATTTAGAGATACAGCGCGGCAACAGGCCCTTCGGCCCACCGAGTCCGCGCCGCCCAGCGATCCCCGCACATTAACACTATCCTACACACACTAGGGACAATTTTTACATTTACCCAGTCAATTAACCTACATACCTGTACGTCTTTGGAGTGTGGGAGGAAACCGAAGATCTCGGAGAAAACCCACGCAGGTCACGGGGAGAACGTACAAACTCCGTACAGACAGCGCCCGTAGTCAGGATTGAACCTGAGTCTCCGGCGTTGCATTCGCTGTAAGCAGCAACTCTACCGCTGCGACACCGTGCCGCCTTTGAGGCTTGTAAGACCTGAGTGGGGGAATGATGGAGAGAGAGGGGATGCAAGGGGTTACTTGGAGAAATCAATATTCATACCACTGGGCTGAACGTCGTCCAAGTGTCCCTTGTATTTTCACTCGCCTAGCCTTCGGCTCGGAGATCCTGCGCTCTGAAATTCCCCCGATAAGTGAAAGGCTTGGATAGAGTGGATGTGGAGAGGATGTTTCCTCTACTGGGAGAGTCTAGGTCTAGAGGGCACAGTCTCAGAATTAAAGGACGTTCCTTTAGGAAGGAGAAGGAATTTCTTTAGTCAGAGGGTGGTGAATCTGTGGAATTCTTTATCACAGATGGCTGTGGAGGCCTTTTTAAGGCAGTGGTAGATAGATTCTTGATTAGTGCGGGTGTCAGGGGTTATGGGGAGAAGGCAGGAGAATGGGGTTAGGAGGGAGAGATAGATCAGCCATGATGGAATGGCGGAGTGGACTCGATGGGCCGAATGGCCTAATTCTGCTCCTATCATTTATGACCTTATGATAAACCTGTTCACCACCCTGTTCTCCTTGAAGGCATCTTTAAAAATCCTCATCTCTGACAACGTTTGCCTACATCTCTTTTTCTCAATTTGCATGCTGATTGATTATATGTGCATTGCTTTAGGGCACTTTTCAGCGTTGAAAATGCTGTAAAAGTCATGCGGAAAGTGAATTATAGATTCCAAAAAACATCCCTTTTTAACTCCTGTCCTCAGAATTAAAATGCAATTCTTTCTGCCTTTAACAAAAAAAAAGAAGTGGCACTTTTGTGTCTATAATTGCTCGACATAAAATGTCGGAAGCACTCTGCAACCTTGATTGGACTTTGCTGGTTTTACCTTGCACTAAACGTTATTCCCTTTATCAGAGGAAAGAAAACTGCAGATGCTGGTTTAAATCGAAGGTAGACACAAAGTGCTGGAGTAACTCAGCGGGTCAGGCAGCATCTCTGGGGAGAAGGAGTGGGTGACGTTTCGGGTCGAGACCCAAGAAGGGTCTCGCTGGAATTTAGAAGATTAAGGGGGGATTTTATAGAAACTTACAAAATTCTTAAGGGGTTGGACAGGCTAGATGCAGGAAGATTGTTCCTGATGTTGGGGAAGTCCAGAATAAGGGGTCACAGTTTAAGGATAAGGGGGAAGTCTTTTAGGACCGAGATGAGAACGTTTTTTTTCACACAGAGTGGTGGGTCAGTGGAATTCTCTGCCACAGAAGGTAGTTGAGGCCAGTTCATTGGCTATATTTAAGAGGGAGTTAGATGTGGCCCTTGTGGCTAAAGGGATCAGGGGGTATGGAGAGAAGGCAGGTACGGGATACTGAGTTGGATGATCAGCCATGATCATATTGAATGGCGGTGCAGGCTCGAAGGGCCGAATGGCCTACTCCTGCACCTATTTTCTATGTTTCTATGTTTGTGTCTACCTTCCCTTTATCATGTATCTGCACACTGTGGACGGCTCGATTGTAATCATGTATTGTCTTTCCACTGACTGGATAGCGCGCAACAAAAGCTTTTCCCTGTACCTCGGTACACGTGACAATAAACTAAACTCAACTCGAGAAACTGCCCCTGAACCTGGAGGTGCCCAGCAAACACCTATGGCTCTGTTGCCTCCCTGATGAAGGTACAGCTGTTTTAAAACCACAGTTGGCTCTGAAGTGTACTGGGTCATCATGAGCTTGAATAAACCATAAATATGCCTGCTTTGCAAAGCACTTTCATCAGCATGATTGGTCCATCAATAGTGCAGCAAAGGGTCTACAGAGGAAGACTGAACGACAGTCCTCCCCTCCCCTCCCCCTCCCCCCCCTCTTTGATTCTCTTTCCGCAGATGTGGTCTGACCTTCCTCACTGTTTCAGCCATTTTCTGTTTTGATTCCAGCTGCTACAACTTGTAGATTTTCTACGTACGAGAGCTTTGGGAATGGCACACCTTGACAAAGACTTAACTACACCCGACATTCCTGTCAGTATAACAGCACCCGACATTCCTGTGCTGTTATACTGGAAGTGTACTCTTTAGACTTTAGAGATGCAGCGCGAAAACAGGCCCTTCGGCCCACCGAGTCCGCACCGACCAGCGATCCCCGCACATTTTTCAGTCAGAGAGTTATGAATCTGTGGAATTCTCTGCCTCAGAAGGCAGTGGAGGCCAATTATCTGAATGCATTCAAGAGAGAGCTAGATAGAGCTCTTAAGGATAGCGGAGTCAGGGGGTATGGGGAGAAGGCAGGAACGGGGTACTGATTGGGAATGATCAGCCATGATCACATTGAATGGCGGTGCTGGCTCGAAGGGCCGAATGGCCTCCTCCTGCACCTATTGTCTATTAACACTATCCGACACACACACACCAGGGACAATTTACATTTATACCAAGACAATTCACTCTGCCCTGTATTTAGCAGTCAGTGGTGCAGTCTCTTAGTTTAGTTTAGAGATACAGCGCGGAAACAGGCCCTTCGGCCCACCGAGTCCACACTAGCACTATCCCACACACTGTTGCTACGTGTGGCGGGAGGACCTGGTTCATCGTTGTGAGCAGAAGATAAAACTGTCCGATGAACCTTTAGTAATCTTGTCAGCGACAGACTCTTGTGTACCGTCTAAGTGAGGTCTGTTGAGTGGTTTTACCGGGTTGCATGCAAAAGAAAGCATTTCACTCTCCCTAGGGACACGCGGCAATAAAGTGCCATTGAACCCTTGAATCAGTAAGGACAATTCACAATTTTACAGAAGCCAATTAGCCTACAAACCTGCACGTCTTTGGAGTGTGGGGAGAAACCGGAGCACCCGGAGAAAACCCACGCAGGTCACGGGGAGATCGTACAAACTCCGTACAGACAGCACCCGTAGTTGGGATGGAACCCGGGTCTCTGGCACTGTGAGGCAGCAACTCTACCGCTGCGCCACCGGGCCGCACCTCGTGTCTTTTTGATTAGGTGCTAAACGGAAAACAGTCGACGCTGGAAATATTCAGCAGGTCGGAGCACATTCATTTAAATTAATTAATTAATTATTTTAAATCGTTAAAGACATCAGGGACGCAGTGGCGCTGGTGTCAGACGGGCAAGGTGACGGATGCACCACACGTCTCTGTCCTCTGTACAGCTGGCCAGCTCCTCTTTTGCCTCTTCATATGCGTCTTCCATCATGGGAAGGGAAATCGAGTCATCATTTCATGTTAGAGATTCTTCCTCGGTATTTTGTGTTTTTGTTTTAGATATCCTGCATCTGCAGTTTTTTTCGTTTTGTTAAGCTAAGCTCTCTGTTCACCAATCTCAACTATGGGCACTGTCTGTACGGAGTTTGTACGTTCTCCCCGTGACCTGCGTTGGGTTTTCTCCGAGATCTCCGTTTTCTCAGAGATTTTCTCCGAGATCACACCCCAAAGACGCACAGGTTTGTCGGTTAATTGGCTTGGTATAAGTGCAGACACAAAATGCTGGAGTAACTCAGTGGGTCAGGCAGCATCTCGGGAGAGAAGGAATGGGTGACGTTTCTTTTTTTTTAGATTTAGATTTTTAGATTTAGAGATACAGCGCGGAAACAGGCCCTTCGGCCCACCGAGTCCGCGCCGCCCAGCGATCCCCGCACATTAACACTATCCTACACACACTAGGGACAATTTTTTACATTTACCCAGTCAATTTACCTACATACCTGTACGCCTTTGGAGTGTGGGAGGAAACCGAAGATCTCGGAGAAAACCCACGCAGGTCACGGGGAGAACATGCAAACTCCGCACAGACAGCACCCGTAGTCAGGATCGAACCTGAGTCTCCGGCGCTGCATTCGCTGTAAGGCAGCAACTCTACCGCTGCACCACCGTGTCGCCCAGTGTTTCGGATCGAGACCCTTCTTCAGACTGATCCAGATTGGTACAAGTGTAATTTGTCCCTAGTGTGTGTAGGTTTGTGCTAGTGTGCGGGGATCGCTGGTTGGCACGGACTCGGTGGGCCGAAGGACCTGTTTCCACTCTCTATCTCTAAACTAAAAATGCAAGTGAGTGTGAAATACTTTGACAGTTGGGAGCGAGAGGTGAACTGTTTGCAGCCATTAATTTTAAAAGCATTTCACACCAGTAAATTTCACACTTGCCAATGGCGGGTTGATGGAAGGGTGGTGTAACTATGTAATCGTGTAGTCGCGTGGTGTGAATTTTCTGTAATCACTCTCCACTCTCAGCTTATTGTCACGTGTACCGAGGTACATTGAAAAGCTTTTATTTTGTTTTCGTTTATTTTTAGTTCAGAGATACAGCGTGGAAACTGGCCCTTTCGGCCCACCGAGTCCGCACCGACCAGCGATCCCCGCACACTAACACTGTCCTACACACACACTAGGGACACTTCACAATTTTACCGAAGCCAATTAGCCGACAAACCTGCACGCGTTTGGAGTGTGGGAGGAAACCGGAGCACCCGGGGAAAACCCACTCGGTCACGGGGAGAACGTGCAAACTCCGTGGAGACAGCAGCCGTAGTCAGGATCGAACCCGGGTCTCTGGTGTTGTCAGGCAGCAACTCTACCGCTGCGCCACCGCGCCGCTGAGTCCGAGGGTCACAAATGAGGTAGACAGTAGTTCAGGACCGCTCTCTGGTTGTAGGGAGGATGATTAAAAAAGTTGTCTGGTAACAGCTGGGTAGAAAACTGTCCCTGAATCTGGAGGGAATCTGGAGTGCTGGCAATAATGTACACACACACACTTACTGCAGCCTCTCGGAAACATAATAATAATAATAATATATTCCTTTATTCGTCCCACACCGGGGAAATTTACAGTGTTACAGCAGCAAAGTGGATAGCAAGAAATCATTCATTATAAATAAATAAAAGATACAGAAATTGTCATCAGTTTTCTGTGTGTTCTTAGCTGTTATTGTTGACTGGTCTGCTGGGAGCAGTGCTGGTTGTGCAGTCTCACAGCAGCGGGAAGGAAGGAAGGACCTCCTATATCTCTCCTTCACGCTCTTGGGGTGAAGGAGTCTGTCACTGAAGGAGCTACTCAGTGCAGTGACAGTGTCCTGCTTGGGGTGGGAGTCGTTGTCCAGCAGCGATGTTATCTTTGCCATCATCCTCCTCTCTCCCACCACCTGCACTGAGTCGAGGGGGCAACCCAGGACAGAGCTGGCCTTCCTGACCAGCTTGTCGAGTCTCTTCCCTTCCGCCGCTGAGATGCTGCTGCTCCAGCAGACCGCTCCATAGAAGATAGCCGTTGCAACTATCGTGTTGTAGAAGGTCCTTAGGAGTGCCCCCTGCACTCCAAAGGACCTGAGTCTCCTCAGCAGATAAAGTCTGCTCTGGCCCTTTCTGTATAGCGCATCGTGTTTTCAGTCCAGTCTAGTTTATTGTTGAGGTAGACACCCAGGTACTTATAAGACCCTCTCGATGTCCATTCCCTGGATGTTCACCGGTGTCGGGGGGGACCTGGCTGCGCCTGCGGAAATCTACCACCATCTCCCTGGTTTTCCCCGCGTTGATCCGGAGGCAGTTCCGCTGGCACCAGTCCACAAACTCCTTGATCAGTTCTCTGTACGCCCTGTCCTCATCGCCCGTGATGAGGCCGACGATGGCAGAGTCGTCAGAGAACTTCTGTAGATAGGAGTCTGCGGAGCTGTGCCTGAAGTCCGCATTGTACAGGGTGAACAAGAATGGACAAGCACTGTTCCCTGCAGAACCCCAGTGCTGCAGACCACCCTGTCTGGTGGTTAATTCCCGGAATGGCGGGACTGTCATATGTTGAAAGACTGGAGCGACTAGGCTTGTATACACTGGAATTTAGAAGGATGAGAGGAGATCTTATCGAAATGTATAAGATTATTAAGGGGTTGGGCACGTTAGAGGCAGGAAACATGTTCCCAATGTTGGGGGAGTCCAGAACAAGGGGCCACAGTTTAAGAATAAGGGGTAGGCCATTTAGAACGGAGATGAGGAAAAACTTTTTCAGTCAGAGAGTTGTGAATCTGTGGAATTCTCTGCCTCAGAAGGGAGTGGAGGCCAATTCTCTGAATGCATTCAAGAGAGAGCTAGATAGAGCTCTTAAGGATAGCGGAGTCAGGGGGTATGGGGAGAAGGCAGGAACGGGGTACTGATGGAGAATGATCAGCCATGATCACATTGAATGGCGGTGCTGGCTCGAAGGGCCGAATGGCCTCCTCCTGCACCTATTGTCTATTGTCTATTGTCTAAGACGTGCTCCACTATTCCGCACAGCTGGTCTGCACAGGACTTGAGGAGCCTCAAGCTGATGCCGTCCGGACCAGCCGCCTTCCTCACATTGATCTTCCTGAGCTCATTCTTCACCTGGTCTGTGGAGAAAGACAGATTGGAGCACAGGGGCTGGGTGCTCGAGGGTGTGAGAGGAGGAGGGGGTGGGGATGGTGTGGGGGGATGTGGGGGTGGTGGGTGGGATGGAGGGGGGTGTTCGGGCAGGAGAAGCAGGAGCAGTGGGTGGTGACTGTGACCCAGGTGCTGTGGGAGGGGGGGGGGGGGTGGGGTGGAGCAGTGTACTGGACGTGCAGACAAGGGCGGGGGGCTGCAGCAGGGGTGACTGGACCGGGGGAGGGGGAGGTGACTGATCCGACCTGTTGAAGAAAAGGTTCAGATCACTCACCCACGTCTGGTCCCCCACGGCCCGGGGGTTCGGCTCCTTGTCCCCAGAGATGGGTTTGAGGCCTCTCCAGACTCTGCTCATGTTGTTCCTCTGCAGCTGGTCCTCCATCTTCTTCCTGCAGTGGGTGGGGGTGAGGAGGGGGTGGGTGGGTGGGAGTGCAGTGTAACACTGCAGTGGCTGAGGGGTGGGTGATGTACTGCTGTGGGGGGGGAGGGGGGGGTTGAGGGGTGCACTGCTATGAGTGAAGGTGGGAGGGATGAGGGTGGGAGGGATGATGGTGGGAGGGGTGGGGGAAGCATTACTGTGGGTGGGGGGGTGAGAGGGAGATGCACTGCTGTGGGGGGGGGTGCACTGCTGTGGGGGGGTGAGAGGGGGATGCACTACTGTGGGGGGGGGGTGGGAAGGGGATGCACTACTGTGGGGGGGGGTGGGGGTGAGGGGAGGATGCACTGTTGTGGGGGGGTGAGGGACTACTGTGTGGGGGGGGGGTGGTGAGGGGCGGATGCACTGCTGTGTGGGTGGGGGGGTATGCACTGCTGTGGGGGGTGTGGGAGGAGGATACACTGCTGTGGGGGGGGGGGGTCGGAGGGGGATGCACTGCTGTGGGGGTGGGGAGGTGTGGGAGGAGGATGCACTGCTGTGGGGGGGGGGGTGAGGGAGGGGGATGCACTGCTGTGGGGGTTGGAGGAGGATGCACTGCTGTGGGGGGGGGGGGGGTGTGGGGTGGGAGGAGGATGCACTGCTGTGGGGGGGGGGGGGGGGGGGGGGTGTGCAGTGTAAAGCCCGCTGCCGCTGGGGCTGAGCCGAGGTTGTTGCGGCGCTGCGGAGCCGGGGCCGCGCACAGAGCGGGAGCGCGCACTCAACCCCCCCCCCCCCCCGCGTGCACGCGCACGGGCACGAGCACCGTGGTCAGGCCGGGGATCCGCGCGTCTCCGTCTCCCGGGGCCTGGGAACCGCAACACAACACGGGACGGGACGGGACAGCACGACACGGGACAGGGCGGGCGGCCCGACACGGCCCGACACGACACGGCACTCGCTACACGGCCCGCACTGTCTGTGTGGGAGACACAGAGAGAGACACAACTCCTCAGAGGCGGCGGCTCTCCATCTCTCTGCCCCTCTCTTTCTTTCTCCCTCTCCCTCTCTCCCTCCTCTCCTCCCCTCTCCATTCTCTCTCCCTCCTCTCCATTCCCTCTCCCCTTCTCCATATCTCTGCACTCCTAATCTCCCTCCCCCCATCTCTCTCCCTCCTCTCCTCCTCCTTCTCTCTCTCCCTCCTCCTCTCTCCCTTATTCCCCTTCTCTCTCTCTCTCCCTCTCCCTCCCTCTCCCTCATCCTCTCTCTCTCCCTCTCCCCGTCCACTGCCGGCCACCACCAGCAGCCATGGGTTTCCTGCACCAGCTTCACCTCTTGCTGTGGAAGAACATCGCGCTGAAACGCCGGAGCCCGGTGAGTGAGAGAGTGGGGGAGAATGAAGGAGGGGGGGAGAGAGAGAGTGGGGGAGGGGGAGAGAGAGAGAGAGTGGGGGAGGGTGAGAGAGAGAGAGAGACTGGGGGTGAGAGAGAGAGAGAGAGTGGGGGAGGGGGAGAGAGAGAGAGAGTGGGGGTGAGAGAGAGAGAGAGAGTGGGGGTGAGAGAGAGAGAGAGAGAGTGGGGGTGAGAGAGAAAGAGAGTGGGGGTGAGAGAGAAAGAGAGTGGGGGAGGGGGAGAGAGAGTGGGGGTGAGAGAGAGAGAGAGAGAGTGGGGGTGAGAGAGAGAGAGAGAGTGGGGGAGGGGGAGAGAGAGAGAGTGGGGGTGAGAGAGAGAGAGTGGGGGAGGGGGAGAGAGAGAGAGTGGGGGAGGGGGAGAGAGAGAGAGAGTGGGGGAGGGGGAGAGAGAGAGTGGGGGTGAGAGAGAGAGAGAGTGGGGGAGGGGGAGAGAGGAATGAGAGGAATGAGAGGAGTGAGTGGGAGGAGAGTGAGGGAGAGGGAGAGAGAGAGTGGGGGGGTGGGGTGGGGGAGGGAGAGGGGTGAGAGAGTGGATAATCTATCTGTCGGCCTGCACAATGTACCCTCAGTCTGTACCCTCAGCGCTCCCTCAGCGCTCCCTCAGCCTGGCAGCATCGCAGGGCTGGTTGCGGGGCCCGTTGTGACAGCTTTGTGGGGGGTGTGGGTGAGGGGGGTTGGGGTTGTACCCCTCTTTATCTGTGGCTGGAATCCACAGGCCAGTGGTACTCTGGGCCAGTGGTACTGTGGGCCAGTGCTCCTCTGGGCCAGTGGCCCTGGGACAGTGCCACTCTGGGCCAGTGGTACTCTGGGCCAGTGCTACTCTGTGCGTTGAGGTTCTGTCTGTTTATGTTGGGCCTGGAGATTTGCAGCCTGTTGGGCAAACTGCAACAGGGAAATGTCCAGCTGTAACAGAGCAACGTTGTAATCTGTGTCTCCACGCACTTTGTCACTGCGATGTTCAATGCATGATTTGGTAAATGAGTAAGGGGGGGGGGGGGTCTCGACCATCAGATCGGGCTGCGAATCTTACACATGTCTGTCTGTCAAGTCTAAAGAATTGTCTCAACCCAGAAACGTCACCCATTCCTTCTCTCCAAGAGATGCTGCCTGACCCGCTGAGTTATTCCAGCATTTTGTGACCTACTCCACCTTCTGTTTATCAAACAGTAACTGGGCGCCAGAGGAGAGTCACAGAGTGATACAGTGTGGAAACAGGCCCAACGTGCCCACACTGGCCAACATGCCCCATCTGCACTAGACCCACCTGCCTGCGTTTGGTCCATATCCCTCCAAACCTGTCCTATCCATGTACCTGTCTACCTTTTTCTTAAACGATGAGATAGTCCCAGCCTCAACTACCTCCTCTGGCAGCTCGTTCCATACACCCACCACCCTCTGTGTGGAAAAGCTACCCCACAGATTCCTATTAAATATTTCCCCCTTCACCTTAAACCCATGTCCTCCGGTCCTTGATTCCCCTACTCTGGGCAAGAGACTCTCTCTGTGCGTCTACCCGATCTATTCCTCTCAGCGACACAATCACGGGCGATATTAAGGAATCGGCAGCCTTGCCCCTGGACTTAAGTATAAATTAATTCTCAATTTCACAGTTAGGTTTCAACAGCCAAGCTTTGAATGCATTTAACAGAGGATGTTGTTGAGTTAGACCTGGAGTGTGTGTGCCTGTGTGTCTGTCTGTGTGTGTCTGTCTGTGTGTGTGTCTGTGTGTGTGTATCTGTGTCTGTGTGTGTGTCTGTGTGTGCGTGTGTGTCTGTGTGCGTGTGTGTCTGTGTGCGTGTCTGTGTCTGTCTGTGTCTGTGTGTGTGTATGTGTGTGTGTGTCTGCATGTGTGTGCATCTGTCTATGTCTGTGTGTGTCTGTCTGTGTCTATGTCTATGTCTGTTCAGATCAGCTTTAGCACACCAATAGGCCGGCACGGTGGCGCAGCGGTAGAGTTGCTGCCTTACAGCGCCAGAGACCCGGGTTTGATCCTGTGTACGGGTGCTGTCTGTACGGAGTTTGTACGTTCTCCCCGTGACCACGTGGGTTTTCTCCAGGTGCTCCGGTTTCCTCCCACACTCCAAAGATGTAATTGGCTTGGTTTCAAATGTAAAATTGTCCCGGGTGTGTGTGTAGGGTAGTGTTAGTGTGTGGGGATCGCTGGTCGGTGTGGACTCGGTGGGCCGAAGGGCCTGTTTCCATGCTGTATCTCTAAACTAAACTAAACTAAACTAAACTCTCCTCCCCCACCAAACAAAATCCATGCTTATGACCAAACTCTGTTTTCGAGTTGTTTTCAGAATGTGAAAATAATGAATGCTCCTTGTCAGTGAATCTGCCTCGGGATAGTGGCAATGGGATTGGGAAGTGAGATTGATTTTTGACAGTCGTCAGCGTACATCGCACTGAATTATCCAAATTAAATAGAGGCGAGGGAACTACACCAATCCAAGACCGCAAGAAATTGCAGTGAATTGTGGACGCAGCCCAGACCATCACTCAAACCAACCTCCCTTCCATTGCCTCCATCTCCACCTCACGCTGCCTCGGCAAGGCCAGCAGCATCATCAAGGACCAGTCTCACCCCGGCCATTCCCTCTTCTCCCCTCTCCCATCGGGCAAGAGGTACAGAAGTGTGAAAACGCACACCTCCAGATTCAGGGACAGTTTCTTCCCAGCTGTTATCAGGCAACTGAACTATCCTACCACAACCAGAGAGCAGTCCTGAACTACTATCTACCTCTTTGGAGACCCTCGGACTATCCTTGATCGGACTTTGCTGGCTTTACCTTGCACTGAACGTTATTCCCTTATCATGTATCTGTACACTGTGGACGGCTCGATTGTAATCATGTACTGTCTTTCCGCTGGCTGGTTAGCAAGCAACAAAACCTTTTCACTGTACCTCGGTACACGTGACAATGAACTAAACTGTAACAGTCAGCTTTTACTAACCTCTACCTGATACTGCTGGGCTGGAGAGAACTTCCAGGAGTATATGTTGAGGAGGAAGTAGTTTTGTCTTCAGTTATATCAATCAACTCATTAGTCGGATAAGTCTTTTACAGTAAAGATAAACACAAAATGCTGGAGTAACTCAGCAGGTCAGGCAGCATCTCTGGAGAACATGGATTGGTCTTGCCCAGAGTAGGGGAATGGAGAACCAGAGGACATGGGTTTAAGGTGAAGGGAAAGATTGAATTGAAATCTGAGGTTGATGTTTTCACACAAAGGTGTGGTGGGTGTATGGAATGAGCTGCCGGAGGAGGTAGTTGAGGCAGGGACTATCACTTTTCGGAAAGAATTGGACAGGTGCATGGCTAGGACATGTTTAAAGGAATGTGGGCCAATCATATTCAGGTGGGATTAGCGTAGTTGGGGCAAGTTGGGCCGAAGGGCCAGTTTCCACACTGTATGACTCTATGACTCCAGGAGATGTTTCGAAGGGTCTCGACCCGAAACGTCACCTATCCTTTTTCACTGCCTGACCCGCTGCGTTACTCCAGCATTTCGTATCTATATTTGGTGTGGCCATGGAGTGCTGCAGCTTGGACGCAGGCCCTTCGGCCCATCATGTCCCATCTACACTAGTCCCACCTAGCCACGTTTGGTCCATATCCTTGATTCTTGATTAGTACGGGTGTCCGAGGTTATGGGGGGAAGGCAGAAGAATGGGGTTAGGAGGGAGAGATAGATCAGCCATGATTGAATGGTGGCGTAGACTTGATGGGCCGAATGGCCTAATTCTACTCCTATCACTTATGACCTTATGATCCCTCCAAACCTGTCATATCCATGTACCTGTCTAACTGTTTCTTAACTGTTAGGATAGTTCCTGCCTCAACTACCTCCTCTGGCAGCTCGTTCCATACACCCACCACCCTTTGTGTAATTCAGCATCTGTAGTTAATTTTAATTCCATCCTTTAGAGCAGCGTTTCTCAACCTTTTTACCCTTGCGGTACCCGTGAAATAATTTTCATGTCTCAGGGAACCCCAACATAAAAAGTATTATATATCTTTATTAATCTCCTTCTTTCTCTTTCATAAACTTAAAGTTCACAAGGCAAACAACACAAAATAAGCTATGATTATTATACTGTTAAATTATATAACAGGTTGAAGATTTTATTCTAATACCCAGGAATTTTCTAAGAAAACTGGACCAAGTGGACCCATCGGGCCCAAACCTCTCCTGCATTGGTGTAGCACCCTCTCCTCCCCCCTGCCCCCGCCCCTTCCCCCCCTCCCCTCCCCCTTCCTCCTCCCCCTCCCCTCCTCCTCCCATCCCCCTCCCACCCCTTCCCCTCCCCCCAACTCCACCCCCCTCAACCCCCCTTATCCTCCTCCCTCCGCCTCCCTAGGAGATGGATTTAAACATTAACACGTGAATAACTAAAAATATAACACCGATTTCAATGAAACTTCTTCCATTAGCACCAAAGGGACGACGGTGAGTAAGGTGGGCCTAGAATTGTCTCGCTATCGTGTACCGTTTTGGCTGTAGTACAGTAACAAACAAACAAACAAACAGTTTTAGTATATAGAAGATGCCGCACGTGTATAATAAAATTACGAATGTGAAATTAAACCCAAAAATGACTCAAAGATGCATTAACCTATGATTGGCCTATTTATCACTCTTCCTAGCGACCTCTCGTGGAACCCTGGGGCCCCTGGGAACCCCGGTTGACAATCGCTGCTTTAGAGTAAGGATGTGCTTAAAGATACCGGTTATGGTTAGAACCGTATCAGCTGTGACACAGCAAGTAAAAATGTCTTTAGTCAGAGGGGTGTGTATTTGTGCCATTTGCAAGATCTGAGCACGTGATCTTTTTTGTTGACGTGGTGGTGGAACACCAGAGTGCTTCTCTCTCAACTACTCCGACTTTCAAATGCTTTGTTGATCCAAAGTCATATTTGCTTGCGTGCTGTCCAATGTCCTGGCTGATTTTTAGCCCCCAACCTCAAAAGTAAAAAAGCAGATGATCTTGTCATTAAGCTTCTTGTTCCTTGAAACGTAAATTAGGTGAAACATTTGCAACTTGCGAAAGTACATTTTTTTCTATAAAATGCTTCGGGGTGCCCTGGTGTTCTTACAATGTGTGCATGCATGTATAGACGTATGTGTGTGTGTGTGTGTATATATGTATATACACCGATCGGAAAAAACATTATAACCACTGACAGGTGAAGTGAACAACATTGATTATCTTCACAAAATGCTGGAGTAACTCAGCAGGTCAGGCAGCATCTCAGGAGAGAAGGAATGGGCGACGTTTCGGGTCGAGACCCTTCTTCAGACATTATCTTGTTACAATGGCACCTGTCAAGGGGTGGGATATATTAGGCAGCAAGTGAACAGTCAGTTCTTGAAGTTGATGTGTTGGATGCAGGAGAAATGGGCAGGAGTAAAGACCTGAGCGACTTTGACAAGGGCCAAATTGTTATGGCCAGACGACTGGGTCAGAGCATCTCTGAAACGGCAAGGCTTGTGGGGTGCTCCCGGTCAGCAGTGGTGAGTACCGACCGACAGTGGTCCAAGGAGGGACAAACCACAAACCGGCGACAGACAGGGTCTTGGGCGCCCAAGGCTCATCGATGCGCGAGGGCAACGAAGGCTATCCCGTCTGGTCCGAACCGACAGAAGGTCGACTGTGGCACAAGTCACAGAAAATGTTAATGGTGGTGACGGGAGGAATGTGTCACAATACACAGTGCATCGCACCCTGCTGCGTATGGGGCCGCGTGGCTGCAGACCGACCGGTCAGAGTGCCCATGATGATATAATGTTTTGGCTCATCAGTGCATATCTGCTATCTCTACAGGGTGTTAGAATTACAGAATGAAAAACCCCAACTGTAGTGTTATTTGCAACGTCTTGAAGTACCAAGTCAGTTTACGGACAATTAGGCATTTCTTTGTGAATTTAAGTTGTTTGAGAAACGCAGGCAGCTATGTTTCACACGACAAGGTTCCATGAAACAGTGTGATAATACTCAGATGATCTTCATATTTGGATGTTGTTTGAGATCTTAGTGTGCAGGAAGGAACTGCAGGTGCAGGTTTAAACCAAAGGTAGACACAAAACGCTGGAGTAACTCAGCGGGTCAGGCAGCATCTCTGGAGAGAAGGAATGGGTGACGTATCGGGTCGAGACCCTTCTTCAGGCTGAGAGTCAGGGGGAGAGTGAGTCTAGAGATATGGAAGGGTAAGGTGTGAAAATGACAGGTCAAAGCAGACGATGCTAAGGAAATGTAGAATGGTTCATGGTTCAATGTACTTTGTGTGTTCTGGTGCTTTTTTATCGCTATGGTTGTATGGCGAATGAAATTCCTCGTATGCTACAAAACATACTTGGCCAATTCAGTTTAGAGATACAGCGCAGAAACAGGCCCTTCGGCCCACCGGGTCCGCGCCGACCAGCGATCACTGCACACTAACACTATCCTACACACACTAGGGACAATTTAAAAAAAAACATTTACCAAGCCAATTAACCTACGAACCTGCACGTCTTTGGAGTGTGGGAGGAAACTGAAGATCTCGGAGGAAACCCACGCAGGTCACGGGGAGAACGTACAAACTCCGTACAGATGGGATGGAACCCGGGTCTCCGGCGCTGCATTCGCTGTAAGGCAGCAACTCTACCGCCGCGCCACTGTATGATTATGATGTTAGTTGAGAGGAGGGTGACTGGCATACAAACAGTAAAGTTAATGAGAAGGAAACAGTGAAACATCTCTTGCTTAGTCCGCCTAGGCCTACGCAATCTCCCGGTTGCCAAAGCCTTTAACTCCCACTCCTATTCTTTGTGTTAGTCCAGGGAAACTCCTCCGGTTTTCTTTGAGAGAGATAGAAATATGATCAGGCCTCTGTGACCCACATTCACAGTTCGCCTAATCCTGCTGAGCAGACAGTTCTCAGGCCTTGCACAAACCGGCAAGATTTTCTTTTGCCGGCCCCATTTCATTAACTTGGTTTAACCTTAACAAGCTTAAGGCGAGAGTGGGAAACATGAGGGGCAACTTTTTCCGCACAGAGGGTGGTGGGTGTACGGAACGAGCTGCCAGAGGAGGTAGACACAAAAAGCTGGAGTAACTCAGCGGGACAGGCAGCATCTCTGGAGAGAGGGAATGGGTGACGTTTCGGGTTGAGACCCTTCTTCAGACTAGTTAGGGAAAAGGGTAACGAGAGAAATAGACGATGATGTAGAGAGATAAAGAACAATGAATGAAAGATGTGCAAAAAAGTAACGATGATAAAGGAAACAGGCCATGGTTAGCTGTGTGTTGGGTGAGAACGAGAAGCTGGTGCGACTTGGGTGGGGGAGGGATGGAGAGAGAGAGAATGCCAGGGCTACTTGCAGTTAGAGAAATCAATATTCATACCACTGGCCTGTAGAGCAGGTAGTTGAGGTAGGAACAACAACATTTAAAAGACATTTAGACAGGTACATGGACAGGAAAGGTTTAAAGGGATTTAGGCCAATCGTGAGCAGGGGACAAGTGTAGATGTGGCACCATGGTCGGCATGGGCAAGTTGGGCCGAATGGCCTGTTTCCCTGCTGTATGACACTGGATGAATGAAATTGCTCAGACTTATTGTTAACTTTATTGTTTGGTGGCGCAGCGGTAGAGTTGCTGCCTTACAGCGAATGCAGCGCCGGAGACCCGGGTTCGATCCTGACTAGGGGCGCCGTCTGTACGGAGTTTGTACGTTCTCCCCGTGACCTGCCTGAGTTTTCTACGAAATCTTCGGTTTCCTCCCACACTCCAAAGATGTATGGGTTTGTAGGTTAATTGGCTTGGTAAATGTAAACGTTGTCCCTAGTGTGTGTAGGGTGGTGTTAATGTGCAGGGATCACTGGTCAGTGCAGACTCGGTGGGCCGAAGGACCTGTTTCCGCACTGTGTCTCTAAACTAAACTGCATTGAGCTTTAGTGTAGTTTAGAGATGCAGAGTGAAAACAGGCCCTTCGGCCCACCGGGTCTGCACTGACCAGTGACCACCTCAGCTGTGGAGGCCACATCATGGAGCATTTTTAAGGAGGAGATTGTTAGGTTCTTGGGTAGTAAAGGCGTCAAAGGTTACGGGGATAAGGCAGGAGAATGGGGTTGAGAGGGAAAAATAGATCAGCCACAAATGAATGGTGCAGCCAACTTGATGGGCTGATTGGCCTAAATTCTGCTCCTCTGTCTTGTAGTCTCAAGGTCTAATATCAACTCATTCAAAAGAGCATTTCCAGTATCTCGTGCAGTGCCGAGTCTGGCAAAGATACAAAGTGCTGGAGCAACTCAACGGGTCGGGCAACATCTCTGGAGAAAGAAAGGATAGGTAACGTTTTAGGTTCGGACACTTCTTCCGACCCAAAACGTCAAGCATCCTTTTTCTCCAGAGATGCTGCCTGACCTGTTGAGTTGCTCCGGCACTTTGTGTCTATCTGCAGTTCTATGCTTCTACCAAGTGTTACATATTAGACTCCAATGGATTCTCCACGCGCCCCATCACTTTAATTTATTTATCCCTTGCTGGTGTCATTTCTTTTGCAACCTTCTCATAAGATCATAAGAGATAGGGGCTGAATTAGCCCATTCGGCCTATCAAGTCTACTCCACCATTCAATCATGGCTGATCTATCTCTCCCTCCTAACCCCATTCTCCTGCCTTGTCCCCATAAACTCTAACACCCGTACTAATCAAGAATTTATCAATCTCTGCCTTAAATATATCCACTGACTTGGCCTTGCCAGCCTTCGGTGGCAAAGAATTCCACAGATTCACCACCCTCTGACTAAAGAAATTCCTCCTCGTCTCCTTCCTAAAAGAACGTCCTTTAATTCTGAGGCTCTGACCTCTAGTCCTAGACTCTCCCACTAGTGGAAACACCTTCTCCACATCCACTCTATCCAAGCCTTTCACTATTCTGTACATTTCAATGAGGTCCCCCCTCAACCTTCTAAACTCCAGCGAGTGCAGGCCCAGTGCCGACAAACACTCATCATAAGTCATTCGCCTCGTCTCTGCCCATGCCTCAGGGTGCGTTTTGGAACTGTGTTGTAAACTCTGTCATTCAGTCTTCCTCTGTAGACCCTTTGCTGTACTATTGATGGACCAATCATGCTGATGAAAGTGCTTTGCAAAGCAGGCATATTTATGGTTGATGACCCAGTACACTTCAGAGCTATCTGTGGTTTTAAAACAGCTGTGCCTTCATCAGGGAGGAAGCAGAGCCATAGGTGTTTGCTGGGCACCTCCAGGTTCAGGGACAGCTTCTCGAGTTGAGTTTAGTTTACTGTCACGTGTACCGAGGTACAGGGAAAAGCTTTTGTTGCGCGCTATCCAGTCAGCGGAAAGGCGATACATGATTACAATCGAGCCGTCCACAGTGTGCAGATACATGATAAAGGGAAGGTAGACACAAAATGCTGGAGTAACTCAACGGGTCAGGCAGCATCTCGGGAGAGAAGGAATGGGTGACGTTTCGGTTCGAGACCCTTCAGAAATGTCACCCATTCCTTCTCTCCCGAGATGCTGCCTGACCCACTCCAGCATTTTGTGTCTACGTTCGATTTTAACCAGTATCTGCAGATTTTTTCCTATACTTATTTTAATTACTCGGATAAACCACAGCAGCACTGGCACTAATTCCTTCAGTCCTATACCGGAGAATCATCTTAGATTTTATACTCAAATCACCAGGCCCTAATGGCTTAATTCTGCTCCTATGACATGATCTAATGATCTTATAAATTCTTATTGAAGAATATAGATGCCATGAAAATAATTTGTATATTTACAGTCTTGTAATTTTGATAGTGATCAGTATCTTTGACAATAGCACATCCTGTTATAATTATTTCTTGTGATTAGTGGCATGAGTAAGGAAAAAATATATAATCAAATTCATGAGCAACGAAACAGGCCGTTGAGTGTGTCTGGCCAGTCGTTGTGTTTGGTTAATCTGAGTGATTGCTAAGTGACAGGAGCAGAATTAGGCCATTAAGGCCTGGTGATTTGAGTATAAAATCTAAGATGATTCTCCAGTATAGGACTGAAGGAATTAGTGCCAGTCTGAAGAAGGGTCTCGACCCGAAACGTCACCCATTCCTTCTCTCCTGAGATGCTGAGTTACTCCAGCATTTTGTGAATAAATACCTTCGATTTGTACCAGCATCTGCAGTTATTTTCTTACACTCCACTGTAACACTGTTCTGCTGTGCTGCTGCATGTAAGAATGTTATTGTTCTGTTTGGGACATGCGACAATAAAACACACTCTTGACACTTGATATAATTTCACCCGATGACCATTTAGAAACGTAACTGAAGACTGACATTTTGCTTTGTGCCTCACCTAAGCTAATGTACAGTATTAAATTCTAATACGTAGAAACTTCAGATGCTGGTTAATACACAACCAGCAAAAGGGACACACAGTGCTGGAGTAACTCAGCGGGTCGGGCAGCATCTCTGGAGAACATGGATAGGTGACGTTTCACAGAGTGCTGGAGTAACTCAGCGGGTCAGGCAGCATCTCTGGAGAACATGGATAGGTGACGTTTCACAGAGTGCTGGAGTAACTCAGCGGGTCAGGTAGCATCTGTGGAGAACATGGATAGGTGACGTTTCACAGAGTGCTGGAGTAACTCAGCAGGTCGGGCAGCATCTCTGGAGAAAATGGATAGGTGACGTTTCTGTTCAAGACCCTCCTTCAGATTGATGGTGGGAAAAGCAGTGAGGCAGAACAAAGCATGGAAGGTAATAGATGGACACGGGCGGGGGGTGTGGGGGAGGGGTTGTTGATAGGCAGATAGTTTGAACAAAGGCGAGGGTTAAAAGCAGAAGCTGTGAGATAGGATTGTGGAGTTGCGAATTGTGAAGCTGGAGGAGGAGATTCTCATGGTAAGCTTTGAATCCATCTGCATAAATAACTAATTCTGGGTTGCCACTCCCAACTGATTACTTTTGTAGGTAAATAATCGATTTTGTAAATTTATTCCGTGATATCGATTTTGGACAAAATTGAATCGCTATTTTAACATGTAAATAATCCTGCTCTTGCTGCGTTAAATATGTTGGCGTTATCTGGTGGTTTGTGGTACAAGATGACATTGCTCTCCAGAATTGACTGTTCATTTCTTGAAGGTGTTGGACATAGCCCTGTGGGCAGTGGTCCGTTCCTCCGATTACCTCCCCACTTGGCCTTTACTTAGTTTAGTTTAGTTTGGAGATACAGCATGATAACAGGCCCTTCGGCCCACCGAGTCCGTGCCCACCAGCGATCCCCGCACACTAATACTATCCTATACACACACACACACACACCATTTTACATTCATACCAAGCCAATTAACTTGCAAACCTGCACATCTTTGGAGTGCGGGAGGAAACCGAAGATCTCGGAGGAAACCCACGCAGCTCACTGGAAAACAGAAAATAGGTGCATTTGGACCTTCGAGCCAGCACCGCCATTCAATATGATACAATACAATACAATACAATACAATACAATATATCTTTATTGTCATTGTACAGGGGTACAATGAGATTGGGAAGGCGCCTCCCATACAATACAATTAATTAATTAGCTAGTCAGTATTAATTTAAACAACACAATGAAACAAATTGGAACAGTTTTAAAACAGAATGTTTTCATGGCTGATCACCCACAATCAGTACCCCATTCCTGCTTTCTCCCCATATCCCTTGATTCCGTTAGCCCTAAGAGCTAAATCTAACCTAATTGTATGCAGTAGGTTTGATCAGAGATGCAGCATGTAAAATGGCCCTTTGGCCCACCAGGTCCACACCGACCAGCGATCGGCCCGTAACACGAGCGCTATCCTACACACGTTAGGGACAATTACAATTTTTTATTTACCGAAGCCAAATTAGCCTTCAAGCCTGTACGTCTTTGGAGTGTGAGGGGAAACCCTTGCAGGTCACGGGGAGAACGTGCAAACTCTGTACAGACAGCGCCCATGGGCAGGATTTAACCTGGGTCTCTGGCGCTGTAAGGCAGCAACTCTACCGCTGCACCACCCATTTAGGTGCCTACTCCTGCACCTATTGTCTATTGTCTATATCGTGCTGAACATCGGCTTCACATAACATAAAGTAGTTTAGTTTTAGTTTAGGGATGCAGCATGGAAACAGGCCCTTCGGCCCACCGAGGCCGTGCCGACCATCTGTTCACTCTGGTTCTATATTTTCCCACTTTGGCAACCATTCCTGAAACAGATGGGGGCAGGGAATTTACACAGACCCATGAATCTACAAGTCTGCATGTTTTTGGAATGTGGGAGGAAACCTTCTTCTTGCGTGTGGCGCGCACAGCCTAAAGTTGTAGGCCAAGGGTGGACATCCAGGCCGGGCCAGGGCAACATCAGGTGCTGGGCGGATGGCCTTGATGCCACCAGGGAGAAGCCTCAGTGAGCCGTCATTCACGAGGGATGTGTGGGATGGTCTGGTCTGGATCTCCGCAGTCGCAATCAGGGCTGTCTGTCTGCCATCCCCCACTTGTACAGGTGATGGGCTGTTCTTGCATGGAGGGTGGGGATCCTGTTCAGGGTCAATCATTGCTTGCGACGGAGGTCAAACCCCGGTGGTCTCACTGTGGGGTGTGTGATCACCTCTCTGTTGTTGGCGTTGGCATCTTTCCAGGCTCTGCGCCACTCAGTCTTGGGGGTCAAAGTCCTCCAGGGATTTGGCTGAAGACCAGAAGGGTTTGCGGGACTTCAGGCGCGTGTTGGGCAGATGGGTCAAGTCAGCGTGGATGGGAAGGTCAGGGTTGGCCTCGATGGGGTGCACCAATCTGTCAACATCCTCTGCTGGGAGGGGCGATGTGAGAGAGGACGTGGAGCCACTGTAAAGGTGTTGACTTAAGCGTCCCTGTGATGATCCGCATTGCAGAGTTAAGGACAGTGTTTAGACCCGGTAGAAGCTGCACAGATCAAGTCCTTGCCCTCACTACCAATACAGGGGCTGGCTTCCAACGCGCCCTGAAAACTGGGGAGGAAACCGGAGCACCCAGAGGAAACCCACGAGGTCACCCGGAGATCGTGCAAACTCCACACAGACAGCAAGCCGAGGTCTCGATTAAACCAGGGACTCTGGCATTGTGAGGCAGCGGCTCCACGAACTGCTTCATTGTGGTGCACACTGGGGTTAATCAGTCACTGCGTTTCACGTGTTGTACAAACTATCAGGACTCTTGTCATGGTGCAGAGTTGAGTAATCATTGGTGTAACCCAGGAGCAGGGAGAGGGAGTTCAGAGGAAGAACAATGTTGAGCTCATTGATCAACTATATCCTTTATTTTATAAATGTGGGAAAGACAACAGCAGATGCTGGTTCAAATCGAAGGTAGACACCAAATGCTGGAGTAACTCAGCGGGTCGGGCAGCATCTCTGGAGAGAAGGAATGGGTGACGTTTCGGGTCGAGACCATTCTTCAGACTCTGGAGAGAAGGAATGTGTCTACCTTTGTTTTATAAATCTGGTTCCCAATCCTTTAGCTTCGGCTTTGGGTTTCTGACTTACTAAGTGTGCTTTGTTTTGGTCCTTTGTGTCACTTGCATTCAGAATCCGAAAATCTGTCTTTTGACCCGGATAGAAACAAGGAACTACAGATAGACACAAAAAGCTGGAGTAACTCAGCGGGTCAGACAGCGTCTCTGGAGAGAAGGAATCGGTGATGTTTTGAGTCAACAACCTTTTTCACCTATTCCTTTCCTCCAGAGATGCTGCCTGGCCCGTTGAGTTACTCCAGTCTATCTGCGGTGTGCAGAGAGGATTTACGAGGATGTTGCCAGGATTCGAGGGTGTGAGGTTTCGGGAGAGGTTGAGGAGGCTAGGATTCTATTCCTTGGAGCACAAGGAGAGGATGAGGATGAGGGGTGACCTTGGAGAAGTGTAGATCGGCATAGATCAGGTAAAGGCCATAGTCTCTTGCCCAGAGTAAGGGGAATCGAGAGCCAGAGGACATAAATAGGTTTATAGTGAGGGGGCAAAGATTTAATAGGAACCCGAGGGGTAACTTTTTTTACATAAAGGGTGGTGAGTGTGGACTATCGCAACGTTTAAGAAACATGTAGACAGGTACATGGATAGGACAGGTTTAGAGGGATATGGGGCAAACGCAGGCAGGTGGGACTAGTGTAGCTGGGACATGTTGGTCGGTGTTGGGCCGATGGGCCTGTTTCCATGTTGTATCACTCTATGACTAGGTGTCGTGCCCGTAATAGTTGGAATCCGGTCAAGACTCTCAACGAACGAAAGGTAACTTGATGGTCCCCAGGTGTATTGGACTTTGGCCTTTCTAGGGTGGCAGAGTGGAAATGAGTGGGGCCATTCTGTAGGGAAATCAGAGAACCCATAGATTTATCTTCAAAGTTGTTTCCGCTGCTGAGTCGAACATTTAGTACAGGGTAATTTTTCAACACAACAAACAGCGTTAAATTGTTGTGTAGGAAAAAAAACTGCAGATGCTGGTTTAAATCGAAGGTAGACACAAAATGCTGGAGTAACTCAGCGGGACAGGCAGCATCTCTGGAGAGAAGGACTTGTCGGGTCGTGACCCTTCAAATTGTTGTGCAATGGTCTGTGCATGATTCCGTTGTGAAAATGATCAAATTATCCAGCCACAAATTTATCAAAATTCCCTGGTGTTCTGGGTGATGCCGGCCGCATCTGGTGTAGATGAGTTTTAAAAAAAGTTATTTATTTATAACTTCAATTTATTGAAGGCAGACACAAAGTGTTGGAGTAACTCAGCTGGACAGGCAGCATCTCGGGAGAGAAGGAATGGGTGACGTTTCAGGTCGAGACCCTTCGTCAGAGAGTCAGGGGAGAGGGAGTCTTCTAGGGAAGGGTAAGGTGTGAGAACGACAGATCAAAGGAGACGTAGATCAAGGAAAATGTAGAACATGTAGAATGGTTCATTGTTAGCTGAGGGGAAGGTGACAAAGAAGCATACAGTCGGTAAAATTAATCAGGAAGACAGTGAAACTAGTTGGAGAACTGGGGTGGGGAGGGACGGAGAGAGAGAGAGAGAGGGGAAGCTCTCTCTATAGTTTTACTTGAAGTTGGAGAAGTCAATATTCATACTTTGAGGAATTTGAATCTGAAGAAGGGTCTCGACCCGATACTTCACCCATTCCTTCTCTCCAGAGGTGCTGCCTGACCCGCTGAGTTACTCCAGCACTTTGTGTCTATGTTCAATGTTCATACCGCTGGGGTGTGAGCTGCCCAAGTGAAATATGAGGTACTGTTCCTCCAATTTGCGCTGGGCCTCACTCTGACAATTTATTGTAATTCAGCAAACCTGCTTATGAATATTAGAGAGTAAATCTTTATTTTTTTTTACACTGCCTGACTCCTTACCTAAACTAGTACACGTCCACAACCGATTATCATATCATATCATATCATATCTATACAGCCGGAAACAGGCCTATTCGGCCCTCCAAGTCCGTGCCGCCCAGCGATCCCCGTACATTAACACTATCCTACACCCACTAGGGCCAATTTTTACATTTACCCAGCCAATTAACCTACATACCTGTACGTCTTTGGCAACTGGTGGTTCGGCCCCTCCTTTAGTCCGGACAAAATGACTAGAAATTTGATTAGTACGGGGTTACGGGGAGAAGGCAGGAGAACGGGGTCAGGAGGGAGAGATAGATCAGCCATGATTGAATGGCGGAGTAGACTTGATGGGCCGAATGGCCTAATTCTGCGCCTATCACTTATGACTTTATGAAATCCCCCCCCCCTCCCTCCCCGGTAGTCCCCCCGGGTGAGGCGGCCGATCTCGACCTCATCGGGACATCCGTGCGGCAGATTGGCGGGTCGAATTTGCTGGTGAGGTGAAACATCACCTATCCACGTTCACCAGAGATGCTGCCTGACCCGCTGAGTTACTCCAGCACTCTGTGAAACGTCACCTATCGATGTTCTCCACAGATGCTGCCTGACCCGCTGAGTTACTCCAGCACTCTGTGTCCTCCTTCGGTTTGGTAGCCTAATGGGTCACTGTGAGTCGCCCACACGTGGGCGTGGGTAAATGATGAAATGTGGAGAGAATAACGTGGGATACTCATAGAATGGGAGCTTATTGGCCAGCACAGACTCGATGGGCCAAAGGGCATGTGTCTGTGCCGTGTGACTCAGTAACTGTGGTTTATCCCAATACTGATGTATTGAAAATTATCAGGCAGTTCATAAGTTCTAGGAGCAGAATTAGTCCATTCGGCCCATCAAGTCTACTCCGCCATTCAATCATGGCTGATCTATCTCTCCCTCCTAACACCATTCTCCTGCCTTCTCCCCATAACCACTGACATCCGTACTAATCAAGAATCTGTCTTGGCCCCCACAGCCTTCTGCGGCAAATAATTCCACAGATTCACCACCCTCTGAATAAAGAAATTCCTCCTCATCTCCTTTGTAAAGGAACGTCCTTTAATTCTGAGGCTGTGGCCTCTGGTCCAGGACTCTCCCACTATTGGAAACATCCTCTCCACATCCACTCTATCCAGGCCGCTCACTATTCAGCTGTATTTTAGTTTCTCTTTTCAAACAAAAGATATGCCCTTTCTGAATGTCGGAACGTTGAATGCATTGGTCCCTTACTGCATATGTATGTACTAATTATAAATGAGTGCGCCATTATTTACATTTTGCAGAATGTGCAACGATCATGCAGATTTTTATTTCCATCTCTCTTTTTGAATAAGCTCTTTATTTTTGTGCAGAAATTCTACTGCAACCCTAAGAGACTGCACAGAAGATCTATTATGTATTAGAATGCTAAAGAAAAACCTTTGGGGTATTATTCCACATAGAGATGTCATTAAATGTTAATATTTCTATGTGTTTCCAGTCCTGTCCATACCTACCTTTTCTGAATGGCCATCTACTTGCACACAGACACACATAGACACACACACGCACACACACACACACACACAGACACGCACAGGCACACGCACAGACGCACGCACAGACACACACGCACACATACACGCGCACACGCACAGACACGCACACGCACACGCACAGACGCACACAGACACACGTGCACAGACACGCATACAGACACACGCACACAGACACGCGCACACGCACAGACACGCACACGCACAGACACACGCACACGCACAGACACACGCGCACAGACACACTCGCACAGACACGCATACAGACGCACGCACACAGGCACAGACACAGACACACACGCACACAGACACAGGCACACACGGACGCACACACACACACACGCACAGACACACATGCACAGACACGCACACGCACAGACATGCACACGCTCAGACATGCACACGCTCAGACATGCACACGCACAGACATGCACACGCACAGGCACAGACACGTGCGCACAGACATGCGCACACAGACACAGACACGCACTGACGTGCACAGACTCGCGCGCCTGCACACGCGCACGCACACACGCACGCACACACTCACACAGACATGCGCACACAGACACATGGAATCTCCTCATGGTATGCCTATTTTGAAGACGTTCTCCTCCCTCCAATGGGAGCTCTGCACCACTGTCTCTCTCTGCTCCCCCTCTCTGATTCCTGCTAACTGGCTCTTTGCCCATTCACAGCCTCACAATTAAAGGACGTTCCTTTAGGAAGGAGATGAGGAGGAATTTCTTTAGTCAGAGGGTGGTGAATCTGTGGAAATCTTTGCCACAGACGGCTGTGGAGGCCAAGTCAGTGGATATTTTTAAAGTGCAGATGGACAGATTCTCGATTGGTGCGGGTGTCAGGGGTTATGGGGAGAAGGCAGGAGAATGGGGTCAGGTGGGAGTGGTAGATCAGCCGTGATTGAATGGAGGGGTAGACTCAATGGGCCGAATGGCCTAATTCTGCCATTTTGATCTTATGACCATCAGACAAAACATGTAGGAAGGAACTGCAGATGCTGGTTTAATCTGAAGACAGACACAAAAAGCTGGAGTAACTCAGCGGGTCAGACAGCATCTCTGGAGAGAAGTAATAGGTGACATTTTGGGTGGAGTCTGAAGAGGGGTCTCGACCCACAACGTCACCGATTCCTTTTCTCCGGAGATGCTGCCTGACCCGCTGAGTTACTCCAGCGTTTTGCGTCTATTTTCAATAAATTAAGTCATAAACAAATCTTTTTAAACTATCTACACCAGATGTGACCGGCTTTTTGTGCCCTATCTTATGACGATCAGAGTTTGGTCACCCTGGTACCTGAACACTGAGACGGGGTGTAATAATAAAATAAAGAGTATTTTGAAAATCATCGTTCAGCTGCTAAGGGATGCAAGGTCTACTCATCACTGTGAGTCTGTTACATTTGAGCTGATTGGCAAAGGCTGCAGTGTTACTGCAGGGGTTTGATGCACGATACATTATGTAATAGCCATCACAGGACTGGGCGTTTGTCAGCTTTGTCTTGTTAACCATTGCCAAGCCGATGACAGAAATATATATCTGTGCAGTCAAACCAAAAAGAGCAATCCACAATCTGTTCACAAAATGCTGGAGTAACTCAGCAGGTCAGGCAGCAGGTCAGGCAGCATCTCAGGAGAGAAGGAATGGGTGACGTTTCGGGTCAGTCTGAAGAAATGTCTCGACCCGAAACGTCACCCATTCCTTCTCTCCTGAGATGCTGCCTGACCTGCTGAGTTACTCCAGCATTTTGTGAATAAATGCCTTCGATTTGTACCAGCATCTGCCTCAGAAGGCAGTGGAGGCCAATTCTCTGAATGCATTCAAGAGAGAGCTAGATAGAGCTCTTAAGGATAGCAGAGTCAGGGGGTATGGGGAGAAGGCAGGAACGGGGTACTGATTGAGAATGATCAGCCATGTTCACGTTGAATGGCGGTGCTGGCTCGGGGCCGAATGGCCTCCTCCTGCACATATTGTCTATTGTCTATTGTTATTTTCTTACATTAATCCACAATCTGTGATCTGTGTCGCATGATAAGTTAAACACAAGCACTGAGAGGAAAGAATTGGATTTTGGACCACATCTGGAGTATTGTGTGCGGTTTTGCCCTCTTAATTTGAGGAAGGACATCCTTGTTATTGAGGCAGTGCAGCGTAGGTTCACCAGGTTAATCCCCGGGATGGAGGGACTGTCGTATGAGGAAAGATTGGAAAGACTGAGCTCGTATTCACTGGCATTTAGAAGGATGAGAGGGATCTTACAGAGACGGAGAAAATTGTAAAAGGACTGGACAAGCTAGATGCAGGAAAAATGTTCCCAATGTTGGGGGAGTCCAGAACCAGGGGCCACACAGTCTAAGAATAAAGGGGAGGCCATTTAAAACTGAGGTTTTAGGGAAACCAATTCCAATTCCTTCCTTACAGTGCTTGCATTTAATTCTCATGCCACAGATCCATAGAAACATAGAAAATAGGTGCAGGAGGAGGCCATTCGGACCTTCGAGCCAGCACCGCCATTCATTGTGATCATGGCTGATCATCCACAATCAGTAACCCATGCCTGACTTCTCCCCGTATCCCTTGATTCTGCTAGCCCCTAGAGATCTACCTAACTCTCTTTTAAATTCATCCAGTGAATTGGTCTCCACTGCCTTCTGTGGCAGAGAACTCCACAAATTCACAACTCTCTGGGTGAAAAAGTTTCTTCTTAGTTTTAAATGGCCTCCCCTTTATTCTTAGACTGTGGCCCCTGGTTCTGGAAAGCAAGGGTTACTTGAAGTTAGAGAAATCAATACTCGTGCCACTGGGCTGTCAGCCACCCAACCTAAATATGAGATGCTCCTTTGCAGGGTCCGCCTTTCAGTGCCCACGGTCGCTGGCTTTGATTTGTCCTTTTGCACGCCATTCATTAATTTATTCTATGTGTCTTTTGGTATCTCTCGTTATACCTCTCCCCTGACTCACCGTCTGGAGAAAGGTCTCGACCCAAAATGTCACCTGTTCCTCCTCTCCAGAGATGCTGCCTGCCAACCCTGAGATACTCCGGCTTTTTGTGTCTATCTTCTGTGTAAACCAGCATCCTCAGTTCCTTCCTGCACACTCAGTAAAGTGCCGATGGGCTTGGCATTTCTGCTTTTATGTCGAGTGGTTCTCATTTACTGATGAACAAATTTTGATGCCAAGCAATAGAGAATAAGAGGAAAGCTTGGCAGGAAAGATAAGGCCATTAGATTGTGCTGGCAGTTCATCTGCAGTCTACGTATAATCCATTCTGCTGTGAGTTCATCAGTCCAGAAGTGATAGGAGCAGAAATAGACCATTCGGCCCATCAGGTCTAATCCGCCATTCAATCAAGGCTGATCTATCTCTCCCTCCCTACCCCATTCTCCCGCCTTCTCCCCCTAACCCCTGCCACCCGCACTAACCAAGAATCTATCTCTGCCTTAAAAATATCCACTGACTTGGCCTCCGCAGTCTTCTGTGGCAATGAGTTCCACAGATTCACCACCCTCTGAAAGATATGCAATAATTCGCACTGATAAAATGATGATGCTTCCATTATCATCGTGACTGTTTTTGCGTATCTTTCATCCATTTGTTCTATATCTCTCCATATCACCGTTCATATCTCTCGGTTCCCTTTCCCCCCCTGGTTCAGTCTGAAGAAGGGTCTCGACCCAAACCATCACCTATTCCTTTTCTCCAGAGATGCTGCCTGACCGGCTGGGTTTACTCCAGCACTCTGTGAAATGTAAGCACACCGGGCAGATTCAATGAGCAGCTGCATCTATCTATTCACGACTTAAAAAGACCATCTGCTCGACAAAATCTACTCAAACCTGGTAAATAACATGGATGGTGCAATCTCTTCCCTTAGCCGCCCCCTCTGGGAGCTGAGGATGACTTGTTTTCACTGCAGGTGTGTGCTTTCCGATGAAGCGCGGACTATCACAGGTGCAGTGAAGGTGCTTTGCAGGGGCGGTAGAGTTGCCAGGGACCGAGCCCCAATACGAGGTGCTGTTCCTCCAATTTGCGCTGGGCCTCACTCTTGACAGTGGAGGAGGCCCAGGACAGAAAGGTCAGTGTGGGAATGGGAGGGGGAGTTATCGTGTTTAGCAACCTGAACAAATCTGGCTGCGGCTGCCATTAATTTTATTTTCAGCTGAGTCACTTTGGCAAATCCTATGCTGGAGGAATGGAACCTTGCAGTAATTCAGGCCTTTCTAGTTGCTCTGATTTGACCCCTTTCCCCACAAGCTGCAGTTACTTGTAGGTCCGGCCCCAGCCCCAAAATCACGGTGGCGCAGCGGTAGAGTTGCCGCCTCACAGCGCCAGAGACCCGGGTTCCATCCCGACTACGGGCGTTGTCTGTACTGAGTTTGTACGTTCTCCCCCTGACCTGCATGGGTTTTCTCCGCGATCTCCGGTTTCCTCCCACACTCCAAAGACGTGCAGGTTTGTAGGTTAATTGGCTTGGTAAAATAGTAAAATTGTCCCTCGTGTGTGTATATAGGATGGCGTTAATGTGCGGGAATCACCGGTCTGTGCGGACTCGGTGGGCCGAAGGAGCTGTTTCCACGCTGTATCTCTTGACTAAACTAGGACGGTTTCACAGGTCTGAAACCACCCACCTGCCTGCACCTGTCACAGGTGTGGTGAAGGTGCCGTGCAGGGCAGGTAGGTGGGTAGTTTCGGAGAGTACATCCCTCTTGTTGCCATTTCTGCTAGGTTTGTACAGTAATCAGGGTTTAAAACCATTCTTCTGGCACAGAAGGAAGGACAGGATTTCCCTCTCCTTAACAAGGATATCTTATATCATAATCACTGTTGCAAAGTACAGGAAAGATCAAAACTGCCATATAGCGGTGCACAAACATCAATCAATCATCTTACGCAGAGGATATTTATTTCACAAAATGCTGGAGTAACTCAGCAGGTCAGGCAGCATCTCAGGAGAGAAGGAATGGGTGGTGAATCTGTGGAACTCATTGCCACAGAGGGCTGTGGAGGCCATGTCAATGGATGTTCTTAAGGCAGAGATAGACAAATCCTTGATCAGAACGGGTGTTAAGGGTTATGGGGAGAAGGCAGGAAGATGGGATTGGGAGGCAGAGATCAGCCATCATTGAATGGCGGAGTGGACACAATGGGCCGAACGGCCTAATTCTACTCCTGTAACTTGTGAATCAGATCACAACGTTGTCATTCTTATCCACGACGCACTTGACCATCCCACGGCGACACAGCGTTCACGGAAGTTCTCCAGAGTCCCTGTGAACAACGCGTGTTACCTCTCCAAAGACATGTGGGCACGGACGTAGGCCCGGAAGAGGGGCTGGCAGTTGACATACTGTATGATGAAAGAATGGGTCGACTGATTCATATTCAGTGGAATTTAGAAGGATGGGAGGGGATTTTAGAGAGTTCCAGGACATAGAGTCCCAGCCTACGCAACCTCTCACTGTAGCTCACACCCTCTAGCCCTTGCAACATCCTCGTAAATCTTCTCTGCACTCTTTCCAGCTTGACAACATATTTCCTATAACACGGTGCCCAAAACTGAACACAATATTCTAAGTGTGGCCTCAACAACGTCTTATATAACTGCAACATTTTTTTAGTTTAGTTTACTGTCGCGTGTACTGAGGTACAGTGAAAAGCTTTTGTTGCGTGCTAACCAGTCAGCGGAAAGACAATACATGTTTACAATCGGGCCATTTACAGTGTACAGATGCACGATAAGGGAATAATGTTTAGTGCGAGGTAACGCCAGCAAAGTCCGATCAAGGATAGTCCGAGGGTCGCCAATGAGGTAGATAGAAGTGGACGTGACCACCCAACTTGTTCTACTCTTGTTCTCCCAACTTCTAGGTTAATTGGCTGGGTAAATGTAAAAATTGTCCCTAGTGGGTGTAGGATAGTGTTAATGTGCGGGGATCACTGGGCGGCACGGACTTGGAGGGCCGAAAAGGCCTGTTTCCGGCTGTATATATATGATATGATATGATATACTCCAGCAAATAGACACAAAAAGCTGGAGTAACTCAGCGGGACAGGCAGCATCTCTGGAGAGAAGGAATGGGTGACGTTTCAGGTCGAGACCCTTCTTCTGACTGAAATTCACGGGACTGCACTTTGTGTCTTTTTAAAAAATAAAACCAGCACCTACATATCATATCATATCATATATATACAGCCGGAAACAGGCCTTTTCGGCCCACCAAGTCCGTGCCGCCCAGCGATCCCCGCACATTAACACTATCCTACACCCACTAGGGACAATTTTTACATTTACCCAGCCAATTAACCTACATACCTGTACGTCTTTGGAGTGTGGGAGGAAACCGAAGATCTCGGAGAAAACCCACGCAGGTCACGGGGAGAACGTACAAACTCCTTACAGTGCAGCACCCGTAGTCAGGATCGAACCTGAGTCTCCGGCGCTGCATTCGCTGTAAAGCAGCAACTCTACCGCTGCGCTAATGTGCCGCCCTGTATCAGTTCCTTGATTCTCCATTATTCCACCTGCCAACAGTAGATCTTAGGACTGGTAGGTGTGTATGACGCAGATGTCCTTTGCTTGTTTCTCATTTGTCTATTGCTGCTGGGAGGGAACACAGTGCCAGCTCGAAGTCAACTTCACCAAGTAGAGGATGATTTAACAGCCTTCCCCTCTTGCCAACTAGGTATTGTTGGCCAAAGACACCTCAGGGGTCAGGAGTGTTTTATAGTCATGTGTCCCAGGTAGAACAATGACATTCTTGGGTGCAGCAGCACAACACAATATGGAAACATATTGCACTGTAAACAATATACTCAACGAGAGAGGGAAAAAAAGCCCAGTGTGTGTACATGCACATACACACACACACACACGTATGTGCACACACTTAAGACCAGTGATCCCCGCACGCTAACACTATCCCACACACATTGGGGACAATTTACACTTATACCAATCCGATTAACCTGCAAACCTGTACGTCTTTGAAGTGTGGGAGGAATGCGAAGATCTCGGAGAAAGCCCACGCAGGTCACGGGGAGAAGGTACAAACTCGGTACAGACGGCACCCGTAGTCAGGATGGAACCTGAGTCTCTGGCGCTGTGTAAGGCAGCAACTCTACCGCCGTGCCACACGTGCTCTTTGTATTGAAATCAAAGTTGATGACCATGAAGGGGCAAGATGGGAATGAGCATTGATTAGTACAGGCATCAGGGGTTATGGGGAGAAGGCAGGAGAATGG
The DNA here is from genome assembly GCF_053455715.1 of Rhinoraja longicauda. Classification (NCBI taxonomy): domain Eukaryota; kingdom Metazoa; phylum Chordata; class Chondrichthyes; order Rajiformes; family Arhynchobatidae; genus Rhinoraja; species Rhinoraja longicauda. Next base: position 27,964,349 of record NC_135983.1, on the reverse strand, counting down.
GGTTGAGAGGGAGAGATAGATCAGCCATGGTTGAATGGACTTGATGGGCCGAGTGGCCTAATTCTACTCCTATCTTTCATGAACACAAAATAAAATCGCAAAGCAATAATTCAAACAAGGAAGAACTGCGCTTCACACCTTGTGTTGGGAGAGTGTAGACATTACCCGAGAAGATTATTCTGCTCTTATCACTTGTGAGCTTGTGAACATATTGTGTGTCTTGAGGGATAAGGTGTATAAGAAAATAATTGCAGATGCTGGTACAAATCGATTTATTCACAAAATGCTGGAGTAACTCAGCTGGTCAGGCAGCATCTCGGGAGAGAAGGAATGGGTGACGTTTCGGGTCGAGACCCTTCTTAGGACAGATTGTCTGTCGATGGGTCTCGACCCGAAACGTCACCCATTCCTTCTCTCCACAGAAGCTGCCTGTCCCGCTGAGTTACTCCAGCATTTTGTGTCTATCTTCGGTGTAAACCAGCACCTGCAGTTCCTTCCTACACAATAACTTTAAATAAAAGTCGTCCTCAAATTCACTCCACTTTTTCCGTGGGTGGGTAATGTCAGGACGTTTTTAATTAAAATGGAAAATGGAAAATTAAATTAACAACAAAATCCTTGTGGTTTGGCATTTATATGGTGCCCTTGTTCGGTGATGATTCAGTGCTGTCTTTTAATATAATGGGCTTCTGTGTGGAATTCTGCTAACATTTTCACAAATTAATCAGTGCCTTGAATTTTATGGTAGACACAAAATGCTGGAGTAACTCAGCGGGTCAGGCAGCATCTCTGGAGAGAAGGAATGGGTGACGTTTGAATTTTATGATGCTGGAAAGTAGACCCTGAATTTGATACAGAATGTTTGAGTGTCTCTATATTGTTGTTTTACCCGGCAAATAAAGATACTTTAAAATACTCACAAGTTATAAAAATAGAATTAGGCCATTTGGCCCATCGAGTCCACTCTGCCATTCAATCATGGCTGATCTCTGCCTCCTAATCCCATTTTCCTGCCTTCTCCCCATAACCCTTGACACCCGCTCTAATCAAGAATTTGTCTATCTCTGCCTTAAAAATATCCACTGACGGCCTCCACAGCCTTCTGTGGCAATAAATTCCACAGATTCAACACCCTCTGACTAAAGAAATTGCAACTCATCTCCTTCCTAAAGGAACACCATTTAATTCTGAGGCTGTGACCTCTGGTCATAGACTTTTCCACTAGTGGAAACATCCTCTCCACATCCACTCTATCCATGCCTTTCACTATTTGGTGAGTTTCAATGAGGCCCCCCCCCCTCATCCTTCTAAACTCCAGTGAGTACAGGCCCAGTCAAACGGCCCAGTCTAAACCCCAGTGAGTACAGGCCCAGTCTAAACTCCAGTGAGTACAGGCCCAGTTAAACAGCCCAGTCTAAACTCCAGTGAGTACAGGCCCAGTCTAAACTCCAGTGAGTACAGGCCCAGTCTAAACTCCAGTGAGTACAGGCCCAGTGCCATCAAACGCTGGATGTTGGCATGGACAGCTTCATTTCCGGAGGGGTTACAACAGGAATTGAACATTGCACAATGAATGAACATCTTCACTGTTTTCCGATTTTACTGAAAGCCTGTCACACACCCAACTCTCAGCCGCTCCATCTAGAAAGTGAAACTTGCACTTTAGCTCCCTAAGTTGTTCCACCCATTCTTCAAGTGCCAAGTATCATTGGTGAATTAAAGTCCATGTCTTGGATTTAAAGTGAATTATTGACTACAAATTGGTCACAATTTAGAGTCACAGAGTCACGCAGCATGGAAACAGGCCCTACGGCCAAACTTGTCCACACTGAACGTGTAATTCATTTATTAGCCAAGTACGTAAACATACAAGGAATGTGCTTTACCAACAGTCATACATTTGTGGCAGTGAATTCCAAATCCCTCTCACTTTGAGTTTGCAGAGGGCGGCATATTGGCACAGCGGGTAGAACTGCTGCCTCACAGCGCCAGAAACCCGGGTCCAATCCTGACTAAGGGGTGCTGCCCGTACGGAGTTTGTACGTTCTCCCCGTGACCTACGTGGGTTTTCTTCGAGATCTTTGGTTTCCTCCCACATTTCAAAGTCGTGCATGTTTGTTGGTTAATTGGCTTCGGAAAAATTGTATATTGTTCCGAGAGTGTGTGTAGGATGGTGTTAGTGTGCGAGGATCGCTGGTCGGCACGAACTCTGTGGGCTGAAGGGCCTGTTTCCACGCTGTATCTCTAAACTAAACTCTAAACTAAAGTCTCCTCAATCTTCGAAGCAGATAGAAACATAGAAAATAGGCGCAGGAGGAGGCCATTCGGCCCTTCGAGCCAGCACCGCCATTCATTGTGATAATGGCTGATCATCCACAATCAGTAACCCGTGCCTGCCTTCTCCCCATATCCCTTGATTCCACTAGCTCCTAGAGCTCTATCTAACTCACTCTTAAATCCACCCAGTGATTTGGTCCCCACTGCCCTCTGTGGCAGAGAATTCCACAAATTCACAACTCTCTGGGTGAAAAAGTTCCTTCTCACCTCAGTTTTAAATGGCCTCCCTTTTATTCTAAGACTGTGGCCTCGGGTTCTGGACTCCCCCAACATTGGGAACATTTTTCCTGCTATTATGCTAGATAGAGGCATTTATGACCAGAGATCTTTAAACACAATATAAATGAAAACAGGTTTGCACAAAGCTGCCATTTCATGTTACCCCAGCATCCTTGCATTGTCAAGACAAATTGTTCTCAATTTTAGAGAGTTAATTGTCATGTTTTAAAACCCTTGTCTGTTGTTTATTTCAAATTGTTACTGTCACAAGCTGCTGCTTTACATGCAGTAATAATCTTTTGTGTATTGGAGATTTTTAGCGGAGTGTTCATTCATTTCAACAGGGTTAGTTAGTGTTGTCTACACAGCTCAACTTGTAAATAACAAGTCACTAGAGTTTGATGTGCTCATTACATAGAAAATAGGTACAGGAGTAGGCTATTCGGCCCTTCGAGCCAGCACCGCCATTCAATATGATCATGGCTGATCATCCAAAATCAGTACCCTGTTCCTGCTTTCACCCCATATCCCTTGATTCCATTCGCCCTGAGGCCAATTCTCTGAATGCATTCAAGAGAGAACTAGATAGAGCTCTTAAGGATAGCGGAGTCAGGGGGTATGGGGAGAAGGCAGGAACGGGGTACTGATTGAGAATGATCAGCCATGATCACATTGAATGGCGGTGCTGGCTCGAAGGGCCGAATGGCCTCCTCCTGCACTTATTGTCTATTGTCTATTGCCCTAAGAGCCACATCAAACTCTCTCTTGAAAACATCCAGTGAATTGGCCTCCACTACCTTTTGTGGCAGAGAATTCCACAGTTTCACAACTCTCTGGGTGAAAATGTTTTTCCTCATCTCAGTCCTAAATGGCCCACCCCTTATTCTTAAACTGTGACCCTTGGTTCTGGACTCCCCCAACATCGGGAACATTTTTCAAAGCTTTTTCAAAATTACAAAGCTTTTTATACTCTACAAAGGCGATTGGATTTCTGTCAAACTGAAGGAGTGAATTAGAGCTATTGTTTCTGACTTGCGTAATCTCCCCGTCACTCTGGGTCTGTCCGTTGGCCAAGTCAATGGATATCTTTAAGGCGGAGGTAGATAGATTCTTGATTAGTTTGAATGCCAAAGGTTCTGGGGAGAAGGCCGGAGAATGGGGTTAGGAGGGAGAGATAGATCAGCCATGATTGAATGGCGGGGTAGACTTGATGGGCTGAACGGCCTAATTCTGCTCCAATCACTTATGAACTACTTTCTCTAACTTCTAATCTTATTGGTTAATGTCCCAATGAAGCTATCTCCGTGTGACCGCGTGGGTTTTCTCCGGGTGCTCCGGTTTCCTCCCACATTCCAAAGATGTACAAGTGTGTTGGTAAAATTGTAAATTGCTCCTAGTGTGTTGGATAGTGTTTGTGTGCGGGGACCGCTGGTTTGGCTAAACTAAACTTGTTTGTCGGAGAGCACCCATGTCTTTGCCCTTGATTAAACTAATGTTTAGGTTTTTTTCCACAATTTTAGTAATAGTTTAGAGACACAGGCCCTTCGGCCCACCGACTCCACGCCGACCAGCAATCCCCGCACACTAACACTATCCTACACACACACTAGGGACAATTTACAATTTTACAGAAGCCAATTAACCTACAAACCTGTAGGTCTTTGGAGTGCGGGATGAAACCGGAGCACCCGGAGAAAACCCACGCAGGTCACGGGGAGAACGTGCAAACTCCGTACAGACAGCGCCCGTAGTCAGGATGGAACCCGGGTCACTGGCGCCGTGAGGCAGCAACTCTACCGCTGCGCCACCGTACATTACTGGATCATTTGTAAACGAGTCTTTATTTTAGATTATTCGGCCCTTCGAGCCAGCACCACCATTCAATGTGATCATGGCTGATCATTCTCAATCAGTACCCCGTTCCTGCCTTCTCCCCATACCCCCTGACTCTGCTATCCTTAAGAGCTCTATCTAGCTCTCTCTTGAATGCATTCAGAGAATTGGCCTCCACTGCCTTCTGAGGCAGAGAATTCCACAGATTCACAACTCTCTGACTGAAAAAGTTTTTCCTCATCTCAGTTCTAAATGGCCTACCCCTTATTCTTAAACTGTGGCCTCTTGTTCTGGACTCCCCCAACATTGGGAACATGTTTCCTGCCTCTAACGTGTCCAACCCCTTAATAATCTTATAAGTTTCGATAAGATCTCCTCTCATCCTTCTAAATTCCAGTGTATACAAGCTTGGTCACTCCAGTCTTTCAACATATGATAGTCCCGCCATTCCGGGAATTAACCTAGTAAACCTACGCTGAACGCCCTCAATAGCAAGAATATCCTTCCTCAAATTTGGAGACCAAAACTGCACACAGTACTCCAGGTGCGGTCTCACTAGGGCCCTGTACAACTGCAGAAGGACCTCTGCTCGTATACTCAACTCCTCTTGTTATGCTCCTCTTGAAAGGAGCTGTGGTAAAAAGCAACAGTGACTTTGATTGGTCACAGGCACCCAGCTACCACTGTACGAGGCGATGGTTGTAGGTGAACAGGGCTTAGCGGAGTTGTGTCTGGAACGATGTGTGTAGGAAGGAAGTGCAGATGCTGGTTTACAATGAAGATAGACTCAAAATGGGTCGAGTCTGAAGTCAAGTCAAGTCAAGTCAAGTCAAGTCAAATTTATTTGTCACATACACATACTCGATGTGCAGTGAAATGAAAGTGGCAATGCCTGCGGGTTGTGCACAAAAAGAATTACAGTTACAGCATATAAATAAAGTTAATAAGTTACTAAACATAGCACAAAAAGTGTCGACAAAAATTTAGTCTCTGGGGTTATCAAAGTTGACAGTCCTGATGGCCTGTGGGAAGAAGCTCCGTCTCATCCTCTCCGTTTTCACAGCGTGACAGCGGAGGCGTTTGCCTGACCGTAGCATCTGGAACAGTCCGTTACTGGGGTGGCAGGGGTCCCTCATGATCTTGCTTGCTCTGGATCTGCACCTCCTGATGTATAGGTCCTGCAGGGGGATGAACGGTCTCGATCCGAAACATCACCCATTCCTTCCCTCCAGAGATGCTGCCTGACCCGCTGAGTTACTCCAGCATTTTGTGTCTGGAATGATGATGGACAGTTATCACGCTGAATATGTTTTTTTTTTGAGGTTCATTTAAGTCCAAGTAAAAATAAAGGAAGCATCTTATAAGGAAGGATGTTACCTTATAAGTACATTACGAGGATGGTGCCAGGACTCGAAGGCCTAAGCTATAGGGAGAGGTTGAGCAGGCTAGGACACTGTATCTTAGAGTGCAGGAAATTGAGGGGTGATCTGAAAGAGGTGTATAAACTCATGAGAGGAATAGCTCGGATAGACGCACAGGGCAGGAGAATGGGGTTAGGAGTTAGAGATAGATCAGCTATGATTGAATGGCGGATTAGACTTGATGACCTTATGACCGAAATGATATATTAATGAGGTGAAATGGGGTAAGCCAAGGGTCATTGTGTTGTGGAGCATAATGTGGCCAAACGCAAAATGTTGGAGTAACTCAGCGGGACAGGTAGCATCTCTGGAGAGAAGGAATGGGTCGAAACCCTTCTCGATCCGAAACATCACCCATTCCTTCTCTCCCGAGATGCTGCCTGACCTGCTGAGTTACTCCAGCATTTTGTGAATGAATCCCATCTATACAAGTTGGGCCGAAGAGCCTGTTTCCATAAGGACACAGAGTGCTGGAGTAACTCAGCGGGTCAGGCAGCATCTCTGGAGAACATGGATAGGTGACGTTTCACAGAGTGCTGGAGTAACTCAGCGGGTCAGGCAGCATCTGTGGAGAACATGGTTAGGTGTAGGTTTGGGTTGAGACCCTTCTTCAGACCCATGTTTGCCAGAGATGATGCCTGACCCACTGAGTTGCTCCAGCGCCTTGTGTCTTTTTGTGTACAAGTCAGCATCTACAGTTCTTGGTTTTTACAGAAAAAATAATATGATGTGTTCATCGTAAGAAGACCAGTTGCAGGAGAACACCTGTCTGTTGACTTTACTTCTCCCTATAATCAGTTGGCACATCTTTTATGAGCAAGCACGTACCGTGTGGATGAGAAAGTTGCCACCAGCTGTACAAACGATGAAGCCAGTTCCTGCAATGAAGCGTAGAAATTAAATGCCTGTAAAAGAAAGATTACAGGAATCTAGAGATTCGTTTTTCACTTTGGACTTGGATTGAATGTTTTAAGGAGTGTCATTAAGACTGCGACCTGTAATGAGGTTTACAACAGGGTGCGTTTTGTTTCCCTGGTGTAATGGTGCATTGTTTGATTGCTTGCGGGCAGTTCCATTCATCCATTGCAAGATTGCTCACTGTTGATACCGATGCTTGGGCAGTGTACACCCCAGCGTTAGAATATCAACTTCTCTAACTTCAAGTAACCCTCACTGTCCCTCTCTCTCCATCCCCCCCCCCCCCCAATCTCAGTTCTCCGACCTGTCTGACTGTGCCCCTGATTACATTTTATCTCTGTTTGCTTTGTTGTGAGCTTCTCCTCGCTAACAACGATCTATTGTAGTGTAGGAAAATAACTGCAGATGCTGGTACAAATCGAAGGTATCACAAAATGCTGGAGTAACTCAGCAGGTCAGGCAGCGTCTCAGGAGAGAGGGAATGGGTGACGTTTCGAGACGTCTGAAGAAGGGTCTCGACTCGAAACGTTACCCATTCCTTCTCTCCTGAGATGCTGCCTGACCCGCTGAGTTACACCAGCATTTTATGACCTATTCTACGTTTTCTTTAAGCTCATCTCTTTTGATGTCACATTTTCCCCACTCTTTACCATCCTTATCTCTGTCTCTACATCTGTTCTACATTTTCCTTGATGTACGTCTCATATCATATCATATCATATATATACAGCCGGAAACAGGCCTTTTCGGCCCTCCAAGTCCGTGCCGCCCAGCGATCCCCGTACATTAACACTATCCTACACCCACTAGGGACAATTTTTTTAAATTTTTTATTTTTATTTTTTTAATTTTTTTAATTTTTATTTATTATTATTTTTTTTTTTACATTTACCCAGCCAATTAACCTACATACCTGTACGTCTTTGGAGTGTGGGAGGAAACCGAAGGTCTCGGAGAAAACCCACGCAGGTCACGGGGAGAACGTACAAACTCCTTACAGTGCAGCACCCGTAGTCAGGATCGAACCTGAGTCTCCGGCGCTGCATTCGCTGTAAAGCAGCAACTCTACCGCTGCGCTACCGTGCCGTCTCCTTTGATCTGTCGTTTTCACACCTCGCCCTTCCACATTTCTAGGCTCCCTCTCCCTTGACTCTCAGTCTGACGAAGGGTCTCGACTCGTTCCTTCTCTCCTGAGATGCTGCCTGACCCGCTGAGTTACTCCAATTTTTTGTGATACCTATAGCCTGAGTTGGGTGTATTCATTGTTTGTCAAACTCCTCCATTAAACTGCTAACATTTCAATGACCATAACAACAGCAACAGTAGCTGAGTTGTAGGTTGTCTGAATTGTCTCTTTGTCCCTTGCTAAATGTCTGATAAGATATCAGTCCTGCCTTAATTTGTATATACAAACATGTGCAGTGAGCAGCCAGCTGGGGTTTAGGTTCCCAAACACTGGTCTAGTTTGCACAAAGAGCTTTTTGGAATCCTAAAGTAAAAACAAATTCCTTCACTGATTCAGCCCCAACAAGGGCGACTTTAATTTCATGCAAAAATTTAATAATATCCATGATAAATTCACTGGGACAATGATCATACTAAAAAAATGCTCTTATGGCATTGTAAATCAATGTTGTCTCAACTAAAACCTGGTGGTGTTGGATGACATTAGTTTAGTTTAGAGATACAGCACGGAAACAGGCCCTTCGGCCCAACGGGTCCGCGCCGACCAGCTATCCCCGCATACTAACACTATCCTACACCCACACTCGGGACAATTTACATTTACACCAAGCCAATTAACCTACAAACCTGCACGTCTTTGGAGTGTGGGAGGAAACCGGAGATCCTGGAGAAAACCCACGCAGGTCACGGGGAGAACATACAAACTCCGCACAGACAGCGCCTGTAGTCGGGATCGAATGCTGGTCTCTGATGCTGCAAGTCAGCAACTCTACCGCTGTGCCACCGTGAAAGAAAGGTTGAGTATTGACAGTCATAAAAACTCAAAGGTCACTCGGCGAAATGTCCGTATTTTTTTATTTCTGTGTGTTCAGGTCTGACAAGCAGCAATATCATAAGTTCATAAGTGACAGGAGTAGAATCAGGCCATTCGGCCCATCGAGTCTACTCTGCCATTCAATCATGGTTGATCTATCTCTCCTTCCTAACCCCATTCTCCTGCCTTCTCCCCATAACCCCTGACACCTTAGGTACAGCCTAGAAATGTAGGAGATTTTGGCAGTGGAGGCCAATTCACTGGATGAATTTAAAAGAGAGTTAGATAGAGCTCTAGGGGCTAGTGGAATCAAGGGATATGGGGAGAAGGCAGGCACGGGTTACTGAGAATATGGATGATCAGCCATGATCATAATGAATGGCAGTGCTGGATCGAAGGGCCGAAGGGCCTCCTGCACCTATTTTCTATATGAGCAGTTCAGCTCTTAAAGCCTTCTGTGCCATTTATCATGATTACTGCTGCTCATCAACCTCAACACACCATTCGCACTCTCCTTCCCGGAGCACTGATGCCTTTTGCATGGAGAAATATGGCGATCTTCCCCTTAAATATATTAGGCTTTTAGCCAAATTAGTCTTTGCAACTGTCCACAGCAGAGACTCTCACAGCTCACCACCCTCGAGAGTGGAAGGACTGGGTAGAGTGGATGCTGGTTTAAACTGAAGATAGACTCCAAAAGCTGGAGTAAGTCAGCAGGCCAGGCAGCATCTCTGGATAGAAGAAATGTGTGAAGTGCAAGGTGCGACTGACCAGTCTGACACCTCACACTTCCTTATCTCAATGTCTCCCTCCCCCCTTACTTATCAGCCTGAAGAAGGGTCTTGACCTGAAACGTCACCCATTCCTTCTCCCCAGAGATGCTGCCTGTCCCGCTGAGTTACTCCAGAATTTTGTGTCTGTCTTCGGTGTTATGATAAAGAAATATCTTCACTTTTCACGCAAAGGGGAAGGATGTTTGCTTGTCACCTGGACATGTGGTGCTGATGTAACTCGGCAGGTCAGGCAGCATCTTTCACAGCGGTGCATCGGTCTTGGGATCACACCGACCCGAGCCAACAACTGGCCTATCAAGGACCCACCTTGCCTAGAGATAGATTAGAGATACGGAGCAGAAGCATGCCCTTCGGCCCACCGGGTCCGCGCCGACCAGCGATCCCCGCACATTAACACTATCCTATACACACTCGGGACAATTTACATTGACACCAAGCCAATTAACCTACAAACCTGTCACGTCATCTCCATTAAACTTTCCCCATATTAAATGTATTAATCATTCCCAGGTTATGACAGTGCAGAGAGGGAATTCATCGCCACAGGTGGCTGTGGAGGCCAAGTCAGTGGATATGTTTAAGACGGAGATTGACAGATTCTTGATTAGTACGGGTGTCGGGGGTTATGGGGAGAAGGCAGGAGAATGGGGTTGAGAGAGAGAGATAGATCAGTCATGATTGGATGGCGATGGAGACGAAGGGCCGAATGGCCTAATTCTGCTCCAAGAACTTATATAAAGCCTTCAAATGCTATTATCCCTTGGCCTCGAGGTGCAAGCTGAAAAATTGGTTCCACTTACCATTGTGTGTGTTTGTAATGCTTCGAGGTCCAAGTGTTCTGCTAGAGCAGTCTTTCGGAGTGGGACAACAGAGGCCCATTGCCTCGACTTATCCACCAGCTAACACAGTGAAAACATCTGCCTGTAGATTAATAGACCCCACCCTGCGGAACTTTGCTGGGCACAAATTGGCCATTACTTTTGCATTCATTGTACCTTGTAGGGACAACTTAGTGTGGGTTAGTGTAGTTATAGACAATAGACAATCGGTGCAGGAGTAGGCCATTCAGCTCTTCGAGCCAGCACCGCCATTCAATGTGATCATGGCTGATCATTCTCAATCAGTACCCCGTTCCTGCTTTCTCCCCATACCCCCTGACTCCGCTATCCTTAAGAGCTCTTGGCCTCCACTGCCCTCTAAGGCAGAGAATTCCACAGATTCACAACTCTCTGAATGAAAAGGTTTTTCCTCATCTCTGTTCTAAATGGCCTACCCCTTATTCTTAAACTGTGGCCCCTGGTTCTGGACTCCCCCAACATTGGGAACATGTTTCCTGCCTCTAATGTGTCCAACCCCTTAATAATCTTATACGTTTCGATAAGATCCCCTCTCATCCTTCTAAATTCCAGTGTATACAAGCCTATATTTGGACGTTCAGCATGGAAACAGGCCCCTTCGGCCCACCGAGTCCACGCCGACCAGCGATCCCCCGTGTGCTACTTCTATACTACACACACACACACTAGGGATAATTAACCTACAGACCTGCACGTCTTTGGAATGTGGGGGGAGCCCGGAGCACCAGGAGAAAACCCACGCGGTCAAGGGGAGAAAGTATGAACTATGTACAGACAGCACCCGGTCGGGATCTCGGTCTCGGGTGCGGTCAGGCAGCAATTATACAGCTGCCCCACCCTGCCCCACAGCGAGTTGTGAAGTTCTTTATGATGCCTTATTGATTTGACAATGCCACATAAAGACTTTTTTTTTTGTGGATTGTTACCTTGCCATTTAAAAACAAACATCCCATGTGGCTTATTCTTAGTGCATTCTTTCCAAACTTTGTCATCCCTTGATATTCTCTTCATGTTTTCCGAATGCTAGGCCTGAACCATGTTATATAATCTTTGATAGCAGCTGTTTAATTGTGCTGAGCTTTCTGTGTTACAAGCACCTTCTACACTGCGTGACTCAGGGCCAGTCACATTAATAGAACACTATGTGCCATCACGTTTGTAGGAAGTCACAGGTATGACATCAAGCTGAAACAACCAACAGACCAGCTGGTATGTTTGTCAGGTTTAGTTTAGTTTAAAGATACAGCACGGAAACAGGCCCTTCGGCCCACCGAGTCCGCGCCGACCAGCGATCCCCACGCACTAGAACTATCCTACACACACTAGGAACAATTTACAATCTTTACTTGAAGCCAGTTAACCTACAAACATGTATCAAGGAACTGCAGGAGCTGGTTTAAACCGAAGATAGACGCAAAAAGCTGGAGTAACTCAGCAGGACACCCCTGGAGAGAAGGAATGGGTGACGTTTCGGGTCGAGACCCTCCTTCAGACTGAGAGTCAGGGGAAAGGGAAATGAGAGATATAGACGGTGATGCAGAGAGATCTAGAACAAATGATGAAAGATATACAAAAATGTAACGGTGATAACGGAACCAGACTGGAGTCAGCATTGTCGGGCCAATGTTGACAGCAACATTGTTGATCCATTGTGAGATGTTTAGTTTAGAGACACAGCGCGGAAACAGGCCCTTCGGACTACCGAGTTCACACAGACACACAAACGCTATCCTACACACACTAGGGACAATTTATAATTTACCAAAGCCAATTAACCTACAAACCTGCACGTCTTTGGGGTGTGGGAGGAAACCGGAACTCCTGGAGAAAACCCACGCAGGTCACGGAGTGAACGTACAAACTCCGTACAGACAGCACCTGCAGTCAGGATGGAACCCGGGTCTCCGGCGCTGTGAGGCAGCAGCTCTACCCGCTGCGCTGCCCCCTTTTTTCTTGTATAGAATAGGCTGTTGTGTGTTTGTGTTTTCATTCACCCTGCCCGTGCCCCATGGAGTTGCGTGCGAAATCGGTGCAGGAGGAGGCCATTCGGCCCTACGAGCCAGCATCGCCATTCAATATGATCATGGCTGATCATCCTAAAATCAGCATCCCGTCCCTGCTTTCTCCCCTTATCCCTAGATTCCGTTAGCCCTAAGAGCTATGTCTACCAACTCTCTCTTGAAAACATCCAGTGAATTGGCCTCCACTGCCTTCTGCGTTGTTTATTCAGAGTGAGGTTGTGAAATCCACAGTGATCTTCAGTTTATATCATCTGGGGAAACAGTGGTCCATGTAGCCTTGTCAGATTGATATTAAATGTAAGCATTTAGCATTTAAAGTGCTTGATAATTGAATAAATAATTAACTAAATGCAATGCCATCACTCAGGCAGGCTGCTCGATCAGCAGTTCCAACATCCATTACCTCTAGCTGCAAGAAAGGAGAAATGGGAAGGAAGGACCTTCATGTTCATAGGTTCTAGGAGTAGAATTAGGCCATTCGGCCCATCAAGTCTACTCCACCATTCAATCATGGCTGATCCACCTCTCCCTCCTAACCCCATTCTCCTGCCCTCTCCCCGTAACCCCTAATGCTTGGTGAGACCGGAGACAGACACAAAATGCTGGAATAACTCAACGGGTCAGGCAGCATCTCTGGAGATGCAGAGATAGATTGATTCTTGATTGGTACGGGTGTCAGAGGTTAGGAGGGAGAGATAGCTCAGCCATGATTGAATGGTGGAATTAGACTCGATGGGCCGAATGGCCTAATTCTACTCCTGTTCCTTATGACCTTATGAGAAAAGGAATGTTTGACATTTTGGGTCTGAAGAAAGGTCCCGAAATGTCACCTGTTCCTTCTCTCCAGAGATGCTGCCTGACCCGCTGAGTTACTCCAGCATTTTGTGTCTACCTTCGATTTAAACCAGCATCTGCAGTTTTTTTTCCTACAGATTTGTCGGTTAATTGTTTTCTGTAAAGTATGCAGAATGCAAAAGCAGGATTATAAGGAAGGCAGGTAATCGATGCTCAGTTTTGGGCCTGGTGGGCTGAGGCATGTTTCCATGCTGTATTTCTAATACTATCATATCATATCATATCATATCATATCATATCATATATATACAGCCGGAAACAGGCCTTTTCGGCCCACCAAGTCCGTGCCGCCCAGCGATCCCCGCACATTAACACTATCCTACACCCACTAGGGACAATTTTTTTTTTTTTAATAACATTTTTACCCAGCCAATTAACCTACATACCTGTACGTCTTTGGAGTGTGGGAGGAAACCGAAGATCTCGGAGAAAACCCACGCAGGTCACGGGGAGAACGTACAAACTCCTTACAGTGCAGCACCCGTAGTCAGGATCGAACCTGAGTCTCCGGCGCTGCATTCGCTGTAAAGCAGCAACTCTACCGCTGCGCTACCGTGCCGCCCAATACTAAAACTGTTTCATGCCATCTTGACTTTTTAAGTTTAGTTTGGTTTAGAGATACAGCGCGGAAACAGGCCCTTCGGCCCACCGAGTCTGCACCGACCAGCGATCCCCACATATTCATACTATCCTACACCCACAAACAAGAGGAACAATTTTACATTTATGCCAAGCCAATTCACTTGCAAACCTGCACGTCTTTGGAGTGTGGGAGGAAACCGGAGAAAACCCACGCAGGTCATGGGGAGAACGTACAAACTCTGTACAGACAGCACCCGTAGTCAGGATGGAACCCGGGTCTCCGGCGCTGTGAGGCAGCAACTCTACCGCTGCGCCACCGTGCCGTCCCATGTAGACTTGCAACTGTAGGACCTGTCCTTCATTGTTTATGGTCGAAAACTGCAACTAAAATATTAGTGCAAATGTTAGGTCAAATATTATCTGCAACTAAAAGATGAATATTTTCTTAATTGTTCCTGATTTTTGTCAGTGATTTATTTTGTTTTGAGTATGGATGCACTATTCTAAATTTCCCGGCCATAATTTATACGATGCCCTTGAAGCACAGTCACTCTGTGTTCTTGGCTTGCTGGTCTAGATGTCATTGAATTAGTTGGATCTTGCGAACTTTTCAGAATTAAATCGCAGGTGCTTGCCCTGTGAGTGAGGACACTCAGTTTGATAAATATGCAAAACTAAAGTGGCAATACAGAATGCACAAGGTGAAAGCCTGGAATATTTTATTGGAGAAAAAATTAATTAAGTGGGAACATGTTCTGTTTAGCTAGGAAGGTGATGGCTGTTTGCCCTTTTGGTTTTTACAAAGGGTTCGTTAGACATAAAAATGCTGGGGTAACTTAGCCGGGACAGGCAGCATCTCTGGAGAGAAGGAATGGGTGATACCCCATTCCTGCTTTTTCTACATATCCCTTGATTCCGTTAGCCCTAAGAGCTATATCTAACTCTCTTGAAAACGTCCAGTGGAGGCCGATTCCCTGGATGCTTTCAAGAGAGAGTTGGATAGAGCTCTTAAAGGCAGCGGAGTCAGGGGATATGGCGAGAAGGCAGGCACGGGTTACTGATTGTGGATGAACAGCCATGATCACAGTGAATGGCGGTGCTGGCTCGAAGGGCCGAATGGCCTCCTCCCGCACCTATTGTCTATATTTCGGGTCGAGATCCTTCTTCAGAATGAGT
This sequence comes from Rhinoraja longicauda, assembly GCF_053455715.1. Classification (NCBI taxonomy): domain Eukaryota; kingdom Metazoa; phylum Chordata; class Chondrichthyes; order Rajiformes; family Arhynchobatidae; genus Rhinoraja; species Rhinoraja longicauda. The sequence goes on along the minus strand of NC_135983.1, from coordinate 27,949,337 downwards.
CTCAAGAAGGGTCTCGACCTGAAACGTCACCCATTCCTTCTCTCCAGAGATGCCACCTGTCCCGCTGAGTTGCTCCAGCATTTTGTGTCTATCTTCGGTGTAAGCCAGCATCTGCAGTTCCTTCCTACACATTTTGATTGAAAAAGGCTTTATCTATTGGATTGAAGGACCCACAATAACCCAGAGACCCGGGTTCGATCCCGACTACGGGCGCTGTCTGTACGGAATTTGTACGTTCTCCCCGTGACTTGCGTGGGTTTTCTCCGAGATCTTCGGTTTCCTCCCACACTCCAAAGATGTACTGGTTTGCAGGTTAATTGGCTTGGTAAATGTAAAATCGTCCCGAGTGTTGGGTAATGTTAATGTGCGGGGATCGCTGGTCGGTGCAGACTCAGTGGGCCGAAGGGCCTGTTTCTGCACTGAATTTCTAAAAACTAATGAAAAAGAATTTTGAATTTGAAAACAACATAAATCTTGTGGTAATGGTAGTCTTTTAGAAACATAGAAAATAGGTGCAGGAGTAGGCCATTCGGCCCTTCTATCCAGCACTGACATTCAATATGATCATGGCTGATCATACAAAATCAGTACATCGTTCTTGCTTTTTCCACATATCCCTTGATTCTGTTAGCTCTAAGAGCTAAATCTAACTCTCTCTTGAATACATCCAGTGAATTGGCCTCCACTGCCTTCTGTGGCAGAGAATTCCACAGATTCACAACTCTCTGGGGATAAAGTTTTTCCTCATCTCAGTTCTAAATGGCCTACCCCTTATTCTTAAACTGTGACTCCTGGTTCTGGACTCCCCCAACATTGGGAACATTTTTCCTGCATCTAGCCTGTCCAATCCTTTAATAATTTTAGGTAGATACACAATGCTGGAGTAACTCAGTGGGACAAGCAAAATGTTTCTATAAGATCCCCCCTCATCCTTCTAAATTCCAGTGAATTTAGTTTAGTCTAGTCCGTGAGTCCGCACCGATCATTGATTGATTCCAGTACACAGGTACACTGGGGACAATTTACTATTTACAGAAGCCAAATTAACCTACATCCCTGTATATCAGTAGAGTTGCTGCCTTATGGTGTCAAAGACTCGGGTTTGATCCTGACTATGGGTGCTGTCTGTACGGTCTCCCCGTGACCACGTGGGTTATTTCCGGGTGCTCCGGTTTCCTCCCACACTCATAAGGTCATAAGGATTGTTAAAGATTTTTTTTTTAGATTTAGAGATACAGCGCGGAAACAGGCCCTTCGGCCCACCGAGTCCGCGCCGCCCAGCGATCCCCGCACATTAACACTATCCTACACACACTGGGGACAATTTTTACATTTTACCCAGCCAATTAACCTACATACCTGTACGTCTTTGGAGTGTGGGAGGAAACCGAAGATCTTGGAGAAAACCCAAGCAGGTCACGGGGAGAACGTACAAACTCCGTACGGACGGCGCCCGTAGTCAGGATCGTACCTGAGTCTCCGGCGCTGCATTCGCTGTAAGGCAGCAACTCTACCGCTGCGCCACCGTGCTGATTAGGAGTAGAATTAGAGCATTCGGCCCATCAAGTCTACTCCACCATTCAATCATGGCTGATCTATCTCTCCCTCCTAACCCCATTCTCCTGCCTTCTCCCCATAACCTCTGACACCCGCATTAATCAAGAATCTATCTATCTCTGCCTTAAAAATACCCACTGACTTGGCCTCCACAGCCTTCTGTGGCAACGGATTCCACAGATTCACCACCCTCTGACCAAAGAAGTTTCTCCTCATCCTAAAAGAATGTCCTTTAATTCTGAATGACTCCAATTACTTACATGTTTGTAGGTTAAAATTGGCTTAGGTACAATTGTAAATTGTCCCTAGTGTGTGTAGGATAGTGTTAGTGTATGTGGTGATCGCTGGTCAATAGACAATAGGCGCAGGAGGAGGCCATTCGGCCCTTCGAGCCAAATTATTTTCATGCTTGGTTCTGATGTGTGTCTGGAGTTTGCTGCAACTAAACATAGCACAAAAAGTAAGGAAATTTGTGTTTGGTAGATTATTTCTTTGTTGTAACAATGCTTCTTGGCAATAAATCTTATACCGTTGGAAAGCCTGTTTATTTCCCTTTTAAATGGTGCCACATTTGTAAGGAACATGCATTTGTGGGATGAGCAGCAGCGCCCATGAAAAATTTGCCAAATCTCTGCCAATACCAAACAGCTTATTCTGCCATTGACTCTTGTTCGGTGTTTGGTGGATTGGATGATTGAAGTCTGAAGAAACAAGACATATTGGCAATTTAACAATTTATTAATTTAATAAACAGGAGCCACAGTAGCGTGTGGAAGAACCATACACAGCCACAACAGCCTGGCACCTCCTCCTCATGCTGGTCACCAGCCTGGTCACACACTGTTGTGGGATGGCATCCCATTCTTGTCAGCACCTGGGGGTACCAGAAGCTCAAAACAAGAGTCATTAGCAACAGCAGAATAAGCTGTTTGGCATTGGCAGAGAAGATTTGGCAAATTTTTCATGGGCGCAACCCATATACTCAGCTCTGCTGCTCATCCCACAAATGCATGTTCCTTACAAATGTGGCACCATTTAAAAGGGAAATAAACAGGCTTTCCAACGGTATAAGATTTATTGCCAAGAAGCATTGATACAACAAAGAAATAATCTACCAAACACAAATTTCCTTACTTTTTGTGCTATGTTTATGTGGGGGTTTCTCCCAGTCACCTTCGTTCCCTCCTACATTCTAAAGACATGCTGGCACCTTAACCAGTGACTGTAAATTACCTCTAATCTCGCCAAGTGGCAAAGTAGGTCCAAAAAGGGAAGTAGACAATAGACAATAGGTGCAGGAGGAGGCCATTCGGCCCTTCGAGCCAGCACCGCCATTCACTGTGATCATGGCTGATCATTCACAATCAGTACCCCGTTCCTGCCTTCTCCCCATACCCCCTGACTCCGCTATCTTTAAGAGCTTCATCTAGCTCTCTTGAAAGCATTCAGAGAACTGGCCTCCACTGCCTTCTGAGGCAGAGAATTCCACTATCTGACTGAAAAAGTTCTTTCTCATCTCTGTTCTAAATGGCCTACCCCTTATTCTTAAACTGTGGCCCCTGGTTCTGGTCGGTGTGGGTCGACAGGCCTGTTTCCACGCTGTATCTCTAAGCTAATTAAAACTAAACTAAAATCTACTGCAGTGTGACCTGAATAGTGTCTTTGGTGCCCCAGGATGCGAAGGAAATGATTAACTCGACACGGAAATTCTTAAAATGAGATAATAGGCAGCCCCATTGGTAAGTATCAACTAAAATTAGGAATTCAAAGAACTTCATACTCTTATGTTCCCAAAGAACACAAAGGCATGGAAGCTGATTCCTGACAGAAGTGTTTTATTCAATTTACCTTCCTTAATTCATGAGCGGCAATTTTGGTTATAAAGATTAGTCAATGGTATGTTCAGCTGGGGCTATTTGAATGTGTGTATCACAGCCGATATAGTTTAGTTTCGAGATACAGCGTGGAAACAGGCCCTTCGGCCCACTGAGTCCGTGCCGACCAGCGATCCCCGCACACTAACACTATCCTACACACACACACTAGGGACAATATACAATTTTACCGAAGCCAATTAGCCTACAAACCTGCACGTCTTTGCAGTGTGGGAGGAAACTGGAAGCACCCGGGGAAAACCCACCCAGGTCACAGGGAGAACGTACAAGCTCCGTAAAGACAGCACCCGTAGTCTGGATCGAACCCGGGTCTCTGGCGCTGTGAGGCAGCAACTCTACCGCTGCGCCACCGTGACACCTCAAATGGGTTGAAAATTAATCTGCAGTCACAAATTTTATCTGTAATTTGTCTAGATTGCTCTTCAAAGGAGGTTACATGTTGATTGGGAATGAACAGTAGTAAATGGATAATTTTCATGAATATTTGGATCTCGTCATAACTTCTGTGAATATTCATTACTCGTTTCATGAAAGGTTGATTTTGAATAAGCTGATTTTGTCTTGGGAGTGCAGTGAATAGTGAAAGACCTGGATAGAGTGGATGTGGAGAGGATGTTTCCACTAGTGGGAGAGTCCAGGACCAGAGGGCACAGCCTCAGAATTAAAGGACGTTCCTTTAGAAAGGAGATGAGGAGGAATTTCTTTAGTCAGAGGGTGGTGAATCTGTGGAATTCTTTGCCACAGACGGCTATGGAGGTCAAGTCAATGGATATTTTTAAGATAGAGTTTGACAGATTCTTGATTTGTACAGGTGTCAGGGGTTGTGGGGAGAAGGCAGGAGAATGGGCTTGAGAGGGAACAATGGATCAACCATGATTGGATGACGAAGTAGACTTGGTGGATCGAATGGCCTAATTCTGCTCCTATATATTTTACGGTCAAATTGGCAAGCATGCCCTTTAGAGGTGCTTATATATTGAAGTTAAAGTTTCAAGAAACATGTCAGGGGTCAGAAAGATTCCAGGGGTTATGGGGAGAAAGCAGGAGAATGGGGTTGAGAGGGTAAGATAGATCAGCCATGATTGAATGGCGGGGTAGACGTTATGGGCCAAATGGCCTAATTCTGCTCCTATTGCTTATGAAATAGAACTCCACTGTATTCATTGAGGTTTCTATCTGACAAACTGGACAGCACTTCTTTCCTGATTGTCAAACATTACACTTCATTACACTTCAGTTTCCAAGAGAGAGTTAAATGTAGCTCCGAGGGCTAAAGGAATCAAGGGATATGGGGAAAAAGCAGGAACGGAGTACTGATTTTAAGGGCGGTCACGGTGGTGCAGCGGTAGAGTTGCTGCCTTACAGCGAATGCAGCGCCGGAGACTCAGGTTCGATCCTGACTGCGGGCGCTGTCTGTACTGAGTTTGTACGTTCTCCCCGTGACCTGCGTGGGTTTTCTCCGAGATCTTCGGTTTCCTCCCACACTCCAAAGACGTGGAGGTTTGTAGGTTAATTGGCTGGGCAAATGTTTTAAAAAAATTTGCCCCTAGTGGGTGTAGGATAGTGTTAGTGTACGGGGATCGCTGGGCGGCGCAGACTCGATGGGCCGAAGGGCCTGTTTCCGCGCTGTATCTCTAAATCTAAAAATCTAAAGATGATCAGCCATGATATTATTGAATGGCGGTGCTGGCTCGAAGGGCCGAATGGCCTATTCCTGCACCTGTTTTTCCATGTTTTTTTCTATGTTTCTATCCACATACATGAATAATACTGGTGGAAAGACTAACCTTATGGCGAGTCCGAAAACTTGTTGGTTGTAGAAGAAGTTTATTGCAGCCGCAATATTCGAATACAGAGTTAAACAACAAGGTAAAGGACAACCATCAAAAACTTACTGTCTTCTTCGAAGACTTCGCCGAACTAACATTTCGGGCGCCAAAAGCGCACATGACCACGCTGGCCAATCAGCGATGTCGCTCTCTGGACCAATCCCCATGGTCGCGTTCCCACGTGACCTCGCTGGCCAATCTGAGGGTTCGACGACCTGGACCATTCTCTATGGTCGCTACATGACCCCCCCCAGAACCCGAGGTACGGAACCTAGCAGGGAGCCGGATTTCGCGACTATAACGAGTACGGAGAGGGGCAGCCGGAACCACAGGAGCCGGGGGTTCCGGACTTGGAGGAACTGCCGGAACGGGGGGTCCTGGAGGAACTGCCGGAACGGGGGGTCCTGGAGGAACTGCCGGAACGGGTGGTCCTGGACTGAGCGGAACTAACGGAGGTCGGCCTCTCCTAGGGGTTTGGCCGACCAGGACTGGTTGATCCGGATCCAAGTGTGCAGGTTTGAGCCGGGACACCGAGACGAGCTCACTCTTGCCGCACATATCTAAGGTGAAGGTAGCCGTTCCCTTACGCAAAACCCGGAACGGCCCTTGATAGACCATTTGTAACGGGGCGCGATGGGAATCTTTTCGTAGAAACACAAACTCACAGTCCTTCAGGGAAGGCGGTTCATGTACCATGGGACACCCATGACGTGAAGTCGGAACTGGAGCCAGGGAAGCCACTCGTGCCCGGAGAGATGCTAACACTGATGGGACTGTAGGCAGCTGGTCTGAAGGGTCCGGAAACAAATCTCCGGGTACTCGAAGTGTCGAGCCATATACTAGCTCCGCGGACGACGCACCGATATCTAGCTTAGGAGCAGTCCGGATGCCCAGAAGGACCCAGGGGAGCTGGTCTACCCAGTCTGGGCCTTCAAGCCTTGCACTGAGGGACGCCTTAAGTTGACGGTGGAACCTTTCTACAAGTCCATTTGCCTGGGGGTGATATGCAGTAGTGGGTTGTAACTTGGAACCGTACAGTTCTGCGAGCGCGGCCCAGAGGGACGAAGTGAACTGCGGCCCTCTGTCAGTGGTAATAACTGCCGGGACCCCGAAACGAGCTACCCAATGGAGGGCCAAAGTCCTGGCACAAGACGCTGACGAAATATCAGACAATGGGAAAGCCTCTGGCCACCGGGTGAACCGATCCACCACCGTGAGGAGGTGGGTGTAGCCCCGGGAAGAAGGCAAAGGCCCGACTAAATCCACGTGGATGTGGAAAAAACGACTTGCTGGGACCTCGAACTCCTGTATGGGGGGCTGGACGTGGCGCTGGACTTTAGCGGTCTGACAGGGAACGCAGGAACGCGCCCAACCCGCTACCTGTTTCCGTAGGCCATGCCAGACAAACCGAGCTGCTACCAAAGCAGAGGTGGAGCGGATGGACGGGTGCGCCAGCCCATGAATGGCATCAAAAACCCGGCGCTGAAGGGAGGGCGGCACTACCGGCCTGGGACGGGGAAGAGAAACATCGCACCAGACTTTCGTGCCCTCCGACCCACAAGCTACCTGGGCCAACTTCAATCCCGAAGTGGTGGACTGGTATGCCGAAGCGGTATCCGCTAGAAGCTGTGCTTCCGCAAGCTCCTGGCGATCCACCTCGCAGTCCACCGCCGAAATAGGGGAAAAAGCAGGTCTAGACAGGGCGTCAGCAACGGCATTAAGCTTACCCGCGACATGACGGACATCGGTGGTAAATTCGGAGATAGCAGTCAGGTGCCGCTGCTGGCGGGCCGACCATGGGTCAGACAATTTGAAAAATGCAAATGTTAATGGTTTGTGGTCCGTAAAGGCCACAAATGGGCGGCCCTCAAGGAAATACCTGAAATGACGAACAGCTAAATAGAGGGCCAGAAGCTCTCGGTCAAATGCGCTATACTTCAGCTCAGCCGAATTTAGTTGCCGGCTGAAAAACGCCAAGGGCTGCCAACGGCCACCGACCTGCTGCTCCAAGACCCCGCCCACCGCCACGTCAGAGGCGTCAACCGTCAGGGCCGTGGGGGCGGAGGGGCTCGGGTGGACCAACATGGTGGCGTCTGCTAATGCTGCCTTAGCTGCTGTAAAAGCCGACTCTGCGGCCGGGGACCATATCAACTCTACCGGTTTTCCCGCAAGGCACTGGAAAAGCGGGCGCATGACCCGCGCAGCTGCCGGAACGAACCTATGGTAGAAGTTAACCATGCCTACGAACTCCTGTAGTCCTTTTACTGTGGTGGGCCTGGGAAATGCCCTAGAAAATCAAGAGAAGGGAGGCCGAATTGACACTTGGACGGTTGGATAATGAGCCCGTGGTCTTGGAGCCGCTGGAACACAGTCCGCAAGTGGACCTGGTGTTCCTGCACTGAGGGGCTGGCTACCAGGATGTCGTCTAAATAAATAAACAAAAAAGGTAAACCCCGACCCACACGGTCCATCAGTCGTTGGAAAGCCTGTGCCGCGTTCTTTAAACCGAAAGGCATACGCAACCATTCAAATAACCCGAACGGAGTAATCGTTGCAGTTTTCTGTATGTCCTCCGGACGCACCGGAATCTGGTGGTATCCTCGCACCAAATCGATTTTGGAGAACACCACCGCTCCTTCCAGCCCAGACGAAAAGTCCTGCAGGTGCGGTATGGGGTAGCGATCAGCCGTGGTGACAGCATTGAGACGCCGATAATCGCCACATGGTCTCCACCCCCCAGATGCCTTGGAGACCATATGCAACGGCGAGGCCCACGGGCTGTCGGACTGACGGACAATTCCCATTTCCTCCATCTTCCTAAATTCCGCCCGTGCCACCACCAGTTTGTCTGGCGGTAGTCTCCTGGCCCGAGCGAAAACGGGAGGGCCCTCGGTGCGGATGTGATGGACCACGCCGTGCTTGGCCGAAGGCGTGTCAAAACGTTGGATGAGCAGCTCTGGAAACTCCGCCAGGATCTCAGCATACGAGTCAGGGGCCGCGACGACGGCCTGGACAGTAGGGCTGGGCGGGGAGGCGATTGTCGGAGCGACGGGCTCCTCGCCGTCGGAGGTCGTTACCGCGGACATCAGGGACCAGTGAAAAAGCCCAGAGAAAATCTGCGCCCAGGATCGCTTGTCTGACGTCTGCTATGAGCGCGTGCGCTTTCCCTGCATATGCTTCGGGGTCCTTAAAAGAACAATCCGTGAGCAGCAGTCGGACATCCTCAGGAAGCTTCTCTCGGAATGCCTGTTCGAACATAAGGCAATCCGTATGCTCACCGGCTAGCATCATCATTTCGGCCATGAGAACGGACGGCCGTCGATCTCCGAGGTCCGGTAGGTGCAGAAGTCTTGCAGCGCAATCATGCCTATTAAACCCGAAGGTTCGCAGTAACACTTTCTTTATGGCCTCGTACTTGCTTTCCGCAGGCGGATTAACGATGAACCGCATCACGCGTGTGGTCGTCTCCGGTGATAGAGCGCTGACGAGGTAGTAGTACATCGTCGAGTCGTCCGATATCTTCTTTATATGAAATTGAGCTTCGGTGTGGACAAACCAAGATTGCGGTGAATGTGCCCAAAACAACGGAAGGTGAACGCTTACCGCGCTTAACTCCGGTGTGCCCGGCGCGGCAATCAACAACGAGGCGTCATGTCCCTGCATAGTCGGTGATCGTCCAGATCACGTCGGGGTCACCAATATGGCGAGTCCGAAAACTTGTTGGTTGTAGAAGAAGTTTATTGCAGCCGCAATATTCGAATACAGAGTTAAACAACAAGGTAAAGGACAACCATCAAAAACTTACTGTCTTCTTCGAAGACTTCGCCGAACTAACATTTCGGGCGCCAAAAGCGCACATGACCACGCTGGCCAATCAGCGATGTCGCTCTCTGGACCAATCCCCATGGTCGCGTTCCCACGTGACCTCGCTGGCCAATCTGAGGGTTCGACGACCTGGACTATTCTCTATGGTCGCTACAACCTGCTCCTTGCATTAATGTTCTGATACAGCATTATTCTTTTTGAGGCATTCAACCAGTATTGTTACAGTTGTTTTCTTAACCATCTGATTGTTAAAAACAATGTTTACTTCCAAAGTACAGAGTTCTGGAAAGCAATTGATTCATAAATAGGGCTGGTCAATATTTATACCAGACTGTTACCATGAGCAACAGTATTGTTATCTACATACTAGACCAAGTTGGGCCCAAACCTCTCCTGCATTGGTGCACCACCCTGTCCTCCCCCCCCTCCCCTGTCTCCCCAAACCCCCCTCCCCTCTCCCTTCTCCTCCACTCCCCCCTTCCCTCCCTCCTCCCCTACCCCTCCCCTCCTTTTAAACTTTAAAATGTGAATAACTTGAAAAATATAAGACCAATTTCAATAGAACTACTTGCATTATCACTAAAGTGACGATGGTGAGTAAGGTGGGCTTAAAATTGTCGCGCTGTCGTGTACCGTTTTGGCTGAAGTTCAGTCACAAACAACATAACAAACGAGAGTTTTAGTATATAAATTTTTAGATGTGGAGGAAGGAACTGCAGATGCCGGTTTAAACCAAAGATAGACACAAAAAGCTGGAGTAACTCAACGGGTCAGACAGCATCTCTAGAGTGAAAGAATGGGTGACGTTTCGGGTCGAGACCGGAAAGAAACAGGCCATTGTTATGTGTGTGCTGGGTGAGAAGGTTAGGTGAGAAAATTGGGTTACAGTTTCAGTTTAGATTTTATTGTCACCTGTACTGAGGTACAGTGAATAGATTTTGTTGCGTGTTATCCAGTCGGCAGAAAGACAATACATGTAGCCTGCTAACAGCTGGGAAGAAACTGTCCCTGAATCTGGAGGTGTGCGTTTTCACACTCCTGTACCTTTTGCCCGATGGGAGAGGGGAGAAGAGGGAGTGGCTCATCCTTGATTATGCTGCTGGCCTTGCCGAGACAGCGTGAGGTGTAGATGGAGTCAGTGGAAGGGAGGTTGGTTTGTGTGACGGTCTGGGCTGCTGGCCTTGCCGAGACAGCGTGAGGTGTAGATGGAGTCGATGGGAGGGAGGTTGGTTTGTGTGACGGTCTGGGCTGCTGGCCTTGCCGAGGCAGCATGAGGTGTAGATGGAGTCAGTGGAAGGGAGGTTGGTTTGTGTGACGGTCTGGGCTGCTGGCCTTGCCGAGGCAGCGTGAGGTGTAGATGGAGTCGATGGGAGGGAGGTTGGTTTGTGTGATGGTCTGGGCTGCGTCCACAATTCGCTGTAATTTCTTGCGGTCTTGGATGGAGCTGTTCCCAAACCGATCTGACAATGAAACTCACCAGGATGACGGTGTAACTAGTGCAACCACGAGGGTGTTATCGGTGTGACACACCACCTCACACACGCTGGAGATGTTGTAGATCTATAACTTACTGTTATGACAGCACAGTTCCTTGTCAGCCACCTTTCCAGTTTTGTTATTGATTTTATAGTCAGGATTGTATGTTAAACTTTGCCATGCCAACTACTTCTTCCTTGGATGATACAATTTTAGAGTTCATTTATCCAAAGATCCAGATGAAAAACAATCACATTCTGTGTGTCAACAGTTGGGTTTCAGATCTTCCTGCCTGCTTTGCACGACTATAAATCAAGTTCACAGACACTTAAAATAGGCTTGGCATTATCTGTAGACGTCTGTGTGTTAATGGGCAATTTTCTTGAAGGTTAATGTGAATTTTTCGAGATGCAGTCCATTGATCCAAAGATACAGAGAGTTTGTACGTTCTCCCCGTGACCTGCGTGGGTTTTCTCCGAGATCTTTGGTTTCCTCCCACACCCCAAAGACGTGCAGGTATGTAGGTTAATTGGCTTTATGCTGGAGTAACTCAGCAGGTCAGGCAGCATCTCAGGAGAGAAAGAATGGGTGACATTTCGTGTCAAGTCCCTTCTTCAGACTCCACCCGAAACGTCACCCATTCCTTCTCTCCTGAGATGCTGCCTGACCTGCTAAGTTACTCCAGCATTTTGTGAAATAAATACCTTCGATTTGTGCCAGCATCTGCAGTTGTTTACTTACACTAGGTTAATTGGCTTGGTAAATGTAAAAATTGTCCCTAGTGTGTGTAGGATAGTGTTAATATGTGGGGACTGCTGGTCGGCGTGGACCCGGTGGGCCGAAGGGCCTGTTTCCGCGCTGTATCTCTAAACTAAACTGAATTAAAAAAATTCTGCTCCCAAAAACTTATGAGCTATGAACTTATGAATATGCTTTTTACTCCTCAATGTGATAGCAATTTCAAAGCTGTCATCTTTGTAAAATTTCTGTAAATGTAATTGTATTCCAGCAGAATGTTTGTTGTAGGGATGATTCATATGCACCTTTTAAGCTGCAAGACTAATGTGGAAGAATATAAATAAGTACAGCTCGTGTTGGTGGAGATCCTTCTGCATTCTTCTTCCACCTTGGTTCCCACGGCAACAGCGGTTGCCGTTAAATGCTCTGTATCAGAAGGCAGAATAACCAGGCGAAACAGGACCAAGTGGTTGGATTACCCTTGTCCGATTGACAATTGGCAGTGCAGGTTGAAGCGCAGAGTCCAGGAGTGACCCTCGGTTGTAGGGGACCATTGTGAAAGACACACAGGAGGATGAGGGGTGGCCTTTCAAGGTTTCAAGGTCAGTTTATTGTCACATGTACCAGTAGGGGTGGCCAACTTCCTCACTCCCAAATAAGGGACAAAGGGTGACGTCACCGCCCCGCGCCCCACGTGACTTCACCCAGCCAGCAGTCACGTGCTCCCGCTCCACCAATGGCGGCCGCCCGGGCCGGGATGCCGGTTGCTATGCAACCTCTGTTAGGTGGTGCCCAGGCCTCCGGGCCTTCATTGTCCGGGCCTACACTGTCCGGGCCTACACTGTCCGGGCCTACACTGTCCGGGCCTACACTGTCCGGGCCTACACTGTCCGGGCCTACACTGTCCGGGCCTACACTGTCCGGGCCTACACTGTCCGGGCCTACACTGTCCGGGCCTACACTGTCCGGGCCTACACTGTCCGGGCCTACACTGTCCGGGCCTATACTGTCCGGGCCTACTGCGCCCCCCCGGGCCTAATATGGGACAAGGGCGGTCCCATTTGGGGTAAACCAATTTAGCCCAAAATACGGGATGTCCCGGCTAATACCCAACCTTATGTAATAGTTAAGGTCCAATGAAATTTGTCACATGAACCAGTTAAGGTACCGTGAAACCTTGTAGAGGCAAATGAAGTCATGAGATGAATAGATCGGGTAGACGCACAGTCTCTTGCCCAGAGGAGGGAAATCAAAAACCAGAGGACATAGGTTTAAGGTGAGGGGGGGGGGGGAGGGTGGGAAGATTTAATATGAACATGAGGGGCAACCTTTTTTACATAAGGGGTGATGGGTGTATGGAATTAAATGCCAGAGGAGGTAGTTGAGGCAGGTACTATCAGGACATTAAAAATAAAATGGATTGCTACTTGGATAGAACAGATTCAAGAGTGTTTTATTGTCGTGTGTCCCAGGTAGAACATTAAAATTCTTACAGCACAACAGAATGTGTAACATAGGAAATAGCAAGGAACTGCAGATGCTGGTTTAAACTGAAGACAGACACAAAAGGCTGGAGTAACCCAGCGGGACAGGCAGCATCTCTGGAGAGAAGGAATGGGTGATATTTCGGGTGGAGACCCTTCTTCAAACTGGTTAGGGATAAGGGAAATGAAAGATATAGACGGTGATATGGAGAGATACTGCACAATGAATGAAAGATACGCAAAAAAGTAAGGATGATAAAGGAAGCAGGCCATTGTTAGCTGTTTGTTGGTTGAAAACGAGAAGCTGGTGTGACTTGGGTGGGGGAGGGATGGAGAGAGAGAGAGAATGCCGGGGCTACCTGAAGTGAGAGAAATCAATATTCATGTCATTGGGCTGTAAGCTGCCCGAGCGAAATATGAGAAGCTGTTCCTTCAATTTGCGTTTAGCCTCACTCTGACAATGGAGGAGACCGAGGACAGAAAGGTCAGTGTGGGAATGGGAAGGAGAATTAAAGTGTCCGGCAACCGGGAGATCAGGTTGGTTCACGTGAGCTGAGCGACGGTGAACCGCGAAACATCGCCCAGTCTGCGTTAGGTCTCGCCGATGTGTAAGAGTCCACATCATGAACAATGGATACAGTAGATGAGGTTGGAGGAGGTGCACGTGAACCTCTGCCTAATCTGAAAGGACTGTCGGGGTCCCTGGACAGAGTCGAGAGAGGAGGTACAGGGACAGGTGTTGCATCTTCTGCGGTTGCAAGTTTTGCAGTTGCAGGTAACAGAGTACAATTTTCAATTTTTTCAATTTTAAATACTTTATTGGCATGATAAGATACATCATTATATTGCCAAAGTAAAGAACATAACATACATATTTAAAATGCATATTTAAAATATTATAAATATTATGAAATACATATTTAAAATAATAAGAGTACTCTGTAAACAATAAAATAAACAAGAAAAAAGTGTGTGTGTGTGGGTGTGTATATATATATATACACACGCGCACACACACACACATATATATATACACACACACACATATATATATACACACACACACACACACACACACACACACACACACACACACACACACACACACACACACACACACACACACACACACACACACACACACACACACACATATACACACATACACACACACACACATATATACACACACACATATATATATATATATACACACATATATATACATATATATATATATGTATATAATATACACACACACACACACACATGTCTGAAGAAAGGTCTCGACCCGAAACGTGCGGTGCTGGCTCGAAGGGCCAAATGGCCTCCTGCACCTATTTTCTATGTTTTCTATGTCACCCATTCCTTCTCTCCAGAGATGCTGCCTGTCCCGCTGACAAACAAATAAAGAGTAATAGTTGTATTTAATAATCTAGAGGGATTTGAGCCAAACACAGGCAGATGTGATTAGTGTAGATGGGGCATGTTGGTTGGTGTGGGCAAGTTGGGTGGAAGGACCTGTTTCCACGCTGTATCACTCTATGACTCTCTCTATAACTCTCTGAAGCTCAGTGATCCTGTCACATGCCTGGGATGCAGCAGTGAGATATCCTGGTGTTGTGGTCAACGTTCCTTATCACCATCACCCAGAGGAGCCACTCATCTTGCTTACAGCTTTGTGCTGTCTTTCTCTAAGCAAATAATATCTGTATTTTCTAATAATAGTTTACGAGCATTTATTCACACGACGGGACTTCCTGAGGAAGTGATATAAGGAAAGACGCAAATTTCAAGACAGCAAACAAAGCTTGGATAGAGTGGATGTGGAGAGGATGTTTCCACTAGTGGGAGAGTCTAGGACCAGAGGTCACAGCCTCAGAATTAAAGGACGTTCCATTCGGAAGGAGATGAGGAGTAATTTCTTTAGTCAGAGGGTGGTGTCAGAAGGCTGTGGAGGCCAAGTCAGTGGATATTTTTAAGGCAGAGATAGATAGATTCTTGATCAGTAGAGCTGTCAGGTTATGGGGAGAAGGCAGGAGAATGGGGTTAGGAGGGAGAGATAGATCAGCCATGATTGAATGGCGGAGTAGACCACTCATCCTTCTAAACTCCAGCGAGTACAGGCCCAGTGCCGATAAACGCTCATCATAGGTTAACCCACTTATTCCAGGGCGGACGTTGACAGATTCTCGATTAGTGCGGGTGTCAGGGGTTAGGGGAGATTGGGGTTGAGAGAGAAATTTCGATCAGCCTGACCTGCGAGTGTTTCATAAGTTCATAAGTTCTAAGAGCAGAATTAGACCATTTAGGAGAAGGCAGGAGAATGGGGTTAGGAGGGAGAGATAGATCAGCAATGATCGAATGGTGGAGTAGTCATGATTGGCCGAATGGCCTAATTCCTTAGAACTTATGAACTTTTGCAGGCCAGGCAGTACCTGTGGAAAGAAGCAGGTTATGTTTCAAAACTTCTTTGTCAAAGCAGTTCTTCAACTTGAGCCTTTAATTCACAAAAAACTGGAGTAACTCAGCAGGTCAGGCAGCATCTCAGGAGAGAAGGAATGGGTGACGTTTCGGGTCGAGACCCATCTTCAGACTGAAGAAGGGTCTCGACCCGAAACTGCACGCGCTTATCCGGCGGCCATCTTACGTAAAAGTATTAGATAAATACGCCCCAACTGCGCACGCGCTTATCCGGCAGCCATCTTACGTAAGTATTAGATAAACGGGCCCCAACTGCCCACACGCTTATCCGGCGGCCATCTTACATAAGTATTAGATCAACGGGCCCCCAACTATGCACGCGCTTATCCGGCGGCCATCTTACGTAAGTATTAGATCAATAGGCCCCCAACTTCAAGATTATCCGTTTCTCTAGACCAACAGAGGAGAGGGATAATGAAACAACACACCCCTGGCCCATCTACACTAGTCCCACCTGCCTGCGTTTGGCCCATATCCCTCTAAACCTGTCCTATCCATGTTTCTTAACCGTCTAACTGTTTCTTAAACGTTGTGATAGTCCCTGCCTCAACTACCTCCTCCGGCAGTTTGTTCCATACACCCACCACCCTTTGTGTGAAAATGTCACCCCTCAGATTCCTATTAAATCTTTTGCCCCTTCACCTTAAACCTACGTCCTCTGGTCCTCGATTCCCCTGCTCTGGGCACGAGACTCTGTGCGTCTACCCGATCTATTCATCTCATGATTTTGTACACCTTTATAAGATCACCCCTCATCCCCCTGCGCTCCATGGAGTAGAATCCCAAGCCTGCTCAACCTCTCCCTCGAGATCAGACCCTCGAGTGCCAAAAACTTAAATAAAACAAGTGTAAAATGTAAACTGAATGTGAGTGTAATGAGCTGCTGACCCCGGCTCCCACTGTCTCCATGGCTGGGTAGTGCCCCGCGTTCCGACCCCACTCCTGACCCACGAGGAACACCAGAATCAGAATACATTTATTGGCCAGGTATGTATGCATACAAGGAGTCTGAAGAAGGGTCTCAACCCGAAACGTCACCCATTCCTTCTCTCCAGAGATGCTGCCTGTCCCGCTGAGTTACTCCAGCATTTTGTGTCCACCTTCGATTTAAACCAGCATCTGCAGTTCCTTCCTACGCATACAAGGAATTTGACTTGGTGCTTTGCTCACACATGGTAACAACACGATATACATCAGACAATTAAAAATAAAACATTATAATTTAAACATGTGTTGATAAAGTAACAGAGCAAAAGGAGGTTGCAGACTTTTGGTTGTTGAGTAGAGCTACTGCTGGTGGGAAGGTGGTGTTTTTATGTCTGGCTGTGGCTGCTTTGACAGTCCGGAGTCGCCTTCCAGAGGGAAGTGCTACAAAGAGTTTGTGGCCAGGGTGAGAGGTGTCAGAGATGATCTTGCCCGCTCTCTTCCTGGCCCTTGCAGTGTACAGTTGGTCGATGGGTGCCGACCACCGAGCCCTTCTTCAGCACCCAAAAATCACAAAGTGCTAGAGTAATTCAGGGGGTCAGGATCTCTGGAGAACATGGACTAGATGACATTGGGACCCTTCCTCAGACTGTTTCAGTCGGCTGAGTTACTCCAGTCCTTTGTGCCCTTTGTCGAGGGAGATGAAGACCCCTCTCTAGCTGGGGGTGAGTGGACGGACGGTTCAGTTGCGAACCGTCTAACAGCTGGGAGGAAACTCCCTGAATCTGCAGGTGTGCGTTTTCAAACTTAGTACAAAGCTGAATAAAAGGCAGGTCTGTTGCTCGTGAGATTACAGTGTAAATAATATGCTATGAAGAATGAACCATTTAGAAGTGTCTTGGCACTTTGGTAAAACATATTAATTTACCCGCCAGTCCCCCCTTTGATTGTTCACGCTGCAACAAAGCACGAGAGACAATGGCGGCACAGTGGTGCAGCGGCAGAGTTGCTGCCTTACAGTGTTTGTAGCATCACAGACCCGGGTTCCATCCCGACTACGGGCGCTGTCTGTACGGAGTTCGTACGTTCTCCCCGTGACCTGCGTGTGTTTTCTCCGAGATCTTTGGTTCCCTACCATGCTCCAAAGACGTGCAGGTTTGTCGGCTAATTGGCTTGGTATTGGCCCTAGTGGGTGTAGGATAGTGTTAGTGTGCGGGGATCGCTGGTCAGTGCGGATTTGGTGGGCTGTTTCTGTGCTAGAAACATAGAAACATAGAAAATAGGTGCAGGTGGAGGCCATTCGGCCCTTCGAGCCAGCACCGCCATTCATTGTGATCATGACTGATCATCCACAATCAATAACCCGTGCCTGCCTTCTCCCCATATCCCTTGATTCTGCTAGCACATAGAACTCGATCTATCTCTCTCTTACATCCATCCAGTGATTTGGCCTCCACTGCCCTCTGTGGCAGAGAATTCCACAAATTCACAACTCTCTGGGTGAAAAAGTTCCTTCTCACCTCAGTTTTAAATGGCCTCCCCTTTATTATCATATCATATCATATCATATATATACAGCCGGAAACAGGCCTTTTCGGCCCTCCAAGTCCGTGCCGCCCAGCGATCCCCGTACATTAACACTATCCTACACCCACTAGGGACAATTTTTTTAAATTTTTTTACATTTACCCAGCCAATTAACCTACATACCTATGACTGTGACTGTGACATAGTTATTCTATGACTGTGGCCCCTGGTTCTGGACTCGCCCAACATTGGGAACATTTTTCCTGCATCTAGTTTGTCCAGTCCTTTTATAATTTTATATGTTTCTATAAGATCCCCTCTCGTCCTTCTAAACTCCAGTGAATACAAGCCTAGTCTTTTCAATCTTTCCTCATATGACAGTCCCGCCATCCCAGGGATCAATCTCGTGAACCTACGTTGCACTGCATCAATTACAAGGATGTCCTTCCTCAAATCAGGAGATCAAAACTGTACACAATACTCCAGATGTGGTCTTACCAGGGCCCTATACAACTGCAGAAGAACCTCTTTACTCCTATACTGAAATCCTCTCGTTATGAAGGCCAACATGCCGTTAGCTTTCTTCACTGCCTGCTGTACCTGCACGCCAACTTTCAGTGACTGGTGTACAAGGACACCCAGGTCTCGCTGCACTTCCCCCTTACCTAACCTAACACCATTGAGATAATAATCTGAAACCATTGAGATAATAATCTGTATCTCTAAACTAAACTAAACTAAACTAAACTAAACTAAACTAAACTAAACTAAACTAAACAAGATTATGTATGACTTGAGTGCCTAACTTCTCAGATGGGGAATTCATTGAAACCACAAAATGAAAGGAATGCAAGTGTATTAGAACTTTAAACCATTGGGACAACATGCCAAAATATAATTGAAAAAATATATATTGTGCAAGGAGGAATGATCTGTCAAAAAAATGGAATGTTCTTGGCTGAATTATTGCAACATAAAAATTCTGTTTACTGGATGACGTGTATTTCTGGGTTGACTGGAGCTCATTTGTATAAAATCATACTGCTACTAAATGCTTTTTTCGATGGCCCCAACTGGTAAGCTAAGACTCTTACCATCTGCTTGGCAAAAACACGAGGTTTATCCCAATGATCAATGTCTTCTACATCTTCTGTAATTTAGTTAGTCAGTTTAGTTTATTGTCACGTGTACCGAGGTACAGTGAAAAGCTTTTGTTGCGTGCTAACCAGTCAGCGGAAAGACAATACATGATTACAATCGAGCCGTCCACAGTGTGTAGATACATAAGGTCATAAGCGATAGGAGCAGAATTAGGCCATTTGGCCCATCAAGTCTACTCTCCCATTCAATCATGGCTGATCTATCTCTCCCTCCTAACCCCATTCTCCTGCCTTCTCCCCATAACCCCTCACACCCGTACTAATCAAGAATCTATCAGTCTCTGCCTTAAAAATATCCATTGACTTGGCCTTCACAGCCTTCAGTGACAATGAATTCCACAGATTCACCACCCTCTGACTGACGAAATTCCTCCACATCTCCTTCCTAAAGGAACATGATGCTATGAGCTCTGGTCCTAGACTCTCCCACTAGTGGAAACATCCTCTCCACATCACATGATAAGGGAAAAGCGTTTAGTTCAAGATAAACCCAGTAAAGTCCGATCAAAGATAGAGTATAAGAAAATAACTGCAGATGCTGGTACAAATCGAAGGTATTTATTCACAAAATGCTGGAGTAACTCAGCAGGTCAGGCAGCATCTCAAGAGAGAAGGAATGGGTGACGTTTCGGGTCGAGACCCTTCTTCAGACTGATGTCAGGGGGCGGGACAAAGGAAGGATATAGGTGGAGACAGGAAGATAGAGGGAGATCTGGGAAGGAGGAGGGGAAGAGAGGGACAGAGGAACTATCTAAAGTTGGAGAAGTCGATGTTCATACCACTGGGTTGCAAGCTGCCCAAGCGAAATATGAGGTGCTGTTCCTCCAATTTCCGTTGGGACTCACTATGGCACTGGAGGAGACCCATGACTGGGAGTGGGAGGGGGAGTTGAAGTGCTCAGCCACCGGGAGATCAGTTTGTTTAACGCGGACTGAGCGCAGGTGTTGAGCGAAGCGATCGCCGAGCCTGCGCTTGGTTTCGCCGATGTAAATAAGTTGACATCTGGAGCATCGGATGCAATAGATGAGGTTGGAGGAGGTGCAGGTGAACCTCTGTCTCAGAGGGTCTGCAGTGAGATAGGTAGCAGCTCAGCACTGCTCTGTAGTTGTTGGGAGGATGGTTCAGTTGCCTGATAACATCTAGGGCCTCTTTTATTTTGCTGTAGGTTTTCTGTAAGCTTTTCCTCTTGGTCATGTGTCCATCACAATCTCCATTTGATGGGAGATAGACACAAAATGCTGGAGTAACTCAGCGGGACAGGCAGCATCTCTGGGGAGAAGGAATGGGTGACGTTTCGGGTCGAGGCCCCTCTTCAGACTGACGTCTCGACCCGAAACGTCACCCATTCCTTCTCTCCCGAGATGCAGCCTGACCTGCTGAGTTACTCCAGCATTTTGTGTTTACCTTCGATTTAAACCAGCACCTGCAGTTCTTTCCTACATAGAAAGTGCATATATAATATAAATATTATATATGAACATCGACTTCTCCAACTTTAGATAGTTCCTCTGTCCCTCTCTTCCCCTCCCTCTTCCCAGTTCTCCCTCTATCTTCCTGTCTCCACCTATATCCTTCCTTTGTCCCGCCCCCCTGACATCAGTCTGGAGAAGGGTCTCGACCCGAAACGTCACCCATTCCTTCTCTCCTGAGATGCTGCCTGACCCGCTGAGTTACTCCAGCATTTTGTTAATAAATACCTTCGATTTGTACCAGCATCTGCAGTTATTTTCTTATATATATATATATATATATGTGTGTGTGTAATAAAGTGAGAAAATAAAGTGGGAAGCCTTTTTGCAGCAAAGAGACGGCACATTAAAATCATTTTATAAAGCTAAAGTGCTGATTATTTTCAGGTCAGTAATCTAGTTAAACAATACGCAGTTGCCTGTTTAATCTCTCTTGGAGATATTGGCCCGTCCCTTCAGCTCAGCGTGATGGAACATCTGGCAGATGCTAACCGGAGGCTGGACATGGAGGCCAGGAAACGACTCATTAGGGTTGCCAACTTCCTCACTCCCAAATAAGTCAAGTCAAGTCAAGCCAAATTTATTTGTATAGCACATTTAAAAACAACCCACGTTGACCAAAGTGCTGTACATCTGATTAGGAAAAAAAAAAGAAACATACAGTGGCAGGCAGCCAAACACAACGGCGCGGCCATCTTGAAAAAAATGTTTAACTAAAGCAGAATGGTGGCCGAGCCGCACCGGGCGCTGTTCAGTCCTTTTGTACTATCCAGTCAAATCAAACTATCCATAACCATCATGAGGACAATGTTTCTTGGAACAAAGGGTGACGTAACAGCCCCACGTGACCTCACCCAGCCAGCGGCCACGTGCTCCCGCTCCACCAATGGCGGCCGCCATTGGTGGAGCGGGAGCGCGTGGCCGCTAGCTCGGTGAGGTTACGTGGGGCGCGGGGCGGTGACGTCACCTTGTCCCGTATTTGGGAAGTGAGGAAGTTGGCAACCCTACTGATACGGGACAAGGGCGGTCCCGTATGGGACAAACTAATTTAGCCCAAAATACGGGATAGACAATAGGTAATAGGGGCAGGAGGAGGCCATTCGGCCCTTCGAGCCAGCACCGCCATTCAATGTGATCATGGCTGATCATTCTCAATCAAAACCCCGTTCCTGCCTTCTCCCCATACCCGCTGACTCCGCTATCCTTAAGAGCTCTATCTAACTCTCTCTTGAATGCATTCAGAGAATTGGCCTCCACTGCCTTCTGAGGCAGAGAATTCCACAGATTTACAACTCTCTGACTGAAAAAGTTTTTCCTCATCTCAGTTCTAAATAATAATAATAATAATAATAATAATAATAATATTCATTTATTGTCATTGCAACGAGTACAACGAAATTAAAAAATAGCCAATCCTGACGGTGCGTAAAACATATATGCAATAAATGCAAAAACAAATAAATACAATTATATTAAGTACAAAAGATTTTTTAACAGTGTTGCCTAGTGCAGAAGGTAGTGTTCAGTTCTCGTATGGCCCTGGGGTAAAAACTGTTCTTAAGTCTGTTTGTTCGGGATTTGATCGACCTGAAACGTCGACCAGAGGGCAGATGAACAAACAGACGGTGGCCGGGGTGGGATGGATCTTTTATTATTTTGCCTGCTCTACTGATGGCCTACCCCTTATTCTTAAACTGTGGCCCCTTGTTCTGGACTCCCCCAACATTGGGAACATGTTTCCTGCCTCTAACGTGTCCAACCCCTTAATAATCTTATACGTTTCGATAAGGATGTCCCGGCTAATACGGGACAGTTGGTGACCCGACTACTCATCCAGAACCCAACTGAACCACACCACTGGGTTCAAACAGAGGTGACAGCGAGTCCATTCTCATCTGTCATTAAACAGATAGACACAAAAAGCTGGAGTAACCCCAGTGCTTCAGGCGCAGTAGCACTTACAGCGCCAGAGACCCGGGTTCGATCCCGACTACGGGTGCCGTCTGTACTGAGTTTGTACGTTGTCCCCGTGACCTGCGTGGGTTTTCTCCGAGATCTTCGGTTTCCTCCCACACTCCTAATACGTGGAGGTTTGTAGGTTAATTGGCTTGGGTTTGTATACTTGTTGTAAATGTAAATTATCCCTAGTGTTGTAGGATAGTGTTCATGTGCGGGGATCGCTGGCCGGTGTGGACTCGGTGGGCCGAAAGGCCTGTATCCACGCTGTATCTCTAAACTAAACTCACAACTAAATCTCTGGAGAAAAGGAACAGATGACGTTTCGGGTCGAGACCCTTCTCCAGACCGAGCGTCAGGGGAAAGGGAAACGAGGGATATAGACGGTGATGTAGAAAGAGAGAGTACAAATGAATGAAAGATATGCAAAAAAAGTGAGGATGGGATCAAGGGAGAGTGGAGCCCACAATGCTCCATTGTTGGCTTGTGGGCTAGGAGTGACTCTGCGAATAGAGTCGCAACATGGTGACATTGGCCTGAAATATTACACTTTAATAAAACATTTTGAAAACTCTCTGCACCATAGCAATGAGTTCATGCCAAGTCAATCGGTCGGTCCCAGTGCTGCCAATTCAATTTCATAGCTGAATGAACACAGCTGTTAGATCTTTAAAAAATGTTTGAACCCCCCCCCCCCCCCCCCTCACCTCACAATACACACAATGTACCTGGATGTTAATGAGTTTCCCATCGTCAAAATAACCAACAATAGGTGAAAGAGGAGTCAGTGAGCCGCTTGAGAAATACAGGTCGACTCGAGCTGAATGGTTGCAGCAACCTTGCTCACTCGCTCTGTATCTCAATTTGCTAATTGAAAACTAATGGAATGTTGGCCTTCATGACAAGAGGAGTTGAGTATAGGAGCAGAGGTCCTTCTGCAGTTGTACAGGGCCTTGGTGAGACCGCACCTGGAGTACTGTGTGCAGTTTTGGTCTCCAAATTTGAGGAAGGATATTCTTGCTATTGAGGGCGTGCAGCGTAGGTTCACCAGGTTAATTCCCGGAATGGCGGGACTGTCGTACGCTGAAAGACGGGAGCGACTGGGCTTGTACACACTGGAATTTAGAAGGATGAGAGGGGATCTTATTGAAACATATATGATTATTAAGGGATTGGACACGCTAGAGGCAGAAAACATGTTCCCGATGTTGGGGGAGTCCAGAACCAGGGGCCACAGTTTAACAATAAGGGGTTGGCCAATTAGAACGGAGATGAGGAAAACGTTTTTCAGTCAGAGAGTTGTGAATCTGTTGTGGAGATGGTGGGAGAATGGCAGCACATCATAGAGCTTATCATCCCCTTGTGGTCAGCATGGACACGTGGCCAAAGAGTAGGGTTCTGTTCCAAAGAGTGATACAGTGCGGAAAAAGGCCCTTCAGCCCTACTTGCCCACACTGACCCACATATCCCACCTACACCAGTTCCACCTGCCTGCACTTGGTCCATATCCCTCTAAACCAGTCTTATATATGTACCTGTCTAATTGCCTACTAAACGTTGCGATAGTACCTACCTCAATTATCTCCTCCGGCAGCTTGTTCCATACACCCACCACCCTTTGTGTGAGAAGGTTACCCCTCAGATTCCTATAAAATCTTCCCCCCTTCACCTTAAACCTATGTCCTCTGGTCCTCGATTCCCCTAGTCTAGGCAAGAGACTCTGTGAGTCTACCAGATCTATTTCTCTCTGCGTCTACCCGATTTATTCCTCTCAATTCTGTATCTCAAAATTATTTTGTATAAACTCCCGCTGTGATTATTCTCAGTGTTTGCCTGGGGGGAATATGAGATAATTCTATCATTAATCCTGTAGAATTGACATTGCCAAATAAAGCAATTGGTTTAAAGAAGATTGTTTAGCTGATGTCATGAGAGAGCCTTGGTTTCATAGGTTTGATCTGATCTGAATGATACTTTAATATTTTTAGCCTGTCGTCACGTTCCAAAATTAACCCCTTTGTTTTTAGATTTCACCCCACATTCTCACCAATTCCCCCTCTCCCCTCAGTGCTGGTCTTCCTTTCAACATCTATATACTAATACTCTCGTTTGTTTGTTTATTTGTTTGTTCCTGAACAAATGGTCAAAATGGTACACGCTAGCGCGACAATTCTAGGCCCACCTTATTCACCGTCGTCCCATTGGTGCTAATGGAAGACGTTTCATTGAAATTGGTGTTATATTTTTAATTGGCTGGGCAAATGTAAAAATTGTCCCTAGGGGGGTGTAGGATAGTGTTAGTGTGCGGGGATCGCTGGGCGGCACAGACTCGGTGGGCCGAAGGGCCTGTTTCTGCGTTGTATCTCTAAATCTAAAATCTAAATCTAAATTTTTAGTTATTCACATTTTAAAGTTTAAATCTATCGCCGAGGGGGGAGGGGGGAGGGATAAGGGGGGGCTGAGGGAATGGAGTGGGGGGCAAGGGGGAGTGGAGGGGGTGGAGGGAGGGGGAGAGGGAGGAGGGGAGGAGGGGAGGAGGGGAGGAGGGGAGGAGAGGGTGCTGCACCAATGCAGGAGAGGTTTGGGCCTAACGGGTCCACTTGGTCAAGTTTCTTTTAATATTTGATTCATCGATAACAATAAGGCTGAAGAACTCAGATTGGGTAGATGCGCAGAGTCTCTTGCCCAGAGTAGGGGAATCGAGGCCCAGAGGACATAGGTTGAAGGTGAAGGGGAAAAGATTTAATGGGAAACTGAGGGGTAACCTTTGGATGCAGAGGGTGGTGGGTGTATGGAACAAGCTGCCGGAGGAGGTTATTGAGGCAGGGACTACCCCAGCGTTTATCCACCAGATGGTATGTTTGTGAATACCACTGGATTTTCCATATCCTGGGATGTGCTAAACATAAACACAGTCGGTATGAGGTGTCTTGTCAATTTTGGTTGGTGTTGCATCCTTCAATAAGGTGACATGGAATACCTCACTAAAGTAGGAATGGATACGAAAATATAAACCCTAACAGCTTGTGCTCATCAGAATGGATCGCTGGAAAACCCATAATGTCTGCAACAATCTGTATTTGTAATATAGACACAGAAAGCTGGAGTAACTCAGCGGGACAGGCAGCATCTGTGGATAGAAAGATCCAAGAAGTGTTTTAGCCTTAGTTTTTATTGCCATATATGATTGCACGCCCATATTTTAATGGCCACTAGACCAAGTGGACCCGTTGGGCCCAACCTCTCCTGCATTGGTGAACCCCCCCTTAACCCCCCTCCTCCCCCCCCTCCCATCCTCCCACCTCCCTCCCTCCCATCCCCCCACCTCCCTCCCTCCTTTTAAACTTTAAAATGTGAATAACTTTAAATATATAACACCGATTTCAATAAAACTACTTGCTTTACCATCAAAGTGATGACGGTGAGTAAGGTGGGCCTAAAATTGTTGCGCTATCGTGTACCGTTTTGGCTGTAGTTCGCTCACAAACAAACAAGAGTTTTAGTTTATAGATGGTCTTTGTAACAGGAATGGCGATGAAAAGTTAATGTACACTGACATTTTGTACACTGTGGCATTTGAGGTCTTTTTTAGTTTAGAGATACAGCGCAGAAAGAAACAGGCCCTTCGGCCCACCGAGTCCGCACCGCCCAGCGATCCCCGCACATTTAACACGATCACATTAACGAAGATCTCGGAGAAAACCCACGGGGAGAACGTACAAACTCCGTACAGACGGCACCCGTAGTCGGGATGGAACCCGGGTCTCCGGCGCTGTAAGCACTGTAAGGCAGCAACTCTACCGCTGTACCACCGTGCCGGACCCTAAGGTCCTTCTGTTCATTTAAAATTAATATTTGATTGAAGTTGTTAGTTCCTGGATTCATCATTGCTATTTTCTTAATGAAAGCATTATTTATTACAACTTGGCCAATTACCATACCTTCATTAATAATCAAAAAGTGATTAAATGAATTCACCTGAAACCTGTTGCTGTGCAACGATACGTCTAGGGTTTGCTGCGGTCTGTATTTGGATGTCGGGAAGACAAATGCCCAGTGTCTAAGGTCACATCTTCACACCGTGAAAGTGCCGATCATTTGGATGGGCCTTAATTGCAGCATGTTGATGGCAGACTGGATGAAGTGTATAAAATCACATGAGGGTAGATGCACAGAGTCTCTTGTCCAGAGTAGGGGAATCAAGGACCAGAGGACACAGGTTCAAGGTGAAGGGGGAAATATTTAATAGGAACCTGAGGGGTAACTTTTTCACACAGAGGGTGGTGGGTGTATGGAACGAGCTGCCAGAGGAGGTGGTTGAGGCTGGGACTATCCCAACGTTTAAGAAACAGTTAGACAGGCACACGGATAGGACAGGTTTGGAGGGATATGGACCAAACGTGGGCAGGTGGGACTAGTGTAACCGGGACACGTTGGCCAGTGTGGGCAAGGTGGGCCAAAGGGCCTGTTTCCTCACTGTATCACTCTGCGACTCAATGATGAAAGTGGGGGGTGGAGCAAAAGTTGGAGGAGAGGAAGGGTAGGCAAAGCATGGTGAGTGAAAGGTGGATACAGGTGGATACAGGTGGTGGTGTGGGGTGGGGGGGGGGGGTTGATGCCTTAGTCCAACCACCTACCGTTCATAGTCCCTGTCATTAGCACATCTTCCCCAGCCAACAATAGGATGAACATTGACTTCTCCCTCTTCAGGTAGTCCCTGATTCCCCTCTCTATCCCCTCCCCCTTCCCAGTTCTCCCACCAGTCTTCCTGTCTCCGACTGCATCCTATCTTTGTCCCCACTCCCCCCTCCCCTGACATCAGTCTGAAGAAGGGTCTCGATCCGAAACGTCACCCATTCCTTCTCTCCTGAGATGCTGCCTGTCCCGCTGAGTTACTCCAGCATTTTGTGTCTACCAACAATGGGCCATTATGGACTCCACCCTTGCTGAGGTCATCTGTTGCTGGCCCTGTTGTGTTCTGGCCCCTCTACATTTCGGTCTGAAGAAGGGTCTCAACCTGAAACGACACCTGTGCCTTTTCTTCGGAGATGCTGCCTGTCCCGCTGAGTTACTCCGGCATTTTGTGATATCCTTGGCTGGGCGTGGACTGGTTTCTCTGGAACGTTGGAGGTTGAGTTTAGAAACTCGCTGGAATTTAGAAGACTGAGGGGGGATCTTATAGAAACATATAAAATTCTTAAGGGGTTGGAGAGGCTAGATGCGGGAAGATTGTCCCCGATGTTGGGGAAGTCCAGAACTAGGGGTCACAGCTTAAGGATAAGGGGGAAGTCTTTTAGGACCGAGATGAGAAAACATTTCTTCACACAGAGAGTGGTGAGTCTGTGGAATTCTCTGCCACAGAAGGTAGTTGAGGCCAGTTCATTGGCTATATTTAAGAGGGGGTTAGATGTGGCCCTTGTGGCTAAAGGGATCAGGGGGTATGGAGAGAAGGCAGGTACGGGATTCTGAGCTGGATGATCAGCCATGATAATATTGAATGGTGGTGCAGGCTCGAAGGGCCGAATGGCCTACTCCTGCACCTATTTTCTATGTTTCTATGTTTGAGTGGAGACCTGATACAATACAATACAATACAATACAATATATCTTTATTGTCATTGTACCCAGGGGTACAACGAGATTGGGAATGCGCCTCCCATACGATGCAATAATTTAAGTAATTTAGACAGCAGCAACCCAACGAAACGAAACAGTTGTAACAGTTTTGGACAGGGTAAAGTGCAAGTTGATCTATGCGTTGTGGCCATCCGGCTCAGCAGGACCGGGTCATAGCAGCTATGGCCCTGGGGATGAAGCTGTTCCTGAGTCTGGAGGTGCGGGCGTAGAAGGCCTTGTATCGTCTGCCCGATGGAAGGAGTTCGAACATGAAAGTTTGTACAAATTATGAGAAGCATCGATAGGGTAGAGAGTCTGAGCCTTTTCCCCAGGATCAGAATGTTCAGCGTGCCCGTGAGGTGAGAGGCAGAATGTTTAATGGAGATGTGCGTGATGGAGAATGGTGGGGGGCTTGGAACGCGCTGCCAGGGGTTGTGGTGGTGGTGGAGGCAGGTACGATCGTCTGTTTCAGAGGCTTTTACATAGGCACATGGAGGTTCAGGGAATGGAGGGGTATGGATCATGTGGTTGTAAGTTACAACTACGGCAGCTGCCCCTCCTTTCTTCCAGCTTTAGAAACATAGAAACAATAGACAATAGGTGCAGGAGGAGGCCATTCGACCCTTCGAGCCAGCACCGCCATTCACCGTGATCATGGCTAATCATCCACAATCAGTACCCCGTTCCTGTCTTCTCCCCATACCCCCTGACTCCGCTATCTTTAAGAGCTCTATCTAGCTCTCTCTTGAAAGCATTCAGAGAATCGGCCTCCACTGCCTTCTGAGGCAGAGAATTCCACAGATTCACAACTCTCTGGGTGAAAAGGTTTTTCCTCATCTCCTTTCTAAATGGCCTACCCCTTATTCTTAAACTGTGTGACCCTTGGTTCTGGACTCCCCCAACATTTCACAGGAACATTTTTCCTGCATCTTGTCTGTCCAATCCTCTCAGAATTTTATATGTTTCTATAAGATCCCCTCTGATCCTTCTAAATTCCAGCGAATACAAGCCCAGTCGACCCATTCTTTCATCATACGTCAGTCCCTCCATCCCGGGAATTAACCTGGTGAACTTACGCTGCACTCCCTCAATAGCAATAATGTCCTTCCTCAAATTTGGAGACCAAAGCTGCACACAATACTCGAGGTGCGGTCTCACCAGGGCCCTGCACAACTGCAGTAGGACCTCCTTGCTCCTAAACTCAAATCCTCTCGTTATGAAGGCCAACATGCCATGAGCTTTCTTCACTGCCTGCCGTACCTGCATGCTTACTTGCTGCGCCTCCCTCACCCACCCCATGCCCAGCACAATCAGACTGACAAAACTGCATCAAAATAGGGGAAATGCAAAGTAAAATAAAATCAACATGTCCAACACAGATGCTGAGTTCCTGCACGTTTGTAATTTATTTTTCTGTTTCCCCAGTCTGATGCTCGTACGAGATAAATCTATCCAAAAAGCATCAATATTTATGCGAATATGTATTTTCAGAGATTTTCTTTTTGCTGATGTTACCTCCAGGGCCCTGGATTTGTGGATGTTTTGAGATCAGCACTTTCCTGCTCGATGTTTAAAAGAGGTTCCTTGGCAATACAAGGAACGGGCTGTTGAGACGGCTTCAAAATCAGATGCGTTCACTTCTAGTGAAGGGTTTGTCTTGGGACTGCGTATCTGGTTAAATTGAGCTTCACTCGTCAGGGTGTGAGGCAGGCAATCATATTATCCTAATGGGTGCAGTGGATGAAATAGGAATTCTAATTCCCAGGCAATTAATCGTTGTCTCAAAATGTAATATTAATGAATCCTGCAAACCCATTTTTGGCAAGCTCTTCCAGCTGTCCAGAGTGAAAATGCGGAGGTATGGTTGTGAATGTGAAATGTGCACAGTGGCGCAGCGGTAGAGTTGCTGCCTTGCCATTAGGCCATTCAGCCCTTTAGGCCCATACTAGATCTGACTTCAGACTTCAGAGACAGGGCGGCACGGCACGGCACGGTGGCGCAGCGGTAGAGTTGCTGCCTTGCAGCGCCGGAGACCCGGGTTCTCTCCGTAGGTTTTCTCTGGGTGCCCACGGTTTGCTCCCACACTCCAAAGATGTGTGGGTTTGTAGGTTAATTGGCTTTGGTAAAAACAAATTGTGAGTTGTCTTTTGCGTGTGTTGGATAGTGGTAGTGCACGGGGCGCACGAAGAGCCTGTTTCCACACTGTATCTCTGGTTGGAAATCAGAACTAGTCTGGACCCAAGGGGAAGAATGGCCTGATTCTGATATGCATCTGAGAGAAGGCCATCGTTAAAACTGCGTCTGAGAGAAGACCATCGTTAAAATTGGGTTTTACTGCAGTGTGAGATGTTCTTCTGAGGTTGGCAACATATCAACATAGGAGCTTTGATCTGTCGTTTTCACACCTTACCCTTCCATATCACTGTCTCCCTCTCCCCTGACTCTCAGTCTGCAGAAGGGTCACGCCCCAAAACATTATCCATGCTCTGGGCTTAAAAAACTCCAGAAGCAGTTTTTAATTTTATAGATACAGCGTGGAAGTAGGACTTTCGGCCCACCGAGTGGGAGAGTCTAGGACTAGAGATCGCAGCCTCCGAATAAAAGGGACGTACCTTTAGGAAGGAGATGAGGAGGAATTTCTTTAGTCAGAGGGTGGAGAATCTGTGGAATTATATGGGTTCCATCAATGGATATTGTTAAGGCGGAGATTGATAGATTCTTGATCAGTGCGGGTGTCAGGGGTTATGGGGAGAAGGCAGGAGAATGGGGTTAGGAGGGAGAGATAGATCAGCCGTGATTGAATGGCGGTGTAGATTTGATGAGCCAAAATAGTTTACTTCTGCTCCTCGAACTTACGAGTCTGCGCATCGACCAACAATCACCACTACACTAGTTCTATGTTATTCTAATTTTGCATTAACACACTAGGGGCAATTTACAGAAGCCAATAGACAATAGGTGCAGGAGTAGGCCATTCGGCCCTTTGAGCCAGCACTGCCATTCAATGTGATCATGGCTGATCATTCTCAATCGGTACCCCGTTCCTGCCTTCTCCCCAAACCCCCTGACTCCGCTATCCTTAAGAGCTCTATCTAGCTCTCTCTTGAATGCATTCAGAGAATTGGCCTCCACTGCCTTCTGAGGCAGAGAATTCCATAGATTCACAACTCTCTGACTGAAAAAGTTTTTCCTCATCTCAGTTCTAAATGGCCTACCCCTTATTCTTAAACTGTGGCCCCTTGTTCTGGACTACCCCAACATTGGGAACATGTTTCCTGCCTCTAACGTGTCCAACCCCTTAATAATCTTATACGTTTCGATAAGATCTCCTCTCATCCTTCTAAATTCCAGTGTATACAAGCCAATTAACCAACAAACCTGCACGTCTTTGGGGTGTGGGAGAAACCTGGAGCACCCGGAGAAAACCCATGCAAACTCTGTACAGGCAGCACCCGTGGTCAGGATTGAACCCAGGTCTCTGGCGCTGTGAGGCAGCAACTCTACCGCTGCACCATTTGCGTATTAACCAGATTCTGCAGTCTCGTGCTAAGCTCCTAAATGAAAAGGCATCATTGAGCTGTAGAAGGACATTACCTGCTATTATGCCATCGTTTCCAAAGCAGCAGGCAGTCAATAACGAGAGTAAACATTCTGTGAATGTAAGTGCACTTATTCAAAGATGGCCCGTTGTAATGTCAGCATTACCAATACACAATCACACCATTTTCATATTTGCTGAGGCAATCCAAAATGTGCTTAAGATATCCTTATTCCTTGTAGATATTCTCACAATAGACAATAGACAATAGGTGCAGGAGGAGGCCATTCGGCCCTTCGAGCCAGCACCACCATTAAATGTGATTATGGCTGATCATTCTCAATCAGTACCCCGTTCCTGCCTTCTCCCCATACCTCCTGACTCCGCTATCCTTAAGAGCTCTATCTAGCTCTCTCTTGAATGCATTCACACTTAGCATTTGCACGTCTTTGGAGTGTGGGAGGATACTGAAGATCTCTGGGGAAAAAAACCCACGCAGGTCACGGGGAGAACGTACAAAATGCACACGGACAGCGCCCGTAGTCGGGGTCGAACCCGGGTCTCTGTGAGGCAACAACTCTACTGCTGTGCCGCCGTGCCGCCCTTTTAGAATTAAATAGATATTCTTCTGAAATATAGCACCAGTTTCTGCTCAGAGGTGAGAGAAGTGTCCTAATTGGCAGCATTCTGCCATTGATGTCCCAGCGTTTGGTTCTGCAGTGACAAATTCCAAATCCATGTTGCTTTTATTCCGCGGATGCGTTGTGTCTCGTTTGCTGTGGTTTTGACAGCTCTTTGAAAACAGACTCTACAATGATTTACCTCCAGGCTCAGTTGATGCTTTGTTGGCAAATTTCAAGTTGCATTGATTGCTTTGTGTGACTATTATAGCAACAAACTCCGCGCAATCCACTGCTTCTAACTCCGAAATCTCACCAGTCAGGAGTCTTTTATTATCATCTGTCACAAAACTGAACAATGAAATTCTTATGTGCAGCAGCAGAACAGATATATAAACATAGTTCTCTGCAAACACCATAATAAACAACAACAGTTTATATATATATATATATATATATATATGCTGGAGTAACTCAGCGGGACAGGTAGCATCTCTGGAGTGAAGGAATGGGTCACATTTCGGGTGGAGACCCTTCTTCAGACTCCGTATATATAAATATATATATATGTATATGTATGTATGTATATATATATATGTGTGTGTGTGTGTGTGTATATATGTGTAAAAACGTTTACATATGTAAAAACACACATATATATGTTTTACATATATATACGTTTTACACACATATATTATATATATATATATATACACACACACATACATCAGGTTCGATCCTGACTACGGGTGCTGCACTGTAAGGAGTTTGTACGTTCTCCCCGTGACCTGCGTGGGTTTACTCCGAGATCTTCGGTTTCCTCCCACACTCCAAAGACGTACAGGTATATAGGTTAATTGGCTGGGTAAATGTAAAAATTGTCCCTAGTGGGTGTAGGATAGTGTTAATGTACGGGGATCACTGGGCGGCACGGACTTGGAGGGCCGAAAAGGCCTGTTTCCGGCTGTATGTATATGATATGATGATATGATATATATATATATATTTATATATATGGAGTCTGAAGAAGGGTCTTGACCTGAAACATCACCCATTCCTTCTCTCCAGAGATGCTGCCTGTCCCGCTGAGTTACTCCAGTATTATGTGTCTCTCTTCAATATAATAGACACACATACAGATATAGATGGATAAATAATAAATAAAAGATAGATTGTTAATAAATAAAAGATGCATTATATATATAATGTGTCTTATTTATTAAAAATGCATATTTTATTTAGTTAACTATATCTGTATCAATATATATAAATATATGTGTGTTTGTGTGTACCCAGACACACACATTATTATTATATAATATGTACCTTTTATTATTTATGTATCTTCTGCAAACAAGTATATTTTGTGCATCTTGTTTCCCATTGAAATTGTTGACATCGATTGTGAGCCAGGTCCTATGGCACCAGCTAGCCATGTACACTCAGACCAAAAATGACCCCCCCCCCCCGCCCCTCACCACCTGTTCCTTTCCTTCCTCCGTGTAACTCAGCGGGTCAGGCAGCATCTCTGGGGAACACGGATTGGTGACGTTTCACAGAGTGCTGGAGTAACTCAGCGGGTCAGGCAGCATCTGTGGAGAACATGGATAGGTGACGTTTCACAGAGTGCTGGAGTAACTCAGCGGGTCAGGCAGCATCTGTGGAGAACATGGGTAGGTGACGTTTCACAGAGTGCTGGAGTAACTCAGCGGGTCAGGCAGCATCTGTGGAGAACATGGATAGGTGACGTTTCACAGAGTGCTGGAGTAACTCAGCGGGTCAGGCAGCATCTGTGGGGAACATGGACAGGTGACCAATGAAGAATGATTACGTTGGCTGTGATGTATACTACATCTTTATGACTGTTCACATCCTGGACTTTCCTTCTATTTTATGTCTGTTCCTCAGACCTGTAACATAGACACCCATTCCTTCTCTCCAGAGATGCTGCCTGTCCCGCTGAGTTACTCCAGCACTTCGAAGTCTCTCTTCGATTTAAACCAGGGTCTGCAGTGCTTTCCTACATATTTTACAAACAACGCTCTCCTGAGGATTGGAGTGTGATGGGTGTTGGGAGGTTGCAGCTGCAATGATACGAGTTGGTGGGGGGAATGGAAGACCTCAGCCAACAACTTGATCTGAAGAAGGGTCTCGCCCCGAAACGTCACCCATTCCTTCTCTCCAGAGATGCTGCCTGACCCACTGAGTTACTCCAGCATCTTGTGTCTACGGCAGAATGGACTCTGTGAATGGGAGTGCTGTCACGTTGCCCTGCAGATTTGTAACAGAGACAGAGTGTTGGGTACACACAGGGGTCGGTCGGTCGGTCCATGTGGAGAGAGAGGGCGAGGGGTTAACACTGAAGGTTGGTAACCTTACAGCAGAACTGGATTTAGTTAGCGATTGAGATAAGCAGAAACTCCTCCTGGGGTTTTTCACTGCGGGTAGCTCTGAAAGAGATCCGAGTAAATTAAATGCTAAATCAGTAGCAAGATTCTAACGTGGAAAGAAAGTACTGCAGGTATCAAAGACAGACACAAAGTGCTGGAGTAACTCAGCCGGTCCGGCAGCATCTCTGGAGAAAAACGCCGGATGACGTTTTCTGGAGGATCCTGACCCAAAACGTCACCCATCCTTTTTGTCCAGAGATGCTGCCTGGCTGACTGTGGTACTCCAGCACTTTGTGTCTGTCTTTAGTAAAATGCTGATGTTTAGTTTAGAGATGCACTGTGAAAACAAGGCCTTTGGCACTTGGAGTCCACGCCGACCATCGATCAGCCCGCCCGCTAGTTCTATGTTATCCCACTTTTGCGCCCTACACACACACACAAAGGGGAATTTACAGAAGCCAATTCACCTACAAACCTGCACATCTTTGGAGTGTGGTAGGAAACCGGAGCACCCGGAGAAAACCCACGCAGGTCACGGGGAGAACGTACAAACTCCGTACAGACAGCACCCGTGGTCAGGATGGAACCCGGGTCCCTGGCACTGTGAGGCAGCAACTCTACCGCTGCGCCACCGTGCTGCTCTGCTTAAAAACGACAGTCGTAACAGAAAATACCCAGGGGCAATGTCTTGTACAACTGCAACATGACCTCCCCAACTTCAATGTGCAGGAAGGAACTGCAGATGCTGGTTTAAAGCGAAGGTAGACACGAAGAGCGGGAGTAACTCAGCGAGACAGGCAGTATCTCAGGAGAGAAGGAATGGGTGACGTTTCGGGTCGAGACCCTTCTTCACACTAGTAAGGGATAAGGGAAACGAGAGATATAGACGGTGATGTGGAGAGATAAAGAACAATGAATGAAAGATACGCAAACAAGTAACGATGTGAAAGGAAACAGGCCATTGTTAGCTGTTTGTTGGGTGAGAACGAGAAGCTGGTGCGACTTGGGTGGGGGAGGGATGGAGAGAGAGAGAATGCCGAGGTTATGTGAAGTTCGAAAAATCAAAATTCATACCACTGGGCTGTAAGCTGATACCCAACTTCTACACTCAATACTGACTGATGAAGCCCAATGTACTGAACATGGTGATAATGGGGGGGGGGGGGGGGGGGGTGGTTGGTGATGAGGAGTATGTTGGGGCCTGGGGAGGTGAAGTTGTTAGAGTTTCTAATCCCTGTTTTGCCATTCAGTGGAAAGAATGAGAGTGGGTCAACATTGGGTTAACTGAGAAGAGCTTACTTAACTGAGTGTAGAGTTTGGGAGGTCCTGTTGCAGTTACATAAGTTGTTGGTGCGGCCACATTTGGAGTATTGAGTTGAGTTCTGGCCACCATGTTGTAGGAAAGATGTTGTGAAGGGTGGAGAGATTATCTACGAAGGTGTGAGCTACAGGGAGAGGTTGAGCAGGCTGTGACCCTATTCCTTGGAGCGCAGGAGGATGAGGGGCGATCTTATAGAGGTGTGTAAAATCATGAGAGGATTAGATCGTGTAGACGCT
Source organism: Rhinoraja longicauda (assembly GCF_053455715.1). NCBI lineage: Eukaryota > Metazoa > Chordata > Chondrichthyes > Rajiformes > Arhynchobatidae > Rhinoraja > Rhinoraja longicauda. Next base: position 27,913,292 of record NC_135983.1, on the reverse strand, counting down.
CAGAGTCTCTTGCCCAGAGTAGGGGAATCAAGAACCAGTGGACATAGGGTTAAGGTGAGGGGGGAATGATTTAATAGGAACATGAGAGGAAAGCTTTTCTACACAGATAGTGGTGGGGCATGGATCGAGCTGCCGGAGGAGGTAGTTGAGGCAGGTAGTATCGCAATGTTTCACAAACATTTAGACGGGTACAAGGATAGGACAGGTTTAGAGGGATTTGGGCCAAACATAGATAAGTGGGACCAGTGTAAGATGGGACATGTTGGTCGGCGTGGGCAAGTTGGACTAAAGGGCCTGTTTCCATGCTGTATCTGTCTATAACTCTGTAGGAGCTCTTAATACGAAAGTTTGACAGATTTAGTTTAGTTTAGAGATACAGCGCGGAAACAGGCCCTTCGGCCCACCGAGTCTGCACCGACCAGCAATCCCCGCACACTAACACTACCCTATACACACGAGGGACAATTTACACTTATACCAAGCCAATTAACCTACAAACCTGCACGTCTGTGGAGTGTGGGAGGAAACCGAAGGTCTCGGAGAAAACGTACAAACTCCGTACAGACAGCACCCGTAGTCGGGATGGAACCCGGGTCTCTGGCGCTGTGAGGCAGCAACTCTACTGCTGCGCCGCCGTGCCGCCCTAAGCTGATTTGCCCTGAGGAGCTTTTCCCACATTAAATGTCTTTCCCTTTTTCGTTTGTTCACAGTGGGTCTTGGCGTTCGAGATCTTCATACCGCTGGTTCTCTTTTTCATTCTGCTGGGACTCCGTCAGAAGAAGCCAACCATTTCCGTCAAAGAAGGTACAGTATCTGGAGAGCCTGATCACAATCGGCACTGTGTGTAATTAACTCCCCTCCGCCCACACCACCCTGCTGTGATAGACCTGACTCGGTTGCCAAAGCTTCCACTGGTGTCTCAGAATGTGATGGGCAAGTGAGTGGGGGCTGTCAGCCCAAGGTGTGTTGGAAGGAACTGCGGATGCCGGTTTGCACTGAAGATAGACACAAACCTCTGGAGAAACGCAACGGCACAGGCAGCATCTCTGGAGAAAAGGAATAGGTAAGGTCTGAAGGAGGGTCTCAACCCGAAACGTCACCCATTCCTTCCCTCCAGAGATGCTGCCTGTCCCGATGATTTGCTCCAGCATTCTGTGTCTATCTTCGGTGTGAACTCAAATAGTTCAGGAAATCTAGGTAGTCATGAAGCTTTGATCCGACTATAGGTGGGGAGAATCCACAAAACATTAAACAGAAACATCAGATTAGAACGCTGTTAACCTGGATCAGACAACTGAGGATTGCCATGTTTAAATGGCATTGGGCATTGCTAGTAATTCTACTGGTTTTGATGTGTGAATGGGGTGATGGCTTCCACTTCTGGTCTGGTGCTGGCTGCCATTTCCACCCCTGGCGCTCAGGTCAGAGTGATGTCGTAGCAATGGCATTATAACATAATTGCTGCTTGTTGGCGTTCCATATATACAGGAGCTAAAAGCTAGTTAAGCACTTACCGTTCAGCTCCTGTCACGCACTATTAACCAGTTCACTGCTTATGTAATGATCTTCTGTGAACACACGCACGCACACACACACACACACACACACACACACACACACACACACACACACACACACACACACACACACACACACACACACACACACACACACACACACACACACACACACACTTCAAAGCAGTACGGAAACGAAGCTAATCAGAGGGAATCTATTAGGGAATTAAGTACATGCTTGTTAGCAATGAGAGGATATTTTATGCACACAACGGAGAGCACTTTGATGACGAGGGGCACAGAATATACAAAGATACCAAATGGGATTGAAGTCCCACAGGTGCAGCGGTAGAGTTGCTGCCAGAGACGTGGGATCAGTTTCAGTTCAGTTAAGTTTATTGTCACGGGTACCGTTGTTGCGTGCTAACCAGTCAGCGGAAAGACAATACACGATTACAATCGAGCCATTTACAGTGTGCAGAGGTTTAAGAGTGTGCAGGGGGTTGTAATCAGTGATTGTAGATCTGCTTCTGTGGCCAGCACGCACATAGTCACCTGGGTCTATGGTCAACTACGGGTGCTGTCCGTACGGAGTTTGTACGCTCTACCAGTGACCATGTGGGTTTTCTCCAGGTGCTCCGGTTTCCTCCCACACGCCAAAGGTTTAACATAGAAACATAGAAAATAGGTGCAGGAGGAGGCCATTTGGCCCTTCGAGCCAGCACCGCCATTCATTGTGATCATGGCTGATCATCTACAATCAGTAACCCGTGCCTGCCTTCTCCCCATATCCCTTGATTCTGCTAGCCCCTAGAGCTCTATCTAACTCTCTTTTAAATTCATCCAGTGAATCGGCCTCTACTGCTGTGGCAGAGAATTCCACAAAATTCACAACTCTCTGGGTGAAAAGGTTTTTTCTCATCTCAGTTTTAAATGGCCTCCCCTTTATTCTTTAGACTGTGGCCCCTGGTTCTGGACTCCCCCAACATTGGGAATATTTTTCTAGCATCTAGCTTGTCCAGTCCTTTTATAATTTTATACGTTTCTATAAGATCCCTTCTCATCCTTTTTTGTAGGTTAATTGGCTTTGGTAATAATTTTAATTTGTCCCTAGTGTGTGTAGGATAGTCCTAATGTAAAGCGAATCGCTGGTCGATGTGGAGTCGGTGGGCCGAAGGGCCTGTTTGCACGCTGTATCTCTAAACTAAACTAAAGTACACAGGTAGAAGGGAGAGATGATTCTCTATACTGGCTCCCATATTATCATTGATTCATTACATGTCAAGAGATACAGAACTCTGTTTAATGGCCATGTATTATCTCAATACAGTGTTCAAATTTTAGACTTTAGAGATACAGCACGAATATAGGCCCTTCGGCCTGCCGAGTCCGCGCCGATCAGCAATCACCCCGTACACTAGCAGTATCCTACGCACACTAGTGACAATTTACAATCTTTACCGAAGCCAATTAACCTACAAACCTGTACGTCTTTGGAGTGTGGGTGGGAAACCGGAGCACCCGGAGAAAACCCACGCAGGTCACGGGGAGAACGTGCAAACTCCGTACAGACAGTACCCGTAGTCAGAATGGAACTGGGTCTCCGGCGCTGTGAGGCAGCAACTCTACCGCTGTGCCACCGTGCCAGTGTTCAGGAGAGAAATAGAAATGGGAAATATACTGAGGCAGGAACCCTCTGGCCTTTGTGACTCAATGCACCAGAAGCCTTTAGAACAAACATGATAGTTTTTATTGGTTTGAGAAGTTCCAGATGGCTTTCCTTGTTACCATCCCTCTTGGCCCCATACAAAAGTGATCTCTTGTTAATGATATTATTTGTTAAATCAATGCATTCAATCGAATGTTCACTGGTGCCTGGAGAAAAATGAATCACACACTGTAAACCTTTTAGGTACTAATGGATGTAGGATTAGTAACGTGAAATTATATGCAATTTGCAGCACAGGAACAGGGCTATCTGCTTCCGTGATCCCTGGCGTCTGTGCTTTACATGAGCCTCTTCTAGGGGTTGCCAACTATCTCACTCCCAAATACGGGACAAAAGGTGACGTCACCGCCCCGCGCCCCACGTGACCTCACCCAGCCAGCGGCCACGTGCTCCAGCTCCACCAATGGCGGCCGCCCGGGCCGGGAGCACGTGGCCGCTGGCTGGGTGAGGTCACGTGGGGCGCGGGGCGGTTACGTCACCCTTTGTCCCGTATTTGGGAGTGAGGAAGTTGGCAACCCTACTAATTAATATGGGACAAGGGCGGTCCCGTACGGGACAAACTAGTTTAGTCCAAAATATGGGACGTCCCGGCTAACATGGGACACTACCTCCCATCAATAGGGCAGCGCGGTGGCGTAGCGGTAGATTTGCTGCCTTATAGCGCTTGCAACGCCAGAGACCCAGGTTCAATCCCAACCGCGGGTGCTGTCTGCACGGAGTTGGCACGTTCTCCCCGTGACCTAAGTGGGATTTCTCTGAGATTTGCGGTTTCCTCCCACACTCCAAAGGCGTCCAGGTTTGTAGGTGAATTGGCTTGGTCTAACTGTAAATTGTCCCTCAGTGTGTGTAGGGTTGTGGGGATCACTGGTCGGTGTAGACTCGGTGGGCCGAAGGGCTGTATCTCTAATCTGAATTAAACTAAACTAAGCCTCTCGATAGCAGTGAATAAGATTGGAATTAATGACCTGAAATTATTGAGTGAAAAGTCATTTAAGGATATGAAGAATTGAGCGCTGAGAATTCAACGTCAATACCATTAAACGCTGAAAGACTCGGATTTCTCTCAGTCTGGAGGCAAGGTGTAACTTTCCATCATTTAAGTTGTTCTTTTTCACCATGATGTCGAATTTAATTAACTAGTAGGTGGTGAAATATTATTTTGATTAAGAAAATAGCAATTCAGCAACAAAAAAACAGCTGATATTCAGCAATCATCCACATGGGAATATTATTAAGTATATAATAATGAGGAAATGTTATTGTTTGGGGCATTGGTGAACTAATAGTTTGTTACAGCTTGGTGCTCACATTCTTTCTCTTGGTTCAGTGCCGAATGCAAGCAGGGAATTTAGAAGGATGAGAGGGGATCTTATTGAAACATATAAGATAATTAAGGGATAGGACACGCTAGAGGCAGGAAACATGTTCCCGATGTTGGGGGAGTCCAGAACCAGGGGCCACAGTTTAAGAATAAGGGGTCGGCCATTTAGAACGGAGATGAGGAATAACTTTTTCAGTCAGAGAGTTGTGAATCTGTGGAATTCTCTGCCTCAGAAGGCAGTGGAGGCCAATTCTCTGGATGCTTTCAAGAGAGAGTTAGATAGAGCTCTTAAGGATAGCGGAGTCAGGGGGTATGGGGAGAAGGCAGGAACGGGGTACTGATTGTGGATGATCAGCCATGATCACATTGAATGGTGGTGCTGGCTCGAAGGGGTGAATGGCCTCCTCCTGCACCTATTGTCTATTGTCTGAATGCCAGCTGGTTATTTTTGTGCTTTATTTTCTTGTTTAATTGTTTTTTCAGTGTTGTGTATTTTTTGTTCCAGTCTCTGTGTTTACCGCAAACTTTGGGTTCAACATGTTCAGACCCAAAGTTCCTGCATGCTCCTGTAAAGTTTTATTAAGAGTCTTTTATTTTTAGGTTTACAAAAAAACCCTCTTCCTGCCCTCCCCCCCTCCCCAAAAAAACTACAATTGCAAGAATTGGTATTTAACTTTGAACATCAGTAAGGAGAAATATCAGCCATGATCACATTGAATGGCGGTGCTGGCTCGAAGGACCGAATGGCCTCCTCCTGCACCTATTGTCTATTGTCTATTGTCTAAGACGATGATACTCAAGAATTAACAAAGTTTTTGAAATGTAAATCTCAGAAACCTTATGGATGGATGTAGGGTAGAGCCATAGAGTGATACAGCTTGGAAACAGGCCCTTCGGCCCAACTTTCCCACACCGGCCAACATGTCCCGGCTACACCAGTCCCACCATATCTCTCCAAACTTGCCCTATCCATGTACCTGTCCAAATGTTTTCTAAATGTTCTGGTGGTACCTGCCTTGACTACCTCATCCAGCAGATCGTTCCATATTCCCCCTCAGGTTCCTATTAAATATTTTTCCCCTCATCTTAAACCAATGTCCTCGGGTTCTTGATCCCCCTGCTCTGGGTAAAAGACCCTATGCATTTCATAAATAAATTCATAAATAAGTTCATAAATAATAGGAGCAGAATTAGGCCATTCGGCCCATCAAGTCTACTCCACCATCCAATCATGGCTGATCTATCTTTCCCTCTCAACCCCATTCTCCTGCCTTCTCCCCATAACCCCTGACACCCGTACTGATCAAGAATCTATCTACCTCTGCCTTAAAAATATCCATTGACTTGGCCTCCACAGCCGTCTGTGGCAATCAATTCTACAGATTCACCACCCTCTGACTAAAGGAATTCCTTCTCATCTCCTTCCTAAACGATAGTCCTTTAATTCTGAGGCTGTGGCATCTAGTCCTAGACTCTCCCACTGGTGGAAACATCCTCTCCACATCCACTCTATCCAAGCCTTTCACTATTCTATATGTTTCAATGAGGTCCCCCCCCCCCTCATTCTTCTAAACTCCAGTGAGTACAGGCCCAGTGCCGACAAACGCTTATCATATGTTAACCCACTCATTCCTGGGATCATTCTTGTAAACCTCCTCTGGACCCTCTCCAGAGCCAGCACATCCTTCTTCAGATGTCATGCCCTAAAACTACTCACGATATTCCAAATGTGGCCTTACCGGTGCCTTGTAGAGCCTCGGCATTACACCCCTGTTTTTGTATACAAGCCCTCGTGAAATAATTGAGTTTCTTTACTACTGATTCGATTTGCAGATTAACCTTTTGAGAATCCTGCACCAGCACTCCCAAGTCCCTTTGCACCTCTGATTTCTGGATTCTCTCCCCGTTTAGAAAATAGTCTACGCCTTTATTCCTACCACCAAAATGCACGACTCCACACTTTGCTACACTGTGTTCCATCTGCCACTTCTCTGCCCACTCCCCCAACCTGTCCAAGTCCTTCTGCAGAGTCCCTGTTTTCTCTACACTACCTGCCCCACCGCCTATTTTCATATCATCCCACAAACTTGGCCACAAAGCCTTCAATCCCCTCGTCCAAATCATTAATAAACAGCGGCCCCAGCACCGAGCCCTGCACAACTAGCTTCTTCCACAAGTGGAGACATCCACATCCACTCTATCCAGGCCTGCCACTCTATCCACTCCACCCAGGCCTACCTTATCTATCCCAGTGGCATGAGACGGGGATAAATACAGCAGTCACTAGTACTCTAGGCAGTGGCAAAGTGACTCGTGTCTTGGAGATCCCAGGGAAGGGTTGACAGAGATGGTGCCACCATGGTTAGCTGCTCCACCCTGTGGCATGCCCTGGTATTCCACGAACATTTGTGGCCCGAAGATGGACACAAAAAGCTGGAGTAACTCAGCGGGTCAGGCAACATCTCTGGAGAGAAGGAATGGGTGACGTTTTGGGTCGGGACCCTTCTTCAGAAGAAGTGTCAGAGGAAGAATCTCGACCCGAAACGTCACCTATTCCTTTTCTCCAGAGATGCTGCCTGACCCGCTGAGTTACTCCAGCACTCTGTGTCCTTTTATGATGCAAAGTTAGACTAATCTCATCAGCCTGGATATGATCCATATCCCACCAATCCCTGCACTTCCATGTGCCTCGATAAAAGCCTCATAAACCCCACTATCGGTTCTATTTTTTAAATTATCAACATATTTCTCTTTCTGATTATCTTAAAGGACTCTATGCAGCATTTAACCCATTGGTTTTGTTGGATGATTATGTAGTTTAGTTTGGAGATACAGCACCGAAACAGGCCCTTCGGCCCACCGAGTCCGTGCCAACCAGCGATCCCCGCACACTGACGCTACCCTACACCCATGAGGGCCAATGTTTACATTCATACCAAGCCAATTAACCTACAAACCTGTACGTCTTTGGAGTGTGGGAGGAAACAGATCTCGGAGAAAACCCACGCAGGTCACGGGGAGAACGTACAAACTCCGTACAGACAGCGCCCGTGGTCGGGATGGAACCCACCATGTCGTGGGCCATCTGATTTGGTGAAGAGAATAATTGATGCCAGTGAAAGAAAAATATCGTGTGGGAAATTTCAGGGGCAGTCCATTCACCTTGCCTGCCCATACGTGAGAATACCTGGAATGATGTTGGAAAGCAGTAGAGGGCAGCACGGTGGCGCAGCGGTAGAGTTGCTGCCTCACCGCGCCGGAGACCCGGGTTCGATCCCGACTACCGGTGCTGTCTGTACGGAGTTTGTACGTTCTCCCCGTGACCTGCGAGGGTTTTCTCCGAGATCTTCTGTTTGTAGGTTAATTGGCTTGGTGCATATGTAAATTGTCCCTAATGTGTGTGTCGGATAGTGTTAGTGTGCGGGGATCGCAGGTCGGCATGGACCAGGTGGGCCGAAGGGCCTGTTTCCGTGCTGTATCTCTAAACTAAACTAAACTCAGTAGTTGTTAGATCTGTTGTGCCAGGAAATGCAATAACTCACCGGTGCTCTCAGGACTCGAGAGTTCTGAGAGTTTTGACCTTGAGAAACAATGCTCAGGGCCTGCCCATTCCACACTTTACCAATGAACTCCATGACTCGAGAGGCCGAGAGAGGATCTTACACAGTTTGTGACTGCCCTCCCTCCCTCCCTCCCTTCCTCCCCCCTTCCCCTCCAGCAGTTTGGTGTTAAAATGTATTGTGAACTTTCTAAGTTACGGATTCATTTTTAATATTGTTTTCTTTTCTCGTGTGTGTGTGTTCTCTTTCTTTGTAACGTTCTTTTTCTTTTCAACCTGTTCACTTGCTTGACTTTGCTGCTTCACAACCTGCATGCCATCCAGTCTGTAAGTTATTCGTTTAGCTGCGTTGTCTTCCCAAAGGCATAGTACCATGGGGGAAGTTGACCAGCTTTCTCCATGGCTTTCTACTGTGAATAATACAATAATAAGTCTCCTTTTACTGATTGACTTGCATAGCTTAGACTAGACCTGAGGCTGATGGGCTTCGTCACCTGCCCTGCAACATTCTTAACTTCCATTTAATCAAGGCATTGTTCAGATGGGATGATGCATGCCAAAATGAATAAGTGATAGCAGCAGAATGGGTTCCTTCTCTCCCGAGATGCTGCCTGACCCGCTGAGTTACTCCAGCATTTTGTGTCTACCTTCGATTTTAACCAGCATCTGCAGTTTTTTTTCCTTCGAATCCTACATACATTTTTAAGGAACCCTATATACATCTGTAAAGAAATCTATACGCACCTCTAGAGAACCATCCACACATATAAACCCTATATACATCTCCAATGAGCTGTACACATCTCTACAGAACCATACACACCTTTGAAGAACAATTTTAATGCTGATGCACTGATTGACCCGCAACACAAGAGCTAACCCTTTGGCCCACAAAATATCAAACTATTAAGTCCACCTTCGTGATGCTACATTTATCCATTTGAGGCACAGTTTAAGCTTGCTTCCCAATTGCCATTATTCAGGGAAGAGTGATTCTCCCACATTTTACAATGGGGGACATACTGACCTGAAGCCTTGTCCGTTTGCATTGCCCCCTGGAGTAGCGAATGTTGCAGATATGGGAGAAATGTCGTCAGTCCCAAATACCATAACCTTCATAGTTTTATATGAAGCTTACAATAGTATATTCAGCCACTGGGGGTGTATCCCGGAGTGTGGAACTCATTTCAAAGACTTGGGAATGAGTCCAAGTCATTGGACCTAGGACCAACATGGACCTAGGACCAACATGGACCTAGGACCAACATGGACCTAGGACCAACATGGACCTAGGACCAACATGGACCTAGGACCAACATGGACCTTGTACCTTGAAGTCAAAATCTGCTCCACTTGATTTTCAACTTTTTGCGGTCAACAATTGCAACACTACAATGGGGAGGACCTTCCTGGTGGCCTGAGGCACCCTAGACTCCAGCCTCGATGCCGAGTTTGTGCTGTGGCTACCACCAGCCCATCGTATCCACTAGCCCATCGATGCCCAATTCCCTTCCATAATCCTTGTTCTTCAATGGCATCAGAGCACCACAGTGTTTGAATATACTACAATTAGTACTAAAATGAGCACAGCAGTTTTGAATGGCAGAGACATGTGCAAGAATTTCTTACTTCCAGACCGCCGTTTGTATTATCATCTTTCCCTTTCTTTCGCTCCACTGAGACTGTGTCTCTGTCCGTGTCAAGATGCTGGGATGTAGTTGCTTCTGGGATGCGTATGATCGAGCGTTAGCAAATGCACTAATTTCCAATGATTGTCTTTTCCGTACAATTCTCTATATTCTAAAAGCTGAGAGGTGCCTAACAAACTCTTACTAATGTGCATGAAAATGCACAGAGAATGATGGCATATGTATAATTGAAATCTCTTCAGTCATGAGGTCAACACATCATGTGGTGGAATTACTATCTGAACCACTATCTCCCGCCTTGGAGACCCTCGGACTATCCTTGATCGGACTTTGCTGGCTTTACCTTGCACTGAACGTTATTCCCTTTATCATGTATCTGTACACTGTGGACGGCTCAATTGTAATCATGCATAGTCTTTCCGCTGACTGGTCAGCACGCAACAAAAGCTTTTCACTGTACCTCGGTACACGTGACAATAAACTAAACTGAATCAGGAGCAACACGATGATCAACATGGGACAGACGACTGACGATTCCCGAGATATGAGATCCCGTGGGGAATTTCACAAAAAAAAAAAGAGATTTGATTTGTAAATATTTGGCGATGTTGAGCACAGAGAGAAAAAAACCCAAAATAACTTCACATACTGATTGTTTCAATCAGCAAAATCACATTTGGTCTCATTCTTCAGTTTATTGTCACGTGTACCGAGGTACAGAGAAAAGCTTTTTTGTTGCCTGCTATCCAGTCAGCAGAAAGACTCTACATGATTACAGTCGAGCCGTCCACAGTGTACAGATCCTGTATCGGTAGGGGGGCATAACTAACCATTGATCGGCACAAAATGCCGGAGTAACTCAGCGGGACAGGCAGCATCTCTGGAGAGAAGGAATGAATGGGTGACGTTTCAGGTCGGGACCCTTCTTCAGACTCGACCTGAAACAACGACCATTCTTTCTCTCCAGAGATGCTGCCTGTCCCGCTGAGTTACTCCAGCATTTTGTGCCTTTCTACTGCGTAAACCAGCATCTGCAGTTCCTTCCTACATGTACTGAAACTAACCATTGTTTGTGACCTGGAGCGTTGATATTCAATGGCCTGAATTATGATCCTTGCTTTGCCAAAAACTCCCCGCGCGGCAATAAATCGTCGTGCATTGTTGTACAAAGCCTCCATGATCTGTTGACCTCTGACTGTTCTCTTCGGCCTCGAGTGGGTTTCACGACTTGTATGAGGAGGTTCCCACTCTGCTGCCGCTGTGACTGCTCTTTGAACTGTACTCTTTCCCCACCCCCCCTCTGTTTCCCCCCCTCTCTTGTCTGTTTGCCCCCTGGTTCCTTTCAGCATTCTACTCAGCCGCCCCACTGACGTCAGCCGGAATACTCCCTGTGATGCAGTCTCTATGTCCTGATGGCCAGAGAGACGAGTTCGGTTTCTTGCAATATTCCAACTCCACGTAAGTTCATCTAAAGAGCTTCCGATTCCATTGTTGGATAAGACAACGGAGACAATTCCATTGTTGTATAAGACGTCGGTGAGACCGCATTTAGAGTATTGTGTTCAGTTCCGGGCACCAAGATATTGTCAAGCTTGAAAGGGTTCAGAAAAGATTTACGAGGATGTAGCCAGGACTAGAGGGTGTGGGCTACAGGGAGAGGTTGAGTAGGCTGGGCATGGAGCGCAGGAGGATGAGGGGTGATCTTATAGAGGTGTACAAAATCATGAGAGGAATAGATCGGGTAGATGCACAAAGTCCTTTACCCAGAGTAGGGGAATCGAAGACCAGAGGACATAGGTTCAAGGTGAAGGGGAAAAGATTTAATAGGAATCCGAGGGGTAACTTTTTCACGCAGAGGGTGGTGGGTGTATGGAACAAGCTGCCAGAGGAGGTAGTTGAGGCTGGGACTATCCCATCGTTTAAGAAACAGTTGGACAGGTACATGGATAGGACAGGTTTGGAGGGTTATGGACCAAGCGCAGGCAGGTGGTACGAGGGTAGCTTGGGACAATGTTGGCCGATGTGGGCGAGTTGGGCAGAAGGGCCTGCTTCCACACTGTATCACTCTATGACTGTAAATCTGGAATGTTGAGATGAGGGCTTTAAACAAAATCGGTGAACTATTTCAAAGTGAATCTTATTTTTCTTTTTATTAAGAATTACTTTCCAGATGAGTTTATTGTCGTCTACTTCAGTGTGCAATGAAATTCCTCGTTCTCATGAAGCTATTCATAAATAGTACACTGTACTGATAGGGCAGTCACGGTGGCACAGTGGTAGAGTTGCTGCCTTACAGCGATTTTTTTTTTAGAAATACAGCGCAGAAACAGGCCCTTCGGCCCACCGGGTCCGCGCCACCCAGCGATCCCCGCACACTAACACTATCCTACACACACTAGAGACAATTTTTAAAAAACATTTGCTCAGTCAATTAACCTACACACCTGTACATCTTTGGAGTGCGGGAGGAAACCGAAGATCTCGGGGAACACCCACGCAGGTCACGGGGAGAACGTAGCGCCACCGTGCCGCCCAGACCCGGAGCACCAGAGACCCAGATGCAGCACCAGAGACCCGGGTTCTATCCCGACTGCGGGTGCTGTCTGTACGGAGTTTGCACGTTCTCCCCGTGACCTGCGTGGGTTTTCTCCGAGATCTTCGGTTTCCTCCCACACTCCAAAGACGTGCAGGTTTGTAGGTTAATTGGCTCGGTAAATGTAAAAATTGTCCCTAGTGGGTGTAGGGTAGGGTTAGTGTGTGGGGATCGCTGGGCGGCGCGGACACGGTTGGTCGAAGGGCCTGTTTCCATGCTGTATCTCTAAACTAAACTGAAGTTGTTTTTTACATGTACGAGGGGTTAATTTGGATTTGCTTACTGTGGCTGTTGTTGCTTTGAAGGGTCACACAGCTGCTGGAACGTATCAACGAGGTGGTGGAGGAGAGCAATTTGTTTGACCCTGACCACCCAGGTCTAGAAGAAGAGCTGGAATCTCTCCGACGTCACCTGGAGTCGATGAACAATGACCCCAGCTCAGTGGAGAATCACTTCAACAACACGTATGGTAAGGAGCCCTTATTTGGTATCCATCCCTTCGGAAATAGCAACGGGTACATAAAACAACAATTGTAAGTCCATGGGTTTAATGGGCGGTCACGGTGGCGCAGCGGTAGAGTTGCCGCCTTACAGCGAATGCAGCGCCGGAGACCCGGGTTTCATCCCGACTACGGGCGCCGTCTGTACGGAGTTTGTACGTTCTCCCCGTGACCTGCGTGGGTTTTCTCCGAGATCTTCGGTTTCCTCCCACACTCCAAAGACGTGCAGGTTTGTAGGTTAGTTGGCTTTGTAAATGTAAAAATTGTCCCTAGTGTGAGTAGGATAGTGTTAGTGTGCGGGGATCGCTGGGTGGTGCGGACCCGGTGGGCCGAAGGGCCTGTTTCCGTGCTGTATCTCTAAACTAAACTAAAGTCATAGGAGCACATCTCATCAGGTCAGTTTAGTTTATTGTCACGTGAACGAGGTACAGTGAAAAGGTTTTGTTGCGTGCTAACCAGTCAGAGGAAAGGCAACACATGATTACACTCGAGCCAATTACAGATTACAGATACAGGATAAAGGAATAACATTTAGTCACAGTGCAAGGTAAAGCCAGCAAGGATAGTCTGAGTGAGGGTCACCAAAGAGGATAGCTCTCTGGTTGTGGTAGGATGGTTCAGTTCCCTGATAACAGCTGGGAAGAAACTGTCCCTGAATCTGGAGGTGTGCGTTTTCCCACTTCTGTACCCTTTGCCTGATGGGAGAGGGGAGAAGAGGGAGTGGCCGGGGTACGACTGGTCTTTGATTATGCTGCTGGCCTTGCCGAGGCAGCGTGAGGTGCAGATGGAGTCAACTCATAGGAGTTGGGCTAAGTGTGGTTGGAGACATGATGGACTTCCTCGGCCTTCTGAGGGTAGTTTTAGTTTAGAGATACAGCGCGGAAACAGGCCCTTCGGCCCACCGACCACGGCGATCAGTGATCCCTGCACATTAACACTACCCTACACACACTAGGGACAATTTATAATCATTACCAATCCAATTAACCTACAAACCCGTACATCCTTGGAGTGTGGGAGGAAACCGGAGCACCCGGAGAAAACCCACGCGGTCACGGGGAGAATGTACAAACTCCATACAGTCAGCACCCATAGTCAGGATGGAACCCAGATCTCTGGCACTGTGAGGCAGCAACTCTACCGCTGCGCCACCGTGCCGGCCACAAAAATTTCAGTATCCATCCCTTGGAAATCCCTTGGAAATGAGCAAAGTGCACATTAAGCTTCAATTATAAGTTGACCTTCTTTCTTCTTTCGTATGTCAACTACAACAGTCGAAAGTGGCAATTGGTGCTTCATAGTGCCGTAGTTGACCCTTTGCTGCAAATTCTGCCAGTTCCGTAGAACTACCCAGGGTGGACGACGAGAACGTGAAGCAGCTCCCACCCCATAAAGTGCTGAAGTTGGGGAGAGAGTAGTTGGTGACCTGGTGGATGTCCTTGGCATTCAGTGGCTGGAAATGTGTTCTTAAGTTCACAAGTCTAGGAACAGAATAAAGCCATTCGGCCCATTGATTCCACCCCGCCATTAAATTCTCTCTCAACCCCATTCTCCCCCATAACCCCGGACACCCGTACCAATCAAGAATCTATCCATCTCCGCCATAAAATTACCCACAGCCTTGGAGGCCAAGTCAATGGAGGCGGAGATGGATAGATCTGTGGCAACGAATTCCATAAGGAGATAGATACGCTTGATTAAATTTGATAGGACTTGGGGAAGCTTTATTCAATATTTTCACACAATATAAGTTGTTCCCTCTCCAGCCGTTATAATAATTTTTTACCTTTATTTGGTGGAACAGATTTAACGACAAACAGGGGTCTAAACTGGTGATTATTTTTTTTTTGCAGCCCAGATTCTGTTTTGTTTTGTTTTTTTTGTTTTGTTTTGTTATTTTAGTTTAGAGGGTGAATTTTTTTTGTTGTTTTTTTTTTCTTTTAATCTTTAAAAAAAATATATATATAAGTTCTCTTTTAACCTTTTATCTATAATTACATAGAGACTGGGAGGTCTATACCCTATATGTATTTTGAAACTGGATTTATATTAAGGCTACATTTGTTGTTAATGTAATCCTGATCCCTATGTATCAATATCACTGTTATGCTTATCATTTTTTGAAATTTAATAAAAAGATTTGAAAAGAGCTGGATAGAGCTCTTAAGGATAGCGGAGTCAGGGGGTATGGGGAGAAGGCAGGAACAGGGTACTGATTGAGAGTGATCAGCCATGATCACATTGAATGGCGGTGCTGGCTGGAAGGGCCGAATGGCCTCCTCCTGCACCTATTGTCTATTGTCTATTGAAGGAAAGAAAGAGATAGATAGATATGTGCCTTTTAAGGTGGAGATAGTAGATCTATGCCAATGAATTCCACAGATTCACCAGTTACATTCTCCCCGTTCGTTACCTGTGATAATTGGGTTGTGAGCACATGGTGATTTAGGACTCCTGTTGGCAAAGAACAATTTCACCTGCACTTTCGCAAATTTAACGCTTCACAGATATTTGTTTGTAAGTCATCATTTTTAGCAAAAAGCCCACATTGATTTATTTCTGCACATTCACCCCTATAGGGAGATCGATGTATTGTCCACGTCTGATCTGCTTCTGAAAAGCTGTGATATAAAAACGTTTTATAATATTGCCACTATTTATATCGCATGTGATCAGATGTTACAATATCAAACATTATTTTAAAAATTAAAATCATGGAGATTTATTTTAGTTTTAGTTTAGTTTAGAGACACAGCGCGGAAACAGGCCCTTCGGCCCAATGAGTCCGTGCCGACCAGCGATCCCCGCACACTAACACTATCCTACGCACGCTAGGGACAATTTGTTTGTACACATACATCAAGCCAATTAACGTACAAACCTGTGCGTCTTTGGAGTGTGGGAGGAGGCCAAAGATCCCAGAGAAAACCCACGCAGGTCACGGGGAAACATAGAAACAGAAAATAGGTGCAGGAGGAGGCCATTTGGCCCTTCGAGCCAGCACCGCCATTCATTGTGATCATGGCTGATCATCCACAATCCCCAACCCGTGCCTGCCTTCTCCCCATATCCCTTGATTCTGCTAGCCTCTAAAGCTCTATCTAACTCTCTTTGAAATCATCCAGTGAATTGACCTCCACTGCTTTCTGTGGCAGAGAATTCCACAAATTCACAACTCTCTGGGTGAAAAATGGGGGAACGTACAAAGTCTGTACAGACAGCACCCGTAGTCGGGATGGAACCCGGGTCTCCGGCGCTGTGAGGCAGCAACTCTACCGCTGCGCCACCGTGCCGCCCAACAGGCACTGCTGTTTGTCAGATGAGACAGCGCTGTGCATTGCCCGGTGTTGCCCGGTTGTAAACAGCAGCAGCAGCAGCAAGTTTCAGTGTTTGAGTGGTTTTGTTTTCTGATCTTCATTGCTTTAGGATTCACTCTGGGATCGGTGGTGAAGGACCAGGCTGAACTGCGACACTTCCTGACACACAACCTGTCCATGTCCAATGAAACAGCTGGACTTCTGCTGGGCTCAAGTGTGAACTTGAAGGAGGTAAGGACCAAGAGAGTGTTGACCAGATGACCTTCAGTTGCAGGTGCACACAAAATGCTGGCGTAACTCAGCGGGACAGGCAGCATCTCGTGAGAGAAGGAATGGATGACGTTTTTCGGGTCGAGACCCTTCTTCATGTCAGGGGAGGGGGCGGAATCCCCCAGATTCTCCCACTCAACCATGCATTAGGGGCAACTTACTGTGGCCAATCGACCCACCTACCTAAGGGGGGTAGTGGGGGGGGGGGGGGGGAGAGTATTGCTGGCAGTTCTAGTCGTCCCTTTATGGGAAGGGTGTGGAGGCTTTGGAATGGGTGTTGAGGAGGTTTACCAGGACGCTGCCCTGACAAGAGGATATTAGCTACAGAGATTGGTTAGACAGATTTGGATTGTTTGCTCAGGAACGCCAGAGGTTGCGAGGAGACCTGATAGAAGCTCATGATGTCCTTCTATCGCTGCTCCATCGAGAGTGTGCTGGCATACTGTATAACCACATGGTAAGCCAGCTGCTCAGAAAAGGACAGGAAGGCCCTTCAGAGGGTCATCACGACGGCCCAGAAGATCATCGGCTGCTCACTGCCCTCCCTGGAGCACCTGTTCAGCCTACGCTGCCTCAGTAGAGCAGGCAAAATAATAAAAGATCCTTCCCACCCCGGCCACCGTCTGTTTGTTCATCTGCCCTCTGGTCGACGTTTCAGGTCGATCAAATCCCGAACAAACAGACTTAAGAACAGTTTTTACCCCAGGGCCATACGAGAACTGAACACTACCTTCTGCACTAGGCAACACTGTTAAAAAATATTTTGTACTTAATATAATTGTATTTATTTGTTTTTGCATTTATTGCATATATGTTTTTACGCACCGTCAGGATTGGTTATTTTTTAATTTCGTTGTACTCGTTGCAATGACAATAAATGAATATTATTATTATTATTAAGTGTATGAAAGAGAGGCATAATATAAGAAAATAACTGCAGATGCTGGTACAAATCGAAGGTATTTATTCACAAAAAGCTGGAGTAACTCAGCAGGTCAGGCAGCATCTCAGGAGAGAAGGAATGGGTGACGTTTTAGGTCACCACCCTTCTTCAGACTAGATAAGAGATGGTCTTGGCTTCCTCAGAGCTGTCCTCATCCGAGATGTCCTTATTCTTTAGGTGACGGGGGTTCCCCTCTTACATCAAAGATGAGGCCCTCACTCGTGTCTCCTCGGTACCCCGCAGCTCCGGTCTTGCTCCCCCTCCCCCCAGTCGCAATAGGGCCAGGGTACCCTTAGCCCTCACCTTTCACCCCATCAGCCGTCGTACACAGCACACAATGCCATACAACTCTTTTACGAGGATGTTGCCAGGACTAGAGGCTGTGAGCAGGTTGAGTAGGCTGGGACTCTTTTCCTTGGAGCGCGGGTGGATGAGAGGTGATCTTATATAGTAGAGGTGTATAAAATCATGAGAGAAATAGATCGGGTAGATGCGCAGAGTCTCTTGCCCAGAGTTGGGGAATTGAGGAGCAGAGGACACAGGTTTAAGGTGAAGGGGAAAAGATTTAATGGGAATCTGAGGGGTAACTTTTTCACACAGAGGGTGGTGGGTGTATGGAACGAGCTGCCAGAGGAGGTAGTTGAGGCAGGGACTGTCTCATCGTTTAAGGAATGGTTAGACAGGTAGATGGATAGGACAGGTTTGGAGGGATGCGGGCCAAACGCAGGCATGTGGGACCAGTGTAGCTGGGACATGTTGACAAGTTGGGCCTGTTTCCACGTTGTACCACTCTGTGACTCTTCAATTATATGCACTCATTCCTGGGGCAAAAACCCTGTGAAAATCAGAGGGCTGTCCAGTTGATTGATTTCAATCATGGTCTGGCTGCATTGGAGAGAATATCAAATATTATTGCAACTTATTGATGAGTGCTAACTGTGCTGTGACTGAATAATGGGTCGATGGTGATGCCTCTCACTACACTGATTACAGGCCACAACTGGATATGACAAGGCATTACTAGATCTTCAAGTTTCAAGCAAAACTTTTATTGCAAAGAAATGCTTACTTTTCTCAGAGGAAGTGTCTCGCCACACATTCCTTCTCTCCAGAGATGCTACCTGTCCCGCTGAGTTACTCCAGCGTTCTGTGCCCATCTTATTTGTTTCTTTCATTCATGTAGCTGCTTTGTAGCCCGAGCTCGATATTTAACTTCAAGTTCACAAGCCGCAAGAAGGTTATTCGTGTGTTGTTTGTGGTGTTACTGAAATGTGAACCCACGCTGTTTAATTATTTTAAGTACCTTTAAGTACGATGACTAGTTCAAGAAAGTTGTTTAATAAGATGGTATAAAATAATAGGGTGGCACGATGGCGCAGCGGTAGAGTTGCTGCCTCACAGCGCCAGAGATCCGGGTTCCATCCTGACTACGGGCGCCGTCTGTACGGAGTTTGAACATTCTCCCCGTGACCTGCGTGGGTTTTCTCCAGGTTCCTCCCACACTCCAAAGACAAACGGGTTTGAAGGCCAATTGGCCTCTGTATATTGCCCCAAGTGTGTTGGATGTCAAAATAGGATAACAATAGAACTAACTAGTGCACTGGAGATCGATGGTCAGCGTGGACTCAGTGGGCCAAAGAGTGTTCCACGCTGACCATTCATCACATGTACACCAGTTTAATGTGATCCCACTTTCTCGTCCGACACACTAGGGGCAATTTACAGAAGCCAATTATTCTACAAACCTGCACACCTTTGGAAAGTGGGAAGAAACCAGAGCACCCGGAGGAAACCCACGCAGTCACAGGGAGAACGCTGCATCTTTAAACTCAACTAAAAGCTAAAAGGCTTTTAATGCAGGAACAGCTCTCATCAGGTCATCTCGTGATACTGTGAGACCTCGTTAGTTTAGTTTAGAGATACAGCGTGGAAACAAGTCTCACGGCCCACCGACCCCGCGCCGACCAGCGATCCCCGCGCACTAACACTATCCTACACACACACACTGGAGATGATTTACATTTATACCAAGCCAAATAACCAGCAAAACTGTACGTCTTCGAAGTGTGGGAGGAAACCAAAGATCTCGGAGAAAACCCACGCAGGTCAGGGGGAGAACGTGCAAACTCCGTGCAGACAGCGCCCGCAGTCGGGATGGAACCCGGGTCTCCGGCGCTGTGAGGCAGCAACACCTCCATGTTGTCCAATGCGCATTTTCTCTGCTTGATTTTAGGGACAAACAACCACAGGATCACTGTGCCATCTGTTCCCAGCCGTCTAAATAATGGCTTTGCCCTTTGCATTAACTACAGCTGTGGAGAATTACAACAATGGCCAGGATCACAGAGCAATTTAATACAATTAATGTTAATGAATGAAGTCAGGTGAAATGACGAGTGTATTTCACAGTCTCGCTGAAGATATTGCTTCAGTTTAATACATGATCCAATGCAACTGTGTTATTGAGTTAACTCCACCGAGGCCAGATGGTAATTTAGCAGCACATCCCGGTTTTAGATAATAATTCTATTTTTATCCACTTTTCAGAACACTTAATATTATTAAACACTTCAGAGGCGGCATATTGGTGATGTTATTGCATTGGCAACCTAGCAGATTGAATTAACAACCCCTTGATGAAAGTTCAAATCCAATTTATGGATTTTAAATTCCGACAATAATCTGAAATTTTACAAGCCCTTGTTGCAGTAATGATCAAACTGCAGCAGGGCCGGTAACTTCTAATGTTCTCCGATATTCTTCCCCATCTGCTGTGACCCACATCAAGGTTGACGTATAAGATTATTAAGGGGTTGGACAAGTTAGAGGCAGGAAACATGTTCCCAATGTTGGGGGAGTCCAGAACCAGGGGCCACAGTTTAAGAATAAGGGATAGGCCATTTAGAACGGAGATGAGGAAAAACTTTTTCAGTCAGAGAGTTGTGAATCTGTGGAATTCTCTGCCTCAGAAGGCAGTGGAGGCCAATTCTCTGAATGCATTCAAGAGAGAGTTAGATAGAGCTCTTAAGGATAGCGGAGTCAGGGGGTACGGGGAGAAGGCAGGAACGGGGTACTGATTGAGAATGATCAGCCATGATCACATTGAATGGCGGTGCTGGCTCAAAGGGCCGAATGGCCTACTCCTGCACCTATTGTCTATTGACCCACATCAGGTTGGCTTTCATAAGTTGAGTTCTAGTTCTAGGAGCAGGATTTGGCCCATCAAGTCCACACCGCCATCCAAATTGTGGCTGTGCAAGGAAGGAACTGCAGGTGTTGGTTTAAACCGAAGATAGACACAAAAAGCTGGAGTAACTCAGCGGGACAGGCAGCATCTCTGGAGAA
Organism: Rhinoraja longicauda; assembly: GCF_053455715.1. Lineage (NCBI taxonomy): Eukaryota > Metazoa > Chordata > Chondrichthyes > Rajiformes > Arhynchobatidae > Rhinoraja > Rhinoraja longicauda. Next base: position 27,892,549 of record NC_135983.1, on the reverse strand, counting down.
AATGAATAGTGGCCGATCTATCTGTCCCTCTCTTCCGGTTCTGACCCGAAATATCGCCTGGTATATCGTATCGTATTTCCATCTGCAGTTATTCTTACCTTGCTTCTAAGCAGCACAGATTTCAGGAGGTATTTCTGGAGTTCCAGGTTGGGGCAGATGGTCACTAATGGAAGTAACCCCATTACTGAGGAAGGATTGGAGGTACTCAATGACCACTGAATGACTAACCTACCGAATAATGGGAACGACTGCCTTTGATGCTGTTAGGAGCTGTTAGGATAGTGTTCGGAAGCCCGAGCAAATAAATATAAAGGGGATATTACTGTGTTGAGTAGAAACACAGTCATTGCGTTGCTGCTGTTTCTCATACCAGTGATCAGAGAAAACAGAACATCCGTCTGTCTGCCACCAAACTGTCTTAGATATGAACTTGTGTACATGGGCGCGGGAGCAGAAGATTCTTGATTAGTACGGGTGTCGGGTTATGGGGAGAAGGGAGGAGAATGGGGTAGAGAGGGAGAGATAGATCAGCCACGATTGAATGGCGGAGTAGACTTGATGGGCCGAAAGGTCTAATTCTGCTCCTATCACTGATGACCATCGAAACGTTTAAGAAACAGTTAGACAGATACATGGATAGGACAAGTTTAGAGGGATATGGGCAAAACACAGGCAGGTGGGATAATTGTAGATGGGACACCTTGGCCGGTGTGGGCAAGTTGGGCCGAAGGGCCTGTTTTCACGTTGTAAGAATGGAGCGGCTAGGCTTCTATACACTGGAATTTAGAAGGATGAGAGGGGATCTTATCGAAACGTATAAGATTATTAAGGGGTTGGACACGTTAGAGGCAGGAAACATGTTCCCAATGTTGGGGGAGTCCAGAACCAGGGGCCAGAGTTTATGAATAAGGGGCAGGCCATTTAGAACGGAGATGATGACAAACTTTTTCAGTCAGAGAGTTGTAAATCTGTGGAATTCTCTGCCTCAGAAGGCAGTGGAGGCCAATTCTCTGAATACATTCAAGAGAGAGCTAGATAGAGCTCTTAAGGATAGTGGAGTCAGGGGGTATGGGGAGAAAGCAGGAACGGGGTACTGATTGAGAATGATCAACCATGATCACATTGAATGGCGGTGCGTACAGGCTCGAAGGGCCGAATGGCCTCCTCCTGCACCTATTGTCTATTGTCTATTGTCTATCCTTCATTCATTTGTTCTATACCTCTCTATATCATCGTCATTATCTCTTGTTCCCCTTCCCCTTACTCTCATAGAAACATAGACAATAGGTGCAGGAGGAGGCCATTCAGCCCTTCGAGCCAGCACCGCCATTCAATATGATCATGGCTGATCATCCACAATCAGAAACCCGCTCCTGCTTTCTCCCCATATCCCTTGATTCCGTTAGCCCCCAGAGTTAAATCTAACTCTCTCTTGAGAACATCCAGTGAATTGGCCTCCATTGCCTTCTGTGGCAGAGAATTCCACAGATTCACAACTCTCTGGGTGAAAAGGCTTTTCCTCATCTCAGTCCTAAATGGCCGACCCCTTATTCCTACCTCTCAGACTCTCAGCCTGAAGAAGGGTCTCGACCTGAAACGTCACCCATTCCTTCTCTCCAGAGATGCTGCCTGACCTGTTGAGTTACTCCAGCTTTTTGTGTTTTTTTCTGGTTTAAACCAGCATCTGCAGTTCCTTCCTACACACACAGTGCCAGATCTATTTATTTAGCATGAGGTGAGCTTTAGTCTTTAAACCCCCAGAGAGACGGGACACTGATGCTGAATAAATCTGCTCTGAGGTCGAACACTGCCAATATTCCTCCAGAATCTTTCCTCAGGGTAAAAGAACAACCGATATCAATGCTGGAGTCAGTAATGGATCTAATCTCAGATGACGACTTCTCTAACTTCTCTACCCCTTGCTTTCCCTTTCTCTCCATCCCGCCCCTTCCTAGTTCTCTGGCCAGTCTGACTGCCCCCCACCCCCCCCCCCCCCCCCCCCCGATTGTATTTAATCTCTGCATGCTTCGTTGACACCTTCTCCTAGCTAACAATGGTCTATTCTACATTTTCCTTGATCTGATTGTTAACTGTATGTTTGTGTTGTCATTTGTGAGCGGAGCACCAAGGCACATTCCTCGTATATGCACATACTTGGCCAATAAACCCATTCATTCATTCATTCATTCATTCATTCATTCATTCATTCATTCATTCATTCATCCACTTTGATATCTCATTTTCACACCAAGCACTTCCTTATCTCTGTGTGTGTTTCTCTCTCCTTACTCTCCGTCTGAAGAAGGGTCTCGACCTGATACGTAACCCATTCCTTATCTCCAGAGATGCTGCATGACTCTCTGAGTTACTCCAGCATTTTGCATCTATCTAATACCAGATGAGCTTCTATTCACAAGGAAGAAAATGTCATGACCATTGCAATCCTGGCAGATGAGAGACTACTCAGCCCTCTCTCTACTGAACACACTTTCATTCATTCATTTATTCATTCCAGACCCTGTGGTATTTTAGAACACAGAACATAGAAAAGTACAGACACAAAATGCTCGAGTAACTCAGCGGTAGAGTTGCTGCCTCACAGCGCCAGAGACCCGGGTTTGATCCTGACTACGGGTGCTGTCTGTACGGAGTTTGTATGTTCTCTCCGTGACCTGCGTGGGTTTTCTCCGGGTGCTCCGGTTTCCTCCCACACTCCAAAGACGTGCAGGTTTGTAGGTTAATTGGCTTCGATAAAGAGTGTAAATTGTCCCTACTGTGTGTAGGATAGTGTTAGTGTACGCCAAAGATAATAGAGCAGAGCAAGATAGACCACTCGACCCTAAAAAACAGCCACGGCGCCATTTTAGTAGGCAGATACTTGCAGAAACATTTAAAAAGAAAAATAACAAAAATCTGTGAATTGATTGATGAGATATATTCTGCATTTTAATGGTATCATCACACATACTGTTCCCCCAAAACACTGATTACACTGCGAGAGGCAGAGCGAGCGGTGGGTTTTGCTTCCTAAAATGGCGGACGTTACGCTCCTTTGCGTACTACACTTCAGTATAGGCGATGTTTGACGGAGTGGTTCATCTTGCTCCTCTAGTATCTTTGATATACGGGGTGATGGCTGGTCAGGGCGGACTCGATGGGGCGAAGGGACTGTTACCACGCTGTATGTCTAAACAAATCTAAACTAAAACTAAGTTGAATAAACCTAGGAAGATGATGAAACTGGTAAATTTAGGTCAGTAATTCCCAAATCCAGTGATTGAGAAGAGAAGTCAATGTATTCAGTTGACCAGTAAAAATCTCATGGTGCCTTGTGCAGTAGTGGTTTCATTAAAGGGATGTTTAATAAAGTCTAATGCTATTCACTTAGCAAGAATTCTATTAATAATTAATTACGTAGGAAGGCCATTTTAATTTCACTTGGCACTATCATTAGCTCACCTATGTGTAATGGCTTCAGTAATGTAATCTTATCTCACTCAAAGGATGAAACATAGAAAATAGGTGCAGGAGGAGGCCATTTGGCCCTTCGAGCCAGCACCGCCATTCATTGTGAGCATGGCTGATCTTCCACAATCAGTAACCCGTGCCTGCCTTCTCCCCACATCCCTTGATTCCACTAGCCCCTAGTGCTCTGTCTGACTCTCTGTTAAAAATTCATCCAGTAAATTGGCCTCCACTGCCTTCTGTGGCAGAGAATTCCACACATTCACAACTCTCTGGGTGAAAAAGCTTTTTCTCACCTCAATTTTAAATGGCCTCCCCTTTATTCTTAGACTGTGTGGCCCCTGGTTCATGACTTCCCCCAACATTGGGAACATTTTTCCTGCATCTAGCTTGTCCAGTCATTTTATGATTTTATACGTCTCTATAAGATCCCCTCTCGTCCTTCTAAACTCCAGTGAATACAAGCCTAGTCTTTCCAATCTTTCCTCATACGACAGTCCCGCCATCCCGGGGATTAACCTGGTGAACCTACGCTGCACTGCCTCAATAGCAAGGATGCTGTCTGTCATTTAGTTGCATTTTAGAATTGGGCAGATATAGGATATCAGGAATTTAGTAAAGAGTTTAAAGTCCTATTAAAGTTTGATTGGTTGAGGTTGGCTCGGTGGGGCAGTGGTAGATTTGCTGCCAGAGACCCCGGTTCGATCCTGACTACGGGTGGTGTCTGCACGGAGTTTGTACGTTCTCCCCGTGACCTGCGCGGGATTTCAATTCCCGGTTCAGCGGCTTAAATAAAATCTCCAGGTGTTGTTCTTGCACATTATTGTGGATAAAGGTGTTAAATCAATGACTCAGTTGAACATTAAGAGTCATCTGACTCTTATTTTAGCAACAAACAGATGCAATTTCATGATGTGCTGTTGCAACTGTAATAATGTAATGTGATGATAAGGGAACCATTGACGTTGGAGATATGGCTTGGAAACTGGTCCTTCGGCCCACCGAGTCCACGCCGACTAGCAATCACCCCTTACACCAACACTATCAGTCTGAAGAAGGGTCTCGATCCGAAACGTCACCCATTCCTTCTCTCCTGAGATGCTGCCTGACCTGCTGAGTTACTCCAGCATTTTGTGAATAAATACCTTCGATTTGTACCAGCATCTGCAGTTATTTTCTAACACTATCTGACATACTAGTTGTAACTGTACCCTTCAACCAACTTTACTACCATGCACCGACCGATCAGCCAAAACATTATACTCAGCGGGTTAATTAGCTTGTTGAATGACGCGCTGAAACTTTTTTATTATTATGCAAATACACCGATGAGCCAAAACATTATGACCACTGACAAGTAAAGTGAATAACATTGGTTATCTTGTTAAAATGGCACCTGTCAAGGGGTGGGATATATTAGGCAACAAGTAAACAGTCAGTTCTTGAAGTTGATGTGTTGGATGCAGGAGAAAAGACCTGAGCGACTTTGACAAGGGCTAAATTGTTATGGCTAGACGACTGGGTCAGAGCATCTCTGAAACGGCAAGGCTTTTGGGGTGCCCCCGGTCAGCAGTGGTGAGTACCGACCGACAATGGTCCGAGGAGGAACAAGCCACAAACTGGTAACAGGCAGGATGTTGGGCGCCCAAGGCTCATCGATGCGCGAGGGCAACGAAGGCTATCTCGTCTGGTCCGAACCGACAGAAGGTCGACTGTGGCACAAGTCACGGAAAATGTTAATGGTGGTGATGGGAGGAATGTGTCACAATACACAGTGCATCGCACCCTGCTGCGTATGGGGCTGCACACGGAGGACCAACAGCATATTAGGCAGGTGGTCATAATGTTTTGGCTCATCAGGTCATAATGTTTTGGCTGATCGGTGTATATCACATGGCTTATTGGATGTGTGATTGTAAGACAAGCCAATGCCAGTGTGTCAACACCATTTGAGCCAGAGAGATAAGCAGCACAGAAACAGATCCTTTTCTTGCCAAGCAGGTAATGCACATCAAGTTTCCATTAACAGTAATCCTATCTTATTCTCCCCACATTCCCACTAACAACCCCAAACAACAACAAGGAGGGCCGCCAAGAGAACAAAGGGGGCAGCGGTAGAGTTTCCGCCTCACAGCGCCAGAGACACGGGTTCAATCCTGACCACGGGCGCTGTCTGTACGGAGTTTGTACGTTCTCCCCGTGACCTGCGTGGGTTTTCTCCGGGTGCTCCGGTTTCCTCCCACACTCCAAAAAGACCTACAGGTTTTTTGGCTAATTGGATCCAGTAAAATTGTAAATCGCCCCTTGTGTGTAGAATAGTGTCAGAGGGCAGGGATCGCTGGTCGGTGCGGACTCAGTGGGCCGAAAGGCCTGTTCCAAAATAAACTATAAACTGTAAACTGTAAACTGTCTCCAAAATAAACTATAAACTGTAAACTGTCTCCAAAATAAACTATAAACTGTAAGCTAAACTACTGTGTTGCAAAAGCCAAAAATAACTTATCAAATGTAGAAGTTGATTCCAAATTATATAACACATTTTCCGTGAAGAAAAGTGTAAAAATATTCAGGAGGTGGGTAAGTAAGCCAGAAGTTGCATACGTTTCTCGGTTCCACTACAAGCAACTGTGGATCTGAGAAGATGATGCACGCATTGGAATGTTCAATTTGTCAAGGATGCTGTGAGAATATCCTTGAAGAGACACAGAGTGCTGGAGTAACTCAGCGGGTCAGGCAGCATCTGTGGAGAACATGGATAGGTGACGTTTCACAGAGTGCTGGAATAACTCAGCAGGTCAGGCAGCATCTCTGGAGAACATGGATAGGTGACGTTTGGGGTCGGGACCCTTCTTCAGAGGGTCCCTTCTTGCTATTGAGGGAGTGCAGTGTAGGTTCACCAGGTTAATTTCTGGGATGGCGGGACTGACATATGATGAAACAATGGATCGACTGGGTTTACAAAATTATTAAGGGGTTGGACAGGCTTGATGCAGGAAAATTGTTCCCGATGTTAGGGGAGTCCAGAACCAGGGGTCACAGTTTAAGAATATGGGGTCGGCCATTTAGGACTGAGAAGAGAAAAAACTTTTTCACCTAGAGGGTTAGTTGTGAATCTGTGAAATTACTCTGCCACAAAAGGCAGTGGAGGCCAATTCATTGGAAGTTTTCAAGAGAGAGTTAGATTTAGCTCTTCGGGCTAATGGAATCAAGGGATATGAGGATAAAGCAGGAACGGGGTACTGATTCTGGATGATCAGCCATGATCATATTGAATGGCGGTGCTGGCTCAAAGGGCTGAATGGCCTCCTCCTGCACCTATTTTCTATGTTTCTATGTAATAAAGAATTCGTACTTCTAGTTTCCCTCTCCCCGGACTCTCGACTGTATTATTTATTAAAGAGAGTAAAGTGCTAAAATCAATCAGGAGAAGCAAAGATATTTTTATGACACAAAATGCTGGAATAACTCAGCAGACCAGGCAACATCTCTGGAGACAAAGGATGGGTGACGTTCTTGGGAGCCAACAAGAGTCTTGACCCGAAACATCACCTATTCCTTTTCTCTAGCGATGGGCCCCGACCCGCCGAGTTACTCCAGCATTTTGTGTCTATGTTTCTTGAAGGTGTCAGGGGTTATGGGGAGAAGGCAGGTGAATGGGGTTGGGAGGGAGAGATAGATCAGCCATGATTGAATGAGGGGGTAGACTTGATGGGCCGAATGGCTTAAATCTACTCCTCGAAATTATGACCTTAAAGACTATTTACTTTCAGTGTGGTGACTTTGGACGAGTGACTAATTCGGTGCCAATTCTGTGCCCCATTTTGCTCCATTACTTCTAATGACGCCAGTAAATGTAATTGAAGTTCCTTACATTACTTGGCCACATGAGCACATCAAAGTACTTCTCTGCATTAAATCACATTCCCTATTTATGAGCTCTTTCTCCAAACATCAAATTAGCTTGAAACTAGTTTTCTCCTTATCACTCATCCTTACACAATTTTTCACTTCGGTTTAAAGATGCTGTAATCCTGTCAAAATGGTTCATCAAAATAATGAACCATGAAAGACCAGTTTAGTTCCGTTCAGTTCAGTTTATGGTCACGGGCACTGAGGTACGGTGAAAAGCTTTTGCTGCGTGCTAACCAGCCAGCGGAAAGACAATGCATGATTACAATCGAGCCATTTACAGTGTGCGCAGATACTTGATAAGGGAATGTAAGAAAATAACTGCAGATGCTGGTACAAATCGAAGGTATTTATTCACAAAATGCTGGAGTAACTCAGCAGGTCAGGCAGCATCTCAGGGGAGAAGGAATGGGCGACGTTTTGGGTCGAGACCCTTCTTCAGACTGATGTCAGGGGGCGGGGCAAAGAAAGGATATAGGTGGAGACAGGAAGATAGAGGGAGATCTGGGAAGGGGGAGGTGAAGAGAGGGACAGAGGAACTATCTAAAGTTGGAGAAGTCAATGTTCATACCGCTGGGCTGCAAGCTGCCCAGGTGAAATATGAGGTGCTGTTCCTCCAATTTCCGGTGGGCCTCACTATGGCACTGGAGGAGGCACATGACAGAAAGGTCAGACTGGGAATGGGAGGGGGAGTTGAAGTGCTCAGCCACCGGGAGATCAGTTTTGTCAATGCGGACTGAGCGCAGGTGTTGAGCGAAGCGATCGCCGAGCCTGCGCTTGGTTTCGCTGATGTAAATAAGTTGACATCTGATAAGGGAATAACGTTTAGTGCAAGGTAAAGCCAGCAAAGTCCGATCAAAGGTAGTCCGAGGGTCACCAAAGAGGTCGATAGGGGTTGAGGACTGCTCTCTGGTTGTGGTAGGATGGCTCAGTTGCCTGATAACCACGCCTTAACTTTAATGGAACTGGATTCATCCTGTGAAGAACTGCTCACCATTTGAATAAACAATTAATTATTGCTCACCAGTTCTATGATAATTCACGTCAACATGGTGGCGTAGAGTAGAGTTGCTGCCTCACAGCGCCAGAGACCCGGGTTTGATCCCGACTACGGGTGCTGCCTGTACGGATTTTGTACGTTCTCCCCGTGGAGTTTCCTCCGAGATCTTTGGTTTCTCCCCACACTCCAAAGACGTGCAGGTTTGTTGGTTAATTGGCTTGGTATAATAAAATTAAAAAATTGTCCCTAGTGTGTGTAGGATAGTGTTAATGTGTGGGGATCGATGGTCGGTGAGGACTTCGTGGGCCGAAGGTCCTATTTCCGCGCTGTATCTCTAAACTAAACTAAAAATATAATTTCTGTTCACAGTGTTAAGATAATCCCCAGTATGTTAAGACATGAGAACTTGAGTAAAAACGTATTAATTGTTTAAACGCTTTGTCACCCACTTCAATTGGGAATTGGACAAATGCAATCCATAGTTCCCATTGCCAACGAGCAACAGAAATAAAATATTCATAAAATGAATATTGTGTGCAGTTTTGGTCTCCTAATTTGAGGAAGGACGTCCTTGCTATTGAGGCAGTGCAGTATAGGTCCATGGGATGGCGGGACTGTCGTATGAGGAAAGATTGGAAAAACTAGGCTTGTATTCACTGGAGTTTAGAAGGATGAGAGGGGTTCTTAGAGATGTATAAAATTATAAAAGGACTGGACAAGCTAGATGCAGGAAAAATGTTCCCAATGTTGGGGGAGTCCAGAACCAGGGGCCACAGTCTAAGAATAAAGGGGAGGCCATTTAAAACTGAGGTGAGAAAAAACTTAGAAAGTTAGATAGAGCTCTAGGGGCTAGTGGAATCAAGGGATAGGGGGAGAAGGCAGGTGCAGGCACAGGTTACTGATTGTGGATGATCAGCCATAACCACAATGAATGGCGGTGCTGGCTCGAAGGCCCAAATGGCCTCCTCCTGCACCTATTTTCTCTGTTTCTATATTTCTATGAATAAACGTGCCCGCAGCTGAACAGTTAGGGGATGTACAATCAGGATAAAGTTAGCAATTACTCAGAGCGTAGGAAAATAATTAATCAAACACAACTAGTTCAGAAGGGTCTCGACCCAAAAAGTCACCCATTCATTCTCTCTGGAGATGCTGCCTGACCCGCTGAGTTACTCCAGCATTTTGTGATCACCTATCCATGTTCTCCATAGATGCTGCCTGACCCGCTGTGTTACTCCAGCACTCTGTGAAACGTCACCTATCCATGTCTTCCAGAGATGCTGCCTGACCCGCTGAGTTACTCCAGTACTCTGTGAAACGTCACCTATCCATGTTCTCCACAGATGCTGCCTGACCCGCTGAGTTACTCCAGCACTTTGTGTCCTTTTGCATAAACCAGCATCTGCAGTTCCTCATTTCTACAAGTGGATTGTTGTGCTGCATGCACTTTAAATATTTAAGGAACTGAGGACAAACATTTTTACGTTGCTAGACCATTACTAAAGTCATATTCAAGGTGGAAATCTATATTTTGATGGCAATTAATCTTGTTGAGCAGCTAATTAATTCTCTTGGCCTGGTTGCATTGCAGGTTTTCCGCCTTTGCTTTGGGTCCTATCCATCAGATGTGGACAGTGAGCTGGACAGTGATAATTGGGATGTGTTCGGGGCTGGAGAGAAGCTCATGCAATGGGAGGTAAGGTCTCTTTGCATCTCGTGGGAGGGCACGTTTGTTGGAGCGGGAATAGAACCTGCTCCTCTGTTCAAAGATTATTGACAATGAAACTCCATTAAACTGGCAGGCTCATAAGATCATCAGTGATCAGATCAGAATTAGGCCATTCAGCCTATCGAGTCTACTCCGACATCCAATCATGGCTGATCTATCTCTCCCTCCTAACCCCACTCTCCTCCTGCCTTCTCCCCACATCCCCTGACACCCGTACTAATCTAGAATCTATCTATCTCTGCCTTAAAAATATCCAATGACTTGGCCTCCATGGCCCTCTGCGGCAATGAATTCCACAGATTCTCCACCCTCCGACCACAGAAATTCCTCCTGGAGGTGTGCGTTTTCACACTTCTGTACCTTTTGCCCGATGGGAGAGGGGAGAAGAGGGAGTGGCCGGGGTGCGACTGGTCCTTGATGATGCTGCTGGCCTTGCCAGTGACCCGGGTTCGATCCCGACTACGGGTGCTGTCTGTTCGGAGTTTGTACATTCTCCCCGTGACCTGCGTGGGTTTACTCTGAGATCTTTGGTTTCCTCCCACACTCCAAAGACGTACAGGTTTGTAGGTTAATTGGTTTCAGTGAAGATTGTAAGCTGTCCCAAGTGTGTGTAGAGATACAGCGCGGAAACAGGCCCTTTCAGCCCACCGGGTCCGCGTCGACCAGCGATCCCCGCACAGTAACACTATCCTACACACACTAGAGACATGTTTTACATTTACCAAGCCAATTAACCTGCATACTTGTACATCTTTGGAGTGCGGGAGGAAACCGAAGATCTCGGAGAAAACCCACGCAGGTCACGGGGAGAACGTACAAACTCCGTACAGACAGCGTCCACAGTCGGGATAGAACCTGTGTCTCTGCTGCATTAGCTGTAAGGCAGCAACTCTACCGCTTCGCCACCGTGCCGCTCGTGTTAGTGTGCGGGGATCGCTGATCGGCGCGGACTTGGTGGGAGTACTTGGGTAAAGAATACGGATTGGATGGAATGATGAGGATCTTCATGTTTCAGGAGCATCTTCTGGGAGGATGGAGGAGGATGGAAGGAGGACTTATTCACCAGGCACTCAGTGACCCGGGGAAAGTGACAAATCGACAGAGACTTGTCCAACTGCTGGCCCAGGCTCTTGGCTTGGCAGGATCCAGTAACTCCACGGATGGCTATGATCCACAGGGACTTGTTGGGGAGATGGAGGTAATGTCACGGTGCCATGGTTCAATGGTTCTTTTATTGCCACGTGTACCAAAGGTACAGTGACATCTATGTTTGTTTGTTTGTTTGTTCCTGAACTACAGCCAAAACGGTACACGATAGCGTGACAAATTTAGGCCCACCTCACTCACCGTCGTCCCTTTGGTGCCAATGGAAGAAGTTTCATTGAAATCGGTGTTATGTTTTTAAAGTTATTCACATTTTAAAGTTTAAATCTATCTCCTAGGGAGGGGGGGGGGAAGGAGGGAGGATAAGGGGGTTGAGGGGGATGGAGTGGGGGGGAGGGGAAGGGGGCAATGGGAGGGGGTAAGGGGGGAGGGGGGGGTGCTGCACCAATACAGGTGAGGTTTAGGCCCAATGGGTCCACCTGGACTATTATTGTTAGATAGAGCTCTAGGGGCTAGCGGAATCAAGGGATATGGGGCGAAGGCAGGCACTGGTTACTGATTGTGGATGATCAGCCATGATATCATTGAATGGCGATGCTGGCTCGAAGGGCCGAATGGCCTCCTCCTGCACCTATTTCTATGTTTCTATGAAATACATTTTTTGCACGGACATTACTGTGATTATTGCCATGCATAGTGACAACGATTAAGTACCCCATGTAAGTAAACAGAGATACAGTGTGGAGTATCTGAGATCCACTGAGTACGTGTAGACCAGCGGTTACCGCGGACACTGGCACTAACACCATCTCAGACCCACGTCTGGGGCCTGTGTCCCGGGCTTATTTGTAACTTTGTCAGCGCCCTTTATGTGGCGTCCATTTGCATACCTTGGGTACGCTAGCAAAGAATTTCACTGTGACCCGTCGCACGTGACAACAAAGCATTCATCCCATCATTCATACGCGCGCCAGGGACACCAAACCCGATGAACGCTATTCCCTTTATCGTGTTTCTTTGAATTTGTTCCCCAGAATATTCTGTTTGTGCCCAACGTGTTGGAATCGTTGACGTGTAACGAGGGTAAGGATGACCTGCAGAAGGTCCTGGTCATCCCGGCATCTCAAACGGCCCGGCTCAGCCATTACCGAGGAGTTGTGTGTAACGCCAGCGCCAGAGTGCGGAAGCAACACTTCCAGCAACTCGCCCACGAACTGAAAGGCCAGGTGGACGTCCAGAAAATCGTGGAGCAGGTGAGGTCCCATCAAAATATAATTTATGGGGAAAAAGGTACAATGTTTGGTTCCTTTTTTACGTGACTTCGCCCCTGGACTTCATCGAAGCTTACGGGCACAGGACAGGGTTCGATTCGGTGAATGAACACAATGGTTTTGGGCATTTGAAGAATGTTTTATTGATGGGAACATTTACTTGAGGGGCTTGTAACACAAGTTTGATTCATTGTGCATTCAGAGTGGCTCAATCACGGAGTAATGTCCAGCGTTTTATTAAGGAACAGACCACAGTCTGGACTTGACATGAAATGTCACCGTCCATGTTCTCCAGAGATGCTGCCTGACCCGCTGAGTTACTCCAGCACTCTGTGAAACGTCACCTATCCATGTTCTCCACAGATGCTGCCTGACCCGCTGAGTTACTCCAGCACTCTGTGTCTATCCATGAATGTGAGAAGGGTTGGTGGTGAGGGAGAGGGCAATGGAGTCAAAGACATAGTAGTTGCATTTAAAAAAGAATGCTATCAATCATCTACAATTTCTCAAGCACCTCCTAATGCCCTTGTGTGCATTAACCAGCACCTACAATTCCTCGTTTCCACATCTTTCCTCTTTTCCATATTCTTCTGTTCCCCATTCCATGTTTTTTGTAGGGCAGTGCGTTCCAGCACCTTGGAACGTCATTGCTCTGAATAAGATGTTTGCTTGGGGGCAATTCATGTGAATCTACCAACATTTGCATTGCCCTTTGCAAGTCGAGTCATAGAATCACAGAGTCATAGAGTGATACAGCGTGGAAACAGGCCCTTCGGCCCAACTCGCCCACACTGGCCAACATGTCCCAGCTACACTAGTCCCACCTGCCTGCGGTTGGCCCATATCCCTCCAAACCTGTCCTATCCATGTACCTGTCTTAATGTTTCTTAAACTGTGTGCAGTTTTGGTCTTCAAATTTGAGGAAGGATATTCTTGCTATTGAGGGCGTGCAGCGTAGGTTTACTAGGTTAATTCCCGGAATGGCAGGACTGTCATATGTTGAAAGACTGGAGCGACTAGGCTTGTATACACTGGAATTTAGAAGGATGAGAGGGGATCTTATCGAAACATATAAGATTATTAAGGGGTTGGACACGTTAGAGGCAGGAAACATGTTCCCAATGTTGGGGGAGTCCAGAACCAGGGGCCACAGTTTAAGAATAAGGGGTAGGCCATTTGGAACGGAGATGAGGAAAAACTTTTTCAGTCAGAGAGTTGTAAATCTGTGGAATTCTCTGCCTCAGAAGGCAGTGGAGGCCAATTCTCTGAATGCATTCAAGAGAGAGCTAGATAGTGCTCTTAAGGATAGCGGAGTCAGGGGGTATGGGGAGAAGGCAGGAACGGGGTACTGATTGAGAATGATCAGCCATGATTACATTGAATGGCTGTGCTGGCTCGAAGGGCTGAATGGCCTACTCCTGCACCTATTGTCTATTGTCTATTAAACGTTGGGATAGTCCCAGCCTCAACTACCTCCTCTGGCAGCTCGTTCCATACACTGGAATCATTCTTGTAAACCTCCTCTGGACCCTCTCCAGAGCCAGCACATCCTTCCTCAGATACGGGGCCCAGATTTGTTCACAGTACTCCAAATGTGGCCTGACCAGCGCTGTATAGAGCCTTAGCTTCCTTCTATCCAGAGATGCTGACTGTCCCGCTGAATTAATCCCACATTTTGAGTCCATCTTCCGTGTAAACCAGCATCTGCAGTACTTCGTGCACACTTAGAAACATAGAAAATAGGTGCAGGAGGAGGCCATTTGGCCCTTCGAGCCAGCACCGCTATTCATTGTGATCATGGCTGATCATCCACAATCAGTAACCCGTGCCTGACTTCTCCCCACATCCCTTGATTCCACTAGCCCCTAGAGCTCTATCTAACTCTCTTTTAAATTCATCCAGTGAATTCGCCTCCACCGCCCTCTGTGGCAGAGAATTCCACAAATTCACAACTCTCTGGGTGAAAAGTTTTCTTCTCGCCTCAGTTTTAAATGGCCTCCCCTTTATTCTTAGACTGTGGCCCCTGGTTCTAGACTCCCCCAACGTTGGGAACATTTTTCCTGCATCTAGCTTGTCCAGTCCTTCTATAATTTTATACGTGTACTTCTACATGTACTTTATATTTTCACAGTTAATTTTGATTTTACACATGCCCTCGGTCGGTACACGTAACAATAAACTAAACTGAACTGAATTGATTCAACCTCTTCACAATTTTATCTAACATGGATCAAATGGAATGCCATTTTTTGCCACTGTCTACTCTTCTTTGACTCTGAGCAAGAAATATGAATTTAGTTGATTCATGGATGGATGGGTAAGGTTGAAATCTCGTATTTACATTGTCGCTATCTGGAATTGTATGGAGGTAGTAACTCAACTTGGAAATGTTATTACGAAGATAGGCACAAAATGCTGGAGAAACTCAGCGGGTCAGGCAGCATTTCTGGAGAAAAAGATTAGGAGACGTTTCAGGACTAATGTGGGAATTTGGCAAAAATTCATGTATTTCAACTGATGTAGAGAATTTGGAAATTCTGAGTGAGATTCAGCTTGACATTCATCATCTCCGTGCAGCGGTAGAGTTGCTGCCTCACAGCGCCAGAGACCCGGGTTCCATCCTGACTACGGGCACCGTCTGTACGGAGTTTGTACGTTCTCCCCGTGACCCGCGTGAGTTTTCTCCGGGATCTTCGGTTTCCTCCCACACTCCAAAGACGTGCAGGTTTGTAGGTTAATTGGCTTTGTAAAATTGTCCCTAGTGCATGTAGGATAGTGCTAGTGTGTGGGGATCGCTGGTTGGTGCAGACTCGGTGGGCCGAGCGGCCTGTTCGCGCGCTGTATGGCTAAACTAAAGTAAAATAAACTATATCTAATATAACGAGAAATTTGGCAAAACAATTAAGCTCTTTCAACCGATGTAGAGAATTTGGAAATTAGCTTGAAATTCCTGGTGAGATTTAGCTTGATATTCATCATCTCAAAAGTGATTCTTGTGGTTGGTTTAGTTTAGTTTAGTTTTGTGTCATGTGTACCGAGGTGCATGTTGTTTATTTGTTGCCTGCTATCCACTCAGCAGAAAGACAATACATTAATACAATCGAGCCATTCACAGTGTACAGATACATGATGGGACTAATGTTTAGTGCAAGGTAAAGCCAGCAAAGTCCGATCAAGGATAGTCTGAGGGTCACCAATGAGCTAGATAATAGTTCAGCACTGCTCTCTGGTTGTGGTAGGACGGTTCAGTTGCCTGATAACAGCTGGGAAGAAACTGTCCCTGAATCTGGAGGTGTGCGTTTTCACACTTCTGTGCCTTTTGCCCGATGGGAGAGGGGAGAAGAGGGAGTGGCCGGGGTGAGACTGGTCCTTGATTATGTGTAGGAAGGAACTGCAGACGCTGGTTTAAACCGAAGGTAGGCACAAAAAGCTGGAGTAACTCAGCGGGTCAGGCAGCATCTCTGGAGAGAAGGAATGGGCGACGTTTCGGGTCGAGACCCTTCTTCAGTCCTTGATTATGCTGCTGTCCTGCATGATTACAATCGAGCTGTTCACAATGTATAGATACATGATCTGGGGGGAATGATGAACCTGCAAGACCCTGGGTTGTAGTTGAGTAACATCACTGTCATTCTCCCTTCTGCACAGTTGAAGTTGAACGAGGTCAACCACACAGCGGTCCAGCACCATCTCCGGGCCCTGCTGGAGGACCTGGTTGAGGTGGAGAAGATTCTGAAGGACGTGGACGCCTTGTCGAGTCTGGCCAGACTGCTGCCGAAAGGAGCGTGCGCTGGGAAGAGCCCGGCGGTGGTCACCGCCAACAGTAGCAGTTGGAACGGCAACTTCACCACCGCCAACGCCAACGCCACCTCAGAGGAAGGCGAAGACACCCAGAAGGACAACCCACACACTCAGTTCTCAGCCTTCGTCCAACTCTGGGCTGGTCTGCAGCCAATCCTCTGTGGCAACAACAGGTAAAAGCTCAAAGTGTAGGGGAAAAAACTGCAGCTGCTGGTTTAAACCGAAGATGCTGGAGTAACTCAGCGGGTCAGGCAGCATCCCGGCAGAGAAGGAATGGGTGACGTTTCGGGTTGAGACCCTTCTTCAGACCAATGGGTGATGTTTCGGGTCGAGACCCTTCTGCAGGTCCAATGGATGCATTCAAGAGAGAGCTAGATAAAGCTCTTAAGGATAGCGGAGTCAGGGGGTATGGGGAGAAGGCAGGAACGGGGTATTGATTGAGAATGATCAGCCATGATCACATTGAATGGCGGTGCTGGCTCGAAGGGCCGAATGGCCTCCTCCTGCACCTATTGTCTATTGTCTAAACGTCACCCATTGATATTATCAGTTTTAGTTTCAGTTTAGTTTATTGTCACGTGTACCGAGGTACAGTGAAAAGCTTTTGTTGCATGCTAACCAGTCAGCGGAAAGACAATACATGATTACAATCGAGCCGTCCACAGTGTACAGATACATATAGTATAAGAAAATAACTGCAGATGCTGGTACAAATCGATTTATTCACAAAATGCTGGAGTAACTCAGCAGGTCAGGCAGCATCTCGGGAGAGAAAGAATGGGTGACGTTTCGGGTCGAGACCCTTCTTCAGAAGTAGAAGGGTCTCGACCCGAAACGTCACCCATTCCTTCTCTCCCGAGATGCTGCCTGACCTGCTGAGTTACTCCAGCATTTTGTGTACAGATACATGATAAGGGAATAACGTTCAGGGCAAGGTAAAGCCAGCAAAGTCCGATCAAGGATAATCCGAGGGTCACCAATGAGGTAGATAGTAGTTCAGCACTGCTCTCTGGTTGTGGTAGGATGGTTCAGTTGCCTGATAACAGCTGGGAAGAAACTGTCCCTGAATCTGGAGGTGTGCGTTTTCACACTTCTGCACCTCTTGCCTGATGGGAGAGGGGAGAAGAGGGAGTGGCTGGGATGAGACTGGTCCTTGATGATGCTGCTGGCCTTGCTGAGGCAGCGTGAGGTGTAGATGGAGTCAATGGGAGGGAGGTTGGTTTGTGTGACGGTCTGGGCTGCGTCCACAATTCGCTGCAATTTCTTGCGGTCCACCCGCTGATCGGCCGCGGAAGTCCCGATGGGCTAGCGATTGGCCGCCTCGCCCGGAGTAGCGCCACATTTTATAGGGGGGATTTCAATTGCGTTCTCGTAATTTGGTCCAAATTTAAGGAGGTGCCAGAGAACCAGTCGCCAGAACATCATGGTTGGACCCTGTAACACCAAACCTCCAAGAAACACAGCGGTAGAGTTGCTGCCTCACAGCACCTGAGACTCGGATTCGATCCTAACTAAGGGTGCCATAGTGAGGCCCACTGGAAATTGGAGGAACAGCACCTCATATTTCACTTGGGCAGCTTGCAACCCAGTGGTATGAACATCGACCTCTCCAACTTTAGATAGTTCCTCTGTCCCTCTCTTCCCCTCCCCCTTCCCAGATCTCCCTCTATCTTCCTGTCTCCACCTATATCCTTCCTTTGTCGTCCCCCCCCCCCCCGACATCAGTCTGAAGAAGGGTCTCGACCCGAAACGTCACCCATTCCTTCTCTCCTGAGATGCTGCCTGACCTGCTGAGTTACTCCAGCATTTTGTGAATTATATACCTTCGATTTGTACCAGTTATTTTCTTAGTTACTAACTAAGGGGGCTGTCTGCACGGAGTTTGTACGTTCTCCCCGTGACCGCGTGGGTTTTCTCCGGGTGCTCCGGTTTCCTCTCACATTCCAAAGAGGCGCAGGTTTTCCAGGCTGTCAGTACGGGAACAATACATTATTAATGTATTTTGACTTTCCGATGCATTAATTATCGCCTCAGTGATTTTGGTTTTCTCTTTCTGGTCCAGAACGATAGAACCTGAGGCACTGAAGCAAGGAAACATGAGCTCATTGGGCTTCACCAGCAAGGAGCAACGCAACCTCGGACTACTGGTGCATCTGATGACTACCAACCCCAAAATACTCTACTCACCAGCGGGTACTGAGGTGGACAAAGTCATAGAAAAGGTAAGGCCGCAACGGATATGCATATTACACCCACGAACCTCCTGCATTTATTCCATTAGGAAGAAAAAACTGCAGATGCTGGTTTAAAATGAAGGTAGACACAAAATGCTGGAGTAGCTCAATGGGTCAGGCAGCATCTCAGGAGAGAAGGAATGGGTGACGTTTCGGGTCGAGACCCTTCTTCAGACCGAAAGGTCTGAAGATGGGTCTCGACCCGAAACGTCACCCATCCCTTCTCTCCTGAGATGCTGCCTGACCTGCTGAGTTGGTCTTGACCCGAAACGTCACCAATCCCTTCTCTCCTGAGATGCTGCCTGACCTGCTGAGTTGGTCTTGACCCGAAACGTCACCCATCCCTTCCTGAGATGCTACCTGACCTGCTGAATTGGTCTTGACCCGAAACGTCACCCATTCCTTCTCTCCTGAGATGCTGCCTGACCTGCTGAGTTGGTCTTGACCCGAAACGTCACCCATCCCTTCTCTCCTGAGATGCTACCTGACCTGCTGAATTGGTCTTGACCCGAAACGTCACCCATTCCTTCTCTCCTGAGATGCTGCCTGACCTGCTGAGTTGGTCTTGACCCGAAACGTCACCCATTCCATCTCTCCCGAGATGCTGCGTGACCCGCTGAGTTACTCCAGCATTTTGTGTCTACCTTGCATTCATCCTTTAGTCAGAGGGAGGTGAATCTGTGGGATTCATTGCCACAGAAGGCTGTGGAGGCCAAGGCAATGGATATTTTAAGGCTAAGGCAGAGATAGATGGATTATTGATTAGTGGTGTTTAGAAGAATGAAGGGGGACCTCATTGAAACATACAGAATAGTGAAAGGCTTGGATAGTGTGGATGTGGAGAGGATGTTTCCACTAGTGGGAGAGTCTAGGACCAGAAGTCACAGCCTCAGAATTAAAGGACGTTCTTTTAGGAAGGAGATGAGGAGAAATTTCTGTAGTCAGAAGGTGGCGAATCTGTGGAATTCTTTGCCACCGACGGCTGTGGAGGCCAAGTCAATGGATATTTTTAAGGCAGAGATGGATAGATCCTTGATTAGTACGGGTGTCAGGGGTTATGGGGAGAAGGCAGGAGAATGGGGTTGAGAGGGAAATAGATCAGCCACGATTGAATGGCGGTGTAGACTTGATGGGCCGAATGGCCTAATTCTGCTCCTATCACTTATGACCTCATGACGATAAATGATCCTTGTTAGACGGAGGCCACATAACAAGTGACATACAGAAATAAACTAATTATTCTGGCAAATGCAAAGTTAATGGGAACTCGTGCACAGGCTTGATGGTGGAGGCAAGTTGGTACCTAATTAGTCTACAAGCACATTAAATTAAAAAAAAGGAAAGTAACAATTTTAAATAGCCAAAGCCATGAAAGATGACAGCTGTGATATTGATTTAGGTTTCGTGAGCACAGAAGACAAATGTAACATGAACAAAATGAGTTATAAAGGCTATTGTTGCAAAAAAAGATCAATATTGCTCCAGCAACATTTGATTTGTTCATCGTGTAATTACTGAAGGGCAGTAAACAATATTTATCATAGTTCCCGTGGAAACAGTTGCATTATGCATTATGCAGCGGTAGAGTTGCTGCCTCACAGCGTCAGAGACCCGGGTTCGATCCCGACATCGGGCGCTGTCTGCGGAGTTTGTACGTTCTCCCCGTGACCTGCGTGGGTTTTCTCCGGGTGCTCTGGTTGCCTCCCACACTCCAAAGACGTGCAGGTTTGTAGGTTAATTGGTTTAGTATAAATGTAAAATTGTCCCTAGCGTGTGTTTAGGGTAGCGTTAATGTGCGGGGATCGCTGGTTGGTGCGGAACCGGTGGGCCGAAGGGCCTGTTTCCATGCTGTATCTCTAAACTAAACTAAACTGAATGTTGACCAAAAATAACCTTTAGTCAGGGATTAATGTGAAATGGATTGAATTAAGTCATGAATGGAAAACCTGGTTCAGTTTCCAAGAATCTTATTTAAATGAATCTGCATCTAACAAAAATGTTGCTTGTAATTCAATGACAGTTTTGTCCCGGCTGTTATCAGGCAACTGAACCATCCTACCACAACCAGAGAGCAGTGGTGAACTACTATCCACCTCATTGGTGACCCTCGGACTATCCTTGACCGGACTTTCCTGGCTTTACCTTGCACTAAACATTATTCCCTTTATCATGTATCTGTACACTGTGGACAGCTCGATTGGAAACCATGTTTTGTCTTTCCGCTGACTGGTTAGCACGCAACAAAAGCTTTTCACTGTACCTCGGTACACGTGACAATAAACTCAACTGTAACTCTAAGTGTGTAAAATGACTGTGATTTTCTTGGACATTGGTCTTGTGCTAAATTGGGGCAGGACATTTGGAGGATGGGAGTTTTAGTTTTAGAGATACAGCGCGGAAACAGGCCCTTCAGCCCACCGGGTCCGCGTCGACCAGCGATCCCCACATATTAACACTATCCTACACACACTAGGGACATTTTTAACATTTACCAAGCCAATTAACCCACATGCCTGTGCATCTTTGGAGTGTGGGAGGAAACCGGAGCTCCCGGAGAAAGCCCACGCAGGTCACGGGGAGAACGTACGAACTCCGTACAGACAGCGCCCGTGGTTGGGATCGAACCTGGGTCTCCAGCGCTGCATTCGCTGTAAGGCAGCAACTCTACCGCTGCGCCACCGTGCCGCCCTGTTTGTTTCTCAACTGTGTCATTCCATGGAAGAGAATGTGAAGGCCAATTTTGCAAATATATATATATCTATATGAATCTAAAGGTTATTCCCTTTTCATGTATCTGTACACTGTAAATAGCTCGATTGTAATCATGTACATTATATCATATCATATCATATACATACAGCCGGAAACAGGCCTTTTCGGCCCTCCAAGTCCGTGCCGCCCAGCGATCCCCGTACATTAACACTATCCTACACCCACTAGGGACAATTTTTACATTTACCCAGCCAATTAACCTACATACCTGTACGTCTTTGGATTCTTTCCGCTGACTGGATAGCACGCAACAAAAGCTTTTCACTGTACCTCGGTACACGTGACTATAAATTAAACTAAACCAAACCAACCATCAGAATCACCTTTGAGATGATTCTAGGCTTATACTAGACTGGATAGACTAGGCTTGTACTCGCTGGAATTTAGAAGACTGAGTGGGGATCTTATGGAAACATATAAAATTCTTAAGGGGTTGGAGAGGCTAGATGCGGGAAGATTGTTCCCGATGTTGGGGAAGTCCAGAACCAGG
Source organism: Rhinoraja longicauda (assembly GCF_053455715.1). Taxonomy (NCBI): domain Eukaryota; kingdom Metazoa; phylum Chordata; class Chondrichthyes; order Rajiformes; family Arhynchobatidae; genus Rhinoraja; species Rhinoraja longicauda. The sequence continues at coordinate 27,870,774 of NC_135983.1, read as the reverse complement.
GGTCACAGCTTAAGGATAAGGGGGAAGTCTTTTAGGACCGAGATGAGAAAACATTTCTTCACACAGAGAGTGGTGAGTCTGTGGAATTCTCTGCCACAGAAGGGAGTTGAGGCCAGTTCATTGGCTATATTTAAGAGGGAGTTAGATGTGGCCCTTGTGGCTAAAGGGATCAGGGGGTATGGAGAGAAGGCAGGTACGGGATACTGAGTTGGATGATCAGCCATGATCATATTGAATGGCGGTGCAGGCTCGAAGGGCCGAATGGCCTACTCCTGCACCTATTTTCTATGTTTCTATGATGAATATCAAACTAAATCTCATTCAGAATTTTTAATTAATTTCCGAATTTTCTACATTGGTCGAAATAGCTTAATTTTTTTTGCCAGATTCCACGTTAAACTAAACGGTAACAGTTTTGCTTTACTTTAATATCTGGGACGAAGAGTTAAATTTGTACGGAATGTTGCCTTGGCAACACAGCCAGCAGAATCTACCCACACTCTACCTGCATTCACGCTGAGCTCAATAACTGGCTGACCTTCCCAGATGCCTACTTGTATTCCCCAGTATAGACACACATTGTGTAGACTCTTTGGTTAGTTTCCAAATGAGACATAGGAGCGGAGTTTGGCCGTTCAGCCCATCGAGTCTACTCTGCCATTCAATCATGGCTGATCTATCTTTCCACTCAACCACATTTAGGTACAGCGGGGAAACAGCCCTTCGGCCCACCGAGTCCGCACCGACCAGCGATCCCCACAACTAACATTATCCTACACACACTAGGGACAATTTACATTTATACCAAGCAAATTAACCTACAAACCTGTACGTCTTTGGAGTGTGGGAGGAAACCGAAGATCTCGGAGAAAACCCACGCAGGTCATGGGGAGAACGTACAAACTCCGTACAGACGGCGCCCGTAGTCAGGATCGAACCCCGGTCTCTGGCGCTGTAAGGAAGTAACTCTACCGCCCCGTTCTCCTACCTTTCCCCCATAACCTTTGACACCCTTACTAATCAAGAACCTGTCAATCTCCACTTTAAGACTACCCAATGACTTAGCCTGTACAGCCGTCTGTGGCAATGAATTTGACCGATTCACCAGCCTCTGGCTAAAGATATTCCTCCTCATCTCCATGCTAAAGGTGCATCGTTTTATTCTGAGGCTGTGCCCTCTCGCATTAGTGGATACATCCTCTTCACTGTCACTCTATCCAGGGCTTTCTGTATTAGATTATTATTTACTTTGGACTTTACTTTGGAGATGCAGTGTGGAAACAGATCCTTCGGCCTACCGAGTCCGCGCTGCCCAGCAATCACCCCGTACACTAGCACTATCCTACACACACTTGGGACAATTTATAGAAGCCAATTAATCTATAAACCTGCACGTCTTTGGAGTGTGGGAGGAATCCGGAGCACCCGGTGAAAACCCACGCAGGTCACGGGGAGAACGTGCAAACTCCGTACAGACAGCACTCTCATTTCTTTTTCCCCTGACTCTCAGTCTGAAGAAGAGTCTCATGAATTTAAAAGAGAGTTAAATAGAGCTCTAGAGGCTAGTGGAATCAAGTTGATATGGGGAGAAGGCAGGCACGGGGTACTGATTGTGGATGATCAGCCATGATCACATTGAATGGCGGTGTTGGCTCGAGGGGCCAAATGGCCTCTTCCTGCACCTATTTGCTATGTTTCTATGACCCGAGACGTCACCCATTCCTTCTCTTCAGAGATGCTGCCTGACCCGCTGAGTTACTCCAGCTTTTTGTGTCCGTCTTAAGTAGAGAGTGGTGCCTGCACCTCACACCTGTGTCTTGTGGTCTTGTCATGCATGCAAATGGTACACTTCAGTCACGTTCACTGAGATAAATGGAACCTGGCGGCTTTGCTTTGCTTCCTTTGTGGGTTGACCTGCCTCAAAGTGTTTGATCCTTGCTGTAATAGATGCTCACATTGAATTTCCCAGCGGATTTACAGCAAGCATTGCATATAATACCAGAGGGACATTTGCTTAGTGTGCTCATTACATCGGTGGCCATATGTCATTGGTACCTTTGTTGCTCTGGAGTGTTTGGACGTGTCCCTGATGTGAATAATTGGGATCATTTCTTCTCGTCTCTGGCCTTTATTTCCTCTTGTTTGCTGCATCATCGATGTTCTTCATTCCTCCCCTTCCTTGGTTTGTCTGGCATTTGTATTCAATGTTTAGACTTTTGCTTACGAGTGATACAGCTTGAAAACAGGCCCTTGCCCAGACCGAACAACATGCCCCATCTACACAGGCCCTTCGGCCCAACTTGCCCAGACCGACCAACATGCCCCATCTACACTAGTCCCACCTCCCTGCGTTTGGCCCATATCCCTCCAAACCTGTCCTATCTATGTACCTGTCTAAATATTTCTTAAACGTTGGCATAGTCCCTGCCTCAACTGGCTCCTACGGCAGCCTGTTCCATACACCCACCATCCTTTGTGTGAAAAAGTTACCCCTCAGGTTCCTTTTAAATCTTTTCCCCCCTCACCTTAAACCTATGTCCTCTGTTCTTGAAGGCTTGCTTAATTTTGTGTAGTTTAGTTTAGAGATACAGCGCAGAAACAGGCCCTTCGGCCCACCAAGTCCATGCCGACCAGCGATCTCCACACATTAACACTACCCTACACACATTAGGGACAATTTTACATTTACACCAAGATAATTAACCTACAAACCCTGTACGTCTTTGGAGTGTGCGAGGAAACCGGAGCACCCAGAGAAAACCCACGCAGGTCACGGGGAAAACGTACAAACTCCGTACAGACAGCACCCTTAGTCAGGATGGTACCCGGGTCTCTGGAGCTGTGAGGCAGCAACTCTACCGCTGCGCCACCGCGCTGGCCTAGAGATAAAGGCAACACCTGAACAGGACCTTGAATCCTGGACCCTCAGATTTTTAGTTTGATGCTCCACTGACTGAGCTATCCAGGAGCTTGTTTCTTGTTCTTTAGCATAGTAATTGGAGTTGGATATGTATGATGGACACACATATTGTCTGATGGGGTTAATGTCACAACTGCAACTATTTGTTCGGCACACTACAGCTTAATGTTAGGAAATTATGTCTGAAGAAGGGTTTCAACCCGAAACGTCACCCATTCCATCTCTCCAGAGATGCTGCCTGACCTGCTGAGTTACTCCAGCATTTTGTGTCTATCTGCAGCTTAATGCTAGATGTCCCCAATGCACCTGGGCAGCTTCCTCCAGTCTAGCTTTGCATCTTATAGTTGTGCAAATGGATGTGTAACAGTTTCACAAGAAGACTTCCAGTGACAAATTAATGATTTAATAAGTGCTTTATAAAATGTAGTCGATTGATTGCATTCTTTCGTAAATGTCACCACTATGAGAAGAATAGATCGGGTAGATGCACAGAATCTCTTGCCCAGAGTAGGTTAATCGAGGACCAGAGGACATAGGTTCAAGGTGAAGGGGAAAAGATTTAATAGGAATCCGAGGGGTAACTTTTTCACACAGAGGGTGGTGGGTGTATGGAACAAGCTGCCAGAGGAGGTAATTGAGGCTGGGACTATCCCAACGTTTAAGAAACAGTTAGACAGGTACATGGATAGGACAGGTTTGGAGGGATATGGACCAAACGCAGGCAGGTGGGGTTAGTGTAGCTGGGACATGGTGGTTGGTGTGGGCAAGTTGGGCAGAAGGGCCTGTTTCCGTGCTGTATCACTCTGTGACTCTATGTCTATGTGAAAGCAAATAAATAGACAAGAACCAGGCCACGATTCCACACAGAACAAATTTCCCAGTCAGCAGGTTATGGTGAATAGGTTGTTTCCTGTTAGTCGTTAATGTGCAGAGGAATGTTAAAATAGCTTATTCAGCATTTTTCTGAGGGATTAGATCTTTGATCAAAAGAAATATTCTTTGTTTTAGGGCAGGAGATTGACAAATTTGCAAACACCCACGCAACCCCTCGCCCATCTCATTTGGTTCCTGTGGAAAAACTATCCTCACAGTTAGAAGTACAGAGAGCTGGCAGCTATTTGTGGAGAAAGGTATTCCATAGGAAGTAGTTGAAACTCAATAACAGCATGACAAAATGATTGGACAAGAAGCTAGATGCGGGAAAAATGTTCCCAATGTTGGGGGAGTCCAGAACCAGGGGCCACACACACAGTCTAAGAATAAAGGGGAGGCCATTTAAAACTGAGGTGAGAAAAAACTTTTTCACCCAGAGAGTTGTGAATTTGTGGAATTCTCTGTCACAGAGGGCAGTGGAAGCCAATTCACTGGATGAATTTAATGGAGAGTTAGATAGAGCTCTAGGGGCTAGTGGAATCAAGGGATATGGGGAGAAGGCAGGCACGGGTTACTGATTGTGGATGATCACCCATGATCATAATGAATGGCGGTGCTGGCTCGAAGGGCCGAATGGCCTCCTCCTGCACCTATTTTCTATGTTTCTATGTTTCTAAAATTCAGCACTGAGTAATCTTCCAGTAATGATCTGTATACAGTATTTAATTCAGCTTAGTTTAGTTTAGAGATACAGTATAGAAACAGACCCTTTGGCCCACCGAGTCCGTGCCGACCAGCGATCCTCGCTCACTAACACTATCCCACACACAGGGCACAATTTACATTTATACCAAGCCAATTACCATACAAACCTGCACGGCTTTGGAGTGTGGGAGGATACCGAAGATCTCGGAGAAAACCCACGCGGGTCACGGGGGGAACGTACAAACTCCGAAGGGAACACAAAATGTCGGAGTAACTCAGCGAGACAGGCAGCATCTCTGGAGAGAAGGAATGGGTGACGTTTCGGGTCGAGACCCTTCTTCAGACTGTCTATTCTACATTTTCCTCGATCCTCATTCCCTCTGATCTCTTGTTTTCACATCTTACCCTTCCATATCTCTTGTTTCCTCTTCCTTGACTCTCAGACTGAAGAAGGGTCTTGACCCGAAACGTCACCCATTCCATCTCTCCAGAGATGCTGCCTGTCCCGCTGAGTTACAGTCAGCATCCGTAGTCAGGATGGAACTCGGGTTCCTGGCGCTGTGAGGCAGCAACTCTACCGCTGCACCACCCTGATGCCAAACAATAAGCAACGCCTCAGGAATATACGTTTTATCGTTGTGCAGCAGTGCTGGCAATGAAAACATAAGTTCATAAGTGATAGGAATAGAATGAGGTCATTTGGCCCATCGTCTAATCTGCCATTCAATCATGGCTGATCTATCTCCTAACCCCATTCTCCTGCCTTCTCCCCATAACCCCCGACACCCGACTAGTGTGAAGAAGGGTCTCGACCCGAAACGTCACCCATTCCTTCTCTCCAGAGATGCTGCCTGTCCCGCTGAGTTACTCCAGCATCTTGTATCTATCTTATATATATGTATGTGCGTGTAAGTGTCTGTCTTACATATATATATATATTTAAAATATATATATATTAACACACACACCCACACACAATTACACAGATATACACACACACACAAACAATTACACAGGTATACACACACACACATACACACATTACACACACACACACACACACACACACACACACACACACACACACACACACACACACACACACACACACACACAATTACACACACACCCACACACATATGCAAATTCATACACACACACATACACATATACACATATACACACATACACACACACACACACACACACACACACACACACACACAATTACACAGATATACACACACACACACACACACACACACACACACACAAAATTACACACACACACACACACACAATTACACACACACACACAATTACACACACACACACACACACACACACACACTGTTTTATTCCAGTGTTAATCTTTCTTTAACAGAGGAAGGTTGGTGGTATTTTGCTGCCTTTACAACAGTCAGAGCTGCAGTCTGTATACACACACAGGTCTGCCTTACTTATCAGCACTCCACTTGTAATCTGTGTTGATGTGTAGAGTCCATCATAACTCATTGATGAATGGGTTACTGTGTGCGTGCTGGGCAGAGAAATGCAGAACACCTCCACCTTAAATCATGCCATTGACAGCGAATGGCTGAAGCAGCAGGGAACTGCGAACCGCTCCAAATTGTGCCATTTATCAAGGAGTGTCACAGCTCAATAAATCTGCCGCGTTACCTCCCACAACTTATATTGGAATGTATCTGTGTTATAAGTCTTCTGTGCCTGGTTAAATCGGCAGGCATTGCAGTATGTAATCAAATGTATGCTGGTTTCACTGAAGTTAGACACAAAATGGGCGCTGCAGTAGAAACGTAGGTAAAAGTGGCACTGCAGTAGAATCATAGAAAATAGGTGCAGGAGGAGGCCATTCGGCCCTTCGAGCCAGCACTGCCATTCAATATGATCATTTTTAGATTTTAGATTTAGATTCTATAGCGCGGAAACAGGCCCTTTCGGCCCACCGGGTCCGTGCCGCCCAGTGATCCCCGCACATTAACACTATCCTACACACACCAGGGACAATTTTTTATTTTATTTTTACATTTTACCCAGTCGATTAACCTACAAACCTGTACGTCTTTGGAGTGTGGGAGGAAACCGTAGATCTCGGAGAAAACCCACGCAGGTCACGGGGAGAACGTACAAACTCCATACAGACGGCGCCCGTAGTCAGGATCGAACCTGAGTCTCCGGCGCTGCATTCGCTGTAAGGCAGCAACTCTACCGCTGCGCCACCGTGCCGCTCATGGCTGATCATTCAAAATCAGTACCCCATTCCTGCTTTTCTCCCCATATCCCCTGATTCCGTTAGCGTTAAGAGCTAAATCTAACTCTCTCTTGAAAACATCCAGCGAATTGGCCTCCACTGCCTTCTGTGACAGAGAATTCCACAGATTCACAACTCTCTGGGTGAAAAGTCTCAGGGTAGAGTTGCTACCTTGCAGCGCCGGAGATCCCGACTACATATGCTGTCTGTGCGGAGTTTGTACGTTCTCCCCATGACCTGCGTGGGTTTTCTCCGAGATCTTCAGTTTTCTCCCACACTCCAAAACCGTGCAGGTTTGTAGGTTAATTGGCTTGGGTTTATATACTTGGAATAAGTGTAAATTGTCCCTAGTGTGTGTCGGCTTGTGTTAATATGTGGGGATCGCTGATCGGCGTGGACCCGATGGGCCGAAGGGCCTGTTTCCACGCTGTGTCTCTAAAACTAAAACAAATTGCTGGAGTAACGCTGTGGGTCAGGCAGCATCTCTGGAGAGAAAGAATAGGTGACGTTTCGGGTCGAGACCCTTCTTCAGTCTGAGGGGGAGTCTAGTCTTCTTCAGGGGAGAGAGAGTCTGGAGATGTGGAAAGGCAAGGTGTGAAAATGACAGATCAAAGGAGATAGTTATCAAGGAAATGTAGAATAGTTCATTGTTAGCTGAGGGGAAGGTGATAATGCAGCACATACCAACAAATGGTAGACACAGAGTGCTGGAGTAACTCAGCGGGTCAGGCAGCATCTGTGGAGAGAAGGAATGGGTGACGTTTCGGGTCGAGACCCTTCTTCAGACTGTAGCAAGTCTGTGTTAAAACGTGGTCGTAAAGTTGGAGGGCAGGAGGAATCACAAGGGAGCAGTGAAAGAGGATGTTGCTAAACTCTCGTCGAAGAGAGAAGAACTTCTTCAAAGTAGACATACCTTGAGGAGAATACGCTGTGTGTAGGAAATAAATGCAGATGCAGGTTTAAATCGAAGGCAGACACAAAATGCTGGAGTAACTCAGTGGGTCAGGCAGCATCTCTGGAGAGAAGGAATGGGTGACGTTTCGGGTCGAGACCCTTCTTCAGACCAACAAATACCTGATGGTGCCACAGGATTGCCCAGTGTAATATCTGCACCTATGTTTCTACGTTTCTATGAATGTTCTGCAGTTGCAGATTGCTTGTGATCGCTCGACTTATGCTGCAGAATGTGAGTTAACCCCTTTGCCTTCGTCTGACTTTTTTCTTTCCGCAGGCTAACGAAACATTTGCTTTTGTTGGGAACGTCACACATTACGCTAGACTCTGGCTCAACATCTCATCTGAAATCCGAACCTTTCTGGAGGAAGGCAAGCTACAGAACCGCATCAACTGGCTGCAGCAGGTATGTGCTCCCATAACCTGGGTCTGTTCATAATAGTGTAGCAAAACGCTGGTTAACATCGACGGTAGACACAAAATGCTGGAGTAACTCAGCGGGTCAGGCAGCATCTCGGGAGATGCTCTCTTCAGTCTGAAGAAGGGTCTCGACCCGATACGTCACCCATTCCTTCTCTCCCGAGATGCTGCCTGACCCGCTGAGTTACTCCAGCATTTTGCGTCTACCCCCTGTTCATAAAAGTCACGTGTTTACTAAATGGCAGGCAAGAGTCAATGCCTTCTTGCATCATTTCTGTCACTTGGTGATTGTAAACCAATGTAATCCTTTCATTAGGGTTGACCACAATTTATATGCTCAGTAGCAAACCATATATATTACCCATTTACCTCACTGGAGACCCAAAGACTATCTTTGGTAAAGTTGTAACTTGCCCTGAGAGTGTACGGTCGATGGTTAACAAGGACTCGTTGAGCTGAAGTGCCTGTTTCCCTGCTGATCTCGAAGGTTTAAAGTCTTCAACTACCATCTACCTCATTGGTGACCCTCGGACTATCTTTGCTCGGACTTTACTGGCTTTATCTTGCACTAAACGTTATTCACGTTATTCCCTTTGTGTCTGTACACTGTGGACGGCTCGATTGTAATCATGTTTGTCTTTCGGCTGGCTGGTTATCACGAAACAAAAGCTTTTCACTGTACCTCATTACACGTGACAGAAAAATTAAACTGAAACTAAACTCAAACTGAAATCTATTATTTGTTTGAACAAGTTATTGTTGGTGAAATGATTCAATTTTTTCTGACGAGGGGTGGCGAGATTTAGTTGGAGTTTCCAGTGACAGATTGCTTGTCTTAATAGTTTAGTTTATAGTCATGTGTACTGAGGTACAGTTGAGTGCTAACCAGACATAGGTTTAAGGTGAGGGGAAAAGATTTAATAGGAATCTGAGGGGTAACTTTTTCACACAGAGGGTGGTGGGTGTATGGAACGAGCTGCAGGAGGAGGTAGCTGAGGCTGGGACTATCCCAACGTTTAAGAAACTGTTAGACATGTACATGGATAGGACAGGTTTGGAGGGATATGGGTCAAACGCAGGCAGGTGGGACTAATGTAGATGGGACAGGTTGGTCGGTGTGGGCAAGTTGGGCCGAAGGGCCTGTTTCCACGCTGTATCACTCTGTGACTCTTTGACAGCCCTTGGTTACGATCGATGAACTCGCATAGAAGGCAGTGGCCGAATCACTGGATGGATTTAAAAGAGAGTAAGATAGAGCTCTAGGGGCTAGTGGAATCAAGGGATATGGGGAGAAGGCAGGCACGGGTTACTGATTGTGGATGATCACCCATGATCACAATGAATGATGGTGCTGGCTCGAAGGGCCAAATGGCCTCCACCTGCACCTATTGTCTATGTTTCTACGTTTCTAAGCGCGGTTGTATAATACCATAATTGGTGAGACCCAGCTGTTTGAGCGCTTGCTTGCTTGTGTTCTGTGTTGCAGTTCACCTCCGATTTGAAGAGGCGGCCGGAAGTGCTGAATGCCTCTGACAGCGACATCATCAGGAACTTCATCAACAGCAACTTCTCCATGCCCAACTCCAGCAGCCTGCTCCAGCAACTGGACACCATCGACAACGCCGCCTGTGGCTGGATCCAGTTCATGTCCAAGGTCAGGACACAGGCGGCCAGTACATGATAGGACACAGAGTGGTGGAGTAACTCAGCGGGTCAGGCAGCATCTGTGGAGAACATGGATAGGTGACGTTTCACAGAGTGTTGGAGTAACTCAGCGGCTCAGGCAGCATCTGTGGAATTCTCTGCCTCAGAAGGCAGTGGAAGCCAATTCCCTAATTGCATTCAAGAGAGAGCTAGATAGAGCTCTTAAGGATAGCGGAGCCAGGGGGTATGGGGAGAAGGCAGGAACGGGGTACTGATTGAGAATGATCAGCCATGATCACATTGAATGGCGGTGCTGGCTCGAAGTGCCGAATGACCTCCTCCTGCACCTATTGTCTATTGTCTATGGAACATGGATAGGTGACGTTTCACAGAGTGCTGGAGTAACTCAGTGGGTCAGGCTGCATCTCTGGAGAAAAGGAATAGGACACGTTTCAGGCCGGACACCTTCTTCAAACATTGAAGAAGGAGTTGGCTTAGTTTAGAGATACAGCGTGGGAACAGGCCCTTCGGCCCACTGAGTCCGTGCCGACCAGCGATCACCCCGCACACGAACACTATCCCACACACACTGGGGCCAAGTTAGATTTATACAAACCTGTACATCTTTGGAGAGTGGGAGGAAATCTCGAAGATCTTGGAGAAAACCCACGCAGGTCACGGGGAGAACGAACATACTCTGTTCAGACAGCACCCGTAGTAGGGTTTGAACCTGGGTCTCCAGAACTGTGAGGCAGCAGCTCTACCCGCTGCGCCACCGTGCCATCCACAGAGTCCAGGAAAGGACACAAAGTGCTGGAGTAACTCATCAGGTCAGGTAGCACTTCTGGAGAACGTGGATAGGTGTCGTTTCGGGTCGGGACCAGACTGATGTCGAAGACTCTCCTGAAGAAGTGTCTCGACCTGAAACGTCACCCATCCACGTTTCCCAGAGAAGCTGCCAGGCACTTTGAAATTCCTCAAATTCCTGAAGTAGCAAAACAAAGAATTTCACTGTGACTTGTCCTATGTAACAATAGAGTATTCATTCATTCATTCATTCATTCATTCATTCATTCATTCATTCATTCATTCATTCATTCATTCATTCATCATTCATTCATTGAGTTACCTCCGCACTTTGAGTCATATTTTTCACCTGTTGTTCTTAGAGTCAGAGAGTTTGGTCCATATCCCTCCAAACATGTACCTGTCTAACTTAAACATTGTGATAGTCCCAGCCTCATCTACCTCCTCTGGCAGCTCGTTCCATACACCCACCACCCTTTGTGTGAAAAAGCCACCTCTCAGATTCCTATTAAATCTTTTCCCCCTTCACCTTAAACCTATGTCCTCTGGTCCTTGATTCCTCTACTCTGGGCAAGAGACTCTGTGCATCCAGCCGATCTATTCCTCTTATGATTTCATACACCGCCAAAAGATCACCCCTCATCCTCCTGCGCTCTAAGGAATAGAGTCCCAGCCTGCTCAACCTCTCCCTGTAGCTCACACCCTCTAGTCCTGGCAACATCCTCGTAAATCTTCTCTGCACCCTCTCCAACTTGACAACATCATGGTGCCCAGAACTGAACACAAATTGTGGCCTCACCGACATCTGATACAGCTGCAACGTGACCTCCCAACTTCTATACTCAATACTGATGAAGGCCAATGTGCCAAAGGCCTTAGTGCCAAGCGTTCTTCTGTTGATGGTTTTTCTTCATTGTTTCCCCAGGTGAGTGTGGACATTTTTAAGGGCTTCCCCAATGAGGAGAGCATCGTGAACTACACCTTATACCAAGCGTACCATGAAAATGTCACCGTATTTGCCAGTAAGTATTTTGTTACACATGGCTATGCGCTTTGTTACAGTACATCCAGTTTAACCATGATTGTACAAGCAATGGATTATTCTTGCTTAGTTTAGTTTAGAGATACAGCGCGGAAACAGGCCCTTTCGGCCCACCGAGTCCGCGCCGACCAGCGATCCCCGCACACTAACACTATCTGAAACCCACTAGGGACAATTTTTACATTGACCAAGCCAATTAACCTACAAACCTGCACGTCTATTGTCTTTGGAGTGTGGGAGGAAACTGAAGATCTCGGAGAAAACCCACGCAGGTCACGAGGAGAACGTACAAACTCCGTACAGACGGCGCCCGTAGTCGGGATCGGACCCGGGTCTCCGGCGCTGCATTCGCTGTAAGGCAGCAACTCTACCGCTGCGCCACCGTGCCGCCCCTGTAATGTGTCCCCTGTAATGCTACATGTGCAACACTTACCCACGTAGTTTTGACTGCAACTATTTGGTTACAGAATCAGAGACCGCACAAACTAGGTTTATAGTTTAGACGTGAGATTTTAGAGATCGAGCGTGGAAACGGGCCCTTCGGCCCACCGATTCCGCACCGACCAGCGATCCCCGCACACTAGCACTATCCAACACTCACTAGGGACAATTTACAATTTTACAGAAGCCTATTGACCTACAACCCTGTACGTCTTTAGAGTGGGGGAGGAAACCGAAGGTCCCGGAGAAAACCCACGCAGGTCACGGGGAGAACGTACAAACTCCGTACAGACGGCGTCCGTAGTCAGGATGGAACCCGGGTCTCTGGCGCTGTGAGGCAGCAACTCTACCGCTGCGCCACCGTGCCATCCCTGCAGATAATATTTAGTAATTAAAAGGGGTTCTGAAATTTACTCACACCGGGTGTTCTGAGTGATGACATTTACCAAGATGACCATGGGGACTATGTGTGAAAGAATTGTCAAATAACTTGGAACAAACTACCTCCTCTGTGGCATTCTTTTGCATTATTTATCTGCGTTTTGTGTGCTCTAGATTTTAGTCCGGCTTCTAATGTCTGCCAACCAGAGAGAATTGTTTTATTAAAAATGTGGAGAATCCTGTGCCAAATAATTACATTACAAAACAATGGCGCTCATGAACACCATTCAACGTGTAAGAATGATTGAACTGACAACCAACACTTTCCTCTCATCGGCCTTGGATCATACAATTACTTCCCAGAGGTACATTAGGCTCAACCTTCCCCAGGTACCTAAGCACAGGGTTCGGCACGGTGGCGCAGCGGTAGATTTGCTGTCTTATAGCGCTTACAGCGCCAGAGACCCGGGTTCGATCCCGACTACAGGTGCTGTCTTTACGGACTATGTACAGGTTTGTAGGTTAATTGGCTTGGCATAATCGTAAATTGTCCCTTGGTGTGTATTGGGAAGTGTTCATGTGCGATTGTAATCATGTATTGTCTCTCCGCTGACTGGTTAGCACGCAACAAAAGCTTTTCACTGTACCTCGGTACACGTGACAATAAACCTAACTGGACTAACTGATGTAATGCTTACAAAAAAGTTGAAAACTATGTATGTTTCGTCCTCAAGGTGTGATATTTCAGACCAAGGAGGACGGCACTCTTCCCCCACACGTCATGTTGAAAATCCGCCAAAACTCCAGCTTTACGGAGAAGACCAATGAAATCCGACGTGCCTACTGGAGACCTGGGCCCAACACTGGAGGGAGGTTCTACTTTCTGTACGGCTTTGTCTGGATCCAAGGTGGGTCCATGGCCACGTGGTCTAGCCTTTACATCACCCGTCAGGGGAAAACGTGCTGAATGTCTAAGCATTGCAATTGCCAGCTAATGTGGAATGATGTTATTTTCATGCCACGGGGGCAGAATTAGGCCATTTGGCCCTTCAAATCTACTCTGCCATTCAATCATGGCTGATCTATCTCTCCCTCCTAACCCCATTCTCCTGCCTTCTCCCCATAACCCCTGACACCCGCACTAATCAAGAATCTATCCATAAATGCTGGAGTAACTCAGCGGGTCAGGCAGCATCTAGGAGAGAAGGAATGGGTGACGTTTACGGGTCGAGACCCTTCTTCAGACTGTCCATCAGTCCTTTGATTTGTTTCGGCATCTGCAGTTATTTACCTGCACAAGAATCTATCCATCTTCATCTTCAAAGTATCGATTGACTTGGCCTCCACAGCTGTGTGTGGCGATGTTAAGGTTAATGTTCTCTCATTACAGATATGATGGAGAGGGCCATTATCAATACGTTCGTGGGTCATGATGTGGTGGAGCCTGGAAACTATGTGCAGATGTTTCCCTACCCCTGTTACACCCGGGATGAGTAAGTATGTGTACATCCGTGGGCATATGGGTGAGACATCTTAGAAACATAGACAATAGGTGCAGGAGGAGGCCATTCGGCCCTTTGAGCCGACACCGCCATTCACTATGATCATGGCTGATCGTCCAGAATCAGTATCCGTTCCTGCTTTCTCCCCATATCCCTTGATTCCGTTAGCACCAAGAGCTAAATCTAATTCTCTCTTGAAAACATCGGCCTCCACTGCCTTCTGTGGCAGAGAATTCCACAAACTCACAACTCTCTGGGTGAAAAGGTTTTTCCTCATCTCAGTCCTAAATGGACTAAGGGGTACCTTACCTTGAGGTAGAATGGCTCAGATAGAACACAAAAGGACACAGAGTGCTGGAGTAACTCAGCGGGTCAGGCAGCATCACTGGAGAACATGGATAGGTGACGTTTCACAGAGTGCTAGAGTAACTCAGCGGGTCAGGCAGCATCTGTCAGGAACATGGATAGGTGACGTTTCACAGAGTGCTGGAGTAACTCAGCGGGTCAGGCAGCATCTCCAGAGCATACGGACAGGTGACGTTTCTGGTCGGGACCCATCTTTAGACTGATTGTAGTGGGGTGAGGTGGGGGTTAGAGGAGAGAAATCTAGAGGAGAGGAGGGGAAGGACAAAGCCTCTGGCAAGTGATAGGTGGATGCAGGTGGGGTGGGGGGAGGTTGATGATCGGCAGATGGTTGAACAAAGGCCAGAGATGAAAACACAGAATTTGTGAAATTGGTGGGAATTGTGAAGCCAGAGGAAGGGATACAGGAGGAATGGGTGGGGTGGGGGGGGGGAGGGGGGGGGGGTGAAGGGGGTGAGATGGCCTGTTTCCATGCTGTGTCCCTGACACTCAGAAGGAACACCATGTGTATTGTCATTGCCTTCTGCAGGCACCACAATAGTCATAAAGTGAAACAGTGTGGAAACAGGCCCTTCGGCCCACCTTGCCCACACCGGCCAACATGTCCCACCGACACTAGTCCCACATGCCACCGTTTGGTCCATATCCCTCCAAACCTGTCCTATCCATGTACCTGTCTGTTTCTTAAACGTTAGGATAGTCCCTGCCTCAACTGCCTCCGCTGGCAGCTCGTTCCATACACCCACCACACTTTGTGTGAAAAGGTTACCCCTCAGATTCCTATTAAATCTTCTCCCCTTCACCTTGAACCTATGTCCTCTGGTTCTCGATTCCCCTACTCTGGGCAAGAGACTCTGTGCGTCTACCCGATCTATTCCTGTCGTGATTTTGTACACCTCAATGCGATCACCCCTCATCCTCCTGCGCTCCAAGGAATAGAGTCCCATAGTCCTACAATGAATAAAATGAGAAGATTGGTTGATATTATTGATTATATAGAGGTTGCAAAAGAATGGTTTTTATCATGTTAAGGGCTTCACGGTGGCGCAGCAGTAGAGTTGCTGCCTCCTCACAGCGCCAGAGACCCGGGTTCGATCCCGACCACGGGTGCTGTCTGTACGGAGTTTGTACGTTCTCCCCGTGACCTGCGTGGGTTTTCTCCGCGATCTACTGTTTCCTCCCACACTCCAAAGACGTACAGGTTTGTAGGTTAATTGGCTTGGAATCAATGTAAAAAATTGTCCCTAGTGTGCTTAGGATGTGTTAGTGCGCGGGAATCGCTGGTCAGTGCGGACCCGGTGGGCCGAAGGGCCTCTTTCCGTGCTGTATGTCTGAAACTAAAACTAAAAAACAGACCTAAACCTTTCTCCTGAGATGTGAGGTGCTCTGATGGAAAGGCAGGAGGAAAGTATTCGGCAGGTTTTGTGCGCCTGCTTATGAATCTCTTGGAACCAATCTGAGAAAGTCTGAAAGCCTCAAATACAGTAATCTTGCTCTATTTCACTTTAACCTATTTTAGCAACCTTCCAACAGTACAATTCAAATAAACTGTGTCGTTCACAAAACCCCAAGGAACAGTTTGAAAGCTGTATCAACGTGCTGTGAGTGCAATTGCTTATGATAACCACAGTTTAGTTTAGTTTAGTTTAGTTCAGAGACACAGCGCTAATGTTGCCAACTGTCCCGTATTAGCCAGGACATCCCGTATTCTGGGCTAAATTTGTTTGTCCCGTACTGGACCGCCCTTGTCCCGTATTAGGCCCGGGGGCCGCTGTAGGCCCGGACACTGTAGGCCCGGACGCTGTAGGCCCGGACACTGTAGGCCCGGACACTGTAGGCCCGGACACTGTAAGCCCGGATGGTGTAGGCCCGGACACTGTAGGCCCGGACACTGTAGGCCCGGACACTGTAAGCCCGGACACTGTAGACCCGGACACTGTAGGCCGGGACAGTGTAGGCTAACGGAGTGTGTTCGGGGAGCAGGGCCGAGTGTGTTCGCCTAACGGAGGTTGCGTAGTAACCCGCCTCCCGGCCCGGGCGGCCACCATTGGTGGAGCGGGAGCACGTGGCCGCTGGCTGGGTGAGGTCACGTGGGGCGCGGGGCGGTGACGTCACCCTTTGTCCCGTATTTGGAACCCCTATACAGCGCGGAAATCAGGCCCTTCGGCCCACTATATCCACTTGGCATGTACCGCCTTCTGTAGCAAAGAATTGCCCAGATTCACCACTCTCTGACTAAAGTTATCCCATCCTACACAGAGGGTCAATTTACAGAGGGCCAATTAACCTACAAACCTGCACGTCTCTGGAGTGTGGGAGGAAACCGGTGCACCTGGAGAAAACCCACGCAGGTCACGGGGAGAACGTGCAAACTCCGTACAGACAGCGCCCGTAGTCGGGATCGAACCCGGGTCTCTGGCGCTGTGAGGCAGCACCTCTATCGCTGTTCTCATGTTCTTGCTTGACAATTGATTTGGTTGACAAATTGATATTTACTGGACGCATTGAAAAGTTGCCATAGATGTTTCTAAAGAACGTTAAGTTTAGTTTAGAGATACAGCGTTGAAACAGGCCCTTCGGCCCACCGAGTCTGCGCCGACCAGCGATCCACGCACACTAACACTATCCTACACACACACTAGGGACGATTTTACGTTGATACCAAGTAGTAAAGTGTAGTTCTAATGAGAAATATTGCGTTCCCTTTCCTCCAGCTTCCTGTTTGTGATAGAGCACATGATGCCTCTCTGCATGGTTATATCCTGGGTCTACTCTGTCGCGATGATGATACAGCACATAGTCGCTGAGAAGGAACACAGACTCAAAGAGGTGAGTGGAGTCGACTTGTGTCATGCAGTTTATTGTCATGTGGACTGGTGTACAGTGAAAAGCTTTTGTGTTTGACAAGAGTCATCTCCCCGAGACCTGGGTGGGTTTTCTCCGGGTGCTCCGGTTCCCACCCAAGTTATTATCTTTACCGGAGCCAATTAACCTACAAACCTGTACGGATTTGGAGTGCGGGAGGAAACCGGAGCACCCGGAGAAAACCCACGGGGAGAACGTACAAAATACGTTTGTAGATTAATTGGCTTCTGTAAAATTGTAAAATTATCCCTAGTGTGTAGGATAGTGTCACAGGGAGAAACTTGCAAACTCCGTACAGGCAGCGCCTGAGGTCAGGATCGAACCCGTGTCCCTGGCGCTGTGAGGCAGCAACTCTACCACTGCCCCTCTCACCCTATCAGCCCTCTCTACTAGGTTCTCGCAGCAGAATTGGGCCATTCGGCCCATCGAGACTACTCCGCCATTCAATCATGGCTGATCTATCTCTCCCGCTCAACCCCATTCTCCTGCCTTCTCCCCATAACCCCTGACACCCGCACTAATCAAAGACCCTCGCCCGGCCTTCAGTCTTCACGCCCCGGGGGAATACCTCCCGCTGTTGACCTTGAGGGCAAGACCTCCCAAGACCCAAGACCCCCTTGTGTAGGAAGGAACTGCAGATGCTGGTTTAAAATCGAAGACAGACACAAAATGCTGGAGTAACTCAGCGGGACAGGCAGCATCTCTGGAGAGAAGGAATGGGTGACGTTTCAGGTCGAGACCATTCTTCCGACTGATCAGTCTGAAGAAGGGTCTTGGCTCGAAACGTCACCCATTCCTTCTCTCCAAACTAGCTGGACAAATTGATTGGAACAGCACACCAGAATAAAACCACATCTGCCATTCCTCAGTCTTTTACTCCTGTCTATGGCTGACTTCAACTAACTCAACGACAATAAAAATAATGTGCTGCATTAGTTAAGTCCAAGTCCACGTAATTTATTAGTGTCATTCTGAGCAATACTTTTTCTGAAGAAGACACAAAATGCTGGAGTAACTCAGCGGGGCAGGTAACATCTCTGGAGCGAAGGAATGGGTGACGTTTCAGGCCGAGACCCTTCTTCAGGCCCTTGTTTGTTCTTACTGGCCAGCGTGTCAGAAGTTACTGGCTAGATCACCAAAATTATCTGTCCCTATACCTCCTCCCTCGACTCTGTCCAGAGACCCCGACAGTCATTTCAGGTTCGGCAGAGGTTCACTTGCACCTCCTCCAACCTCATCTACTGTATCCGTTGTTCAAGATATGGACTCTTATTCATCGGCGAGACCCAACGCAGACTGGGCGATCGTTTCGCTGAGCACCTTCGCTCAGCCCACGTGAACCTACCTGATCTCCCGGTTGCTGGACACGTTAATTCTCCTTCCCTTTCTGTCCTTGGTCTCCTCCATTGTCAGAGTGAGGCTAAACGCAAATTTGAGGAACAGCATCTCATATTTCGCTTGGGCAGCTCACAGCCCAGTGGTATGAATATTGAATCTTTGCACATCTTTCATTCATTGTTCTTTATCTCTCCACATCACCGTCCATATCTCTCGTTTCCCTTATCCCTAACTAAGTCTGCACAGATGCTGCCTGACCCGCTGAGCTACTCCAGCACTCTGTGAAACGTCACCTATCCATGTTCTCCAGAGATGCTGCCTGACCCACTGAGTTACTCCAGCACTCTGTGAAACGTCACCTATCCATGTTCTCCAGAGATGCTGCCTGACCCGCTGAGTTACTCCAGCACTCTTTGAAACGTCACCTATCCATGTTCTCCAGAGATGCTGCCTGACCCGCTGAGTTACTCCAGCACTCTGTGAAACGTCACCTATCCATGTTCTCCACAGATGCTGCCTGACCCGCTGAGTTACTCCAGCACTCTGTGAAACGTCACCTATCCATGTTCTCCAGAGATGCTGCCTGACCCGCTGAGTTACTCCAGCACTCTTTGAAACGTCACCTATCCATGTTCTCCAGAGATGCTGCCTGACCCGTTGAGTTACTCCAGCTCTATGTGTCTTATCGTACCAAAATGTTATTTGTCTCCAGATGACTTGATCATCTCCCGATTGTTTTCTGCCTCTTGTAGGTGATGAAGATGATGGGGTTGAATAATGCCGTGCACTGGGTGGCCTGGTTCATCACGGGCTTCGTTCAGCTCTCCATTTCAGTCACTGCACTGACAGGCATCCTCAAATATGGCAAAGTCCTGATGCACAGCGATCCCTTCATCATCTGGCTGTTCCTGACCATCTATGCCATCGCCACCATCATGTTCTGGTGAGTTAAGTTGCTGTTCGTTATAAATCCAATTGCAGATGTTTCTACCAGTGGGAGAGTCGATAGCTTAGAGATATAGCGCGGAAACAGGCCCTTCGGCACACCGAGTCCTCAACGCCCAGCGATCCCCGCACACCAACACTGTCCCACACCCACTAGGGACGATTTTTACATTTATACCAATGCCAATTAACCTACAAACCTGCACGTCTTAGGAGAGTGGGAGGAAACTGAAGATCTCGGAGAAAACCCACGCAGGTCACGGGGAGAAGGTACAAACTCTGTACAGACGGCGCACGTAGTCGGGATCGAATCCGGGTCCCTGGTGCTGTGAGGCAGCAACTCTATAGCTGCGCCACCGTGCAATCGTGTCGATAGGGCTTTTACTGTCACGTACATTCATTAAGACAGTGACTTTCTTTTCCTTGCAAGCAGTCCAGTAGAGTATCGCCATACCCCCGATCCTTGATTAGCAAGTATACAGGAATAGTCTACCGAGCCGCATGCAGGAGGTGCCTTGTTCAAAGCCCAAGCTCTGGTTCTTATGAGCGGTGCCTGTATCAGGCGAGTCCCAGGCTGTTGCAGGCCTCTGAGACCAGAGACAGTTTTTTCCCAGCTGTTATCAGGCAACTGAACCATCCTACCACAACCAGAGAGCAGTGCTGAACTACCGTCTACCTCATTGGTGACCCTCGGGCTATGTGGCTCAGAGCTTCTTGCACCCATTTGCACTAATTCCACTTCATGGCACATGTTCCACCGGGTGGCGCCGTCAGCAATAGCCGTCCCGCCAACGGCCTGTCTGTTTTTTCGTCCTTTTGTTATTTTTAGTGTGTTTAAAAGTCTGTGGAAATGTTCTCTGATTTGTTTTATGTGGGGGTGGGGGTGGTGGGAAACTTTGTTCTCAATCTCTTACCTTGTCGGAGATACGATTGTTTTCCGGATGGTATCTCCGGTCGCTCTGCTGCCTAACATCATGGAGCTGGCGGCCTTGCCCGTGACTGACTTTGAGCCCCACCGCGGGGCGTGGACTTGCCATTGGAGCCTGCGATCCCTTGCCTGGGATCGGCGCTCCAACTTTGTGTGTTCTGTTGTTTGTTATTGGTGTGAATGTACGGCAAATGAAATTTTCCATATGTTGCAAAGCATACTTGGCTAATAAAGTATGATTATGATTCATCTTCCACTTATTACTGTCAACATCCCCTCTTCCACTTCCCCCGACTACACCTTGCGGTAGCAGCCGTTTACAACGAACGATTTGCCACTTACTGCCCACAAGGTGTGGGTTTCCAAGGTGCCACTTGCAGTGTGGTGAGCACCCTAGCTCTGAGGAGAGAGCTGGCCGATCGATCGGCTCGCTGCAGCAGCAGATCATTAAGATGTGATTACCTTCGCTGTTTCATCTCCTGCTGACGTGGAGGGTCTGACATTTTTGGTTTCCTGATGTCAATGCTGAATAAATAAGCGACAGCCTTCACTCAAAGTCACCTTGTTTTCGATTTCCCTGCCATTAAAATTATATTTATGAATACCACTGACCTGCTAAAGTGGCTAGACAGACACAAAATGCTGGAGTGGCTCAGCGGGACAGGCAGTATCTCTGGAGAGAAGGAACGGGTGACGTTTCGGATCGAGCCCCTTAGACAAATTGTTTGAAACAGCATGAATGGCCTAATTCCTACTCCTATTACTTATGACTTTGATCCTCTAGATCTTCGAAGAGTTTGAAGGACATATATAGAAACATTGGAAATAGGTGCAGGAGGAGGCCATTCAGCCCTTCGAGCCAGCACCGCCATTCATTGTGATCATGGCTGATCATCCAAAATCAGTACCCCGTTCCTGCTTTCTCCCCATATCCAAAGAGCTATATCTAACTCTTGAAAACGTCCAGTGAGTTGGCCTCCACTGCCTTGCCCGGCAGAGAATTCCACAGATTGACAACTCTCTGGGTGACTCTCTGAGTCGATGGAAGGGAGGTTGGCCTGTACTGATTTTGTTCTTTGACCTGTTGCAGTTTCCTGATCTCTGTGGTCTACTCCAAGGCAAAGCTGGCCTCAGCGTGTGGTGGGATCATATACTTCCTCAGCTATGTTCCCTACATGTATGTCGCTATCCGTGAAGAGGTGGCTCACGATAGGATCACGGCTTTTGAGAAGTGCATTGCGGTAGGAACTTTTACGAACGTGTTATTATTTATCGCCATGTTTTACCGAATGGGTTTCACAAAATGTCTGCACTAAAATAGTGGTTTGAGTTTAATGTGGTAGAAGGAACTGTAGATGCCTGTTGAAACTGAAGATAGACACATAAAAGCTGGAGTAACTCAGCGGGACAGGCAGCATCTCTGGAGGGAATGATGGGTGACGTTTCGGGACCCTTCTTCAGACTGAGAGTCAGGGAAACAAGAGGTGTAGATGGCTTCTATCTGTGGTTTTAGTTTAGTTTAGAGATACAGTGCGATAATGGACCCTTCGGCCAACCAAGTCTGCTCCGACCTGCAATCCCAGTACGCTAGAACTCCTACACACACTAGGGACAGTTTACAATTTAAAACAAATCGAAGCCAATTAACCTAGAAACCTGCACGTCTTTGGAGTGTGGGAGGAAACCAGAGCTCCCGGAGAAACCCCATGCAGGTCACGGGGAGAACGTGCAAACTCCAGACAGACAGCACCCGTAGTTAGGATTGAACCGGGGTTTCTGGTGTCGTGAGGCAACCACTCTACCGCTGCGCCATCTTTAACCAAACAAAATATATGAAGTAGATACGTAGTCACCTTCCATTAATGTAGGTGAAGACTAATACAAGACTGGAGCGACTAGGCTTGTATACACTGGAATTTAGAAGGATGAGAGGGGATCTTATCGAAACGTATAAGATTATTAAGGGGTTGGACACGTTAGAGGCAGGAAACATGTTCCCAATGTTGGGGGAGTCCAGGACAAGGGGCCACAGTTTAAGAATAAGGGGTAGGCCATTTAGAATGGAGATGAGGAAAAACTTTTTCAGTCAGAGAGTTGTAAATCTGTGGAATTCTCTGCCTCAGAAGGCAGTGGAGGCCAATTCTCTGAATGAATTCAAGAGAGAGCTAGATAGAGCTCTTAAGGATAGCAGAGTCAGGGGGTATGGGGAGAAGGCAGGAACGGGGTACTGATTGTGAATGATCAGCCATGATCACAATGAATGGTGGTTTTGGCTCGAAGGGCCGAATGGCCTACTCCTGCACCTATTGTCTATTGTCTAAACTAATAATTCAGAATCCACTTGTACTACTTTTAAAATGATATATTATCCAAGATAATATTTTTGCCCGGTGAATTTCATTGTTGCTCGTAACAGTTGAAGACGAGTGGGAGAGTCTTGGATCAGAGGTCACAGCCTCAGAATAAAAGGAAGAACCTTTAGCAAGGAGATGAGGAGGAATTTCTTTGGTCAGAGGGTGGTGAATGTGCGAACTTCATTGCCCCGAGAGACCAAGTCAATAGATATTTTTAAGGTGGCGATTGATAGATTCTTGATTAAATACGGATGTCAGGGGTTATGGGGGGAAGTAGGAAAATTGGGTTTGAGAAAGAAAGATAGATCAGCTATGATTGAATGGCGGAGTAGACTTGACCCTTCGGCCAGTTCATTGGCTATATTTAAGAGGGAGTTAGATGTGGCCCTAGGGATCAGTGGGTATGGAGAGAAGGCAGGTATGGGATACTGAGTTGGATGATCAGTCATGATCATATTGAATGGCAGTGCAGGCTCGAAGTGCCGAATGGCCTACTCCTGCACCTATTGTCTATGTTTCTATGCTGGGTGGAATGGGTATGAACACTATGAGCAGTAATGTTGCACTTTTCACTTCCAGTCGCTCATGTCCACCACTGCCTTTGGCCTTGGCTCCAAATACTTTGCCCTGTACGAGGTGTCAGGAGTTGGCATTCAGTGGCATACCTTAAACCAGTCGCCGGTGGAGGGAGATGACTTCAACCTGCTGCTGTCCATGGTCATGTTGATTGTAGACGCCACTGTGTACGGCGTGCTGACCTGGTACATCGAGGCTGTTCATCCAGGTGAGACCTCCCCTGCCTACCGCACAGCACGCCAGCATTGTGTGCCTGTCTCATGTGTAACCCATCTCTCCGTTCCTTCCCCTTCTACCCAGGGATGTACGGACTTCCCAGGCCATGGTACTTTCCTTTCCAGAGGTCCTACTGGTTGGGCAACGGGCGGATTGAGACGTGGGAGTGGAGCTGGCCGTGGGACAAGAGCAGCAGGCTCAGTATCATGGAGGATGACCAAGCCTGTGCCATGGAGAGCAGGAGGCTGGGTAACACCACCATCCCTGTAACAGTGCTTCACTGTCAGAACGTGTCCAGCTGCTCACAGTGTGACAACATACTGATAGAGTCATACAGTGTGGAAACAGGCCCTTCGGCCCAACTCGCCCACACCGGCCAACAATGCCCCAGCTACCCTAGTCCCACTTGCCTGCGCTTGGTCCATATCCCTCCAAACCTGTCCTATCCATGTACTTGGGACTATCCCATCTTAAGCGATGGGATAGTCCCAGCCTCAACTACCTCCTCTGGCAGCTCGTTCCATACACCCACCACCCTCTGTGTGAAAAAGTCACCCCTCGGATTCCATTAAAATCTTTTCCCCTTCACCTTGAACCTTTGTCCTCTGGTCCTCAATTCCCCTACTCTGGGCAAGAGACTCTGTGCGTCTACCGATCTGTTCCTCTCGTGATTTTGTACACCTCCCCTCATCCTCCTGCGCTCCAATGAATAGAGTCCCGGCCTACTTAACCTCTCCCTGTAGCTCACACACCTGATGTAGTGTGGACGATGCCATAGAGTGATACAGTGTGGAAACAGGCCCTTCGGCCCAACTTGCCCACACCGGCCAACAATGTTCCAGCTACACTAGTCAAGTTAAAGAAAACCTTGGGCGGAGTGACGGAATCGAGGAAGGTGTGAGATAAATGCCTCATTGAGAGTTCTAAAAACACTTCAAGCTGTTGCCTCACGGCACCAGCGACCTGAGTTCGAGCCCGACCTCGGGTCCTGTCTATGTGGAGTTTGCAGGTTCTACTGTGACTGCATGTGTTCGCTCCAATGCTCCAGTTACCTCCAATTCCTTCAACGCGTCTGTCGGTTTACAGGCCACTGTAAATTGTCCCCCGAGTGGCAGAATCTGGGTAACTAGTTGAGAACGTGAGGAGGATAAAAATGGGATTAATGGCAGACTAGTGTAAATGTGTGGGGGATGGTCGGTGCTGACCTGGTGGGCTGAAGGGGCTGCTTCTACACTGTATCTCACTATGGACTTAATAGCCGGTTATTTGAAGTTCAATATGAGTTTATAATGGAGTCGGGGTCAGGAAGAGGGTTCCGGAGTTGTACGGTTGATTAGTACAGGTGTCAGGGGTTACGGGGAGAAGGCAGGAGAACGTGGTTGAGAGGGAGAGATAGATCAGCCATGATTGAACGGCGGAGTAGAATCAATAGGCCGAATGGCCTAATTCTGCACCTAGAGCTTATGATATCTTATGAAGTTTTATGGAGGAATTTCTTTAGTCAGGGGCTGGTGAATCTGTGGAACTCATTGCCACAGATGGCTGTGGAGGCCAAATGATTGGGTATTGGTGGTAAGCGGAGATTGGTGGATTCTTGATTAGTGCGGATGTCAAAGGTTTACGGGGAGAAGGCAGGAGAATGGGGTCGAGAGGGAAAGATATATCAGCCATGATTGAATGGCGGAGTACACACGATCGGTCGGCCAAACCGATCCAGATTCTACCCCAATAACACGTTAACATATGAACATACAATCTGCTCATATTTTTCTGAATCTGCTATTTAGTTCTTTTAATCATAAACTTCTTTGTTGATTATTTATTTTATCTTGTAACGAATGCCTTTGTAAATGATATTGGTTGATGTGGCCATTCATAAGGGACTTTATTGTAAATTTCATGAATGGTGAGATTAGTTGCATGACCATCCCTGGTTGGTGTCGTGGAATGAGTGTAATTGCTTGTCCTTAAGTAGTTAAGCGATAGGAGCAGAATTGGAACATCCGCTAAAGAAGGTGAGAGCCCATGGTATTGAAGGGCTGGTAGCAGCCTGGGTAGTAGGTTGGCTGGGTGGCAGTAAAGTGGCAAGCTCCGTTAGGCAACGCCCGGGCTTCCTGGACCTAGACTGTCCTGAGCTAAAATGTGGCAATACCGTGGGCTATCATCTTCTTTAGCCAATGGCCGGCGGAGTTCCGCGGGGGTCGGTGCTGGGGCCGCTGTTCTTCTTCACGTTGTGTACCACATCACGTTGCCCCTGCTTGCTGGCGGTTTACTGTCCTATCCCTCAACAGAGGAGACGAGGGGGATTGAAGAGGAGCCGAGCCACTTGCCGTTGGTGGTGTGCATCGACAAGCTGACCAAGGTCTACAAGACGGGCAAGAAGCTGGCTTTGAACAAGCTCAGCCTGAACCTGCACGAGAACCAGGTGGTGTCCTTCCTGGGCCACAACGGCGCGGGGAAGACCACCACAATGTGAGTCGGCAGCCGTGAAGCTTTCCACCTCTGTGTCGTGTGCAAGGTCACCACTTGCTCCAGCAACCACTGGAGTGTCATTCCAAATAAATCAGAATTAGGACCAAAAAAACTCATTGACACACAGAGCAGCTTCGACAATTTCAAGGTCATAAGTGAGAGGAGCAGAATTAGGCCATTCGGCCCATCAAGTCTACTACGCCATTCAATCATGGCCGATCTATTTCTCCCTCCTAACCCCACTCTCCTGCCTTCTCCCCATAACCCCCTGACACCCTCACTAATCAAGAATCTGTCCATCTCCACCTTAAAAATATCCACTGACTTGGCCCCCACAGATTCACCACCCTCTAAAGAAACTCCTCCTTTCTAAAGGAAGGTCCTTTAATTCAGAGTCTATAGCCTCTGGTCCGAGACTCTAGCACTACTGGAAACATCCTCTCCACATTAAAAGCCGGATGTCTAAAGCAGAACGTGTTTTGCCGACATTCCGGACTGGGACTCGCCACATTCCGATTCCAAGGAGGCCGTGTAGAAGCCGGGCGGGGAAGCCTGACTAGGCGGATGGGGCCTCGGTGGCTCCGGTGGGGCCTGGGTAGCGGGGGTGGGGCCTCGGTGGCTCAGGTGGGGCCTTGGTGGGGCCTGGGTGGCGGGGGTGGGGCCTGGGTGGTGGGGATGGGGCAGGGGTGGGGCCTGGGTGGCGGGGGTGGGGCCTTGGAGGCTCCGGTGGGGCCTGGGTGGCGGGGGTGGGGCCTCGGTGGGGCCTGGGTGGCGGGGGTGGGGCCTGGGTGGCGGGGGTGGGGCCTGGGTGGCGGGGGTGGGGCCTTGGAGGCTCCGGTGGGGCCTGGGTGGCGGGGGTGGGGCCTGGGTGGGGCCTGGGTGGCGGGGGTGGGGCCTGGGTGGCGGGGGTGGGGCCTGGGTGGCGGGGGTGGGGCCTGGGTGGCAGGGGTGGGGCCTCGATGGGGCCTGGGTGGTGAGGGTGGAGCCTCGCTGGTCGACCCGTGGTCAGCGATCGATGAGGGAACCACCGTGGGGGAAAGAGGGAAGAACACAGGAGGACCCGGTGTGGGGGTACTTTGTAACTTTGTTGGCGCCCTTTACGTGGCAACTGTTTGCATTCCTTGGGCATGCAAGCAAAGAATTCCACTGTGCCTTGCAACACTTTTAGTTTTAGAGATACAGCGCAGAAACAGGCCCTTTCCGGCCCACCGGGTCCGCTCCGACCAGCGATCCCCACACACTAACACTATCCTACACCCACTAGTGACAATTTTTACATTTACCAAGCTAATTAACCTACAAACCTGTATGTCTTTGGAGTGTGGGAGAAAACCCACGCAGGTCACGGGGAGAACGTACAAGCTCCGTACATGCAGCGCCCATAGTCGGGATGGAACCCGGGTCTCCGGCGCTGCATTCGCTGTAAGGCGGCAACTCTACCACCGTGCCA
Source organism: Rhinoraja longicauda (assembly GCF_053455715.1). Taxonomy (NCBI): domain Eukaryota; kingdom Metazoa; phylum Chordata; class Chondrichthyes; order Rajiformes; family Arhynchobatidae; genus Rhinoraja; species Rhinoraja longicauda. The sequence goes on along the minus strand of NC_135983.1, from coordinate 27,843,306 downwards.
CCATATGACAACGTGTGACAATAGAGTAAAGCATTCCATTCCATTGCATTCCATTAATGGACGTTTTCACGTTGATGTTCCAGGTCCATCCTGACGGGATTGTTCCCACCCTCGGCGGGCTCGGCCACCATCTATGGGCACGACATCCGGACGGAAATGGATGAAATCAGGAAAAACCTGGGCATGTGTCCGCAGCACAACGTGCTGTTTGATAAACTGACCGTGGAGGAACACCTGTGGTTTTACTCTCGCCTCAAGGGCATGGCAGAGGATGAGATCCGCAAAGAAATGGACAAGTAAGCTTCATTGCCGACCAAACTCAACTGGGAAACAAGGGCCTGCACATGCCGGTCCACAGAAAGACAGACGCAGAGTGCTGGAGTAACTCAGCGGGTCAGGCAGCATCTCTGGAGAACACGGATAGGTGACGTTTCACAGAGTGCTGGAGTAACTCAGCGGGTCAGGCAGCATCTCTGGAGAACACGGATAGGTGACGTTTCGGGTCGGGACCCTTCTTCAGACTGATTGTGGCGGGGAGAGAGGATTGGAAAGAAATCTGGAAGAGAGGAAGGGCAGGACAAAGCCTGGCAGGTGATAGGTTGATCAGGGGCGGCACAGTGGCACAGCGGTAGAACTGCTGCCTTAGCGGCAGAGACCCTGGTTCGATCATGACTTTGTCTTGCTCAGTCCGCCTAGACCTACCTGATCTCCCGGTTGCCCAACACTTTAACTCCCCCTCCCACTCCCAATCTGACCTTTCTGTCCTGGGCCTCCTCCATTGTCAGAATGAGGCTCAGTGCAAATTGGAGGAACAGCATCTCATATTTCACTTGGGCAGCTCGCACCCCAGCGGTGTGAACATTGACTTCTCTAACTACAGGTAGCCCTTGCTTCCCCTCTCTCTCCATCCCCTCCCCCTTCCTAGTTCTCCGACCAGTCTGACTGCCTCCGCCTACATTTTATCTCTGTCCCGCCCACTCCCCCTGGCATCAGTCTGAAGAAGGGTTTAAATCGAAGGTGGACACAAAATGCTGGAGTAACTCAGCGGGACAGGCAGTATTTCTGGAGAGAAGGAACGGGCGACGTTTCAGGTCAAGATCAAACTCCTCAGTCTAAAGAAGGGTCTCGACCGAAACGTCACCCATTCTTTCCCTCCAGAGATGCTGCCTGACCCGCTGAGTTACTCCAGCATTCTCTGACTATTCCTTGGAGCGCAGTAGGATCTTATGAAGGTGCACAAAATCATGGGTGACGTTTTCAATCGAGACTTTCGCTGAGTTACCCCAGCATTTTGTGTCTATCCTCGGTTTAAACCAGCATCTGCAGTTGATTCCCACACACTTTCTCTTGCCCTTCTTAAGACTCTGTGTTATCCTTGTGTTTACAAACTAAAAAAGTAGATGTATGCGTTGGTAGGCGTCTAGAGTCGTATGTTTGGTGGTTTCTACATTTTTGTGTTTGTGTTTAGAATGATTGAAGACCTGGAGTTGTCCAACAAGAGGCACTTCCTGGTGCAAACCTTGTCGGGGGGAATGAAGCGCAAACTGTCCGTGGCCATTGCGTTTGTCGGTGGATCCAAAGCCATAATTCTGGACGAACCAACAGCAGGTGTTGACCCCTACGCCCGGCGAGCCATCTGGGACCTGATCCTGAAATACAAACAAGGTACGTCAGTGTGTCAGAAGGAAACGCAGATGCTGCTTTACGCCCAAGAGAGACACATTCATGTGTAGGAACGAAAACTGCAGACACTGGTTTAAATCGAAGGTGGACACAAAATGCCGGAGCAACTCAGCGGGTCATGCAGCATCTCTGGAGAGAAGGAATTGGCGACGTTTCAGGTCAAGATCAAACTCCTCAGTCTAAAGAAAGGTCTCGACCGAAACGTCACCCATTCCTTCTCTCCAGAGATGCTGCCTGACCCGTTGAGTTACTCCAGCATTTTGTGTCTACCTTTGAGACATTAATGTTTTGTGTTATGAGTTATTTGTGGCTGGTATTTATTTATTGTCCATGTGTCAGTGGGATTGTTAGTAAGTTTGAGTTAATAAGAGAGAGTCTCATCTCAGTCACTCCCTCTTCTCCCCTCTCCCATCAGGCAAGAGATACAGAAGGGCGTGCAGCGTAGGTTTACTAGGTTAATTCCCGGAATGGCGGGACTGTCGTATGTTGAAAGACTGGAGCGACTAGGCTTGTATACACTGGAATTTAGAAGGATGAGAGGAGATCTTATCGAAACGTATAAGATTATTAAGGGGTTGGACACGTTAGAGGCAGGAAACATGTTCCCAATGTTGGGGGAGTCCAGAACAAGGGGCCACAGTTTAAGAATAAGGGGTAGGCCATTTAGAACTGAGATGAGGAAAAACTTTTTCAGTCAGAGAGTTGTGAATCTGTGGAATTCTCTGCCTCAGAAGGCAGTGGAGGCCAATTCTCTGAATGCATTCAAGAGAGAGCTAGATAGAGCTCTTAAGGATAGCGGAGTCAGGAGGTATGGGGAGAAGGCAGGAACAGGGTACTGATTGAGAATGATCAGCAATGATCACATTGAATGGCGGTGCTGGCTCGAAGGGCCGAATGGCCTCCTCCTGCACCTGTTATCTATTGTCTATTGTCTTGTTGCTTTTTACTTAGTATGGCTGTATGGTAACTCAAATTTCACAGTACCTTAATTGGTACATGTGGCCATTAAATTGATCTTGAATCTTGGTTCTTGAAAAAGCAAGCCTCCAGATTCAGGGACAGTTTCTCCCCGGCTGTTATCAGACAACTGAACCATCCCACCACAACCAGAGAGCAGTGCTGAACTACTATCTACCCCATTGGTGACCCTCGGGCTCTCTTTCACTTGACTTTACTGGACTTTACCTTGCACTAAACATTATTCCCTTTGTCATGAACCTGTACATTGTGGATGGCTTGATTATAGTCGTGAGTATTCTTTCCGCTGACCGGTTAGCACGCAACAAAAGCTTTTCGCTGTACACGTGACAAAGTAAACGAAACTAAATTAAGAAGTTCATATTGCAGGAGCAGAATTAGGCCACTCGTCCCATGGATTCTACATGGCTGATCGATCTTTCCCTCTCAACCCCATTCCCCTGCCTTCTCCCCATAACCTTTGACACCCTTAAACCCTTGTCCCACTTAGGCGATTGTTTAGGCGACTACAGGCGACTAGGCTTTCGCTACACGGTCGCCGAGGTGTCGCCTGTACGGTCGTGAGTCATCTCCAAAGAGTCGTAGCGTCTTTCTGGTCACCGCTGGATTTTCAGAATGTTGCACATTTTCGGCGACAGTGGGCTTGACGCCTATGATCGTAGCTTGACATCTCCTGACGTAGGGACTGTGGTAGGTTCTCGCCAGGTGACGTAGGTTGTCACCAGTGCTGTCTTCGGTGAATTCCATTGGCGAATACCTACGTCAACCTACGCCAACTGGCGACAGGTACCGGCGTCAAAACCGGAGCCGTGAATTGTCTTCAGTTGTTGCCGACAGGGTCGTAGCTTGTGTAAGAAAATAACTGCAGATGCTGGTACAAATCGAAGGTGTTTGTTTCTCAAAGTGCTGGAGCAACTCAGCAGGTCAGGCAGCATCTCAGGAGAGAAGGAATGGGTCATAGCTCAGTCAGAGAGTTGTGAATCTGTGGAATTCTCTGCCTCAGAAGGCAGTAGAGGCCAATTCTCTGAATGCATTCAAGAGAGAGCTGGATAGAGCTCTTAAGGATAGCGGAGTCAGGGGGTATGGGGAGAAGGCAGGAACGGGGTGCTGATTGAGAATGATCAGCCATGATCACATTGAATGGCGGTGCTAGCTCGAAGGGCCGAATGGCCTCCTCCTGCACCTATTGTCTATTGTCGTAGCTTGTCGCGGGTAGACGTAGGTTGACTTCGGTTGTCGTAGGTTGTTGTAGGTGCGGTCGTAGGTGGACGTCCTAAGTCGCGGCGATTGGGTCGCCGGTTGTCGGTAGCTTGCCGTAGCTCGACGTCGACTAGGTGGTAGGTTGTTGTAGCTTGTCGTGGACACTGTCGTAGGGGGGGTCCAGTCGCCGGTTTTTCGGCGACCTGCTACGACTATGACAGTCGCCGGCAGTCGCCTAAAACATCGCCGAATGTGGGAAAGGCCCTTTACTAATCAAGAATCTGTCAATCGCTGCTTTAGAAATACCCATTAACATGGCCTCCACCACCGTCTGTGGCAATGAATTCCACAGATTCACCACCCTCTTGCTAAAGTAATTCCACCTCACCTGCTTCCTAAAGGAATGTCCTTTTATTCTGAGGCTGTGCCCTCTGGTCCTAGACTCTCGCACGAGTGCAAACATCCTCTCCACACACAGCCACTCTCTCCAGGCGTTTCACTATCCGGTTAAGATGACTTGAAAACTAACAATGTGATTAAGGTTGGCAGCAATCTTTCTCAATAGAACTTGATTTCGGGAGTTGAGAAGTGTGGCATTTTGATTTGATTTTCCACAGCAAAGATAACTCTTTTTTTCCACCAATTGCAGGCCGCACGATTCTGCTGTCCACACATTACATGGATGAAGCCGATCTTCTTGGTGATCGTATCGCGATAATCTCGCATGGGAAACTGAAGTGCTGTGGGTCACCGTTGTTTCTCAAAAGTACTTATGGGGACGGCTACAAGCTGACAGTGGTGAAGAAACAACCTGACTCGCAAACTAACTCAGGTCTGTAGCTAAACTCTTCATGCGTCCATCCGAAACATCACTTATTCCTTTCAGGAAAAATGGAAAACATAGAAAATAGGTGCAGGAGGAGGCCATTTGGCCCTTTGATTGTGATCAATTCATTGTGATCATGGCTGATCATCCACAATCAGTAACCCGTGCCTGCCTTCTCCCCATATCCCTTGATTCTGCTCGCCCCTAGGGCGCTATCCAACTCTCTTTTAAACTCTCTTTTTAAATTCTCTCTTTTCTCTAAGAGATGCTGTCTGACCCGCTGAGTTACTCCAGTTTTTTGTCTCTATCTACACTGATTGAGGCCATTTAGAACTGAGATGAGGAAAAACTTTTTCAGTCAGAGAGTTGTAAATCTGTGGAATTCTCTGCCTCAGAAGGCAGTGGAGGTCAATTCTCTGAATACATTCAAGAGAGAGCTGGATAGAGTTCTTAAGGATAGCGGAGTCAGGGGGTATGGGGAGAAGGGAGGAAAGGGGTACAGATTGAGAATGATCAGCCATGATCACATTGAATGGCGGTGCTGGCTCGAAGGGCCGAATGGCCTCCTCCTGCGTCTATTGTCTATTGTCTATTGATGATACTTCCTTCGAGTAGAGTAGGGGAATCGAGAACCCGAGGACATATGTTTAAGGTGACTGGGGGGGGGAGGGGGGGGGGGAGATTTGCGCTACTCTACTCCAGAGATGCAGTGTGCAAACAGGCCCTTCGGCCCACCGAGTCCATGCCGACCAGCGATCGCCCGTACATTAGCACTATCCTATACTCAAGGCACGATGTTACAATTAACTGAAGCCAATTAGCCTACAAACCTGCACGTCTTTGGGAGTGGGAGGAAACCGGAAAACGCGGAGAAAACCCAGGCAGGTCACGGGGAGAACGTTCAAACTCCGTACAGACAGCGCCCATAGTCGGGATGGAACTCGGGTCTCCGGCGCTGCATTCGCTGTAAGGCAGCAACTCTACCTCTGCGCCACCGTGACATCCTTCCGTTCTGTCCTCACATAAATGGCAGGAGAACGGGGTTGGGAGGGAGAGGTAGATCAGCCATGATTGAATGGCGGAGTAGACTTGATGGGCCGAATGGCCTGCTACTGCTTGTACAATTCATGAAATAGTCCAGGCTGCAAACTTCATAGATAGTATCGTGGCAACGTTAGTCCTTCCTAATAATGTCCTTAAGCTTACCGTTGACAAAGGAGGGGAGCGATATTTCTTGATGCCAAACCCACACCAGAGAGATCTTCACCACGTTACAGTTTAGTTAGTCGTTTATTGAAGTAGTAATACAAACAGGTTAGTATATCTCCCGTCTGTGGTATAACTTCTGGTAAGAACTTAATATCTCACTGAGGCTCCATCGTATCCTGTTATTGGCTCGCTAAAACCTTATATCTTAGCAGGCTCCTAATGTGACTGAAACATTATGTCATTGCTGGCTGAATTATACTCATATTCTAACTCCTCCCCTGGCTCCTCCCAGCCCATCTCCATAAGCCGAGTATTCATCTCGGGACAACCCTGGGGTGCCCTAAAATAAAACAGCAGGATACAAAATCATATAATAGCTAATAAACACAAATGGCTCCTACAGATAGCATTTTAAAACGTGCTGTTAAGTCGTACAGAGAATTACTACTTTTTATTACAATATAATCATTCTTAATAGAGTATAATGAAGTAAATATTAAAAACATAAGCATGTCAATATAAGTAATCCCTACTGTAAACAAGTGCTAAAGCAACACATCTCCAGATTCAGGGACAATTTCTTCCCAGCTGTTATCAGGCAACTGAACCATCCTACCACAACCAGAGAGCAGTGCTGAACTACTATCTACCTCTTTGGTGACCCTCGGACTATCCTTGATTGGACTTTGCTGGCTTTACCTTGCACTAAATGTTATTCCCTTATCATGTATCTGTACACTGTGGACGGCTCGATTGTAATCATGTATTGTCTTTCTGCTGACCGGTTAGCACGCAACAAAAGCTTTTCACTGTACATGTGACAGTAAACTAAACTGAACACTTTCCTTTAAGGCGGTAAATTTTAGTTTAGTTTAGTGATACAGTGCGGAAACAGGCCCTTCGGCCCACCGAGTCCGCACCGACCAGCGATCCCTGCACATTAACACTATTCTACACACACACACACACACACACACTAGGGACAATTTCTTTACACTTATACCAAGCCAATTAGCCTACAAACCTGTACGTCTTTGGAGGGTGGGAGGAAACCGAAGATCTCGGCGAAAACCCACGCAGGTCACAGGGAGAACGTACAGACAACACCCGTAGTCAGGATGGAACCCGGGTCTCTGGCGCTGTGAGGCAGCAACTCTACCGCTGCGCCACCGTGCCGCACCTAATGATAAGAGTATTATGAACAAAATATTAAAGAAGTAGGCATGTGAATTATCGGTAACACCCACTGTAAACAAGCCTTGTTATAACAGCACTTTGCATTAAGGCTGGCAATGTATTGATTATTTTTGCACCATGTTTCTTTCTAGGTTCGGGACAGGATTCCAGCCCTTCATTGCGTTCAGCTTGCATGGAATCTAAGGTCACTCAGTTTATCAAAAAGTACGTGGTGTCCACAATGCTGGTGTTGGACACAAACACAGAGCTATCGTACATCCTGCCGTCGGAAGCTGTGAAGAAGGGCTCCTTTGAGAGGCTTTTCCAGGTAACAGTCTCTTCTGCTTACAAACAAGACTTCAACCAGCTTTCCTCAGTTACTTTTTTGACTAGGATTTTTCTCTTTTATCAACCTTTCCCTGGATTTACACTGTGAACTGTGTAAACTTGATATCTAGAGGTACACTGTAGAGGGGATGTGGAGAGGAGGTTTCCACTAGAGACAATAGACAATAGACAATAGGTGCAGGAGGAGGCCATTCGGCCCTTCGAGCCAGCACCGCCATTCAATGTGATCATGGCTGATCATTCTCAATCAGTACCCCGTTCCTGCCTTCTCCCCATACCCCCTGACTCCGCTATCCTTAAGAGCTCTATCTCGCTCTCTCTTGAATGCATTCAGAGAATTGGCCTCCACTGCCTTCTGAGGCAGAGAATTCCACAGATTTACAACTCTCTGGTAAATAATGTTATATTCAATAGACAATAGGTGCAGGAGGAGGCCATTCGGCCCTTCGAGCCAGCACCGCCATTCAATGTGATCATGGCTGATCATTCTCAATCAGTACCCCATTCCTGCCTTCTCCCCATACTCCCTGACTCTGCTATCCTTAAGAGCTCTATCTAGCTCTCTCTTGAATGCATTCAGAGAATTGACCTCCACTGCCTTCTGAGGCAGAGAATTCCACAGATTCACAACTCTCTGACTGAAAAAGTTTTTCCTCATCTCCGTTCTAAATGGCCTACCCCTCATTCTTAAACTGTGGCCCCTTGTTCTGGACTCACCCAACATTGGGAGCATGTTTCCTGCCTCTAACCCTCTAACGTGTCCAACCCCTTAATAATCTTATTCGATAAGATCCCCTCTCATCCTTCTAAATTCCAGTGTATACAAGCCTAGTCGCTCCAATCTTTCAACATATGACAGTCCCGCCATTCCAGTAATTATCCTAGTAAAACTATGCTGCTCGCCCTCAATAGCAAGAATGTCCTTCCTCATTCAGTTGTTCTATATCTCTCTATGTCACCGTCCGCATCTCTCGTTTCCCTCCCCCACCCCCCCGCCTCTCAGTCTGAAGCAGGGTGTCGACCCGAAACGTCGCCCGTTCCTTCTCTCCAGAGATGCTGCCTGTCCCGCTGAGTTACTCCAGCATTTTGTGTCTGCCGTTTAAACCAGCATCTGCAGTTCCTTCCCACACAAACGAATGTAGAAATTGCAAGGCAGAGTACAGGCGCTCCTCAGCTTACAATGGGGTTACGCTCCGAGAAACCCATCGCAAACCGAAAGTATCGTATTGCACGTCGAAATGCATTTAATGCACGAGATCACGTGGCTGGAAGCGAGCTGCGGGTCGCTGCCGTTTACACCAACGCAAAGGCAAAATATCGCAACTCGAAGCATCGTCAGTCGGGGAGCGTCTGTACAAATGAATGATGTTTTCACATTGCAGGCCCTGGATCTGAACCTGGAGGACTTGAGTCTGACGAGTTTTGGTCTGATGGACACGACACTGGAGGAGGTTTTCTTGAAAGTATCTGAAGAAGACCAGTCCTTGGAGAACAGTGACATAGGTAGATACCAACCAACTAGATTTTACGAGTATCATCCCAGGAATGAGTGGGTTAACCTATGATGAGTGTTTGTCAGCACTGGGCCTGTACTCGCTGGAGTTTAGGAGGATGAGGGGGGACCTCATTGAAACTTACCGTATAGTGAAAAGCCAGGATAGAGTGGATGTGGAGAGGATGTTTCCACTGGTGGGAGAGTCTAGGACTAGAGGGCGCAGCCTCAGAATTAAAGGACATTCCTTTAGGAAGGAGATGAGGAGGAATTTCTTCAGTCAGAGGGCAGTGAATCTGTGGAATTCATTGCCACAGAAGGCTGTGAAGGCCAAGTCAGTGGATATTTTTAAGGAGGAGATGGATAGATTCTTGATCAGTACGGGTGTCAGGGGTTATGGGGAGAAGGCAGGAGAATGGGGTTAGGAGGGAGAGATAGATCAGCCGTGATTGAATGGCAGAGATAGATAAATTCTTGATTGGTACATTGGTTATGACTAGTGGAAACATCCTCTCTACATCCACTCTATCCAGGCCTTTCAATCTTCAGTAAGTTTCAATGAGGTCCCAATGAAATCAATGAGATGTTGCTACAGTGTCAACTCACCTTGAAGTTGCAAATGGAATCAGGGTCTTTACAAAGCTTCCATATGAATTGAAGAGCTTGGCATATCTCAAAACGCAAACACAATAGACAATAGGTGCAGGAGTAGGCCATTTGGCCCTTCGAGCCTGTACGCACCGCCATTTACCGTGATCGTGGATGATCCCGCCTTCTCCCCATATCCCTTGACTCTGCTATCTTTAACAGCTCTATCTAACTCTCTCTTGAATGCATCCAGAGAATTGGCCTCCACTGCCTTCTGAGGCAGAGAATTCCACAGATTCCCAACTGACAAAGCTTTTTCCTCGTCTCCGTTCTAAATGGCCTACCCCTCATTCTTAAACTGGGGGACCCTGGTTCTGGATTCTTAAACTGTGGCTCCTGGTTCTGGAATTTGTCTACCACACAATTTGTCGACCATCTTGTTTTTGTAGATGACAAGGATTCTGGGAAGGAGGCAATGCAGACGCCACAGACGGACCAGAGAAATGGCCGCCACAAGGTCACCCCTCCTAAAGAAAGCTCTCGCCAGGTGAAAGTGAACGTGAGCAATCTGGTGACCTGTTCCACACTGAGCCAGTCCCAGTCTTCTGTCCACTCGTCCTCCTCAGTCGGCTCTGTGCGTGGAGACGAGATGAGAGGGTCCTCTGAATTCTACGGAGACTACACACCTCTCTTTGACAACCTCATTGACCCGGACAATCTCAGTCTACAAGGTAGATGAACAGCCACCTTCCAAACTGGAAATGGTCTATTGTACCGAAGATAGACACTTAAAAAGCTGGAGTAACTCAGCGGGACAGGCAGCATCCCTGGATGGAAGGAAAGGGTGACGTTTCGGGTCGAGACCCTTCCTCAGGCTCAGTTGGAAGAAGGGTCTCGACTCGAAACATCTTCAGTCTGAGGAGGCAAGGTGGTGCAGCGGTAGAGTTGCTGCCTTACAGCGCCAGGGACCCAGGTTTGATCCTGACGATGGGTGCTGTCTGTACGGAGTTTGCACGTTCTACCTGTGACCTGTGTGGGTTTTCTCCAGGAGGTCCGGTTTCCTCCCACACTACAAAGACGTACAGGTTTGTCGGATGTGTAAGAAGGTACTGCAGATGAAGAAGGGTCTCGACCCGAAACGTCACCCATTCCTTCTCTCCAGAGATGCTGCCTGTCCCGCTGAATTACTCCAGCTTTTTGTGTCTATCTCAGGTTTGTAGGTTAATTGGCTTGGTATAAGTGTAAAATTTGTTCCTCGTGTCGGGTAGTGTTAATGTGTGAGGATCGCTGGTCGGCGCAGTCTCGGTGGGCCGAAGGGCCTGTTTCTGCGCTGTATTTTTGTGTTTTATGACTGTTGGCAGACCAATTTCCCTCCTGGGATCAATAAAGATCTATCATATCGTGTCGTACCTCTAAACTAAGCTAAATGGTCAATGAGCCGAGAGCACTGAAGACACCAGAGTTGCCAACTGTCCCATATTAGCTGGGACATCCCGAATTTTGGGCTAAATTGATTTGTCCCTTGTCCCGTATTAGGCCCGGACACTGTAGGCCCGGACACTGTAGGCCCAGACACTGTAGGCCCGGACACTGTATGCCTGGGTGCAGATGTGGGCCCGGACACTGTAGGCCTGGACACTGTAGCCTGGGGGCTGATGTAGGCCCGGATACTGTAACCTGGGGGGCGATGTAGGCCCGGACACTGTAGGCCCGGACACTGTAGGCACGGACACTGTAGGCCCAGACACTTTAGGCCCGGACACTGTAGGCCCGGACACTGAATGCCTGGACACTGTAGCCTGGGGGCAGATGTGGGCCCGGACACTGTAGGCCTGGACACTGTAGGCTGGGAAACTGTAGGCCTGGACACTGAAGGCCCGGACACTGTAGGCCCGGACACTGTAGGCCCAGACGGACACTGTAGGCCCGGACACTGTAGGCCCGGACACTGTATGTCTGGACACTGTAGGCCTCCTGGAATAAATAAAGTTCTATCGTATCGTGTTGTACCTCTAAACTAAACTAAACTAAATTGTCAATGAGCCTAGAGCACTGTAGCCCGTGGGAGCCTCTGTAGTCCCGAACAGTGTAGGCCTGGGCGCTGCCTGACGGAGGTTGCGTAGCAACCCGCCTCCCAGCCCGGGCGGCCGCCATTGGTGGAGCGGGAGCATGTGGCCGCTGGCTGGGTGAGGTCAGGTGGGAGCGCGGGGCGGTGACGTCACCTTGTCCTGTATTTGGGAGCGAGGAAGTTGGCAACCCTGGGAGACACAGTCGCAGAACCATACTCCATCTACAGTCTGGGAATCTTTCCAAAAGATTGGCCTGCCCGTTCTCCTGCACCTTTATTTCCCACTCCATGAATGAAGTGGGTTGGTGGCCCTTCGCTGAGATCCGCGTTAAGTGGTCAGAATAAGAAACGGCTTCCAATGTGCTGATACATCTTCCTGTCAGACTAATGACCACATCGGAGAATGCTCGCTGTGAGCAATGTTTTATGTGGAATAGGCCAGGCTGGCATCTACCTACCTCTGAGGCTTTATTGCAGAGATAGCATTCATATGCAAACCATTACTCCAATGTAATTGTCTCATTATTATAGTTATAAAAAAACAATTCTGTTGAGTTTCACTGTATGAATTTCACAGTGACCAGACCGTCACACAAACCAATCTCCCTTCCATCGCCTCCATCTCCACCTCACGCTGCCTCGGCAAGGCCAGCAGCATAATCAAGGACCAGTCTCACCCCGGCCACTCCCTCTTCTCCCCTCTCCCATCGGGCAAGAGGTACAGAAGTGTGAAAACGCACACCTCCAGATTCAGGGACAGTTTCTTCCCAGCTGTTATCAGGCAACTGAACCATCCCACCACAACCAGGGAGCAGTGCTGAACTACTATCTACCTCATTGGTGACCCTCGGACTATCCTTGATCGGACTTTGCTGGCTTTACCTTGCACTGAATGTTAATCCCTTATCATGTATCTGTACACTGTGGACGGCTCGATTGTAATCATGTATTGTCTTTCCACTGACTGGTTAGCACGCAACAAAAGCTTTTCACTGTACCTCGGTACACGTGACCATAAACCAAACCTCAGTCTGAAGAAGGGTCTCGACCCGAAACGTCACCCATTCCTTCTCTCCTGAGATGCTGCCTGACCTGCTGAGTTACTCCAGCATTTTGTGATACCTTCGATTTGTACCAGCATCTGCAGTTATTTTCGTACACAGTAAATAGTTTGATTGTAATCATGTATTGTCTTTCCGCTGACTGGTTAGCACGCACCAAAAGCTTTTCACTCTACCTTGTGACCATAAACTGAAACGGAAACTGCTGATACCTGTTTCTTTCTGTCGTTTTTACAGCAGAACCTGAAGCGGACTTGAAGAGCTTTGTCCTGGAGGGTCAAGGCAGCACCAAGCTGGAAGGGTCTTGGCTGAAGCTGTGTCAGTTCCACGGGCTGATCGTGAAACGTTACCACTGTGCCAAGCGCAACACCAAGAGCATCTTCTCTCAGATCCTGCTGCCAGCGTTCTTTGTGTGTGTGGCCATGACTGTGGCACTGTCGGTCCCTGAGATAGGTACGTCACGTGTGTATCAGCCCGCACACCCTGTACCAAGGTCACAACTCATAGGAGCATGGAGTCATAGAGTGATAAGGCGTGGAGAAATGTTCCCAATGTTGGGGGAGTCCAGAACCAGGGGCCACACAGTCCAGGAATAAAGGGGAGGCCATTTAAAACTGGGGGTGAGAAGAACGTTTTTCACCCAGAGAGTTGTGAATTTGTGGAATTCTCTGCCACAGAGGGCAGTGGAGGCCAATTCACTGGATGAATTTAAAAGAGAGTGAGATAGAGCTCCAGGGGCTAGCGGAATCAAGGGATATGGGGAGAAGGCAGGCACGGGTTACTGATTGTGGATGATCAGCCATGATCACAATGAATGGCGGTGCTGGCTCGAAGGGCCGAATGGCCTCCTCCTGCACCTATTTTCTATGTTCCTATGGAACAGGCTCATTGACCCAACTTGCCCACACCGGCCAACATGCCCCATCTACTTGCCTCTGTACTACCTGCTCTGACTGCTTATTCCATGGTTGAAAGCTTCAAGTCCTTAGCAGGACATATCATAGAGTCATAGAGTGATACAGTGTGGAAACAGGCCCTTCGCCCAACTTACTCACACCAGCCAACATGTCCCAGTTACACTAGTCCCACCTGCCTGCGTTTGGTCCATATCGCTCCAAACCTGTCCTATCAATGTACCTGTCTAACTGTTACTTAAACATTGCGATTGTCCCAGCCTCAACTACCTCCTCTGGCAGCTCGTTCCATACACCCACCACCCTCTGTGTGGAAAAGTTACCACTCAGATTCCTACAAAATCTTTTCCCCTTCACCTTAAACCTATGTCCTCTGGTCCTTGATTCCCCTACTCTGGGCAAATGATTCTGTGCATCTACCCAATCTATTCCTCTCTTGATCTCTCTAAGGCAGAATTAGGCCATTTGCCCCATCAAGTCCTCTCCGCCATTCAATCATGGCTGATCTATCTCTCCCTCCAAACCCCATTCTCCTGCTGTCTCCCCATAACCCCTGACACCTGCACTAATCAAGAAAATCTATCAATCTCTGCCTTAAAAATATCCATTGACTTGGCCTCCACAGCTGTCTGTGGCAATGAATTCCACAGATTCACCACCCTCTAACTGGAATTCTCTGCCACAGAAGGCAGTGGAGGCCAATTCACTGGATGTTTTCAAGAGTGAGTTAGATTTAGCTCTTAGGGATAACAGAATCAAGGGATATGGGGAAAAATGAGGAACGTGGTACTTATTTTGGATGATCAGCCATGATCATATTGAATGGCGGTGCTGGCTCGAAGGGCCGAATGGCCTGCACCTATTATTCTATGTTTCTATGTAAAGAAATTCCTCCTCATCTCCATCCTAAAGCACCGTCCTTTAATTCTGAGGCTCTCACGTCTAGTCCTAGACTGTCCCACTAGTGGAAACATCCTCTCCACATCTATTCTATCCAAGCCTTTCACTATTCGGTATGATACTTAGGGACAGTTTCTTCCCAGCTGTTATCAGACAACTGAACCATCCTCTCATTAACTAGAGTGTAGCCCTGACCTCCCATCCACTGTACCTCAATGGAGAACTTTGTTTATCTTAGTTTAGTTTAGTTTAGTTTAGGGGTACAGCTCTACCACAGGCCCTTTCAATAGACAATAGGTGCAGGAGTAGGCCATTCGGCCCTTCGAGCCAGCACCGTCATTCAATGTGATCATGGCTGATTATTCTCAATCAGTACCCCGTTCCTGCCTTCTCTCCATACCCCCTGACTCTGCTATCCTTAAGAGCTCTATCTAGCTCTCTCTTGAATGTATTCAGAGAATTGGCCTCCACTGCCCTCTGAGGCAGAGAATTCCACAGATTCACAACTCTCTGGCTGAAAAAGTTTTTCCTCATCTCTATTCTAAATGGCCTACCCCTTATTCTTAAACTGTGGCCCCTGGTTCTGGACTCCCCCAACATTGGGAACATGTTTCCTGCCTCTAATGTGACCAACCCCTTAATAATCATACGTTTTGATAAGATCCCCTCTCATCCTTCTGAATTCCAGTGTATACAAGCCTAGTCGCTCCAGTCTTTCGGCCCACTGAGTCCGCGCCGACCAGCGATCCCCGCACACTAACACTGTCCCACACCCACTAGGGACAATTTTTACATTTACCAAGCCAATTAACCTACAAACCTGCACGTCTTTGGAGTGTGGGAGGAAACCGAAGATCTCGGAGAAAACCCACGGGGAGAACGTACAAACTCCGTACAGACGGCGCCCGTAGTCGGGATCGAACCCGGGTCTGTGGCGCTGTGAGGCAGCAACTCTACCGCTGCGCCACCGTGCCGCTTAGTTCAGTTTGTTATTGTCATGTGTACAGTGGAAGCTTTTTGTCTTGTGCTATTCAGTCAGTGAAATTAATATATCAATGTAAAAGAAAAGAATAAAAGAACATGATTACAATCAAGTTGTCCACAGTGGACAGATGCTGGATAGAGAGTATAACATTTAGTGCAAGGTCAAATCTTTAATCGGACTTCAACGTGAGATCTTGCACCATTATCTGTGCACTGCGTGGCAGCCTGATTGTATTCATGCATAGCCTTTGACTGGAAACGTTGTCTGAAGAAATCCCATATCACATCGAGCAACTGGGAGCACACTGCTCCTGTAATGGAATCCGTGCGGGAAGGAACCGCGCGCCACGAAATGGAACTACGCCACGCCACAGAGGCAAGGCGACAGCACCGCGAGGAGAGAGAGAAGGGGGACATAACCACGACTGACCACCGCCAGTCTCCCCGGCCCACCTTGCTCCACAGGTACACGACCCCACGGAGAGGAGAGGAGAGGAGAGGACCCACATCCTCGCTTCCAGTGGCCGCCGACGATGGGGTCTTTGACTGGAAACCATGCAAACAAAAGATTTTCACTCTACCTCAGCACACGTGACAATAACAAATGGAACTCAACTATTTTTTAGCAGATTTATTCACAAAATGCTGGAGTAACTCAGCAGGTCAGGCAGCATCTCGGGAGAGAAGGAATGGGTGACGTTTCAGGTCGAGACCCTTCTTTTGTCTGAAGAAGGGTCTCGACCCGAAACGTCACCCATTCCTTCTCTCCCGAGATGCTGCCTGACCTGCTGAGTTACTCCAGCATTTTGTGAATAAATCGATTTGTACCAGCATCTGCAGTTATTTTCTTATACTATTTTTTAGCAGAGGTGTGGCCACGTTTGGAAGTTTTAATGCCGCCCGTTTGATCTTTGCAGGTGACTTGCCTCCTCTGATCCTCTCCCCGTCCCAGTACCACAATTACACGCAGCCGCGAGGAAACTTCATACCCTACGCGAACGAGGAGAGAAACGAGTACAGGTACCACTCCTGCCAGTCGCCACGGCTGATTGAATTCAACGGTCAAGAGTGTGTTATTGTCGTGTGTCCCAAACAGAACAATGCATTCTATCTTGCAGCAGCACAACGCAATACTAAACATTGTGCACTGTAAACTATACAATAAATGAGAGGTTTAGTGTGTGTATGTATATATATACATACACACACATATGCATATACATACATACATTTACACACACACATATACACATACATACATGCATATACACACACACGCGTTTATACATATGCATGCATACACACAGGCTCACACACACACACTCACACACTCGCACACACACACACTCTCGCACACACACACACTTTCACACACACACTCACACACACACACTCTCACCCACACTCACACAAACACACACACACTGTCACACACACGCTAACACTATCCCACACACAAACTAGGGACAAATTTACACTTACACCAGCCAATTAACCTACAAACCTGTACATCTTTGGAGTGTGGGAGGAAACCAAAGATCTCGGAGAAAACCCACGCAGGTCACAGGGAGAAAGTACAAACTCCGTACAGACGGCGCCCGTAGTCGGGATGGAACCCGGGTCTCTGGTGCTGTGAGGCAGCAACTCTACCGCTGCTCCCATGTTCTTGCTTATAAATTGATTTGGTTGGCAAATTGATTTTTACTGGACGCATTGGAAAGCTGCCACAGATTATTTCAAACATAGTTTTGTTTTGTTTAGTTTTGAGACACAGCGCGGAAACAGGCCCTTTGGTTCACTGAGTCCGCACCGACCAGCGATCCCCGCACATTAACACTATCCGACACACACACAGTAGGGTCTATTTTACATTAATACCAAGATTAATATCGTGTTGGTCTAATGAGAAGTATTGTGTTCCCTTTCATCTTGAATATAACCTTGTTTTCATTCTAATGCAGGATCAAGCTGTCGCCTGATGCCAGCCCCCAGCAGCTGGCAAACACCTTCTACCTGCCCTCGGGCATTGGAGCTACCTGTGTTCTCAAGACTCCGTACAACAGCACCTTAGACCAGCTGGTACAGACTTTGAACCTGTCCACCAGTGAGACCAAGATGCTGGCATCCAAATACTTCGACTCTATGTGCCTGGACTCGTTCACACAAGGCTTGCCTCTCTCAAACTTCGTGCCCCTGCCCCCATCACCTGCCCCATCAGACTTTCCCGATACTGGAGCCGATGAAGGCACATATCCCTGGAATCTCACGTCACCCGCGACGATGAAAGGTATGTAATTTTTTTAGATTTAGAGATATAGCGCGGAAACAGGCCCTTCGGCCCACCGGGTCCGCGCCGCCCAGCGATCCCCGCACACTAACACTATCCTACACACACTAGGGACAATTTTTACATTTGCACACCCAATTAACCTACACACCTGTACGTCTTTGGAGTGCGGGAGGAAACCGAAGATCTCGGAGAAAACCCACGCAGGTCACGGGGAGAACGTAAAACTCCATACAGACAGCGCCCGTAGTCAGGATGGAACCTCAGTCTCCGGCGCTGCATTCGCTGTAAGGCAGCAACTCTACCGCTGCGCCACAGTGCCGCCATGTGTGATCACGGAGAGCCCCTCAGAGTGGCAGCGTTTTACAGGAGCGCAGGTGCTCCTCGACTTACGATGTGTTTACGTTCCGATAAACCCATCGTTAATCGAAAATATCGTGTCGAAAACGCGTATCGCTAACCCGGGACAAGATCAAAATGTGAAGTGCGGTTTCTACTGAATGTGTATCGTATATACACCATCGTACGGTTGGAACATCATACGTTGAGGAACATCTGTACAGTCATTCCCATTGACATTTCCATGGACACATGGGAACGATCAATTGCAGAGAGTTGTGGACGCAACCCAGACCATCACACAAAACTCTCTGAATGCATTCAAGAGAGAGCTAGATAGAGCTCTTAAGGATAGCGGAGTCAGGGGGTATGGGGAGAAGGCAGGAACGGGGTACTGATTGAGAATGATCAGCCATGATCACATTAAATGGCGTTGCTGGCTCGAAGGGCCGAATGGCCTACTCCTGCACCTATTGTCTATTGTCTAAACCAACCTCCCTTCCACTGACTCCATCTACACCTCACGCTGCCTCGGCAAGGCCAGCAGCATAATCAAGGACCAGTCTCACCCCGGCCACTCCCTCTTCTCCCCTCTCACTCATCAGCTGAAAGGTACAGAAGTGTGAAAACGCACACCTCCAGATTCAGGGACAGTTTCTTCCCGGCTATTATCGGGTAAATGAACCATCCTACCACAACCAGAGAGTAGTCCCCACCTCCCATCTACTCAACGGGGTACTGATTGTGGATGATCAGCCATGATCACATTGAATGGTAGTGCTGGCTCGAAGGGCCGAATGGCCTACTCCTGCACCTATTGTCTATTGTCTATTAATTGACTATCTTTAATCGGACTTTACTGGACTTCATCTATAACTTCCTAGATCCTTCATCATCTTTCTAGTTATTTCCTAATTCCTTCCTATCATTCGCCTCTCCAATATGGGGAGATGATGTTTAGTTTAGTTCAGAGATACAGCACGGAAACAGGCCCTTCGGCCCACCGAGTCCGCGCCGACCAGCGATCCCCACGCACGATCGCTATCCTACACATACTAGGGACAATTTACAATTTTCATCAAAGCCAATTAACCTACAAACCTGCACGTCTTTGGAATAAAGGAGGGGCCATTTAAAGCTGAGGTGAGAAGGAACTTTTTCACCTAGAGAGTTGTGAATTTGTGGAATTCTCTGCCACAGAGGGCAGTGGAGGCCAATTCACTGGATGAATTGAAAAGAGAGTTAGATAGAGCTCTAGGGGCTAGCGGAATCAAGGGATATGGGGAGAAGGCAGGCACGGGTTACTGATTGTGGATGATCAGCCATGATCACAATAATAATAATAATAATAATATATTTATTTTATAGAGCGCCTTAACACATGCACAAAGCGCTTTACAAATACAATTAACATAGAAACAAACAGACAAACAGACAAACTATCCTGACGGAAAAGCGGCGAATACACAACGCCAGCGTCCTCTCACGTCAGGGTCCGGCAGTAGACATTAAAGAACACAAGACACACAGATACAATTTTTTACACAAAACAGCCATCACAGTGATTGCTCTAGGCATACCCTCACTGTGATGGAAGGCAAAGTCTTATCTCCTCCTCGTTCTTCTCCCGTGAATGGCGGTGCTGGCTCGAAGGGCTGAATGGCCTCCTCCTGCACCTATTTTCTATGTTTCTATGAAACCGGAGCACCCGGAGAAACCCCATGCAGGTCACAGGGAGAACGTACAAACTCCGTACAGACAGCACCCGTAGTCAGGATCGAACCCGGGTCTCTGGCGCTGTGAGGCAGCAACTCTACCGCTGCACCACCCAGTGGATGGTTCGATTGACGTTAATTGGAAATAATCAGACTGCTGCAGAAAAATAGAGTGGAATATGAAACAAAAGCTTGCACCTTGCCCTAGGCCAATTTGTACGTGTGTGTAGGACTAGTTATAGCCTGTAGGGAAAAAACTGCAGATGCTAGTTAAAATCGAAGGTAGACACAAAATGCTGGAGTAACTCAGCAGGACAGGCAGCATCTCGGGAGAGAAGGAATGGGTGACGTTTCGGGTCGAGACCCTTCTTCAGACTGGTTATGGAAGCTGTTAGCTGTTTGTTGGGTGAGAACGAGAAGCTGGTGCGACTTGGGTGGGGGAGGGATGGAGGGAGAGAGAATGCCGGGGCTACCTGAAGTGAGAGAAATCAATATTCATACCGCTGGGCTGTAAGCTGCCCGAGTGAAATACGTTTAGCCTCACTCTGACTATGGAGGAGACCGAGGACAGAATGATCAGTGTGGGAATGGGAGGGGGAAATGAAAGTGTTTGGCACCCGGGAGATCAGGTAGGTCCAGCCGGACTGAGCGAAGGTCAACTCTCCAAAGCAGTTTTAGAATATTCCGAAAAAAAATAGATAGATCTTTTACGTTTTGATATAGATGTTTCTGGATCTATAAACAAAATTCCTTTCCCTGCATTCTCTACCTTGAGCCATGAAAACACAATATTGATTTATTAAAATAACTGCAGTTGGCAGTGTTCTGTCTCCAGCGACTACAGCAGGGATGACAGATGAGTTTAGGTCCTCAAACCATACCTGTAATATATCAGGGCTGTGCAGTTCAATTCCACACACTAAATCAAACTCACAAGACTATCAACCATCTCTGCAGGTTAAATTTAAGGTCATCAGGTCCACTCTGTTCTTATTCACAAGTGAACTGCAATGGAATACGGGCAGAACAGGGCAGGACAATGGGGAGAGACAAGATGCTGGAGTAACACAGCGGGTCAGGCAGCATCTCGGGAGAGAAGGCATGGGTGACGTTTCGGGTCGAGACTCTTCTTCAGACTGATGGTGGGGACTCTTCTTCAGACTGATGGTGGGGACTCTTCTTCAGACTGATGGTGGGGGCGGAACCCGTCAAGTCCACGCCGACCCTCAATCACTAGCTCAATGTTATCCAACTTTCTCAACAAGAGGAGTTGAGTATAGGAGCAAAGAGGTCCTTCTGCAGTTGTACAGGGCCCTAGTGAGACCGCACCTGGAGTACTGTGTGCAGTTTTGGTCTCCAAATTTGAGGAAGGATATTCTTGCTATTGAGGGCGTGCAGTGTAGGTTCACGAGGATAATTCCCGGAATGGCGGGACTGTCATATGTTGAAAGACTGGAGCGACTGGGCTTGTATACACTGGAATTTAGAAGGATGAGAGGGGATCTTATTGAAACGTATAAGATTATTAAGGGATTGGACACGCTCGATGCAGGAAACATGTTCCCGATGTTGGGGGAGTCCAGAGCCAGGGACCACAGTTTAAGAATAAGGGGTAGGCCATTTAGAACGGAGATGAGGAAAAACTTTTTCAGTCAGAGAGTTGTGAAGCTGTGGAATTCTCTGCCTCAGAAGGCAGTGGAGGCCAATTCCCTGGATGCTTTCAAGAGAGAGTTAGATAGAGCTCTTAAAGATAGCGGAGTCAAGAGATATGGGGAAAAGGCAGGAACGGGGTACTGATTGTGGATGATCAGCCATGATCACGGTGAATGGCGGTGCTGGCTCGAAGGGCCGAATGGCCTCCTCCTGCACCTATTGTCTGTTGTCTATTTCCTAGCCACCAGGGGCAATTTTACAGAGGGCCAATTAAACAACAAAAACCTGCATGTCTTTGGGATGTGGGAGGAAACCGGAGCATTCGTGGGAAACCCACGCAGGTCACGGGGAGAACGTGTAAACTCCGTACAGACAGCACCCAAAGTCAGGATCGAACCAGGGGCCATGAGGCTTAAGACAAAGTTAATTCCGAATGAGAAGCTACGAATTTCAATAGTCTATTAGAAACCAACCTGCCAAGCAAATCCATAGCACTAATTTCTTATTTAAGTGCATTCCCATTTATGCTGTGTGGATTTTAATATCCAACAAAATTGATGTGCATTTTAATTGTAATGTAATTAGGCTAGAAGGCATGAAGTGTTGTAGGAAGAAAAAAATCTGTGTATTGTTACTATAAAACTTGATGCAAATATATTCACAAAATGCATTACATGACCAAAAATAGTTTACATTTTTATAAGTCAATTTTAAATCTTCAGTCAGAGGGCGATGAACCTGTGGGATTCATTGCCACAGAAGGCTGTGGAGGCCAAGTCAGTGGATATATTTAAGGCAGAGATAGATAGATTTTTGATTAGTGTGGGTGTCAGGGGTTATGGGAAGAAGGCAGGAGAATGGGGTTAGGAGGGAGAGATAGATCAGCCATGATTGAATGGCGGAGTAGACACGATGGGCCGAATGGCCTAATTCTGCTCCCATCAGTTATAAACTTATGAAGGGTCTTGACCCGAAACGTCACCCATTCCTTCTCTCCCGAGATGCTGCCTGACCTGCTGAGTTACTCCAGCATTTTGTGAATAAATACCTTCGATTTGTACCGCCATCTGCAGTTATTTTCTTATATAAACTTATGATTGAATGGCGGATTAGACTTAAGGTCAAAAGGATTAGGAGTAGAATTAGGCCATTCGGCCCATCATGTCTACTCTGCCATTCAATCGTGGCTGATCTATCTCTTCCTCCTAACCCCATTTTCCTGCCTTCTCCCCGACACCCTCTGACACCCGTACTGATATACAAATGGCGGAGTAGACCTGATGGGCCGAATGGCCTAATTCTGCTGCTGGAACCTATGAGTTTATGAACTTAAGCACCATTGACCCGATGGCGCCATTTGGCGCGCTCTGTTTCAGAAACGTTCACGTCCTCTCCCTCGGCGCCTCACTCCATCCACGAGTTGGTGCGTTGCAGCTGCTCGATGCAGGGGACGGGCTTCTCCTGCCCCAGCGGGGTGGGCGGCCACCCTCCCCAGAAGAAGGTGGTGACGGGCGACATCATGGTGGACATCTCGGGCCGCAACGTGTCCGAGTACATCCTGCACACGTCAGATCGCTTCAGGCTGCACAGGTTTGTGGTGTTACTGCCCCGCGTGTCGACCCTTGTCGCAGAGTCACCCAGCACTGGAAGAGGCCCTTCAGTCCCACTTGCCCACGCCGGCCAACATGCCCCATCTACACTAGTCCCACCTGCCCACACCGACCAACATGCCCCATCTACACTAGTCCCACCTGCCCACACCGACCAACATGCCCCATCTACATTAGCCCCACCTGCCCACACTGACCAACATGCCCCATCTACACTAGTCCCACCTGCCCACACCGACCAACATGCCCCATCTATACTAGTCCCACCTGCCCACACCGACCAACATGCCCCATCTACACTAGTCCCACCTGCCCACACCGACCAACATGCCCCATCTACATTAGTCCCACCGCCGACCAACATGCCCCATCTACACTAGTCCCACCTGCCCACACCGACCAACATGCCCCATCTACACTAGTCCCTCCTGCCCACGTTTGGCCCGTATCCTAGAAACATACACACACCCACACACACATATAGACACACAGAGATACACACGCACACACACACATACACATATACACACACGCACACACACAAATACGCACGCACACGCACACATGCGCACGCACACACACACACACACACACACACACACACACACACACACACACACACACACTTATAGACACACAGAGATACACACGCACACATGCACACACACACACACACACACATATACACATACACACACACAAATACGCACACACACATATACACATACACACTCACACATACACACACACGCACACACGCACACACAGACACACACACACATATACATATGAAAGAGGGAGATATCTTACCAACTACTAGAGAGCGGTCCTGAGCTACTATGTACATCATTGAGGATCCTGGGACTATCTTTGAATAGACTTTGCTGGCTTTATCTCGCACTAAACATTATTGATATTAATCTCATGTATCTGTACATTGTGGATAGCTCGAGGGTAACCAATTACTCCAGCATTTTGTGTCTAACTTCGGTATAAATCAGCATATCATAAGTTATCAGAGCAGAATTAGGCCATTCGGCCCATCAAGTCTACTCCACCATTCAATCATGGCTGATCTATCTCTCCCTCCTAACCCCATTCTCCTGCCTTCTCCCCGTAACCTCTGACACCCGTACTATCCACACCCACCAAGAATCTATCTCTGCCTTAAAAATACCCACTGACTCGGTCTCCACAGCTGTCTGTGGCAAAGAATTCCACAGATTCACCACACTCTGAATAAAGAAATTCCTCCTCATCTCCTTCCTAAATTAACGGCCTTTAATTCTGAGGCTGTGACCTCTGGTCCCAGACTCTCCCACTAGTGGAAACATCCTCTCCACATCCACTCTATCCAGGCCTTTCATTATTCTGTACGTTTCAATGAGGTCCCCCCTCATCCTTCTAAACTCCAGCGTGTACAGGTTGCTTTCCACACCACCATTTGAAGTGTTACGATTGACTGTAAATAAATCAATATTGTTACTGCTGAATCCACACTTACGATGAACACATTGACTGACTACTCCAGCAAATCAATAACGTGCCCTGACAGTTTTCATATGTGCAAGGCAGGAGTAGCCACTTGCAAATTTATCCAATGGCACATCATTTTCACTTAGGTTTAGTTTAGTTTTTGGTTACAAGATACAGCGTAGAAACAGGCCCTTCGGCCCACCGGGTCCGCGCCGACCAGCGATCCCCGCACACACACCACCCTACACACACTGGGGACAATTTTACATTCATGCCACGCCAATTAACCTACAAACATGTACGTCCTTGGTGTGTGGGAGGAAACCGGAGCACCCGGAGAAAACCCACGGGGAGAATGGCACGGTGGCGCAGCAATAGAGTTGCTGCCATACAGCGAATGCAGCGCCGGAGACTCAGGTTCGATCCTGACTACCGACGCTGTCTGTACGGAGTTTGTACGTTCTCCCCGTGACCTGCGTGGGTTTTCTCCGAGATCTTCGGTTTCCTCCCACACTCCAAAGACGTACAGGTATGTAGGTTAATTGGCTTGGTAAATGTAAAAATTGTCCCTAGTGGGTGTAGGATGGTGTTAGTGTGCAGGGATCGATGTGCGGCGCGGACCCGATGGGCCGAAGGACCTGTTTCTGCGCTGTATCTCTAATTCTAAAATCTAAAAAACGTACAAACTCCATACAGACAGCACCTGTATTCGGGATCGAACCCGGGTCTCTGGCGCTGTGAGGCAGCAACTCTACCGCTGCGCCACCGTGACGCCTATTCACTTATTTTGTTTCTCCACAGATATGGAGGACTGACGTTCGGCAACGTACTAAAATCGATCCCAGCGTCATTCAGCACCCAGGCAGCTCCCATGGTACGCAAGATCGCAGTGAGGAGAACTGCACAGGTGGGGAAAACGATGCATTCCTGAATTCAATGAATTAATACGTTTATTGGCCAAGTATGTACACATACAAGGAATGTGCCTTGGTGCTCCGCTCACAAGTAACAACACGAACATACAGTAACCAATTAAGAATAAAGCATAAAACATTAAAACACTAAGAATACAATATTACGGTTTAAACATGTGAATGAAACAAACCAGAGCAAAAAGAGACTCCAGACTTTTGGTTGTGTAGGAAAATAATTGCAGATGCTGGTACAAATCGAAGGTATCACAAAATGCTAGACTAACCCAGCGGGTCAGGCAGCATCTCTGGAGAAAAGGAATGGGTGACTTTTCGGGTCGGGACCCTTCTTCAGACCCTTCTTCAGACCCCTTCTCTCCAGAGATGCTGCCTGACCTGCTGAGTTACTCCAGCATTTTGTGACAGACGTTTGGTTGTTGAGTAGAGCTATCATTCGCGGAAAAAAAGCTGTTTTTATGTCCGGCTGTGGCTGCTTTGACAGAGGGAAGTGCTTCACAGAGTTTGTGGCCAGGGTGAGAGGGGTCAGAGATGATCTTGCCCGCTCGCTTCCTGGCCCTTGCTGTGGAAGGTTGCAGCCAACAATCTCTAGAAATTTAATTCTGATTTATACTGATTCACTAATGAATTATATATAAGTTGAGAGCCATAGGAAGTTTCCGCTTCAACAGCGGTTTAAAGTCATAGAATCATACAGCAAAGGCATAGGCCAACGAGTCCATGCCAACCACTGCCTACACATCCTCGTAAATCTTCCCAGTATCCTTAGATGGACACAAAATGCTAGAGTAACTCAGCGGGACAGGCAGCATCTCTGGAGAGAAGGAATGAGTGACCTTTTCGGGTCGATGTTAATGGGTAGCACTACTCCATCAGAAATGGCAGATTAACCTTCAGAGATAGAAATGTGCAAGAAATAGCATGGTAATTTTCATCCCAACTTCTGTTTTTTTTGCTTTTCAGTTTGACAAGGACAGCTTTCATTTATCAACCTGTTTGGTTTGTAGTTGATGGACTTTTTGTCTGGGATGCAGCTGATAGCAACATCTCAGCTGAGGCTTTACTGTAAACTCAATGTGACTTAAAAGTAATGGGTGTGAAGATGGCCAAAAGCAAAAACTCTGAGCAAAGTGGTTAGAGTCACGAGGGCGCAGCGGTAGAGTTTGCAGCGCCAGAGACCCGGGTTCGACCCCGACTACGGGCGCTGTCTGTACGGAGTTTGTATGTTCTCCCCGTGACCTTGCGAGCTTTCCCCGAGATCTTCGGATTCCTCCCACACTCCAAAGACGTGCAGGTTTGTAGGTAAATTGACGTACAGGTTTGTAGACAAATTGGCTTAGTGTATGTGCGAATTGTCCCTAGTGTGCGTTGGGTAGCGCCAGTGTACGGGGTATTTCACAAAAAGCTGGAGTAACTCAGCAGGTCAGGCACCATCTCAGGAGAGAGGGAATGGGTGACGTTTTGGGTCGAGACCCTTCTTCAGACTGATGTCAGGGGGGCGGGACAAAGGAAGGATATAGGTGGAGACAGGAAGACAGTGGGAGATCTGGGAAGGGGGAGGGGAAGAGAGGGACAGAGGAACTATCTAAAGTTGGAGAAGTCGATGTTCATACCACTGGGCTGCAAGCTGCCCAAGCAAAATATGAGGTGCTGTTCCTCCAATTTCCGGTGGGCCTCACTATGACACTGCTAGTGTTCGGGGTGATAGCTGGTCGGCACGGACTAGGTGGGCCGAAGGGCCTGTTTCCACGCGGTATCTCTTAGCTCTAAATTAAAATGATGATGTTCAAACAAGCACAAAAGGCGAGCATTTGACTGTGATGCTGACGACATTTTGTTTTTAATTTCCACAGGCGTTTTATAACAACAAAGGTTATCACAGCATGCCGACGTACCTGAACACATTGAACAATGCCATTCTACGAGCGAACCTACCCAAGAGCAAAGGCAACCCTGCAGGATACGGTAAGGACAAGGCTTCCCTTTTGTAAACCCTTCAAAAATTATGTTTCCCTGCAGAGATTAAAAAAAACTCTTGCCTCTCCGAGCTGGAGCATCTCAAACTGGGAGTCAAGCAGAGCCAAGACTGTTTAATCATCATATGTCCCAAAACAGAACCATGTTTATATGGATCAGTCAGAAGAAGGGTCTCGACCCGAAACGTCACCCATTCCTTCTCTCCTGAGATGCCGCCTGACCTGCTGAGTTACTCCAGCATTTTGTGAATAAATACCTTCGATTTGTACCAGCATCTGCAGTTATTTTCTTAAACTGGATTAGTAAGGGCATCAGTTTCTTCCCAGCTGTTATCAGGCAATTGAATCATCCCACCACAAACAGAGAGCAGTGCTGAACTACTACCTACTTCATTGGTGACCCTCGGACAATCCTTGATCAGACTTTGCTACCCTTTCTGTCCAAAGTTTTGGAACGTGCTGTAGCTTCCCAACTCAAATACCACCTCTCTACCAATAACCTGCATGAAACTTTCCAATCCGGATTCCGCTCCAACCACTGTACTGAAACTGCGCTCCTCAAAATCACAAACGACCTTTTCCTCTCCTCCGACGCTGGCAACCGCAACATCCTCATCCTACTTGACCTCAGCGCCGCCTTTGACACCATAAATCACTCCATTCTCCTCACCCGACTTGAAACCTCCTTTAACATCACCGGCACAGCCCTATCCTGGTTCAAATCTTACCTCTCTGACATGCACCAGTTCATCTCCATTAACAACTGTAAATCCCCCACCGCTCCCCTCCCCCAAGGTGTCCCCCAAGGCTCAGTCCTTGGCCCCCTCCTCTTCATCCTCTACCTGTTCCCCCTTGGTCAATTAATCCGCCGTCATGGTCTCAAATTCCACTGCTTCGCCGATGATATCCAGCTCCTCATCTCCACCAAGTCAATCTCCCCCACCACACACTCTACACTGACAAACTGCATCACTGAAATAAAATCTTGGCTTCAATCAAATTTCCTCAAACTCAACTGCAACAAATCTGAAATCATCATCATTGGTCCAAAAACGCTCATCAAATCCACCCAAAACTTCATCCTCAACATTGATGGTCTCCCAGTATCCACCTCACCTCACATCCGGAATCTTGGAATCATCTTTGATCAAACCCTCTCCTTCGACAAACACATCAAACACATCACAAAGACAGCCTTCTTCCACCTCAAAAACATTGCCCGTCTCCGTCCATCCCTCTCCTCCACAGCTGCAGAAACCCTCATCCACGCCTTCATCACCTCCCGTCTGGACTACTGCAACAGCCTCCTCTATGGCGCACCCTCAAAAATCATCAGTAAACTTCAATACATTCAAAACTCCACTGCCCGTCTACTCACCCACACCCCGATCCGTGACCATATCACCCCCGTCCTTTACAAACTCCACTTGCTCCCCATCCCCCAGAGAATCCAGTACAAAATCCTCCTCATGACCTACAAAGCCCTCCATAACCCGGCCCCATCCTACCTGACTGACCTCCTCCACAGGCACACTCCCACCTGCACCCTCCGCTCTGCTGCTGCCAATCTCCTATCCCCCCCCATCCGGACCAAACTCAGATCCTGGGGGGACAGGGCTTTCTCCATCGCTGCTCCCACCCTATGGAACTCACTACCCCAAATCGTCAGAGACTCCTCCTCACTCACCACATTCAAAACATCACTGAAGTCTCACCTGTTCAGTACTGCCTTCAACCACTGAAGGTCACCTCACCTTCTGTCTCCTTTCTCTGTTCGTTTACTTATTTATCTATTTATTCACTTCCCTATGTTCTTTAAATCCCTGTAAAGCGTCTTTGAGTGTATGAAAAGCGCTATATAAATGTAATGCATTATTATTATTATTATTATTACCTTGCACTAAACGTTATTCCTTTATCATGTATCTGACTGTACACTGTGAATGTCTCAGTTGTAATCTTTGGGCGGCACAGTGGTGCAGCAGTATTGTTGCCGCCTCACAGCGCCAGAGACCCGGGTTCCATCCTGACTACGGGCTCTGTCTGCACGGAGTTTGTACGTTCTCCCCGTGACCTGCGTGGGTTTTCTCCGGGTGCTCTGGTTTCCTCCCACACTCCAAAGGCGTACAGGTTTGTAGGCTAATTGGCTTTGGTAAAATTGTAAACTCTTCCTAGTGTGTAGGATAGTGTTAGTGTGCGGGGATCGCTGGTCGGCGCGGACCCGGTGGGCCGAAGGGCAGTTTCCACGCTGTATCTCTAAACTAAACTAAACAAAAAGCTGTTCACTGAACCTTGGTTTCAATGTCCAGATTTATGTGTTAAAATTTCTATTTTAGATGCAGGGAATTATATAAATTGGAGAAGGAGTTGATTAAAAACGTCATGAAATGGCAGTGCTGGCTCGAAGGGCCGAATGGCCTACTCCTGCACCTATTGCCTGTTGTCTATTGAAATGCTGCCATCTGCTGGCATTGAAATGTACAGCGCGACTTGTTTCAAATTGACCGTCTGAAATAAAGCATCAAAATCTAACCCTTCACTAGAACACAGACATGTTCTTTTTACACAAAGTAACTCAGCTGTCATGGAGCATCTGGTGCTGCTTCCTGATCCACTGAGTTACTCCAGCGATTTGGGTCTTTTTTTGTAAACCTGCATCTGCAGCTCCGCAGAGTGATAGAATATGGAAACAGGCCCTTCGGCCCAACCTGCCCACACCAGCCAACATGTCCCATCTACACTAGTCCCACCTGCCTGCGCTTGGCCCATATCCCTCCAAGCCTGTCCTATCCATCTACCTGTCTAACTGTTTTATAAACGTTGTGATAGTCCCAGCCTCAACTGGTGGCTCACCGGTAGAGTTGCTGCCTTACAAACCTTCCGTCACCCATTCCTTCTCTCCCAAGATGCTGCCTGACCTGCTGAGTTACTCCAGCGTTTGTTGTCTACTACCCGAGAAATAAAGTACTTTTAATACACAGAAGAATTTGTCACTGAATCTGGAGCTAATTACCTGAATCGGGTGAGTGTTTCCGAGGCATTTTGTGTGGGTCTGGAATTTAGATTTTTTTTTAGATTTAGATTTAGAGTTACAGCGCGGAAATAGGCCTTTCGGCCCACCGAGTTCGCGCCACCCAGCGATCCCCGCACACTAACACTATCCTACACACACTAGGGACAAATTTTACATTTTACCCAGCCAATTAACCTACATACCTGTACGTCTTTGGCTCTGACTGTGCATACTCTAGATGAGAAACGTGTGTTCTGTCTTTTTAATCACAGTGTTTGTTTTGTTTCGCAGGTATCACAGTGACCAACCACCCAATGAACAAGACCAGTGCAAGCTTGTCACTTGACTATCTGTAAGGATAAGAATCAATATTACATTGAACATTTAATTCTCCATTGTTGCTCCATATCATTGAGTTTTCCCATGGGGTTAGGGGAGGGTTTCTCGTTGCGTGCATGTGTCTATCTCTCAAAGTGGTTGAAACAAAAGATTGCTTTCTTCGGCCCAATGGCCGCTGTAATAATCAATCTTTAAAATTCCCTAATTTTAGTTTAGAGATACAGCACGGAAACAGGCCCTTCGGCCCACCGTGTCTGCACCGACCAGCGATCCCCACACGCTAGCACTACCCTACACACACTAGGGACAGTTTACACTTGCACCAAGCCAATTAACGTACCAACCCGCATGTCTTTGGAGTGTGGGAGGAAACCGAAGATCTCGGAGAAATTCTTGCTATTTGAGGGCGTGCAGCGTAGGTTTACTAGGTTAGTTCCCGGAATGGCGGGACTGTCATATGTTGAAAGATTGGAGCGACTGGGCTTGTATACACTGGAATTTAGAAGGATCAGAGGAGATCTTATCGAAACGTATAAGATTATTAAGGGGTTGGACACATTAGAGGCAGGAAACATGTTCCCAATGTTGGCGGAGTCCAGAACAAGGGGCCACAGTTTAAGAATAAGGGGTAGGCTGTTTAGAACTGAGATGAGAAAAAACTTTTTCAGTCAGAGAGTTGTGAATCTGTGGATTTCTCTGCCTCAGAAGGCAGTGGAGGCCAATTCTCTGAATGCATTCAAGAGAGAGCTAGATAGAGCTCTTAAGGATAGCGGAGTCAGGGGGTATGGGGAGAAGGCAGGAACGGGGTACTGATTGAGAATGATCAGCCATGATCACATTGAATGGCGGTGCTGGCTCGAAGGGCCGAATGGCCTACTCCTGCACCTATTGTCTATTGTCTCATCTTCATTAAAGGAAGGAGAAAAAGGCATCTTCGTTGGTACTTGGAACTGTCCATTTCTCCCCTCTGCAGTTTATATTAATTGAGAGATTGACTTTTAATTCATGGAATGCCCTTCTCTTCTCATTTATTAGTACTGTCAAAGAAATGTAGACAGATAGGTATGTTGGCTCTTATCACCAGTAAGAAACAGAGAAACAGATGAAACAGGTGCAGGAGTAGGCCGTTCGGCCCTTCGAGCCAGCACCGCCATTCAATATGATCATGGCTGATCATCCAAAATCAGTACCCCGTTCCTGCTTTCTCCCCAAATCCCTTGATTCCATTAGCCCTAAGAGCTGGGAGCTGGATTTTGGATAGTTGTAAGGTTGATTAGTGCGGGTGTCAGGGGTTATGTGGAGAAGGCAGGAGAATGGTGTTGAGAGGGAGGGAGAGATAGATCAGCCATGATTGAATGGCAGAGTAGACTTGATGGGTCTGATGGTCTAATTCTACTCCTAGAACTGCAGCCATTTGTCTTTGTTGGGCTAGGACTGATAACGAGTTGTATGTGCAGGAAGGAACTGCAGATGCTGGTTTAAATTGGAGACGGACACAAAATGCTGGGGTTACTCAGCGGGACAGGCAGCATCTCTGGAGAGAAGGAATGGGTGACGTTTCGGGTCAAGACCCTCCTTCAGACCGATAACGAGTGGGCACAGACAATGAAACTCGACGGGACGTCGGTGGAAGGAGTGCAATGGCAAATGTGGGGGAGGGCCGGAGAGAGACAGAGAGGAACTTATGAAAACCGCCATGAAGTGTTGATATAATTTGAGAAATGCCGTGTCCTTTTCTCCAATTGTTCCCAGCCTGCAGGGCACGGACGTGGTGATTGCGATCTTCATCATCGTGGCCATGTCCTTTGTCCCGGCCAGCTTCGTGGTGTTCCTCGTGGCGGAGAAGTCGACCAAGGCCAAACACCTGCAGTTTGTCAGCGGATGTGACCCAGTCATCTACTGGCTCGCCAACTACGTGTGGGACATGGTGAGTGTGCACGCGTCTGCTGGTTTAGTTCAGAGATACAGCGCGGAAACAGGCCCCTCAGCCCACCGGGTCCGCGCCGACCAGCGATCCCCGTGCACTAACACCATCCTACGCCCACTAGGGACAATTTTTACATTTACCAAGCCAATTTACCTCCAAACCCGCACGTGTTTGGAGTGCGGGAGGAAACCGAAGATCTCGGAGAAAACCCACGCAGGTCACGGGGAGAACGTGCAAACTCCCTACAGACGACGCCCGTAGTCAGGATGGAACCCGGGTCTCCGGCGCTGTGAGGCGGTAACTCTACCGCTGCGTGCCGCCCTATCGTTCTGTTCTTCCATGGGGGAGATGACTCACTACTTTATACGAGTCGCAGTGACATTCTTTGCTTGCATGCCCAAGGTATGCAAATGGTGGCCGCATGAAGGGCGCCGACAAAGTTACAGAGGGACCGGCGCACCAGGTTCCCAACATCCCCCCAAGCCGGCTCCTCCATTGTGACGGTCCACCCTACACCAGGGCCCGCGTGGCCCCACCTTGACCACCGGCCCCATCATCGATCGCTGACCGCGGGTCACCCCACGAGCCCCCACTGCCCGACCCACGGGTGTTTTGCATTTTTGTTTTACTTCCCCAAAACTAATATGCAAAAACCTGAAAAAAACTTAAATGTAAATCTACAATTTTTCTGCAGAACCAGCCAAATTATGAATAATAATTACTGTTAAGCCAGGCAGTTGCATTTCTGTTCAGTTGCAGTTTAGTTTATTGTCACGTGTACCGAGGTACAGTGAAAAGCTTTTGTTGCGTGCTAACCGGTCAGCAGAAAGACAATACATGATTACAATCGAGCCGTCCACACTGTACAGATACATGATGAAGGGAATAACGTTTAGTGCAAGGTAAAGCCAGCAAAGTCCGATCAAAGATAGTCCGAGGGTCACCAATGAGGTAGATAGTAGTTCAGCACTGCTGTGTACAGATACATGACAAGGGAATAACGTTTAGTGCAAGGTAAAGTCCAGTTGTTTTCTCCCCTGCGAACTATACGGACTGTCATTGTTTAGTTGTTGTTTGTTCATTTGTATTTTGTTTCCTCCTCTCTCTCGTGTAGTTGAATTACTTGGTCCCAGCCACCTGCTGCATCATCATTCTGTTTGTGTTTGACCTACCTGCCTACACGTCACCAACCAACTTCCCGGCTGTCCTCGCGCTCTTCTTGTTATACGGGTAAGTCCTGACGTACGGATATCACCCAGTGAAGAAACCAATCAGGCGAAACAATGCAGCAGGGAGGAACAACAGATGCTGGTTTAAGCTGAAGGCAGACACCAGAAACCTAGAGTAACTGGGGCGGGCGCGGTGGCGCAGCGGTAGAGTTGCTGCCTCACAGCGCCGGAGACCCGGGTTCCATCCCGACTACGGGCGCTGTCTGTACAGAGTTTGTACGTTCTCCCCGTGACCCGTGTGGGTTTTCTCTGAGATCTTCGGTTCCAGGGGGTATGGGGAGAAGGCAGGAACGGGCTACTGATTGAGAATGATCAGCCATGATCACATTGAATGGCGGTGCTGGCTCGAAGGGCCGAGTGGCCTAATCCTGCACTTATTGTCTATTGTCTCCCACACTCCAAAGATGTGCAGGTTTGTAGGTTAATAGGCTTGGTGTAAATGTAAAAAATTGTCCCCTGTGTGTGTGTGTGTGTAGGATAGTGTTAGTGTGCGGGGATCGCTGGTCGGCACGGACTCGGTGGGCCGAAGGGCCTGTTTCCACGCTGTATCGCTAAACTAAACTAAATAATGCCAGTTTAGTAGGGAGGAACTGCAGATGCTGGTTTAAGCTGAAGAAAGACACAAAATGCTGGAGTAACTCAGTGGGACAGGCAGCATCTGTGGAGACAAGGAATGGGTGATGTTTCGGTTGGAGACCCTCCATTGTGCGGAGAATCAGAGAAAGGGAAACGTGAGATATAGACAGTACTTGGGAATAAATGGAATGCAAAAAGCAACGGTGATCAAGGAAGGTGGAGCCCACATTGCTGTCTGTGGGTGGGTGGGTGGGTGATGGGCCGAATGCCCTAATTCAGCTCCCTATCATTTATGAACTGTGGACGATCTGATTGCTAGCATGTGCATTATTTTCATCGACGGGATAAGATGCGACAAAGTGCATTTCACTGTAACACGGTACATGTGACACTAATAAATGGAACTAAACTGAGATTGCCCTATTTCTTCTCTCCTAACTGGACTAAATTACCTGTGCCATTCCCCCTTAAGATCACTGTCTGTAACTGAGACTAATACACCTCCCAGGTGGAAGCTGTAAGTGCATCAGTATGCTACACTCACGGCTTCAGCGGGCTCAGGCTTGGAAGTGAGTCGCTCAGTACAAATGCTCCTGGCCCGAGCCCAAGTTGAGGATTGTAGGGATCAATCAGCATTTGGGAACAATGAGACTGACTTCACTTTAAGTCAGGAGAATGCCGATACCGGTGAAAACCTTCCCCTTGTGAAAGGGGATGGTCGCCATCTTGAGATTTTCATCTGTTGTTCAAATTCCCTGTCAACATGAA
Source organism: Rhinoraja longicauda (assembly GCF_053455715.1). NCBI lineage: Eukaryota > Metazoa > Chordata > Chondrichthyes > Rajiformes > Arhynchobatidae > Rhinoraja > Rhinoraja longicauda. The sequence goes on along the minus strand of NC_135983.1, from coordinate 27,808,042 downwards.
ATATTGATTGTGTCACAGCGTTGTTCAACAGCACAGCACAGTGGAGATCATGTCCATCACAGCCTCTGGTTTAAACTAGTCCAAACATCACCATCCAACCTCCTCCTCTCTCCTGCAGTTCCGAGCGTTGTGTTATCTTGCAGTATCATTGTTTTTATGTGGATGTTTATGTACATATATATATATACATACACGCACGCACACACACCCACATGCACACGCATGCGCATACACACATACGCACACATACATATATATATATATATACATACACACACACATATTCATACACACACATACACATATATATATATACATACGGACACGCACATGCACACACACGCACACACACGCACACACATACACACACACACACACACACACACACACACACACACACACACACACACACACACGCACATACACACACCCACACACCCACATACGCACACACACGCACACACACATATTCACACACACACACACACACACACACACACACACACACGCACACATACACATATATATGTGTGTGCGTAAGAAGGAAGTCTGAAGAAGGGTCTTGAGCCGAAACGTCATCCATTTCTTCGCCTCCAGAGACGCTGCCTGTCCCGCTGAGTTACTCCAGCATTTTGTGTCTCCCTTCTCTATATATCTGTGTGTGTGTTAAGTATGTATCTGTATAAACTGTATACTTGGTGAGACGAAGGACCTGATTCCGCGCTGTATCTCTAAACAAAATTAAACCTACCCCTCTGAGCTGACAATGTTGGAGGATACGGTGTTCCAAAAATGAACACCGTTTGAAAGAAGGGTCTCGACCCGAAACCAGAGATCTCCAGAGATACTGCCTGACCCACTGAGTTACTCCAGCTTTTTGTGCCTAACATGGATTCAAAGCCTGGCCTGTACTCGCTGGAGTTTAGAACGATGAGGGGGGACCTCATTGAAACTGTGGATGTGGAGAGGATGTTTCCACTAGTGGGAGAGTCTAGGACCAGAGGGCACAGCCTCAGAATTAAAAAAACGTTCCTTTACGAAGGAGATGAGGAGGAATTTCTTCAGTCAGAGGGTGGTGAATCTGTAAAATTAATTGCCACAGAAGTCAGTGGATAATTTTAAGGCAGAGATAGATAGGTTCTTGATTAGTGCAGGTGTCAGGGGTTATAGGGAGAAGGCAGGAGAATGGGGTTGAGAGGGAGAGATAGATCAGCCATGATTGAATGGTGGAGTAGACTTGATGGGCCGAATGGCCTAATTCTGCTTCTATCACTGATGATCTGTTGCTCCTTGTTCCACAGGTGGTCAATCACTCCGATCATGTATCCAGCATCCTTCTGGTTTGAGGTTCCCAGCACGGCCTACGTCTTCCTAATAGTCATCAACCTCTTCATCGGTATCACCGCCACAGTGGCCACCTTCCTGCTTGAACTCTTTGAACACGACAAGGTGCGTTCTCAAGCCGAGGAAACGACTTACAATCCCCGAGTCTGAAGAAGGGTCTCGACCCAAAATGTCACCCATTCCTTCTCTCCAGAGATGCTGCCTGTCCCGCTGAGTTAAAGGATAATCTTAATGGATTGGACAGGGTAGATGCAGGAAAAATGTTCCCCATGTTGGGGGAGTCCAGAACCAGGAGTCACAGTTTAAGAATAAGGGGGAGGCCACTTAGGACTGAGATGAGGAAAAACTTTTTCACCCAGAGAGTTGTGAATCTGTGGAATTCTCTGCCACAGAAGGCAGTGGAGGCCAATTCACTGGATGTATTCAAGAGAGAGTTAGATTTAGCTCTTAGGGCTAACAGAATCAAGGAATATGGGGGAAAAGCAGGAACGGGGTACTGATTGTGGATGATCAGCCATGATCACATTGAATGGCGGTGCTGGCTCAAAGAGGCGAATGGCCTCCTCCTGCACCTATTTTCTATGTTTCTTTGCCTGTTTGCATCCTTTGCCTGTAATGTTTTTCAAGGTGAAGGAGTTGTCAGCTGGACTGTTCTATGTTCCACCTGGAAAACTATTTTGTTATATTTCATCACATTAAGGGTCTTGTTGGTTTTAAATAACTACGTGATTATAAAAGACCTTTGCAATTTGCAAAGGGCGGTACGGTGGTGCAGCGGTAGAGTTGCTGCCTCGCAGCGCCAGAGACCCGGGTTCGATCCCGCCTACGGGCGCTGTCTGTATGGAGTTTGTACGTTCTCCCCGTGACCTGCGTGGGTTTTCTCCGAGATCTTCAGTTTCCTCCCACACTCCAAAGACGTGCAGGTTTGTAGGTTAATTGGCGTGGTGTACATGTAAATTGTCCCTAGTGTGTGTAGGAGAGTGTTAGTGTGCGGGGATCGCTGGTCGGCGCGGACTCGGTGGGCCGAAGGGCCTGTTTCCGCGCTGTATCTCTAAACTAAACTAAATTTCTTTGATTGGGTCGGCTTTGCTTTGCCGTTGGAATTTAACTCTTGCGTTTACCCTTTACAGGATTTGAAAGCTGTGAACGGCTACCTGAAAACCTGTTTCCTAATTTTCCCAAATTATAACCTGGGGCATGGACTGATGGAAATGGCCTACAATGAGTACATCAATGAATACTATGCAAAAATAGGTAAAGGCACCCACACACATCCAGAGCTAAGAGCTCACCATTACTAATGGCATGTCGGCCTTCAAAACGAGAGGATTTGAGTACAGGAGTAAAGATGTCCTTCTGCAGTTGTACAGGGCACTGGTGAGACCGCATCTGGAGTATTGTGTGCAGTTTTGGTCTCCTAATTTGAGGGAGGACATCCTTGCTATTGAGGCAGTGCAGCGTAGGTTCACCAGGTTAATCCCTAGGATGGAGGGACTGTCATATGAGGAAAGATTGGAAAGACTGGGCTTGTATTCACTGGAGTTTAGAAGGATGAGAGGGGATCTTATAGAGACGTATACAATTATAAAAGGACTGGACAAGCTAGATGCAGGAAAAATGTTCCCAATGTTGGGGGAGTCCGGAACCAGGGGACACACAGTCTAAGAATAAAGGGGAGGCCATTTAAAACTGAGATGAGAAGAAACCTTTGCACCCAGAGAGTTGTGAATTTGTGGAATTCTCTGCCACAGAGGGCAGTGGAGGCCAATTCACTGGTTGAATTTAAAAGGGGGTTAGATAGAGCTCTAGGGGCTAGCGGAATCCAGGGATATGGGGAGAAGGCAGGCACGGGTTACTGATTGTGGATGATCAGCCATGATCACAATGAATGGCGGTGTTGGCTCGAAGGGCCGAATGGCCTCCTCCTGCACCTATTTTATATGTTTCTATGTTTCTATTACAAGGGGTGACTGGAAAATAAATACTTGTTGAGAAAGTTTACCTAGCACTGATTTGTAAAGTGTACCCATGACTCAAGGGTGGCACGGTGGTAGAGTTGCTGCCTCACAGCGCCAGAGACCCGGGTTCCATCCTGACTACGGGTGCTGTCTGTACAGAGTTTCCCCCGTACGTTCTCCCCGCGACCTGCGTGGGTTTCCTCCGAGATCTCTGGTTTCCTCCCACACTCCAAAGACGTACAGGTTTGTAGATTAATTGGCTTTGGTAAAAATGATATGTAGCTTTTTAAAGACTACTCATTCTGTAATGTGGTTTATAGATGTGTACAAAATGATGGGAGGAATAGATCGGGTAAATCCGCAGTCATTTGCATTGCCCTGTGTAGAGGCATCGAGAACCAGGCGTCTTGGGTTAAAGGCGAAGGGGGAAAGATTTAATAGGAATCTGAGGGGTAACATTTTTTCGCAGAGGGTGGTGGGTGTATGGAACGTGCTGCCAGAGGAGGTAGTTGAGGCTGGGACTATCATAACATTTAAGAGACAGTTAGACAGGTACATGGATAGGACAGGTTTGGAGGGATATGGGCCAAATGTGGGGAGATGGGACAAGTGTAGCTGGGACATTGTTGGTTGGTGTGGGCAAGTTGGGCCGAAGGGCGTGTTTCTACGCTGTATGACTCTATTTGTCTCTAATGTTTACAATTTCTCCCTCTAGGGCAATTTGGAAAGATGAAGTCTCCTTTTGAATGGGACATTGTGACACGAGGGCTGGTGGCGATGACAATAGAAGGATTTGTGGGTTTCTTCATTACGATCATGTGCCAGTACAACTTCTTCAGAAAGCCGCAGTAAGTGTGTGACCACGGTTGCCAACTGTCCTGTATTAGCCGGGACATCCCGTATATTGGGTTAAATTGGCTTGTCCCGTACGGGACCTCCCTTGTCCCGTATTAGGCCTGGGGGGCGCTGTAGGCCCGGACACTGTAGGCCCGGACACTGTAGGCCCGGACACTGTAGGCCCGGACACTGTAGGCCCGGACACTATAGGCCCGGACACTGTAGGCCTGGACACTGTAGGCCCAGGGGCCACTGTAGGCCAAGGGGCCACTGTAGGCCCGGGGGCCACTGTAGGCCCGGACACTGTGGGCCCGGACACTGTAGGCCTGGACACTGTAGGCCCGGGAGCCACTGTAGGCCCGGACACTGTAGGCCCAGGGGCCACTGTAGGCCCGGACACTGTAGGCCCCAGACACTGTAGGTCCGGACACTGTAGGCCCGGACACTGTAGGCCCGGACACTGTAGGCCCAGGGGCCACTGTAGGCCCGGACACTGTAGGCCCGGACAGTGTAGGCCTGGACACTGTAGGCCCGGAGGCCACTGTAGGTCCAGACAGTTCGGGGAACAAATGGCCTCCTCCTGCACTGGGTCTCTACGAAGCATCTTCCTTATAATTCCCTAAATCCCCAACCACTCCCTCCTTTTGTGTTCCAGGCGCCTGCCGGTCTCTAACAAGCCGATTGAGGATGATGACATCGACGTGGGCAACGAGAGGAGGCGTGTGCTTCGAGGAGATGCCGACAACGATGTCCTGAAAATCCAGAACCTGACAAAGGTAGGGTGAACTGGAATTTAAAAGAAAATTATAAAGAGGGAAGACTTAAAATTTTACTTCAGATTTAATAGGAGCCTGAGGGGTAACTTTTTCCACGCAGAGGGTGGTGGGCGAATGGAACGAGCTGCCGGAGGAGGTAGTTGAGGCAGGGACTATCCCAACATTTAAGAAGCAGTTAGACAGGTACATTGAGAGCACAGTTTAAAAGGGATATGGGCCAAACACGGACAGGTGGGAATTAGTGTCTGAAGAAGGGTCTCGACCCGAAACGTCGCCCATTCCTTCTGTCCAGAGATGCTGCCTGTCCCGCTGAGTTACTCCAGCATTTTGTGCTGAAAACGTGGGTTTTCTCTGGGTGATCCGGTTTCTTCTCACACTCTATAAAGACGTACAGGATTGTAGGCTAATTGGCTTTGGTAAAATTGTAAATTGTCCCAAGTGTGTGTTGGGTAGTGTTAATGTGCGGGGATCGCAGGTTAGCACGGACGGTCAGCACGGTGGGCTGAAGGGCCTGTTTCCATGTTGTATCTCTAAACTAAGCAGGGCTGCACTGGAATGGGCCCTTCGGCCCACAATGCTTATGCCAGGTTAAACTGATCTCATCTGCCTGTACATGATCCATATCCCTCCATTGTGAAGATGACTGTGGTGACCAAGTCAGTGGATGTTTTTAAGACAGAGATAGATTCTTGATTAGTACGGGTGTCAGGGGTTATGGGGAGAAGGCAGGAGAATGGGGTTTGGAGGGAGAGATAGATCAGCCATGATTGAATGGCAGAGTAGACTTGATGGGCCGAATGGCCTAATTCTGCTCCTATCACTTGTGACCTTATGAGATGGAAAAGCAGCAACATTCAGGAGAAACAGTGGGAAACGATCAGCTATGCATCTGTGATAGTCCGTTCACCAATGCTTAAGAAGATGTGAATTCAGGATGAAGGAATGGGTGACGTTTCAGGTCATAGAAACATCGACATAGAAACATAGAAAATAGGTGCAGGAGGATTCCATTCGGCCCTTCGAGCCAGCACCGCCATTCATTGTGATCATGGCTGATCATCCACAATCAGTAACCCGTGCCTGCCTTCTCCCCATATCCCTTGATTCCGCTAGCCCCTAGAGCTCTATCTAACTCTCTCTTAAATTCATCCAGTGAATTGGCCCCCACTGCCCTCTGTGGCAGAGAATTCCACAAATTCACAACTCTCTGGGTGAAAAAGTTCCTTTTTCTCACCTCAGTTTTAAATGGCCTCCCCTTTATTCTAAGACTGTGGCCCGTTAGGGACAGGCAGCATCTCTGGAGAGAAGGAACGGGCGACGTTTCTGAAGATGGTTTCTCGATCTCGATTTTAAGAATAAGGGGTAGGCCATTTAGAACGGAGATGAGGAAAAACTTTTTCAGTCAGAGAGTTGTGAATCTGTGGAATTCTCTGCCTCAGAAGGCAGTGGAGGCCAATTCTCTGAATGCATTCAAGAGAGAGCTAGATAGAGCTCTTAAGGATAGCGGAGTCAGGGGGTATGGGGAGAAGGCAGGAACGGGGTACTGATTGAGAATGATCAGCCATGATCACATTGAATGGCGGTGCTGGCTTGAAGGGCCGAACGGCCTCCTCCTGCACCTATTGTCTATTGTCTATTGAAGAAGGTCCTCGACCCGAAGTTACTCCAGCCTTTTTTGCGTCGATCTTCGGTTTAAACCGGCATCTGCCGTTCCTCCTTCCGCGTGAATTCAGACGAGGCTGAGTGTGACCCTTGCTGGTGGATCCACAGGTGTACAAGTCGCGGCGGATGGGCCGGATCCTGGCGGTGGACCGCTTGTGTGCCGGCGTGCGTCCTGGGGAATGCTTCGGCCTACTGGGAGTGAACGGGGCCGGGAAGACCACGACGTTCAAGATGCTGACAGGTGACGAGAGCACCACTGGTGGGGAGGCCTTCGTTAATGGAAACAGGTACATCGTTATATCTCTGTCTGCTTTGTGGACACCTTCTCCCAACTAACCATGCTCTGTTCTACATTGGTTTTTAGATTTTAGAGATACAGCGTGGAAACAGGCCCTTCGGCCCACCGGGTCCGCGCCGCCCAGCGATCCACGCACACTAACACTATCCTACACACACTAGGGAGAATTTTTTTTTACATTTGCCCAGTCAATTAACCTACAAACCTGTACGTCTTTGGAGTGTGGAAGGAAACCGAAGATCTCGGAGAAAGCCCGCGCAGGTCACGGGGAGAACGTACAAACTCCGTACAGACGGCGCCCATAGTCAGGATCGAACCTGAGTCTCCGGCGCTGCATTCGCTGTAAGGCGGCAACTCTACCGCTGCGCCACCGTGCCGCCCGAGTGGGAAAAAAACTGCAGATACTGGTTTAAATCGAAGGCATTTATTCACAAAATGCTGGAGTAACTCAGCAGGTCAGGCAGCATCTCTGGAGAGAAGGAATGGGTGACGTTTCGGGTCGAGACCCCGGAGAGTCGAGTCTGAAGAAGGGTCTCGACCCGAAATGTCACCCATTCCTTCTCTCCAGAGATGCTGCCTGACCTGCTGAGTTACTCCAGCATTTTGTGTCTACCTTCGATTTAGACCAGCATCTGCAGTTTTTTTTCCTAATAAACTAACTGTGCCTGTGTTTTGTAGCCGAGCATCTGCAGTTCCTTATTTCTACAGCAGAGTATTACGCTCAACTTCTCATCTGTTTCAGCATTCTCAAGGACCTGCTAAAGGTCCAGCAGAGTATCGGATACTGCCCACAGTTTGATGCACTTTTCGATGAGCTGACCGCCCGGGAACACATGGAGCTGTACACAAGGTTACGTGGAGTTCCCTGGAAAGATGAAGACAGCGTAAGGATTGGGAATAGGCACCTTTGAATTGTAATGAATTGTGGATGATCAGCCATGATCACAATTCAACCTCATCTATTGCATCCGCTGCTCTAGGTGTCAACTTCTTTACATCGGCGAAACCAAACGCAGGCTCGGCGATCGTTTCGCTGAACACCTTCGCTCAGTCCGCCTTAACCAACCTGATCTCCCGGTGGCTGAGCACTTCAACTCCCCCTCCCAGTCCCAGTCTGACCTTTCTGTCATGGGCCTCCTCCAGTGCCATAGTGAGGCCCACCGGAAATTGGAGGAACAGCACCTCACATTTCGCTTGGGCAGCTTGCAGCCCAGCGGTATGAACATTGACTTCTCCAACTTTAGATAGTTCCTCTGTCCCTCTCTTCCCCTCCCCCTTCCCAGTTCTCCCTCTATCTTCCTGTCTCCACCTACATCCTTCCTTTGTCCCACCCCCCCTGACATCAGTCTGAAGAAGGGTCTCGACCCGAAACGTCACCCATTCCTTCTCTCCTGAGATGCTGCCTGACCCGCTGAGTTTCTCCAGCATTTTGTGAAATAAATACCTTCGATTTGTACCAGCATCTGCAGTTATTTTCTTACACAATGAATGGCGGTGCTGGCTCAAAGGGCCAAATAGCCTCCTCCTGCACCTATTTTCTATGTTTCTATAATTTACAATGTTTACACTTACACCATGCCAATTAACCTACAAACCTGCACGTCTTTGGAGTATGGGAGGAGACCGAAGTTCTTGGAAAAAACCCACGCAGGTCACGGGGGGAACGTACAAAGAATGTACAGACAGCACCCGTAGTCGGGATTGAACCCGGGTCTCTGGTGCTGTGAGGCAGCAACTCTACCGCTGCGCCACCGTGCCGCCCCTGTTTTACTTTTAGACTTTAGACTTACTCAATCTATCGCATGCAATCATGCATCAAGCATTTGAGAATGGAATAAACAGATAAGACAGTTTCATTCGGAGATGTGTCAGAAGAGTAGGTATCACAAAATGCTGGAGTAACTCAGCGGGTCAGGCAGCATCTCGGGAGAGAGACTCTAAGGGGAGTAAGAGACACCTGTGGCTGACAAGGGAAGTCAAGGACAGCATAAAAATTAAGGAGAGGAAGTATAACATAGCAAAGAAGAGTGGGAAGACAGAGGATTGGGACTCTTTTAAAGAGCAACAAAAGTTAACTAAAAAGGCAATACGGGGAGAAAAGATGAGGTACGAGGGTAAACTAGCCAATAATATAAAGGAGGATAGCAAAAGTTTTTTTAGGTACGTGAAGAGGAAAAAAATAGTCAAGGCAAATGTGGGTCCCTTGAAGACAGAAGCAGGGGAATTTATTATGGGGAACAAAGAAATGGCAGACGAGTTAAACCGTTACTTTGGATCTGTCTTCACTGAGGAAGATACACACAATCTCCCAAATGTTCGAGGGGCCGGAGAACCTAGGGTGATGGAGGAACTGAAGGAAATCCACATTAGGCAGGAAATGGTTTTGGGTAGACTGATGGGACTGAAGGCTGATAAATCCCCAGGGTCTGATGGTCTTCATCCCAGGGTACTTAAGGAGGTGGCTCTAGAAATAGTGGAAGCATTGGAGATCATTTTTCAATGTTTTATAGATTCAGGATCAGTTCCTGTGGATTGGAGGATAGAAAATGTTATCACACTTTTTAAGAAAGGAGGGAGAGAGAAAACGGGTAATTATAGACCAGTTAGTCTGACATCAGTGGTGGGGAAGATGCTGGAGTCAATTATAAAAGACGAAATTGCTGAGCATTTGGATAGCAGTAACGGGATCATTCCGAGTCAGCATGGATTTACGAAGGGGAAATCATGCTTGACAAATCTGGAATTTTTTGAGGATGTAACTAGGAAAATTGACAGGGGAGAGTCAGTGGATGTGGTGTACCTCGACTTTCAGAAAGCTTTCGACAAGGTCCCACATAGGAGATTAGTGGGCAAAATTAGAGCACATGGTATTGGGGGTAGGGTACTGACATGGATAAAAAATTGGTTGACAGACAGAAAGCAAAGAGTGGGGATAAATGGGTCCCTTTCGGAATGGCAGGCAGTGACCAGTGGGGTACCGCAAGGTTCGGTGCTGGGACCCCAGCTATTTACGATATACATTAATGACTTAGATGAAGGGATTAAAAGTACCGTTAGCAAATTTGCAGATGATACTAAGCTGGGGGGTAGTGTGAATTGTGAGGAAGATGCAATAAGGCTGCAGGGTGACTTGGACAGGTTGTGTGAGTGGGCGGATACATGGCAGATGCAGTTTAATGTAGATAAGTGTGAGGTTATTCACTTTGGAAGTAAGAATAGAAAGGCAGATTATTATCTGAATGGTGTCAAGTTAGGAAGAGGGGATGTTCAACGAGATCTGGGTGTCCTAGTGCATCAGTCACTGAAAGGAAGCATGCAGGTACAGCAGGCAGTGAAGAAAGCCAATGGAATGTTGGCCTTCATAACAAGAGGAGTTGAGTATAGGAGCAAAGAGGTCCTTCTACAGTTGTACCGGGCCCTGGTGAGACCGCACCTGGAGTACTGTGTGCAGTTTTGGTCTCCAAATTTGAGGAAGGATATTCTTGCTATTGAGGGCGTGCAGCGTAGGTTCACTAGGTTATTTCCCGGAATGGCGGGACTGTCGTACGTTGAAAGGTTGGAGCAATTAGGCTTGTATACACTGGAATTTAGAAGGATGAGGGGGGATCTTATTGAAACATATAAGATAATTAGGGGATTGGACACATTAGAGGCAGGAAACATGTTCCCAATGTTGGGGGAGTCCAGAACAAGGGGCCACAGTTTAAGAATAAGGGGTAGGCCATTTAGAACGGAGATGAGGAAGAACTTTTTCAGTCAGAGAGTGGTGAAGGTGTGGAATTCTCTGCCTCAGAAGGCAGTGGAGGCCAGTTCGTTGGATGCTTTCAAGAGAGAGCTGGATAGAGCTCTTAAGGATAGCGGAGTGAGGGGGTATGGGGAGAAGGCAGGAACGGGGTACTGATTGAGAGTGATCAGCCATGATCGCATTGAATGGCGGTGCTGGCTCGAAGGGCTGAATGGCCTACTCCTGCACCTATTGTCTATTGTCTATTGAATGGGTGACGTTTCGGGTTGAGACCCTTCTTCAGACCCATTCCTTCTCTCCTGAGACACTGCCTGACCCGCTGAGTTACTCCAGAATTTTGTGATACTGTGGCGGCTCCCAAGGGTCGGGCCATACCACCACCGACCCCTCGGCACGGGAATGGACCAGTCCAGGGGGGCGGTCCGGTACTAGAGTATAAGGACAAGGTTTTGGGCACGAAGCCATTCCGGCAGACTCGACCCGTCTGATAACCAACTATTAAAACCTTAACGCCCCCAAAATACCTGGCTCCTTGCCTTTATTTCGGGCCTCTACCGATGCGCCACAATACCATCGATTTGTACCAGCATCTGCAGTTTTTTTCCAACACAACCTTCAGAAGAGTAGAGTTGGAATGCTGATTTCTGTCCTAGGTTTGTTGGTAAATAATGTTATATTCAATAGACAATAGGTGCAGGAGGAGGCCATTCGGCCCTTCGAGCCAGCACCGCCATTCAATGTGATCATGGCTGATCATTCTCAATCAGTACCCCATTCCTGCCTTCTCCCCATACTCCCTGACTCCGCTATCCTTAAGAGCTCTATCTAGCTCTCTCTTGAATGCATTCAGAGAATTGTCCTCCACTGCCTTCTGAGGCAGAAAATTCCACAGATTCACAACTCTCTGACTGAAAAAGTTTTTCCTCATCTCCGTTCTAAATGGCCTACCCCTTATTCTTAAACTGTGGCCCCTGGTTCTGGACTCCCCCAACATTGGGAACATGTTTCCTGCCTCTAACGTGTCCAACCCCTTAATAATCTTATGCGTTTCGATAAGACCCCTCTCATCCTTCTAAATTCCAGTGTATTTGCTTTTAAAGGTCTTTTAAAACCCTTTTCTCCCATTTCTTTGTAGGTTATAAACTGGGCACTTGACAAACTGGAGCTGACGAAATATGCTGGCATGCCCGCAGGAACGTACAGTGGTGGGAACAAGAGGAAGCTCTCCACTGCCATCGCCTTGATCGGTTACCCTTCCTTAATCTTCTTGGTGAGTTTCGCAAGTTACCTCAGTTTCGGTTCAGTTCAGTTCAGTTCATTGTTGCATGCTAACCAGTCAGCAGAAAGACAACGCCCGATTACACGCGAACCATTCACAGTGCACAGATAGATAATAAGGGAATAACGCTTAGTGTAAGGTAACACCAGCAAAGTCCGATCAAGGATAGTCCGAGGGTCTCCAAAGAGGTAGATAGTAGTTCAGCAACGCTCTCGGCTGCCAGAAGTTTAAAAAAAATACGCAGTGGTAATTTTTAAGACGGGGATTGGCAAATTCTTGATTAGTACGGGTGGCAGGGGTTATGAGGAGAAGGCAGGAGAATGGGGTTGAGAAGGAAAGAGAGATCAGCCATGATTGAATGGTAGTGTAGACTTGATGGGCCGAATGGCCTAATTTTGGTCCAAGAACATAAGAACATTGTCTTTCCGCTGACTGGTTAGCACGCAACAAAAACTTTTCACTGCATCTTGGTACACGTGACAATAAACTAAATTAAACTAAACTAAACTAAACACCACCATTTGACAGCATTTATTTTGAGAGGCCTTGTATACAAAAACAGGGGTGTAAAGCTGAGGCTCTACAAGGCGCTGGTAAGGCCGCATCTGGAATACCGTGAGCAATTCTGGGCCCCGTATCTGAGGAAGGATGTGCTGGCTCTGGAGAGGGTCCAGAGGAGGTTTACAAGAACGATCCCAGGAATGAGTGGGTTAACATATGATGAGTGTTTGTTGGCACTGGGCCTGTACTCACTGGAGTTTAGAAGGATGAGGGGGGAATCTCATTGAAACTTACAGAATAGTGAAAGGCCTGGATAGAGTGGATGTGGAGAGGATGTTTCTATTAGTGGGAGAGTCTAGGACTAGAGGTCATAGCCACAGAATTAAAGGACGTTCTTTTAGGAAGGAGATGAGGAGAAATCTCTTTAGTCAGAGGGTGGTGAATCTGTGGAATTCTTTGCCACACAAGGCTGTGGAGGCCACAGGTCAGTGGATATCTTTACGGCAGAGATGGATAGATTCTTGATCAGTACGGGTGTCAGGGGTTATGGGGAGAAGGCAGGAGAATGGGGTTAGGAGGGAGAGATAGATCAGCCATGATTGAACGGCGGAGTAGACATGATGGGCTGAATGGCCTAATTCTACTCCTATCACGTGACCTTATGGCCTTCGAAGAGCTTGAAGGACATATCATATAGAAACCTAGCGAAATAGAGGCAGGAGTAGACCATTCGGCCCTTTGAACCAGCACCGCCATTCAATATGTTCATGGCTGTTCATCTAAAATCAGTGCCCCATTCTTGCTTTCTCCACATATCCCTTGATTCCTTTAGCCCTAAGAGCTAAATCTAACTCTCTCTACAGTCTGTACTATCACGGTTATTGTTTTGGCTGTTGCAGGATGAGCCGACAACAGGAATGGACCCCAAGGCACGAAGGTTTTTGTGGAACCTGATCCTTGACATCATCAAGACAGGCCGCTCGGTGGTCCTGACATCACACAGGTAACACTCTTTACCTGCCGCCAGCACTTTCATTCAAGGGAATCCCTTCTCCCAACCCGCAAGCACAAAGGTGCCTTAAAAATATTGAATATTATTTGCAGATTCACCTATGGCTTGAGTGTGTTGGAAATGTTTATGTAAAAGCAGTGAAGGAATTTTGAAGGAAAGGTGCAAAGTGCTGAAGTAACTCAGCGGGTCAGGCAGCATCTCCGGAGAACATGGATAGGTGACGTTTCACAGAGTGCTGGAGTAACTCAGCGGGTCAGGCAGCATCTCCGGAGAACATGGATAGGTGACGTTTCACAGAGTGCTGGAGTAACTCAGCGGGTCAGGCAGCATCTGTGGAGAACATGGATAGGTGACGTTTCACAGAGTGCTGGAGTAACTCAGCGGGTCAGTCAGCATCTCTGGAGAACATGGATAGGTGATGTTCGGGTCGAGACCTGTGACGTCTGCCTTGAGAGCAGATTAATAATGAATACAACCATTCTCTACATATTCTATCCAACATCATTCTCATAATGTTTGCCATTGAGGTTTGATGCAGTTTACCAAACCATTTCAAAGGACAATCAAGAGTGAACCACAAGGTGGCGCAGTGGTAGAGTTGCTGCCTCACAGCGCCGGAGACCCGGGTTCGATCCTGACCACGGGTGCTGTCTGTACGGAGTTTGTACGTTCTCCCTGTGACCACGTGGTTTTTCCGGTTTCCTTCCATATTTCAAAGACGTGCAGGTTTTGTAGATTAACTGGCTTCTGCATATTGTTCCTAGTGTGTAGGATAGAACTAGTGTACGGGTTATTGCTGGCTGGTCGGCACGGACTCATTGGGCCGAAGGGACTGTTTCCATGCTGTAACTATAAACTAAACTAAACTATACCAAGCATTGTCCAGGCCAATGATAGTCACAAAGTTTAGTTTAGAGATACAGCGCGGAAACAGGCCCTTTAGGCCCACCGGGTCCGCGCCGACCAGCGATCCCCGCACACTAACACTATCCTACACACACACGAAGAACAATTTTTACATTTACCAAGCCAATTAACCTACAAACCTGTTCGCCTTTGGAGTGTGGGAGGAAACCGAAGATCTCGGAGAAAACCCACGCAGGTCACGGTGAGAACGTGCAAACTCCGTACAGACGGCGCCCGTAGTCGGGATCGAACCCGGGTCTCCGGCGCTGTCTTCGCTGTCAGGGAGCAACTCTACCGCCGCGCCACCGTGCCAATGTTACTCAGCGGGTCAGGCAGCGTCTCTGGACAAAAGGAATAGGTGACGTTTTGGCTCGTGACCCTTCATCAGACTGAGAAAGGCTTTTACACTTTTCCACATTTGGTCTCTTTCACTGTGAATTTGGTGTGAGCCAGCATCTGTGGTCCCGTCTCACACACATTGTCCAGTGGAGGCTGTTTTGAGGACAGAAGATTCTCTTCCCTAAAAGTCATTACAGTTAAAGGAAAAATTAAAAAACAGTTTATAGATCAGGGGTGGACATAACTGTCAAGGGTTGTTGTTGTTGTTGTTGTTGTTGGTCCTTCGGGTTGGAAGATGACCATGACTTCACTTTCAGTTGGAGGATTGGTGACTGTGGGTCCGGAAGTGACTGCTGAGGCCAATCCGGACCCGGAAGGCACGCCCACACGTAGGACACAAGTGGATGGGTGCTGCAGTGGGAGTGGAGGTAGCCCGGGCCTTGCGCGCGGTGCGTTTCCTCTGGGCCTCTGCAGTGCGTCTGTTCTCTGCTGCACGGGCTCCTGTGGTGAGCTTGCTACGCCAGGTTGGACGATCCAGAGCAAGAGACTCCCAAGTGCTGAGGTTGATGTCCAAGTCTTTGAGGGACACTTTGAGGCAGTCCTTAAACCGTTTCTTCTGTCCTCCTACTGAGCGCTTGCCCTGACACTGTTCTCCATACAGAAGCTGTTTTGGCAGTCGACTCTCGGGCATTCTGTCAAGTGACCAGTATGGCATTAGCGACATTGGGCGGTGCAGCGGTAGAGTTGCTGCCTTACAGCACCTGAGTCCCAGGTTCGATCCTGACTACGGCTTCTTGTCTGCACAGAATTTGTACGTTCTTCCCGTCACCTGCCTGGGTTTTCTCCGGGTGCTCCGGTTTCCTCCCACACTCCAAAGACTTACAGGTTTGTAGGTTAATTAGCTTTAGTAAAAATTGTAAATTGTCCCTAGTGTGTGTAGGATAGTGTTAGTGTGCGGGTGACCGGTGGTCAGCACGGACTTGGTGGGCCGAAGGGCCTGCTTCTCTGCTGTATCTCTAAACTACACTAAACTAAACTAAACTAAGGAAGATATTAAAGCAACACATGTACAGAAGTGTGAAAACGCACACCTCCAGATTCAGGGGCAGTTTCTTCCCAGCTGTTATCAGGCAACTGAACCATCCTACCACAACCAGAGAGCAGTGCTGAACTACTATCTACCTAATTGGTGACCCTCGGACTATCCTTGATCGGACTTTGCTGGCATTACCTTGCTGGATTCAGGATATCTTTATTTGTCATCCAAAAAACAAGTCTTTTGGACGAGATTTCGTCTAATTCTGCTCCTATCACTTATGAACTTGCCCACATGCCCCATCTACACTAGTCCCACCTGCCCACACCGATCAACATGCCCCATCTACACTAGTCCCACCTGCCCACACCGACCAACATGCCCCACCTACACTAGTCCCACCTGCCCACACCGACCAACATGCCCCACCTACACTAGTCCCACCTGCCCACACCGGCCAACATGCCCCACCTACACTAGTCCCACCTGCCTGCGTTTGGCCCATATCCCTCCAAACCTGTCCTGTCCATGCACCTGTCTAAATGTTTCTTAAACGTTGCGATGGTCCCTTCCTCAACTACTTCTTCCGGCAGCTCGTTCCATACACCCACCGCCCTTTATGTAAAAAATGGCACCCCTCGGGTTAATTCAGTTTAAGAGAAAAGATTAATTCAATTTAGGAGAAGGATGTGTTGAAATTCAATAGGTGTTGTGAGAAGTTTTGACACATCGTAATCACACTTAGAATTTTCCAGCTGTCTCAAACTTATTCTTATATCCCCATCCACCTCCAACTTGTGTAGCGCAGCTTTTGATTTTGGAAAGTGAACCTCTTTCATTGACCATGAATCCTCTGTCAACCTGGTGAATATACTAAGAAACCCAATGCTACCTTGCAGTAACTTTCCCATGAGCGGAGAATCTTGAACGACATACAGGTAGTGCAGCGGTAGAGTTGCTGCCTTACAGCGCTTACAGCGCCAGAAACCCAGGTTCCATCCCGACTAAGGGTGCTGTCTGTACGGAGTTTGTACGTTCTCCCCGAGACCCGCGATCTTCGGTTTTCTCCCAAACTCTAAAGACGCGAAACATCGTAACGTTTAAGAAACATGTAGACAGGTACATAGATAGAACAGGTTTATGGGCCAAACGCACGCAGGTGGGACTGGTGTTAGATGGGACATGTCGGAAGGTGTGGGCAAGTTAGGGCCGAAGGGCCTGTTTCCACGCTGTATCACTCTGTGACCCTCTAAATGTGGAGGGAAAGAGATTGAAGAGGACATTCTTTAGCAGGGTAAAGCCACCAGGAGAGAGAGCAGCAGTTCCCATTGATGCTCTAAGTAGCCATAGCAGATCTGACCACAAACAAAGAGGTTTTCCGCCTTCGAGCCCATTTAGAACAAGCAGTCAGACAGCACGGAAACAGGCCCTTCGGCCCAACTTCAAGCTGACCAAGATGCCCCATTTCCAATAGTCCCACTTGCCCGAGTTTGCCCGAGCTGGAACCGGTGTAGATAGGGTTGCCAACTTCCTCACTCCCAAATAAGATACAAAGGGTGACGTCACCGCCCCATGTGACCTCACCCAGCCAGCGGTCACGTGCTTCCGCCCCACCAATGGCGGCCGCCCGGGCCGGGAGGTGGGTTGCCACACAACCTCCGTTAGGGCCTACACTGTCCGGGCCTACACTGTCCGGGCCTACACTGTCCGGGCCTACACTGTCCGGGCCTACACTGTCCGGGCCTACACTGTCTGGGCCTACACTGTCCGGGCCTACAGCGGCCCCCGGCTGTATGACATCCTCCACATGAAATGTACAATATGCACTTGGAGCATTTAATTGCTAGGAGTCAAAGGAGGGGCAGCAGTTCACGAAAACTAACGTTGCAACAGAAAAGGAGTGACAATAGCATTCTTTGCATCGGATGCATATCCTGGCACGAACTCAAGGAAGATTCTACAGCATTTCTAACCACAAAGGAAGTTAAGTTGACATTCAGAGTGTCACCGTATCTGACCATCGCTCTGCTGGTTCATGTTCCTAAGGTCATGTGATGGGAGTGGAATTCTGCCATCCGGCCCATCAAGTCTACTCTGCCATTCAATCATGGCTGATCTATCTCTCCCTCCCAACCCCATTCTCCTGCCTCCTCCCCATAACCCCTGACACCCGTACTAAACTAGAATCTATCTATCTCTGCCTTAAAAATATCCATTGACTTGGCCTCCACAGAATTCCACAGATTCACCACCCTCTGACTAAAGAAATTCCTCCTCATCTCCTTCCTAAGAGAACGTCCTTTAATTCTGAGGCTGTGAGCCCTAGTCTTAGACTCTCGCACTATTGGAAAGATATTGTAGAGGAAACCTGGATTCTTCTCATCGAGCTGTCTCCACTTGCCTTTCACAGAGGAGTGTAGTGATAGTTCTTGACACAAACAACAACAGAGAGACCTTCACGATAGTTTCAGTTTAATTAGTCGTTTATTGAAGTAGTGATACAAACAGATTAGTATATCTCCCATTACGTATTTGGTACGAGTTAGTATCCTGCCTAGCTCCTCTTGTGCATGACGCTGTACGCCTGTGCATTCCCAGTTATACATATAATTCTGGCTCCCCCTAGTCCACATCTACCCATATAGGTGTTCATCTCATGACAACCCCCGTGTCCAAAAATAATACCGCAAGATATTATATTAAATGATATAATATGCTAAGATAGCTAATAAACACAAAAGCTGGAGTAACTCAGCAGGTTAGACAGCATCTGCGGTGAAAAGGGATAGGTAACATTTGATTTGATTTTATTTTTATTTAGAGATACAGCGTGGAAACAGGCCCTTCGGCCCACCGAGTCCGCGCCGCCCAGCAATCCCCGCACATTAACACTATCCTACACACACTAGGGAGAATTTTTACATTTGCCCAGTCAATTAACCTACAAACCTGTACGTCTTTGGAGTGTGGGACGAAACCGAAGATCTCGGAGAAAACCCACGCAGGTCACGGGGAGAACGTACAAACTCCGTACAGACGGCGCCCGTAGTCAGGATCGAACCTGAGTCTCCGGCGCTGCATTCGCTGTAAGGCAGCAACTCTACCGCTGCGCCACCGTGCAGTTAGAAATTTCTAGTTGAGACCCCTCTTCATACCGCTGGTTTGTAAGCAGCCCAAGCAAAATATGAGATGTTGTTCCTTCAATGTATGGTGGGCCTCACTCTTGACAGTGGAGGAGGCCCAGGGCAAGAAAGGTCAGTGTGGCTGAAGAATGGTCTCGACCCCAATCGTCACCCATTCCTTCTCTCCAGAGATGCTGCCTGTCCCGCTGAGTTACTCCAGCATTTTGTGTCTATCTTTGCTTGTAAGAAGATTTAGTGTAAATTCGGGCAAACAGTATAGAAGTGTGAAAACGCACACCTCCAGATTCAGGGACAGTTTCTTCCCAGATGTTACCAGCAACTGAACCATCCTACCACAACCAGAGAGCAGTGCTGAACTACTATCTACCTCTTTGGTGACCCTCGGACTATCCTTGATCGGACTTTGCTGGCTTTACCTTGCGCTAAACGTTATTCCCTTATCCTGTACACTGTGAATGTCTCGATTGTAATCATGTGTTGCCTTTCTGTGTTGTCTTTCCGCTGACTGGCAAGAAGGTACAGGAACCTGAAAACTGCAATGTCCAGGTTCAGGAACAACTTCTTCCCGACAGCCAACACTACAACCTCAAATAAGCTCAGAACTACAATAGATTATTATTATTATTATTTACAGTGTCCTATGTTTACATATTCTGTAGTACTGTAGCAAGTAAAAATGTCATTGTTCTATCTGGGACATATGACATTAAAACACTCTTGACTCTTGGTTAGCACGCAACAATAGCTTTTCACTGTACCTCGGTACACATGACAATAAACTAAACCAAATTAAACTATCCTGAACTACTATCTACCTCATCAGGGACCCTCGGACTATCTTTAATCGGACTTTGCTGGCTCACCTTGCACTAGTTATTCCCTTATCCTGTATCTATACACAGTACACCCTTAAACCAACATCTGCAGCTCCTCCCTACACACAAGGTCAGTAGACAATAGACAATAGGTGCAGGAGGAGGCCATTCGGCCCTTCGAGCCAGCACCACCATTCAATGTGATCATGGCTGATCATTCTCAATCAGTACCCCGTTCCTGTCTTCTCCCCATACCCCCTGACTCCGCTATCCTTAAGAGCTCTATCTAGCTCTCTCTTGAATGCATTCAGAGAATTGGCCTCCACTGACTTCTGAGGCAGAGAATTCCACAGATTCACAACTCTGACTGAAAAAGTATTTCCTCATCTCCGTTCTAAATGGCCTACCCCTTATTCTTAAACTGTGGCCCCTTGTTCTGGACTCCCCCAACATTGGGAACATGTTTCCTGCCTCTAATGTGTCCAACACCTTAATAATCTTATATGTTTCGATAAGATCCCCTCTCATCCTTCTAAATTCCAGTGTACACAAGCCTAGTCAGTGCGAGAATGGGAGGGGGAGTTAAAGTGTTTGGCAACCGTTATTTTTCTCTCCATTGTTGACCGTGTTTGTGTGACGCGGTAAGAAAGGAGGACGATGGCAAAGATAACATCGCTGCTGGACAACAACTCCCACCCCAAGCAGGACACTGTCACTGCACTGAGTAGCTCCTTCAGTGACAGACTCCTTCACCCCAAGTGCGCGAAGGAGAGATATAGGAGGTCCTTCCTTCCTTCCCGCTGCTGTGAGACTGCACAACCAGCACTGCTCCCAGCAGACCAGTCAACAGTAGCAGTAAAGGAAAAACACAGTAAATGATGACAATTATCCTTTCTTTATTTATATTTATAACTAGACCAAGTGGACCTGTTGGGCCCAAACCTCTCCTGCATTGGTGCAGCACCCTCTCCTCACCCCTCTCTCCTCACCACCCCCCCCCTCCCCTCTCCCTTCTCCCCCACTTCCCCCCTCCCTCCCTCCTCCCCTCCCCCTCCCCTCCTTTTAAACTTTAAAATGTGAATAACTTAAAAAATATATAACTCCGATTTCAATAAAACTACTTGCATTACCAGTAAAGTGACGATGGTGAGTAAGGTGGGCCTAAAATTATCGCGCTATGTGTACCGTCTTGGCTGAAGTTCAGTCACAAACAAGATAACAAACGAGAGTTTTAGTATATAGATGAATGCTTTCTTGCTGTCCACTTTGCTGCTGTAGTAACACTGCAAGTTTGCCCGGTGTGGGACCAATGAAGGAATACATTATATTATTATTATTATTATTATTACTGTTGTCTAAGTCGTGCCCGTTTATCTTGGCAGCATGGAGGAATGTGAGGCACTCTGCACGAGACTGGCGATCATGGTGAACGGGCGTTTCCGATGTCTTGGCAGCATCCAGCATCTGAAGAACCGGTAACGCCACATTCTTCCCGCTCACGCCAAGCCAAGCACATCCCACGCTCACCCATCACCAAGCAAGCCCATCACCACAGGCAGCTCATGGGTTCCCTCCAGGGATACTGGGTCACTGTCTTTGCAAGGGACACACAAAAGAGTTTTTGAGTAAAAAGAACTTTGCACCTTTTGTGGCCGTTATCGGCCCCCATGTTATGTAGATTTTTAGATTTAGATTTAGAGATACTGCGCGGAAACAGGCCCTTCGGCCCACCGAGTCCGCGCCGCCCAGCGACCCCCGCACACTAACACTGTCCTTCACACACTAGGAACAATTTTTACATTTACCCAGTCAATTAACCTACAAACCTGCACGTCTTTCAAGTGTGGGAGGACACTGAAGATCTCGGAGAAAACCCACGCAGGTTACGGGGAGAACGTACAAACTCCGTACAGACGGCGCCCGTAGTCGGGATCGAACCTGAGTCTCTGGCGCTGCATTCGTTGTAAGGCAGCAACTCTACCGCTGCGCCACCGTGCTGCCCGTGTAATACCGGATCCAACGTGTCTCCACCTCAGCACCCTCCTTGAAGTTGTCTACGTGATCCTCACTAACTTGCCGACAACTTCCCAATAGACAATAGACAATAGGTGCAGGAGTAGGCCATTCGGCTCTTCGAGCCAGCACCACCATTCAATGTGATCATGGCTGATCATTCTCAATCAGTACCCCGTTCCTGCCTTCTCCACATACCCCCTGACTCCGCTATCCTTAAGAGCTCTATCTAGCTCTCTCTTGAATAATGAGCGGCCTGGACAGAGTGGATGTGCAGAGGATGTTTCCACTGGTGGGAGAGTCTGGGACCAGAGGTCACAGCCTCAGACTTCCATTAGGAAGGAGAAGGGGAAGAATTTATTTAGTCAGAGGGTGGTGAATCTGTGGAATTCATTGCCACAGAAGGCAGTGGAGGCCACGTCAATGGATATTTTTAAGGCAGAGACTGATAGATTCTTGATCAGTACGGGTGCCAGGGGTTATGGGGAGAAGGCAGGAGAATGGGGTTAGGAGGGAGAGATAGATCAGCCATGATTGAATGGCGGAGTAGACTCGATGGGCCGAATGGCCTAATTCTCCTCCTATCACTTATGAACTTTTCTGTTAGTAATTTACAAAGTATATCCACAAGCATTATTCAAGATTCTGATCTTAAACCCCTATTTATACAAATACTATAGATTGGGTGGGATGGAACTGCAGATGCTGGTTTAAACCGAAGATAGACAGAAAATGCTGGAGTAACTCAGGGGGACAGGCAGCATCTTTAGAGAGAAGGAATGGGTGACGTTTCGGGTCGAGAACCTTCTTCAGACCGAAGAAACGTCACCCATTCCTTCCCTCCAGAGATGCTGCCTGTCCCGCTGAGTTACTCCAGCATTTTGTGAATATAGATTGATCCTCTTGTGCTGTAATATTATGACAGATGATATCGCAAACTCAAAAGGGATGGTTGCCTACCATTGAAATAGATTCTGTGCCATTCTCAAGACAAAGAGTGATTTTATTTATTGCATTTGTTTCTGTCCTAGGTTTGGTGATGGTTACATGATCACGGTACGCACAAAGTCCAGTCTCTACGTGAAAGAAGTCGTGCGTTTTTTCAACCGGAATTTCCCCGAGGCGATTTTGAAGGTACGAGTGAGGCTGGAGTCCGTGGTCTGGTTTACATGGAGTCATAGAGTGATACAGTGTTGAAACAGGCCCTTCGGCCCAACATGCCCACACCGACCAACAATGTCCCAGCTACACTAGTCCCACCTGCCTGCGTTTGGTCCAAATCTCTCCAAACCTGTCCTATCCATGTACCTGTCTAACTGTTTCTTAAACGTTGGGATAGTCCCGGCCTCAACTACCTCCTCTGGCAGCTTGTTCCATACACCCACCGCCCTCTGTGTGAAAAAGGTACCCCTCAGATTCCTATCAAATCTTGCCCACATACGTAAATGCAGACGGATCAACCAAAGAGCATGGAATATTGACGTGATCCCTCTAGGGTGCTACAACTGTGTAAAAGCTAAGGGAGCCCTAGTCTCCCTGCAATCCTTTTTGTCACTTTCGAAAGATAACCTCAGCTCCTGGACACATCAAACCCAGGGGATAATTACTGTCACCATCTAGAAACATGGAACTGCAGATGTTGGTTAATACACAAAAGGGCACAGAGTGCTGCAGTAACTCAGCGGGTCAGGCAGCATCTCTGGAGAACATGGATAGGTGACGTTTCACAGAGTGCTGGAGTAACTCAGCGGGTCAGGCAGCATCTGTGGAGAACATGGATAGGTGACGTTTCACAGAGTGCTGGAGTAACTCAGCGGGTCAGGCAGCATCTGTGGAGAACATGGATAGGTGACGTTTCACAGAGTGCTGGAGTAACTCAGCGGGTCAGGCAGCATCTCTGGAGAACATGGATAGGTGACGTTTCACAGAGTGCTGGAGTAACTCAGCGGGTCAGGCAGCATCTCTGGGGAATGTGGATAGGTGAGGTTTCGGGTCGACAACTTGGACTTCAACGTAGGGTTGGAATGTCTTGCCTTCTCCGCGCTCTGATTGTCTCCATGAGATTTAAAAGTAACAAGGTTTTGTTTAGATTAGAGACACAGCTCGGAAACAGGTCCGACAGGCTACTTCAGTTTGATCTCCTGTCCAAACACTTGCATGGTGGTAGAATAATTGGCCACTCTAAATACCACCCAATGATGTCAGTATCCCCTGCCTGACCTCTCTCTCCATCCCTCCCCCATCCTAGTTCCCCGACTAGTTCTACTGTGCTCCTGATTTAATATTACTGATTGTAAGCCTCCTTGGCACCTTCACCTCAGCTAACAATGATCCATTCTACATTTCCTTGGTATCACAAAATGGTGGAGTAACTCAGCGGGTCAGGCAGCATCTCAGGAGAGAAGTGATCCTTCTCTCCAGAGAGTATAAGAAAATAACTGCAGATGCTGGTACAAATAAAAGGTATTTATTCACAAAATGCTGGAGTAACTCAGCAGGTCAGGCAGCATCTCAGGAGAGAAGGAATGGGCGACGTTTCAGGTCGAGACCCTTCTTCAGTCTGAAGAAGGGTCTTGACCCGAAACGTCGCCCATTCCTTCTCTCCTGAGATGCTGCCTGACCTGCTGACTTACTCCAGCATTTTGTGATACCTTTGATTTGTACCAGCACCTGCAGTTATTTTCCTACTATTCTCCATTTCCTTGGTCATCATCCCCTTTGATCTGTCGTTTTCACACCTTACCCTTCTAAACCTCCTCTTTCCTCTTCCCTGACTCTCGGTCTGAAGAAGGGTCTCGACCTGAAACGTCACCCATTCCTTGTCTCCAGAGATGCTTCCTGTCCCGCTGAGTTACTCCAGCATTTTTTGTCTTATCTTCGGTGTAAACCAGCATCTGCAGTTCCTCTCCCCTGCAGCTCAGGTGCCTCGTGTCCTGGGCCAACATCCTCGTGAATCTTCTCTGCACCCTTTCCGTTTTGACGACATCTTTCCTGTAACATGGTGCCCAAAGCTGAAGACAATACTCAAAATGTGGCCTCACCAACGTCTGATACATTGTGGACCAAAGGGGGCCATTTGTAGGGTTGCCAACTGTCCCGTATTAGCCGGGACATCCCGTATTTTGGTTTGTCCCGTACGGGACCGCCCTTGTCCTGTATTAGTAGGGTTGCCAACTTCCTCACTCCCAAATAAGGGACAAAGGGTGACGTCACCGCCCCGCGCCCCACGTGACCTCACCCAGCCAGCGGCCACATGGGGTGCGGGGCGGTGACGTCACCTTGTCTATAAAGCTCACGTATAAAGCCCTAAATGGACATTCCCCCCCCCTACATCAAAAATCTTCTAACCCCCCTCTCTAACTCCAGGTCCCTCAGGTCGGCCGACTTGGGGCTACTCACTATCCCGCGGTCTAGGCTTAAGCTCAGGGGTGACCGCGCTTTTGCGGTTGCAGCTCCTAAACTGTGGAACAGCATCCCTCTCCCCATCAGAACTGCCCCCTCCATCGACTCCTTTAAGTCCAGGCTCAAAACCTATTTCTACTCCCTAGCGTTTGAGGCTCATTGAGGAGGCGCTGTGAACTGTTTGCGTGCTACTGTATGTTTCATTTTTTTCCTTAGTACCTAATCAGATGTACAGCACTTTGGTCAACGTGGGTTGTTTTTAAATGTGCTATACAAATAAAATTGACTTGACTTGAGTTGACTTGACTTGTCTGGTATTTGGGATTGAGGAAGTTGGCAAACCTACCTATTTGGGTGCTGTTTTATTACATGAATGAATCAGAATTACTTACTGCTTGCTGTCAAACTGCTTTTGGCTTACGTAAGTAAATTTTATGTGATGTTGACATGTTCTTGCTTTGTTTCTAGGAGAGGCACCATACCAAAGTGCAATACCAGTTAAAGTCAGAGAACATTTCACTGTCCCATGTTTTCAGTAAGATGGAGCAAGTGGTCGACGTTCTGGGAATCGAGGACTACTCTGTCAGTCAAACCACACTGGACAACGTAAGTAAATCCTGAAACGCAAGGAGAACGCACGACGATGTCCAGCTGTGCTCCTGCAAAGATTTAATCGTAAACGGCAGCATATTTACAATTCTTGGAAATATTGAGTTACATTCAACAGTTCAACAACAACAGTTCAACAGAGCTTTATTTGTCATTCGGTACCAAGGTACCGAACGAAACTACATAGCAGTCACACACAAAAAAGAACACAAGACACATGACCCCAACACAAACGTCCATCACAGTGACTCCAAACACCCCCTCACTGTGATGGAGGCAACAAAACTTCCACTCTCTTCCCCACGCCCACTGACAGACAGCTCGTCCCCGACCGACCCGCACAGTCCCCGCAAAGGGATGGAAGTCCCCGCGGCCGAATCGCACCGGGCGCTGAAACGTCTCGCGGCCGAGCCGGGCGATGGAAGGCCCCGCGACCGAGCCTTGCGCAGCTAAGTCCCGCGGCCGAGCCGCACCGGGCGATGGAAGGCCCCGCGGCCAAACCGCACCGGGCGATGTTAAGTCCAGCGGCCGAGCCGAGCCGCACCCCGCGCCGTGAGGAAGAGACCTAAAAGAGAAAGGTTTCCCCCACCCCCCCCCCCCACCCACACCCCCACCCCCCACACATACACAACCAAAAAAAACCAAAAAAAACATCCCAACAACGACACACAACAACAAAAAAAGGAAAAAAGACGAACAGACTGCTAGCAAGCCGCAGCCGTTAGGCGCCGCCACTTCAACACTCAAGCATGAGGAGATTAGACCACAAAATACTTTGGCATCTTCCCCTATCACTGGGTATCCAAAACATCACCTATCCATGTTCACCACAGATGCTGCCTGACCCGCTGAGTTACTCCAGCACTCTGTGAAACGTCACCTATCCATGTTCTCCCAGGAATGCTGCCCGATTCGTTGATTTACTCCAGCAATTTATGTCTTTTTTTTCTATCAATGTTTTTGTATGTTTTGCCATTAATGGCAGATTGCAAAATCACTGTTGCTAAACCATCCAACAACTTCACACCTTTAACAAGAAAGGACACAGAATGCTGGAATAACTCAGCGGGTCAAGCAACATCTGTGGAGAACATGGATAGGTGACGTTTCACAGAGTGCTGGAGTAACTCAGCGGGTCAGGCAGCATCTGTGGAGAAAAACGACACCTTCCTTGGTCATCTGTCGCCAGCCCTGCTGTGTTCTGGCATTTTATTGCCTCCAGTACCGTCCCCTCTGCTTCCATTCTGGAGAAGGGTCCTGACCCGAAATGTCACCAATCCTTTTTCTGCCTGACCTACTGAGTTTAGTTTAGTTTAGCACGGGAACAGGCCCTTCGGCCCACCGAGTCCGCACCGACCGGCGATCCCCGCACCTTAACGCTATCCCAAACACACTAGGGATGATTTTTGTTTACATTTATACCAAGCCAATTAACGTACAAACCTGTACGTCTTTGGAGTGCGGGAGAAAATTGCAGAAAGCCTACACGGTCACGGAGAGAACGTACAAACTCCGTACAGACAGCGTCCGTAGGCGGGATCGAACCCGGGTCTCTGGCGCCATATGGCAGCAACTCCAGCGCTGTGCCGCCCCCTAGTGGTGGACATTTCCACCCAGGGGATAAAGGTCCACCCTAACAGTGACAAATATCTTGGTCTCCTTTCCACCCAGAGAGTTGTGAATCTGTGGGATTCTCTGCCCCAGAAGGTAGTGGAGGCCGATTCACTGGATGTATTCAAGAGAGAGTTAGATAGAGCTCTCAGGGCTAACGGAATCAAGGGATATGAGGAGAAAGCAGGAACGGGGTACTGATTCTGGATGATCAGCCATGATCATAATGAATGGCGGTGCTGGCTCGAAGGGCCGAGTGGCCTACTCCTGCACATATTTTCTATGTTTGCTCTGAGTTGCACCTCTAGAATTGTACATGGTTCTTGAGGCGGGCATGGTGGTGCAGCGGTAGAGTTGCTGCCTCACAGCGCCAGAGACCCGGGTTCCATCCCGACTACGGGCGCTGTCTGTGTGGAGTTTGTACATCCTGCCCATGACCTGCGTGGGTTTTTCACCGAGATCTTCCGTTTCCTCCCACACTACAAAGACGTGCGGGTTTGGAGGTTAACGGGCTTGGTATAAATGTAAAAACTGCGGGTGTGGGGTAGTGTCGGTGTGCGGGGATCGCTGGTCGGCGCGGACCGGGTGGGCCTGTTTCCGCGTTGTATCTCTAAAGTAAACTAAACTGAGCTGCTTCCTCGGTTGTGGTGACTGCAGGTATTTGTGAACTTTGCGAAGAAGCAGAGCGATAATCTGGAGCAGCAGGGGACGGTCGGCAGTGGGGGCGTGCACTCCCCGGTCAAGTGCATCCTCAGCCTCCTGCGACCAAGGGCCACGCCGACAGAGCTGCAGGCTCTGACCGTAGACGAGCCCGAGGAGCTCGAGAGTGACGACGAAGGGTTAATCAGCTTCGAGGAGGAACGAGTGAGTAGTCCGCGTGGCGATGCTGCTTTACGCCGAAGACAGACACAAAGTCCTGGAGTAACTCAGCGGGTCGGGCAGCATCCCTGGAGAGAAGGAATGGATGGGTGACGTTTCGGGTCGAGACCCTTCTTCAGACTGGAGAAACGTCACCCATTCCTTCTCTCCCATCCCATTGAGTTACTCCAGGATTTAGTGTCTATCTTCGAGTGATACTTCATGCAGTTGTGATTAAAGAGTTTTTACACTTCACCCTGCCCTCCAACTCCACTGCAATATCCCCCCTTCATCCTTCTAAACTCCAGCGAGTACAGGCCCAGTGCCGACAAACGCTCATCATATGCTCACCCACTCATTCCTGGGATCGTTCTTGTAAACATCCTCTGGACCCTCTCCAGAGTCAGCACATCCTTCCTCAGATATGATGCCCAAAATTGCTCACAATATCCCAAACGTGGCCTTACCAGCGCCTTATAGAGCCTCGGCATTACATCCCTCTTTTTTGTATACAAGCCCTCTTGAAATAAGTGAAACATCCTCTCCACCTCTCTGTCCAGGCCTCCAAGTGTGTAGGATAGTGTTAGTGTGCAGGGATTGCTGGTCAGCCTGGTCTTGATGGGTAGGGTTGCCAACTTCCTCACTCCCAAATAAGGGACAACGTGACGTCACCGCCCTGCGCCCCACGTGACCTCACCCAGCCAGCGGCCACGTGCTCCCGCTCCACCAATGGCGGCCGCCCGGGCCAGGAGGCGGGTTGCTACGCAACCTCCGTTAGGCGGCGCCTGGGCCTACACTGTCTGGGACTACAGCGCCCATTGGCCTACAGTGTCCGGGCCTACACTGTCCGGGCCTACACTGTCCGGGCCTACACTGTCCGGGCCTACACTGTCCGGGCCTACACTATCCGGGCCTACAATGTCTGGGCCTACACTGTCCGGGCCTACAGTGTCTGGGCCTACACTGTCCGGGCCTACACTGTCCGGGCCTACAGTGTCCAGGCCTATTACAGTGTCCGGGCCTACACTGTCCGGGCCTACACTGTCTGGGACTACAGCGCCCCCCGGGCTACAGTGTCCGGGCCTACAGTGTCCGGGCCTACAGCGCCGTCTGGGCCTAATACTGGACAAGGGTGGTCCCGTGTGGGACAAACCAATTTAGCCCAATATACAGGATGGCTCGGCTAATACGGGCCAGTTGGCAACCCTATTGAAGGGCCAAATGGCCTGTTTCTGCGCTGTATCTCCAAACTAAACTAAACCAAACTGAAAGGCTCGTTTTAATACAAGGCTTAATCCAAGGGTCGTGAATCTGTGGAATTCTCTGCCTCAGAAGGCAGTGGAGGCCAATTCTCTGAATGCATTCAAGAGAGAGCTGGATAGAGCTCTTAAGGATAGCGGAATCATGGGGTATGGGGAGAAGGTAGGAACGGGGTACTGATTGAGAATGATCAGCCATGATCACATTGAATGGCGGTGCTGGCTCGAAGGGCCGAATGGCCTCCTCCTGCACCTATTGTCTATTGTCTATTGTCTAAGGCTCCTGATGAATGTCCCCTGTTTGTTCTTTCTCAGGCTCAGCTTTCATTCAACACGGACACTTTGTGCTGAGAGGGTGATGTCTCCCCGAAGATGTCCGTCTCTGAAGAACCTTGCACACCTGGTGGTTAAGAACTTTGCTTGGTCCCAGCGTGGCCAATGTCAGTGGTGGGAGTGAGGATGGGAAGTGACTGAATGTATGGTCAATTGCTCCTTCCGTCTGTAAGGCCCACTGCCAGCGGAGACCTTGAATCCTTCATCCAGCTGGGAATGGTCGATCGGTCGGCAAGAGCTGTTTTGGTGTCCCTGCCTTCCCCACCCCGGGGAAGTAACGGTCCCCCCCCCCCACCCCAATAAACACCGGTCCGTTACGTTTTATTTAATGCAGAGTTGTTTTATTTTAATGAACTGTCGAAAGTGGTGTACCTAAAAGAAATATTTTTTGAGAGCAGTGCAGAAATGACGAGCAGAGCATTTAGAATCTTTATTTTCAATTGCAAGTGCAGTGTAAACACTCAAGACGTGGAAAAAACTTGCCAAAATCAACATGCGCATGAATTTAACCAATGTATCTTTGACCTCCAGCCAGTTCACGGTATAATTCGGAGACGCATTGAAACACGGAAAAATAGGTGCAGGAGGAGGCCATTCGGCCCTTCGAGCCCTTGATTCCGCTAGCCCCTAGAGCTCTATCTAACTCTCTTTTAAGTTCATCCAGTGAATTGGCCTTCACTGCTTTCTGTGGCAGAGAATTCCACAAATTCACAACTCTGGGTTGCGTGATTTCTTAATTCCCCTTCTTCATTCTTCTCTACAACTAAACTCACTTTGAAAACTTCTGTATGCGACCCACTTTAACACAAGATCAGTGCAAGTGTTTAAATAACCACCTTTGTGTCTAGGAGAGTTCACTCAACAGGTCATCGAGTAAGTTCGTAAGTGACGGCAGCAGAATGAGGCCATTCGGCCCATCAAGTCTACTCCGCCATTCAATCATGGCTGATCTGTCTCTCCCTCCTCACCCCATTTCCTGCCTTCTCCCCATAACCTCTGACACCCGCACTAATCAAGAATCTGTCTCTGCCTTAAAAAACATCCATTGAACTGGCCTCCACTGCCTTCTGTGGCAATGAATTCCACAGATTCACCACCTTGAGTAGCTGGTAATTAGTCCATCGTTTGTTGCTAGCTTGGGCTAACTGATGAGGAACTTCAGTTTCAGTATTGGAAAGGCCGAGGGTCTTTTGAATTATTATTCCATGGGCAGGGTCTATGAAGGGAAATAAGATTCTATTTTTTAAAATGTATTCTTACGTAAGCATTGTCCAACCACCGGACTCAACCCTTTGTGATTCTTCTTTACTGCTTTCCTACACCCTCAAGCAATTGGTGGGAGCAAACCCAGACCTAACCCCCTGCCCTGCTGTGATCTAAACCACATGCCCGCACTTTCAATAGACAATAGTTGCATGAGAATGCCATTCGCATCTTCGAGCCAGCACCACCATTCAGTGTGATCATGGCTGATCATTCACATTTCTTGTCCACCTCTTGCTTTTAGAAATCGCAGTGAATCCATCAACCCATGTAAGTGTCATAGAGTCACACAGCGTGGAAACTGGCCCTTCGGCCCAACTTGCCCACGCTGACCAACATGCCCCATCTACATTAGTCCCACCTGCCCGCGTTTGGCCCATATCCCTCCAAACCTGTCCTATCCATGTACCTGTCCAAATGTTTTTACAGGTTCTGATACGACCTGCCTCAATCACCTCCTCCGGCAGCTCGTTCCATACACCCACCACCCTTTGTGTAAAAAAAGTTGCCCCTCAGGTTCCTATTAAATCTTTCTCTCCTCACCATAAGCCTATGTCCTCTGGTTCGTGATTCCCCAACTCTGGGTAAAAGACTCTATCTGTGCATTCACCCCATCGATTCCTCTCATGATCTGATCCACAAAGTGGCTGCTATTCACGTTACCTTCATATTAGCAAGATGTTAAAGACACATTGGTTCCCTTGGCTTCACCTAATCTACTCAATATCGTAATGGTCACTCGGCTCAGATGAGCGTGGAATGAAAGGATCCAATTCTAACCGCATGCGGTCAACCAGTGTAGTACTAAACCCGTGCAAGATCAGTTACTGTGTTTTGAAGAAGGGTCTCGACCCGAAACGTCACCCATTCATTCCTTCTCTCCAGAGATGCTGCCTGACCCATTGAATTACTCCAGCATTTAGTGTCTGCCCACCGTGTTTTGAAGTTGTTTTTAGCTGACCAACACAGGTATGGACTGAGAAACACCTCCAATGGATACGATGGCGGCACGGTAGCGCAGTGGTAGAGTTGCTGCTTTACAGCGAATGCAGCGCTGGAGACTCAGGTTCGATCCTGACTACGGGTGCTGCACTGTAAGGAGTTTGTACGTTCTCCCCGTGACCTGTGTGGGTTTTCTCCGAGATCTTCGGTTTCCTCCCACACTCCAAAGACGTACAGGTATGTAGGTTAATTGGCTGGGTAGATGTAAAAAATTGTCCCTAGTGGGTGTAGGATAGTGTTAATGTACGGGGATCACTGGGCGGCACGGACTTGGAGGGCTGAAAAGGCCTGTTTCCGGCTGTATATATATGATATGATATGATATGATATGATGTGGGACAAATTCAACCCGAATCATGTCTTAACCAGGTTGTGAAAGATTAAAAGCATTGTACTGTGCTTCTGATGGGCATCGGAACTGAGTTTTAGAAGCTGAAAGCAAGGTTTGTACAAAACTCTATCAAACATGTGGAGTTTATGATTTGGATTAGACTTCTACCCCTTATTCTATTACTTAACCCCTTAGCTTTTTTTTTTGCCATTTATTTTTGAATTTGTAAATGTACTAGAGGAAAGTTCTTTTATCACATCCCGTTCAAGTAACTTCCAAACTGAAGCACAAAGTTATAATAGAAAATGGATGAATGCACATCGGCCATAGAATGGCATGGAAAAGTTCATCAAAGTTTCTTACATTCTTTCAACCTTTATTCTACCTGAACTTGAATCCATCCCCAGCAGTTAAATTGGAAAGAATTTTGAATTGGAAGGTGATACTTTCTAAGTTCTGGCAGCAGAAGTAGGCCATTCGGCCCATCAACTCTACTCCGCCATTCAATCATGGCTGATCTATCTTCCCCTCTCAACCCCATTCTCCTGCCTTCTCCCCATAACCCCATCACACCCTTTCCAATCAAGAATTTGTCAATCTCCGCCTTAAAAATATCCATTGGCCACCAGGCAGAATGCCAAAACACATTCCGAGCCAAGACTTAAATGTCAGGAACCATTAGAGGAGATGATTGTTTTCCAATTAAAGTCGTGCGTGCCCACGTTGATCTGAGATGTGCATGTTGAACTGCCTCTGAGTGTTTGCACTGAACATAGGACTTCTCAACCTAACCTTATTGCTTCTGCGGCAGCCTCACTGGAAGGCGCTCTATTTAAAGTAAGCATGAGCAACACCATGCAACTGTAAGCCCTGACCTGATGTAATTAGGTCCTCACCCAGCAGATTATTATAAAGATTCTAAAGAGAAACCCTTGAGATATAACTTGGCGCCTGAAATGGAAAGTCTCGTCCGTGTATATTTTTTACTGTGCGATTCTAACGGTGTCCCGCCCGTGGCCGAGATTCCATAAGAGTCATCGTAGTCGGCCGTGCAGCCGAGATCGGAGATTGAGATGAAATGGCCTGCTGAGGTGGCACGTGTAAGGCCGTGTGTGGAACCTCGAACCGTGCTTCGAGCTCCAAAACCGGCCACACGTGTGCCCGCAAGTAACGTGAACAGTGGAGGGATGCGTGCGGTCAGTCCACCGCGCCACTCGTCCATTCATCTCTCAACGCCCTTTCTCCTGCTCGGTCAACGCTTTGGAATTAAAGTGGCGAAGGTGTTTCGGGCCGGGATTGGAGAGATAGATGGTAACTGTGTTGATTTTTGTTTTGGCACATTTTCATATTAATCATCAGTGCAATAAAGATTATAAAAGATAAGGGAATTAATTTAGGGGTCATTAAAACTTTATCAACCTTGTTAATTCTGACCATGAGGTAGCAGTATTTAAATGGAGTTGATGAAAATAACGAACTTTAAACCTGTCACGTTCATCTTTTCATTTATGTTTTCCTCTTCTGGGTGTTATTTTTTAGATCGTTGAGCAATTCATCATTAGATGTGAATGCCATTAAATGTTAGCTGCTTGTACGATGCCCATGCTTTGTGTCATGTACCATTTTAACGTCGGTCTTTACCCAATACACACGTTTGGAGAGCTGCGCTATTCTGGGAGAATTTTTTTGCGAAGATGCTTTTGCACGAACATAACGGTACGAGACGCGTGAATTTCTGCATTGTTGCAAAAGACCTTGGTGAAAAGAGACAAACATTTAATCCAAAATCCTGTAGAAATATAAATAACGAAAAATGCATAGTAATTTAATTCTCGCCGGGTATCGATCAAGCTTGGTTGGTGAAAGGAAGAGGCTATCAGGAGTCACAGGTCAGGAGAGCGATGCTGATGACATTTATCACGTACCTGTCTACTGCATTTCCAATACTACAATTGAGTTCTGACTTAACCCTAGCATTCAGTCAGAGAGTTGTGAATCTGTGGAATTCTCTGCCTCAGAAGGCAGTGGAGGCCAGCAATTGCAGCCAGCACCGCCATTCAATGTGATCATGGCTGATCCTTTTCAATCAGTACCCCGTTCCTGCCTTCTCCCCATACCCCCTGACTCCGCTATCCTTAAGAGCTCTATCCAGCTCTCTCATGAATGCATTCAGAGAATTGGCCTCCACTGCCTTCTGAGGCAGAGAATTCCACAGATTCACAACTCTCTGACTGAAAAAGTTTTTCCTCATCTCAGTTCTAAATGGCCGACCCCTTATTCTTAAACTGTGGCCCCTTGTTCTGGACTCCCCCAACATTGGGAACATGTTTCCTGCCTCTAATGTGTCCAACCCCTTAATAATCTTATAGGTTTCGATAAGATCTCCTCTCATCCTTCTAAATTCCAGTGCATACAAGCCTAAGGATAGTGTTGGTGTGCGGGGATCGCTGGTCGGCGTGGACCCGGTGGGCCGAAGGGCCTGTTTCCACGCTGTATCACTAAACTAAGCTAAAAAAACCTGCAATTGCTGGTTTATTCCAAAGATAAACACAAAGTGCTGGAGTAACTCAACAGGTCAGGCAGCATCTCTGGAGAGGAAAAAGATGGGTGATGTTTCAGGTCGGGATCTTTCTCCAGACTAAAAAATTCACAGACTGAAGAAGGGTCCCAACATGAAATGTCGCCCGCACTTCTTCTCCAGAGATGCTGCCTGACCCGTTGAGTTACTCCAGCACTTTGTGTCTGTCTTTTCAACAGTCTTGGTTTGTTACGGTTGCCAACTATCTCACTCTTGAATATGGGACAAGGTGACGTCACCGCCCCGCGCCCCACGTGACCTCACCCAGCCAGTGGCCGCGTGCTCCCGCTCCACCAATGGCGGCCGCCCGGGCCGGGAGGCGGGTTGCTACGCAACCTCCGTTAGGCGAACACACTCGGCCCCGCTCCCCGAACACACTCCGTTAGCCTACACTGTCCCGGCCTACAGCGGCCCACGGGCCTAATACGGGACAAGGGCGGTCCCGTACGGGACAAACCAATTTAGCCCAAAATACGGGATGTCCCGGCTAATACGGGACGGTTGGCACCCCTACGGTTGGTCCCACTACACTCCAGTGCAGGAGGAGGCAGTAATGTCACAAGTCCGTCATAAACTATTGTAAAGTAGGATTGGTACATGCGTAAGGCAGTGGTGTTAACAGTAGTCTTAATGGGCCTGCAGTTTCATCGCTGGTCTCGGCAAACGCCCACTCAAAACTCCAGTATCATTCTCGCTCTCTTATTCCACTCAACCATTCATGCCATGCCAGTTGTGAAACCCCCATAACATTTTCTGACACAAAGATCACATTTTTCAAAATGTCATTAAAAAAATATCCTTTCATTGATTTTGCCCAAAAGCCTCACCTCTTCCCAAAACATCGCACCTGCACACACGTCTATACTTTGCAAACAAAAACTTTGCGTCCGGCTGGTTGCGCCCAGCTTTCTCCATCAATTGATTTGTGTGTCGGTGGAAACTAAGGTTGCCAACTATCTCTCTCCCAAATAAGGGACATAAGGGTGACGTCACCGCCCCGCGCCCCACGTGACCTCGTCCCAGCCAGCGGCCACCTGCTCCCGCTCCACCAATGGCGGCCCGCCCGGGCCGGGAGGCGGGTTGCCATGCAACCTCCGTGAGGCGAACGCACTTCGTTAGCCCACACTGTCCCGGCCGACAGCGGAACGGACAAGGGGATAGACCAATTTAGCCCAAAGTACGGGATATCCCGGCTAATACGGGACAGTTGGCAACCCTCGCGGAAACATTGGGACTCCTGTTTGCAAGAGAAGTGGCCATGTTAAATGCTGTCAGATTTGCACATTTCCGTGTGTCTCTGTTCGTTTACCTGTTGGAAGCACCCGACCTTGTTGTAACATTCTCCATTCGGGGCGATGTCAGAACAGCATGCTAGCTAAAGAAATATTTGTTTTGTTGTACAAAAAACTCTTTTGAAGAGGTTTTGGGCTTTTCAATTGGATGGATATACGTGGACAGGGAGTGTATTTATTCATAAGTTCATGTTCATCAATGAAAGTAGCAGAATTAGGCCATTCGGCCCATCAAGTCTACTCTGCCATTCAATCATGGCTGATCTATCTCTCCCTCCTAACCCCATTCTCCTGCCTTCTCCCCATAACCCCTGACACCCGTACTAATCAAGAATCTATCAGTCTCTGCCTTAAAAAATATCCACTGACTTGGCCTCCACAGCCTTCTGTGCCAATGAAATCCCTAGGAGAGCCTCAATTATTGAAATCCTAGGAGAGCCTCAATTATTGAAATCCCTAGGAGAGCCTCAAGGATGGTTATAGTAGTCAGGGCTGTACTTTAATCCTTGGCTCCATTCATCTACTCTGGGGAGGTTTTTAGATGCAATGGTTTGGGTTTTAGAGACACATTATGGAAACAGGCCCTTCGGCCCACCCACCGCATGTGTGTGTGTGGCTACCAGCGATCCCCGCACACTAACACTATCCCACACATTCGGAACAATTTAACAATTTTACCAAAGCCAATTAACCTACAAACCTGCACGTCTTTGGAATGTGGGAGGAAACCGGAGCACCCGGAGAGAACCCACGCGGGTCACGTGGAGAAGGTACAAACTTCCATACAGACAGTACCCGAAGTCTGGATGGAACCCGGGACTCTACCGCTGCGCCATCGTGCCGCCAATCCGCTCCGTAATTGCGATGTTATCCAGTCGGTCTCTGACAATCACTGCCATTTTTGCGCTGCGGGCTGGGGCAACCGGTTTGGTCACATAGCAGAGAGAGAATTGGGATGGAAGCTCGCTCCCTCCCTTTGTCTTTTGGCTGTGGGTGCGGTCTCACAACTCCCAAACACACTGCCAGTTTCTGGCACAGTTATGTCACACAGAGCACGGATCTTGGGTTATGTCAAGTCGGGAACTAATAAAAAATAAATTCCACAGATACTCTGTAGGTCAGTCATCCCTGCAAAGAGAAACAGTGAGTAACACGGTGGCACAGCGGTAGATTTGCTGCCTAACAGTATGCCTGTGTACTGTAGAGCAAGGGTTCCCAATCTGGGGTAGATTTACCCCAGGGGGTAAATTTCGCCTCTCCAGGGATTAAATTTGAACAAAATAATAATGTTAAAAACAATATTTTAAAATTTCTCCGTGGTCGGTTCCTTTTTTAATGGTAGAAGTGTAAACTCAAATTACTGAACGAAACAAGGTGGGGGTAAATTTACTTTCGAAAAGTTGCCAGGGGTAAACGGGACGAAAAAGATTGGGAACCCCTGCTATAGAGTATGCCTAATTACATGAAGACAAAGAGAGACATCATCGCATCACTCAGGTAGAGTCATAGAGTGATACAGCGTGGAAACAGGCCCTTCAGCCCAACTTGCCCACACCGCCCAACATGCCCCAGCTACACTAGTCCCACCTGCCTGCGTTTGGCCCATATCCCTCTAAAACTGTCCTATCCACGCACCTGTCAAATGTTTCTTAAACATTGCGATAATACCTGCCACAACTCTGTGGAATTCTCTGCCTCAGAAGGCAGTGGAGGCCAATTCTCTGAATGCATTCAAGAGAGAGCTAGATAGAGCTCTTAAGGATAGCGGAGTCAGGGGGTATGGGGAGAAGGCAGGAACGGGGTACTGATTGAGAATGATCAGCCATGATCACATTGAATGGCGGTGCTGGCTTGAAGGGCCGAATGGCCTCCTCCTGCACCTATTGTCTATTGTTTATTGTCTACAACAGCCTCCTCCAGCAGCTTGTTCCATACACCCACCGCTCTCTGTGTGAAAAGGTTATCCCTCAGGTTCCGATTAAGTAATTCTTAAACATTGCGGTGG
This sequence comes from Rhinoraja longicauda, assembly GCF_053455715.1. NCBI lineage: Eukaryota > Metazoa > Chordata > Chondrichthyes > Rajiformes > Arhynchobatidae > Rhinoraja > Rhinoraja longicauda. Next base: position 27,769,835 of record NC_135983.1, on the reverse strand, counting down.
TTCCTGTCTCATCTACTAACGGGCAGGGCTGAGGTTGGATGGAGTTTTTTTCATTATTATGATTATTTGGAGTTATGATCATCTGAAAAGCACTGTTGTGATGGATCTCTTCTTCGTTCGTGTATTAAGGCTGGAAACTGGAAGTGTCCTGAGCTAATTCTGCTACCACCATCATCCATTGTACACGTGATGGCTCCCACTGTTGGAATGGGATGATGGAAGAAGATTCAATGGTATTGTACACAAGGAAGTGATAAATCCAGTCGAGGGACAGATTAAAGACGTTTGATGACAGAGCTGGAGCCTGGGGACAATTTCCAAAGAGCTTGTTCACTGAGGCAAGGCAGGCGGAAAGAAGATCATTGATTAACTCAAGAGTTATGTCCTTCTGCAGCTTATAAATAGAAACACAGAAAATAGGTGCAGGAGTAGGCCCTTCGAACCAGCACCGACATTCAATATGATCATGGCTGATCATCCATAATTAGTACCCCGTTCCTGCTTTCTCCCCATATCCCTTGATTCCGTTAGCCCCAAGAGCTATATCTAAGTCTCTTGAATACATCCAGTGAATTGGCCTCCGCTGCCTTCTGTGGCAGAGAATTCCACAGATTCACAACTCTCTGGGTGAAAATGTTTTTCCTCATCTCAGTGATATGTGTAACAGGAGCAGAATTTGACCATTCTGCCCATCAAGTCTACTCTGCCATTCAATCATGGCTGATCTATCTTTCCCTCCCAACCCCATTCTCCTGCCTTCTCCCCATAACCTCTGTCACCCGTATTACTCAATAATCTATCTCTGCCGTAACTATATCCATTGACTGGGCCTCCACACCCTCCTGTGGAGTCCTTGTTGTGCCAACGCGACCATGCCCACCAACATTCACTAGTCCCTCTTGCATCAGTTTGACCAATATCCCTCTAAACCTTCGGGCGGTCACGGTGGCGCAGCGGTAGAGTTGCTGCCTTACAGCGAATGCAGCGCCTGAGACCCGGGTTCGATCCCGACTACGGGCGCTGTCTGTACGGAGTTTGTACGTTCTCCCCGTGACCTGCGTGGGTTTTCTCTGAGATCTTCGGTTTCCTCCCACACTCCAAAGACGTACAGGTTTGTAGGTTAATTGGCTTGGTAAATGTAAAAAAAATTGTCCCTAGTGTGTGTAGGATAGTGTTAGTGTGCGGGGATCACTGGTCGGCGCGGACCCGGTGGGCCGAAGGGCCTGTTTCCGCGCTGTATCTCTAAACTAAACTAAACTATCCATGCCCCTGCCCAAATAACTTTAAATGTTAGAAGGTTAGAACATTAGAAATGTTAGAACTGTTATGAATATAGTTAGAACATAGAACAGTACAGTACAGGACGAGGCCCTTCAGCCCACAGTGTCCATGCTGAACATGATGTCAAGATAAACTAATCTCCTCTGCCAGCACATCATCTAAATCCCACCATTCTCTGCACATCCTTGTGCCGATCCCAAAGTTGTTAATGTACCTGCCTCCACCACATCCTGTGGCAGCTCATTCCATGGACATTATCACCTTAATTTAAACAGCCTCTTACACTGCCTTGAGGACATAAAATGTTGGATGGCACAGAACTTCCTCCAATTAAACGAGAGCAAGTCTGAGGTCATCCTATTCGGCCCCCCCGACTCCATCAAATCGATAACAGGCAGTCTTGGAAGCCTATCCTGCCTAGTCAAACCGCATGTCAAAAACCTCGGCATGATATTTGACTCTGCATTAAAGTTTGACAAGCAAGTCAACACTGTGGTAAAAGCCAGCTTCTTCCAACTTCGTACCATAGCTAAAATCAAACCTTTCCTCCAATTCGACGACACTGAAAAAATCATTCACGCTTTCATTTCCTCCCGCCTAGACTACTGCAACTCCCTATACACTGGGATCAGCCAATCTTCCCTGTCCCGCCTGCAACTGGTCCAAAACGCCGCAGCGAGACTCCTGACGGGTACCCGTAAAAGGGACCACATCACCCCGATTCTGGCCTCTCTCCACTGGCTCCCTGTACGGTACAGAATCAACTTCAAGCTCCTCCTATTCACATATAAAGCCCTAAATGGACATTCCCCCCCCCCCCCCCCCCCCCCACATCAAAAATCTTCTAAATCACCTCTCTAACTCCAGGTCCCTCAGGTCGGCCGACTTGGGGCTACTCACTATTTCTACTCCCTAGCGTTTGAGGCTCATTGAGGAGGCGCTGTGAACTGTTTGCGTGCTACTGTATGTTTCATTTTTTCCTTAGTACCTAAACAGATGTACAGCACTTTGGTCAACGTGGGTTGTTTTTAAATGTGCTATACAAATAAAATTGACTTGACTTGACTTGACTTGACTTGACCTTCTGTCTGAAATAATTTGCCCCTCAGGTTTAGTTCAGTTTAGTTTAGAGATACAGCGCGGAAACAGGCCCTTCGGCCCACCGAGTCCGCGCCGCCCAGCGATCCCCGCACATTAAAGGTCCATATCCCCACACACATGGGCTGTCACGGTGGCACAGCGGCAGAGTTGCTGCCTTACAGCGCTTACACCACCAGGGACCGGGGTTCGATCCCGACTACGGGTGCTGTCTGTACAGAGTTTGTACGTTCTCCCCGTGACCTGCATGGGTTTTCTCCAAGGTCTCCGGTTTCCTCCCACACTCCACAGATGTACAGGTTTGTAGGTTAATTGACTTGGTATAAATGTAAATTGTCCCTGGTGTGTGTAGGATAGTGTTAATCTGCGGACTCGGTGGGCCGAAGGGCCTGTTTCCATGCTGTATCTCTAAACTAAAATTAACACTATCCTACACACACTATGGACAATTTCTTTACATTTATACCAAGCCAATTAACCTACAAACCTGTACGTGTTTGGAGTGTGGGAGGAAACCAAAGATCTCGGTGTAAACCCACGCAGGTCACGGGGAGAACATACAAACTCCGTACATTAGGCTTCTACTAAACCTTTCTCCTCTCACCTTAAACCTATGCCCAGAGTAGGGGAATCGAGAACCAGAGGCTTAAGGTGAGGCTGGAAATATTTAATAGGAATCTGAGGGGTAACCTTTTCACACAGAGGGTGGTGGGTGTATGGAACGAGCTGCCGGAAGAGGTAGTTGAGGCAGGGACTACCGCAACGTTTAAGAAACAGTTAGACAGGTACATGGATAGGACAGGTTTGGAGTGATATGGACCAAACGCAGGCAGGTGGGACTAGTGTAGCTGCGACATGTTGGCCGGTGTGGGCAAGTTGGGCCGAAGGGCCTGTTTCACACTGTGGCCTCTTCTTATTCCCCAATCCTGAGAAAAGCGCCCTGTGCATTCACCCTCTACAAGTCCCTTATGATTTCACACACCTCTATAAGATCACCACTCATCCTCCTGCACTCCAATGAATAAAGTCCTAGCCTGCCCAACCTCTGCATATAAATCAGGCCCTCCTGTCTTGGCAACACCCAGGTGAGTTTTAAAATCAGGAGACTCTTTTAATTTCAAAGATAAATTTTATTCATAGAACAAACAATAATTAAGTTTAATTTATTGCCACAGTGAAAGGCTTTTGTTGCGTGCTAACCAGTCAGCGGAAAGACAATACATGATTAATGTAGTTCAGCACAAGAACAGGCCCTTTGGCCAACGATTCAGAAAGAAGAAACGTCATCTATCCACGTTCACCACAGATGCTGAGGAAGTATTAGAAAATAACTGCAGATGCTGGTACAAATACAATACAATACAATACAATATATCTTTATTGTCATTGTACCCAGGGGTACAACGAGATTGGGAATGCGCCTCCCATACGATGCAATAATTTAAGTAATTAGACAGCAGCAACCCAAGGAAACGAAACAGTTGTAACAGTTTTGGACAGGGTAAAGTGCAAGTTGATCTATGCGTTGTGGCCATCCGGCTCAGCAGGACCGGGTCATAGCAGCTATGGCCCTGGGGATGAATCTGTTCCTGAGTCTGGAGGTGCGGGCGTAGAAGGCCTTGTATCGTCTGCCCGATGGAAGGAGTTTGAACAGACTGTTGCAGGGGTGTGAAGAGTCTTTGTGGATGCTGGTGGCTTTTCTGAGGCATCGTGTGTTGTAGATGCCCTCTCAGTCTGGTAGCTGTGTTCCGATGGCCCTCTGAGCTCTATGGACTACCCGCTGTAGAGCTTTCCTTTCTGCCTCCGTGCAGCTGAGGTATTGAAGGTATTTGAAGTGCAATTGAAGGTATTTATTCACAAAATGCTGGAGTAACTCAGCAGGTCAGGCAGCATCTCAGGAGAGAAGGAATGGGTGACGTTTCGGGTCGAGACCCTTCTTCAGACTGATGCTGAGGAAAGTCAATAGACAATAGGTCTATTGAAAGCATCTTGTCCGGCAACATCTCAATCTGGTTTGGGAACAGCTCTGCCCAGGACAGGATGGCCCTGCAGAGAGTAGTGCGTTCGGCAGAACGCACCGTGGGAACTACACTCGCCCCCCTGCAGGACCTAGACATCAGGAGGTGCAGATCCAGAGGCAGCAACATTATGAGGGACCCCTGCCACCCCAGCAACGGACTGTTCCAGCTGCTACGGTCAGGCAAACGCCTCCGCTGTCACGCTGTGAAAACGGAGAGGATGAGACAGAGTTTCTTCCCACAGGCCATCAGGATGTTAACTCTCATATCACTAGGGACTAATTTAATTTACTGTATTAATTTATTTTTTGTGTTGTGTCTTTAAAAAAAAAAATTCTATTCTGTTTGTAGTTTAGCACAATCCGCAGGCGTTGCCACTTTCATTTCACTGCACATCTTGTATGTGTACGTGGCAAATAAAGTAGACTTGACTTGACTTGAGGTGCAGGAGGAGGCCATTCAGCCCTTCGAGCCAGCACCGCCATTCAATGTGATCATGGCTGATCATCCACAATCAGTACCCCGTTCCTGCCTTCTCTCCATATCCCGTGACTATGATATCATTAAGAGCTCTATCTAACTCTCTCTTGAAAGCACCCAGAGAATTGGCCGCCACTGCCTTCTGACGCAGTTGTTGGCTTACACCGAGGATAGACACAAAATGCCGGAGTAACTCAGGAAACAGGAAACATCACCCATTCCTTCTCTCCAGAGATGCTGCCTGACCTGCTGAGTTACTCCAGCACTCTGTGTCTATCTTCACCACAGATGCTGCCTGACCTGCTGAGTTACTCCAGCACTCTGTGTCTATCTTCACCACAGATGCTGCCTGACCTGCTGAGTTACTCCAGCACTCTGTGTGTGTGTCTGTTTTTCCAACTTATGGCCTCTGGTCTCTTGAGCAAGTATCTGCCTTTGTGGGAACCACGACTTCTTGCGAGAATCTCTCACCTGAACTCTTGCACAATCCTTTCTTTGAGCTGCGTTTCAAATGAGAGTCATTTGGCAGGTTAAATATAGCCGGCTCTCTCTGGCTGGGCGTCGGTGAGTGACTTAGTTATCCACTGTCACACCCTATACATTTCTGGATAATGACTACATTACAGATTCCAGTCTCGGTAGTATCAGCCCAGGAGGAACCCTGGCGTGTTTGACACTGGAGAAGGGGATTCTCACGGCTGCAGAGAGATAGAGAGGGAGAGAGAGAAGGGGGAGAGTTGACACACAGGCGGGGCTTCCTGAACAGAGGTCACTGCACACACACACACACACACACACAGTGTGTGGTCTTGCACAGGCGTTTAAAGCCCACGCTCCTGCAGCTCAGCTCGCCAGCTGTTGACTTGGACAGAGCAAGGATGGCCGAGGAAGCCAAGATCGAGCTGTTTATCAAGGTAGGTCTGGTTCACTGGTGATTGATCAACTCAACTGCTGTTTGAGATGGAATTCGAGTCTGTGATCTAACTGAGAAACATGTTTATTGGGGGGTGGAGGGAGGGAGGGAGGGAGTAATATCAAACTATTCATCAGTCTGAAGAAGGGTCTCGACCCGAAACATCCTCCAGTAGAAGGAACAAAGAACCGCAGAACTAGAGTTGTAGCAAGGAACTGCAGGTGCTGGTTTACATCGAAGATAGACACAGAGTGCTAGAGTAACTCAGGGAGTCAAGCAGCATCTGTGGAGAACATGGATAGGTGATGTTACACAGAGTGCTGGAGTAACTCAGTGGGCCAGGCAGCATCTCTGGAGAACATGGATAGGTGATGTTACACAGAGTGCTGGAGTAACTCAGTGGGCCAGGCAGCATCTGTGGAGAACATGGATAGGTGATGTTACACAGAGTGCTGGAGTAACTCAGTGGGCCAGGCAGCATCTGTGGAGAACATAAGGTAGTGTAAGAAAATAACTGCAGATGCTGGTACAAATCGAAGGTATTTATTCACAAAATGCTGGAGTAACTCAGCAGGTCAGGCAGCATCTCGGGAGAGAAGGAATGGGTGACGTTTCGGGTCGAGACCCTTCTTCAGGACCGAAACATCACCCATTCCTTCTCTCCTGAGATGCTGCCTGACCTGCTGAGTTACTCCAGCATTTTGTGAATAAATATCTCTGGAGAACATGGATAGGTGACGTTTCACAGAGTGCTGGAGTAACTCAGGGGGTCAGGCAGCATCTGTGGAGAACGTGGGTGGGTGAAGTTTCAAGTCTGAAGAAGGGTCTCAACCCAAAACGTCACCCCTATCCATGTTCTCCACAGATGCTGCCTGACCCCCTGAGTTACTCCAGCACTCTGTGTGTGTTTTGCTCCAGATTCCAGTCTCGGTAGTTTCTTGTGTCTGCAAGCTGTTTTCGGTCCCTGCTTTCATGTTGAACCGTGGATGAGCAATCTGTTTCGGGTTGAAATGTATATCTCGAGTACACCAGTCGAGCCACAAGCTCCAGGCGGGTCCCTCCCAGAATCTTCTGTACACTTTATTTTCTACTCATTTACGCCTTTGTGTTCTGCCTTCCCCCTCCCCCTCCCCCAGATTAAAATAAAGTAAATAAATAAATAAAGAGGAACTATTTAAAATTAAAATTAAACAAAGTAAATAAAATAAAGAGGAACTATCTAAAGTTGGAGAACTTCTCATTCCTTCTCTCCTGAGATGCTGCCTGACCTGCTGAGTTACTCCAGCATTTTGTGAATAAACACCTTCGATTTGTACCAGCATCTGCAGTTATTTTCTTATACTACCTGTTCATTTATAAAGTCAGCTGGGTGAGAACACAGCCCTTAATTTCATTTCTTTGCCAACCACACTGTGCAGAAGTGACATTTGTTTTTTTACAACTTTGGTTTGAGTTTTGGGTGGTTTTGCAGAGAGTGAAGATGGTTGTGAAAGATTGCAGCAGGATCTGGATCGATTGGCCAGGTGGGCGGAGGAATGGTTGATGGAATTTAATACAGAGAAATGCGAGGTGTTGCATTTGGGGAAGTCTAACATGGGCAGGACGTACACAGTGAATGGTAGGGCTCTGGGGAGTGTTGAAGAGCAGAGGGATCTAGGAGTGCAGGTGTATGGTTCCTTGAAGGTGGAGTCGCAGGGAGATAGGGTGGTCAAAAAGGTGTTTGGCATATTGTCCTTCATCAGTCAGAGCATTGAGCGTAGAAGTTGGAAGGTCGTGTTGCAGTTATATAAGACATTGGGGAGGCTGCACTTAGAGTATTGTGTTCAGTTCTGGGCACCGTGTTATAGGAAAGATGTTGTCAAACTGGAAAGGGTGCAGAGAAGATTTACGAGGATGTTGCCAGGACCAGAGGGTGTGAGCTATAGGGAGAGGTTTAGCAGGCTGGGACTATAATAATAGACAATAGAAAATAGACAATAGGTGCAGGAGGAAGCCATTCGGCCCTTTGAGCCAGCACCACCATTCAATGTGATCATGGCTGATCATTCTCAATCAGTACCCCGTTCCTGCCTTCTCCCCATACCCCCTGAATCCGCTATCCTTAAGAGCTCTATCTAGCTCTCTCTTGAATGCATTCAGAGAATTGGCTTCCACTGCCTTCTGAGGCAGAAAATTCCACAGATTCACAACTCTCTGACTGAAAACGTTTTTCCTTATCTCCATTCTAAATGGCCTACCCCTTATTCTTAAACTGTGGCCCCTGGTTCTGGTCTCCCCCAACATTGGAAATATGTTTCCTGCCTCTAACGTGTCCAACCCCTTAATAATCTTATACGTTTCGATAAGATCCCCTCTCATTCTTCTAAATTCCAGTGTATACAAGCCTAGTCGCTCCAGTCTTTCAACATATGACAGTCCCGCCATTCCGGGAATTAACCTAGTAAAGCTATGTTGCACGCCCTCAATAGCAAGAATATCCTTCCTCAAATTTGGAGACCAAAACTGCACACAGTACTCCAGGTGCGGTCTCACTAGGGCCCTGTACAACTGCAGAAGGACCTCTTTGCTCCTATACTCAACTCCTCTTGTTATGAAGGCCAACATTCCATTGGCTTTCTTCACTGCCTGCTGTACCTGCATGCTTCCTTTCAGTGACTGATGCACTAGGACACCCAGATCTCGTTGTACGTCCCCTTTTCCTAACTTGACACCATTCAGATAATAATTTTCCTTCCTATTCTTACCACCAAAGTGGATAACCTCACACCTATCCACATTAAACTGCATCTGCCATGCATTCGCCCACTCACACAACCTGTCCAAGTCACCCTGCAACCTCATAGCATCTTCCTCACAGTTCACACTACCACCCAGCTTTGTATCATCTGCAAATTTGCTAATGGTACTTTTAATCCCTTCTTCCAAGTCGTTAATGTATATTGTAAATAGCTGCGGTCCCAGCACCGAGCCTTGCGGTACCCCACTAGTCACTGCCTGCCATTCTGAAAGGGACCCATTTATCCCCACTCTTTGCTTTCTGTCTGTCAACCAATTTTCTATCCATGTCAGTACCTACCCCCAATACCATGTGCTCTAATTTTGCACACTAATCTCCTATGTGGGACCTTGTCGAAGGCTTTCTGAAAGTCAAGGTACACCACATCCACCGGCTCTCCCCTGTCAATTTTCCTAGTTACATCCTCAAAGAACTCCAGAAGAATAGTCAAGCATGTTTTCCCCTTCGTAAATCCATGCTGACTCGGAACGATCCTGTTACTACTATCCAAATGCTCCGCAATTTCGTATTTATAATTGACTCCAGCATCTTCCCCACCATTGATGTCAGACTAACTGGTCTATAATTTCCCGTTTTCCCTCTCCCTCCTTTCTTAAAAAGTGGGATAACATTAGCTACCCTCCAATCCACAGGAACTGATCCTGAATCTATAGAACATTGGAAAATGATTACCAATGCGTCCACAATCCTTGGAGCGCAGGTGGATGAGGGGTGATTTTATAGAGCTGTATAAAATCATGAGAGGAATAGGTCTGGTAGATGCACAGAGTCTCTTGCCCAGAGTGGGAGAATTAAGAACCAGAGGACATAGATTTAAGGTGAAGGGGAAAATATTTTATAGGAATCTGAGGCATAAATTTTCACACAAAGGTTGGTGGGTGTATTGAAAGGGCTGCTAGAGGTGGTATTTGAGGTAGGGACTATCCCAATGTTTAAGAAGCATTTAGACAGGTACATGGATAGGACAGGTTTAGAGGGATATGGACCAAATGCAGGCAGTCTGGACTAGTGTAGATGGGGAATGTTGGTCAGCATGGGCAAGTTGTGACAACTTCCTCACTCCCAAATAAGGGACAAAGGTTGACGTCACCACCCCGCGCCCCACGTGACCTCGCCCAGCCAGCGGCCACGTGCTCCCGCTCCATCAATGGCGGCCGGGAGGCGGGTTGCTAAGCAAACTCCGTTAGGCGGTGCCCGGGCCTCCGGGCCTACACTGTCCGGACCTACACTGTCCGGACCTACACTGTCCGGGCCTACACTGTCCGGGCCTACACTGTCCGGGCCTACACTGTCCGGGCCTACACTGTCCGGGCCTACACTGTCCGGGCCTACACTGTCCGGGCCTACACTGTCCGGGTCTACACTGTCCGGGCCTACACTGTCCGGGCCTACACTGTCCGGGTCTACACTGTCCGGGCCTACACTGTGCGGGCCTACACTGTCCGGGTCTACACTGTCCGGGACAAGGGCGGTCCTGTATGGGACAAACCAATTTAGCCCAAAATACGAGATGCCCAGGCTAATACGGGACAGTTGGCAACCCTATGCTATTGCGAGTGGATCACTGGTCGGCGCGGAGTTGGTGGGCCGAAGGGCTTGTTTCCATGCTGTACTGTATCTCTAAACTAAACTAAACCTACAAACCCGCGCATGTTTGGGACATGGGAGGAAACCAGAGCACCCGGAGGAACCCCCTGGTGGGCCGAAGGGCCTGTTAATCATGCTGTATCTCTAAACTAAACTAATTCTTAAAGTCAATCTCATGTCGTGAGGTGTGGGTTCAAGCCCATCCAATACCACGTGACCAAAGGTGTTTCCGTCTCAGTTGTGTAAACGCTTTGTCAAACATTCTTCAGTAACACACACCCACAGATATATTCCATACCAAGCATATCTAAAATCTCCACTTTAATTCTCGTCATACTTTAGTGAGGGTGATGATATCTAAAACAGAAAGCCCAATACAGCCTATGTTGGCTGCGTGAAACACAAAGAGAAAATACAGATAACATTCAGTAGCTTTGGCACCAATTGCAATGGAATCAAAAGAGTCGATGATTCAGGTTTAGATTTAGAGATGCAGCGCGGAAACAGGCCCTTCGGCCCACCGGGTCCGCGCCGCCCAGCGATCCCTGCACATTAACACTATCCAACACACACTAGGGACAATTTTTTAAAAACATTTGCCCAGCCATTTAACCTACAAACCTGCACGTCTTTGGAGTGTGGGAGGAAACCGAAGATCTCGGAGAAAACCCACGCAGGTCACGGGGAGAACGTGCAAACTCCGTACAGACGGTGCCCGTAGTCAGGATCGAACCTGAGTCTCCGGCGTTGCATTCGCTGTAAGGCAGCAACTCTACCGCTGCGCCACCGTGCCGATCTAAATCCAAATACATTCTTTAGTAATATACACCCATAGATATATTCCATACCAAGCATATCTAAAATCTCCACTTTAATTCTCGTCATACTTTAGTGAGGGCAATGATATCTAATAGAAAACTCAACGCAGCCGATGTTGGCTGAGTGAAACACAAAGAGAAAATGCAGATAACATTCAGTACCTCTGGCACCAATTGCAATGGAATCAACAGAGTTGATGATTCAGGTCAATGAACATGAAACACTGACTCGATTTCTCACGGCACGTTGGCGCGGCTAGTGGGGCTGCTGCCGCCTCAGAGATCAGAGTTCGATCCTTGGTAGGGCTGCCAACTTCCTCACTCCCAAATAAGGGACAAAGGGTGGGTGACGTCACCGCCCCGCGTGACCTCACCCAGCCAGCGGCCACGTGCTCCCGCTCCACCAATGGCGGCCGCCATTGGTGGAGCGGGAGCACGTGGCCGCTGGCTGGGTGAGGTCACGTGGGGCGCGGGGCGGTGATGTCACCTTGTCCCGTATTTGTGAGTGAGGATGTTGGCAACCCTACTAATACGGGACAAGGACAAACCAATTTAGCCCAAAATACGGGATGTCCCGGCTAATACGGGACAGTTGGCAACCCTAATCCTCGGGTACTCTCTGTGTAGAGTTTGCACGTTCTCCCCGTGACCGCATGGGTTTTCTCCGGGTGCTCTGGAATGGGTGACGTTTCGGGTCGAGACCCTTCTTCAGACTGATGTCAGGGGAGGGGGCGGGACAAAGATAGGATGTAGTCGGAGACAGTAAGACTGGTGGGAGAACTGGGAAGGGGGAGGGGACGGAGAGAGAGAGGGGAAGCAGAGGCTACCTGAAGTCAATGTTGATATCGCTGGGGTGTGAGCTGCCCAAATGAAATATGAGGTGCTGTTCCTCCAATTTGCACTGGGCCTCACCCTGACAGTGGAGGAGGCCAGGACAGAAAGGTCAGTGTGGGAATGGGAGGGGGAGTTAATGTCTTGAACAACCGGGAGATCAGGTTGGTTTAGGCCGACTGAGCGGATGTGTTCAGAGAAAAGATCGCCGAGCCTGCGCTTGGTCTCGCCGATGTACACCTGGTATTGCTGAGGTAAGGTCCTTTTGATGGAGCAGGAACTCATCACTGGCTTGGTTATAGAGTCATAGAGCGTGGAAACAGGCCCTTCGGCCCAACTTGGCCAGGATCAACCAACGTGTCCCATCAACACTCATCCCTGCATTTGGCCCGTATCCCTCTAAACCTGTCCTATCCATGTACCTTTCCAAATGTTTTTCAATTCATTGGCTGTAAAGCAATTCAAGATCATGTTGAGAATGTGAGAAACAACATTCATATTTACATTCTTCTGTTAAAACAACTTGAAACAAATTTAGACACAAAATGCTGGACATAGATAGATTGGGGATCTTATTGAAACGTATAAGATTATTAAGGGATTGGACACGTTAGAGGCAGGAAACATGTTCCCAATGTTGGGGGAGTCCAGAACAAGGGGCCACAGTTTAAGAATAAGTGGTAGGCCATTTAGAACGGAGATGAAGAAAAACTTTTTCAGTCAGAGAGTGGAAATGGGGAGAATCTGTGGAATTCTTTGCCTCAGAAGGCAGTGGAGGCCAATTCTCTGAATGCATTCAAGAGAGAGCTAGATAGAGCTCTTAAGGATAGCGGAGTCAGGGGGTATGGGGAGAAGGCAGGAACGGGGTACTGATTGAGAATGATCAGCCATGATCACATTGAATGGCATTGCTGGCTCGAAGGGCTGAATGGCCTCCTCCTGCACCTATTGTCTATTGTCTATTAAGGTAGATGGATACAAACTGGCATCTGCAGGTTTTTTTTCCTGAAACAAATTTATTTCAGTTCTTTAAAAGAAGTTCTCAATAATGATTGTTGCGTTATTTATATTCTGCTTCGTGCTCCTGTTGTCTACCTGCCACATGTTCTACCTCCTGAGGTATTCCCAAATGAGCAATTTATTATGTTACACAATTGCCCCATGTATAACACATTCACCCCGGCATTCATAGAGTCATCGAGTGACACAGCGTGGAAACAGGCCCCTCGGCCCAATTTGCCCACACCGACTAACATGTCCCATCTAGTTTCGTATAGTTCAGTTTATTGTCACGTGTACCGAGGTGCAGTGAAAAGCTTTTTGTTGCGTGCCAACCGGTCAGCGGAAAGACAATGCATGATTACAATCGAGCCGTCCACAGTGTACAGATATGTGATAGAGGGAATAATGTGAATAATATTTAGAAACATGGAAAATAGACGCAGGAGTAGGCCGTTTGGCCCCTCGAGCCAGCACCACCATTCAATATGATCCTGGCAGATCATCCTAAATCAGTACAACATTCCTGCTTTCTCCCCGTATCCCTTGATTCCGTTAGCCCTAAGAGCTCTATCTAACGCTCTCTTGAAAACATCCAGTAAATTGGCCTCCACGGCCTTCTGTGGCAGAGAATCCCACAGATTCACAACTCTCTGGGTGAAAAAAAATTTCCTCATCTCAGTCCTAAAATGGCCGACCCCTTATTCTTATCTTAGTGTAAGACAAAGCCAGTAAAGTCTGATCAAAGATAGTCCGAGGGTCTCCAATGAGGTAGATAGAAGCTACTCAAGACTGCTCTCTATATTTGGTAGAATGGTTCAGTTATCTGCTAACTAGTCTGAAGGAACCCGACCTGAAATGTTACCTATCCAAGTTACAGAGTCTTAGAGTGATACAGCGTGGAAACAGACCCTTCTGCCCAACTTGCCCACACCGGCCAACATGTCCCAGCTACACTAGTCCCACCTGCCTGCGTTTGGTCCATATCCCTCCAAACCTGTCCTATCCATGTACCTGTCTAACTGTTTCTTAAACGTCGGGATAGTCCCAGCCTCAACTACCTCCTCTGGCAGCTCGTTCCGTACACCCACCACCCTCTGTGTGGAAAAAGGTCTCGATCTGAAACGTCACCTGTTCCTTTTCTGCAACGATGCTGCCTGACCTGCTGAGTTACTCCAGCTTTTGTGTCCATCTTTGGTTTAAACCAGCATCTGCACCGTCTGTGTGATTGTGTGATCATAACTTGCATTAACACCTACTTGTCGGGTTAGTGTGTCGGGCAGACAGGAGAAGAAGAAGCTGAGCAACCAGTTGGGTTTCTTGGTAAAGTGATCACATTTTGCCAGTCAAAGTGTAACCCTGGATTACCTCAGTCAGTCTGGGCTGTGGGTAACAATCAGACTATAGTCGTGTTTCTTCTTCAATCACAGACAATCACGGCAGCAGGTAACTCATAAGGTCAAAAGGAATAGTACAATTAGGCCATTCGGCCCATCGAGTCTACTCCGCCATTCATTCATGGCTGATCTATCTCTCCCTCCTAACCCCCATTCTACTGCCTTCTCCCCATAACCCCTGAACTAATCAAGAATCTATTTATCTCTGCCTTAAAAATATCCACTGACTTGGCCTCCACAACTCAACATCTCCACGTATCCACCAGGGAACATTCCACACTACACGGGGCGTCACGGTGGCGCAGCGGTAGAGTTGCTGCCTCACGGCGCCAGAGAAACGGGTTCGATCCCGACCACAGGTGCTGTCTGTATGGAGTTTGTACGTTCTCCCCCGTGACCTGCGTGGGTTTTCTCCGAGATCTTCGGTTTCCCCCCCACACTCCAAAGACGTACAGGTATGTAGGTTAATTGGCTTGGTGTAAATGTAAATTGACCCAAGTGTGTGTAGGATAGTGTTAGTGTGCGGGGATCACTGGGCGGCGCGGACTCGATGGGCTGAAGGGCCTGTTTCTGCGCTGTATCTCTGAAATTAAAAACTAAAATGAAAACGTAGAGTCTGCATTTAACAATAGAGTCATGAGTCAAGCTTGTTTTATTGTCATGTGGAGCATAGAACAATATTGTTATATTGCCAAATAGAACAATGATATTCTTACTGGTACAACAGTACAACAGAATATGTATACATAATACTTCGTAAACAATACACCGATCAGCCAAAACATTATGACCTCCGACAGGCGAAGTGAATAACATTGATTATCTTGTTACAATGGCACCTGTCAAGGGGTGGGATATATTAGGCAGCAAGCGAACAGTCAGTTCTTGAAGTTGACGTTTTTGGATGCAGGAGTAATAGGCAGGAGTAAAGACCTGAATGACTTTGACAAGGGCCAAATTGTTCTGACCAGACGACTGGGTCAGAGCATCTCTGAAACGGCAAGGCTTGTGGGGTGCTCCCGGTCAGCAGTGGTGAGTACCGACCGACAGTGGTCCGAGGAGGGACAAACCACAAACCGGCGACAGGCAGGGTGTTGGGCGCCCAAGGCTCATCGATGCGCGAGGGCAACGAAGGCTATCCCGTCTGGTCCGAACCGACAGAAGGTCGACTGTGGCACAAGTCACAGGGAATGTTAATGGCGGTCACGGGAGGAACGTGTCACAATACACAGTGCATCGCACCCTGCTGCGTATGGGGCTGCACACGGAGGACCAACAGCATATTAGGCAGGTGGTCATAATGCTTTGGCTCATCGGGACATAATGTTTTGGCTGATGGGTGTGTCTTGTGATCGTTAACCCTGTTGTTTGTGTGGCAGTCCAGTGACGATGGTGAGAGCATTGGGAACTGCCCATTCTCCCAGCGCCTGTTCATGATCCTCTGGCTGAAGCGGGTCAACTTCACCATCAACACGGTAGACATGAAGAGGTGAGTGTGCTGTGCTGTCCAAGGGAACTCCGCGCCGATGCCAGTGAAAGATGTCGTCCGACATCAGGCCCCAGCCCGCCCTCCTGGTGGAGGCTGCCTGCCATCTTAGTTTAGTGCAGTTTAGTCTAGAGATACAGTGTGGAAACTGGAAACAGGCCCTTCGACCCACCGAGTCCGCGCCGACCAGCAATTACCCCGTATGCTAGTTCTATCCCACACACACTAGGGACAATTTACAGAATTTAACCTACAAACTTGCTGGTCTTTGGAGAGTGGGAGGAAACCGGAGCACTTGTTTTTTTTTGCACAGAGTACAGGTTTGATTTGGAATTTAGAGATGAAGCATGGAAACAGGCCCTTCAGCCCATCAAGTCCATGCTGACCAGCGATCACCCGTACACCGGTTCTATCCCACACGCACGAGGAGCAATTCACAGAAGCCGATTAACCCACACGCCTGCACGTCTTTGGAGTGTGGGAGGAAATCGGAGCAACCGGAGAAAACCCACGCAGGTCACGGGGAGAACGTACAAACTCCGTACTGACAGCGCCCGTAGTCGGGATCGAACCCGGGTCTCCGGCGCTGTGAGCAGTAATGCTACCACCGTGCCACCCCTCTTCTCCCAATTCCTGGGTACCATTGCCCAAGCCAACATTTACTACCTCGCACTAATCTCCCTTGAGAAGGACGTGGAGAACCATTTTCTTGAAGAGCTAAGTTCCTCTGGTGAATGTGATATTGGAGAGAAAGTTCCAGAAGTTAGACCCAGTAATTCATAAGTTGTAGGAGGAGAATTAGGCCATTCGGCCCATCAAGTCTACTCCACCATTCACTCCTGGCTGGTCTATCTCTCAATCTCAACCCCATTCTCCTGCCTTATAACCATATAACCATATAACAATTACAGCACGGAAACAGGCCCGTTCGGCCCTACCAGTCCACGCCGACCACTTTCTCTGACCTAGTCTCATCTACCTGCTCTCAGACCATAACCCTCCCATCCATATACCTATCCAATTTACTCTTAAATAATAAAATCGAGCCTGCCTCCACCACTTCCACCGGAAGCTCATTCCATACAGCCACCACCCTCTGAGTAAAGAAGTTACCCCTCATGTTACCCCTAAACATTTTGTCCCTTAATTCTGAAGTTATGTCCCCTTATTGGAATCTTCCCCACTCTCAAAGGGAAAAGCCTACCCACGTCAACTTTGTCCGTCCCTCTTAAAATTTTCCCCAGGCCATAATCCCTGATACCCGTACTAATCAAGAATGTATCTATCTCTGCCTCAAAAATATCCATTGACTTGGCCTCCACAGCATGCCGTGCCAATGCACTCCACAGATTCACCACTCCGCCTTAACAATATCTGTTGTCACCACAGCCTTCTGTGGCAATGAATTCCTCAGATTCACCGCTCTCTGACTAAAGACATTTCTTCTCATCTCCTTTCTAAAGGTACGTTCTTTTATTCTGAGTCTCTGGCCTCTGGTCCGAGACTCTCCCCGTGACCGTGTGGGTTTTCTCCGGGTGCTCCGGTTTCCTCCCACAATCAAAGACGTACAGGTTTGTAGACTAATTGGCTTTGGTAAATTTGTAAATTGTCCCTGGTGTGTGGGGTAGTGCTACTGTATGGGGTGATCGCTGACCAGCACGGACACTGTGGGTCAGAGGGTCTGTATCCACTTGTATCTCTAACGTCTAAAATATCTAAGTATGACAGGTCTGTTAAACATGTTTGAATATTCATGCAGATACAGAGAAGTTGATATCTTACATTTACAATAGACAATAGACAATAGACAATAGGTGCAGGAGGAGGCCATTCGGCCCTTTGAGCCAGCACCACCATTCAATGTGATCATGGCTGATCATTCTCAATCAGTACCCCGTTCCCACCTTCTCCCCATACCCCCTGACTCCGCTATCCTTAAGAGCTCTATCTAGCTCTCTCTTGAATGCATTCAGAGAATTGGCCTCCGCTGCCTTCTGAGGCAGTGAATTCCACAGATTTCCACAACTCTGACTGAAAACGTTTTTCCTCATCTCCGTTCTAAATGGCCTACCCCTTATTCTTAAACTGTGGGCCCTTGTTCTGGACTCCCCCAACATTGGGAACATGTTTCCTGCCTCTATCGTGTCCAACCCTTTAATAATCATACGTTTCGATAAGATCCCCTCTCATCGTTCTAAATTCCAGTGTATACAAGCCTAGTCGCTCCAGTCTTTCAACATATGACAGTCCCGCAAAGTCCATAGCCGACAAAGCATGTTACACAACATCGATCGTTTCTCCACTTTGTCTTTGTATTTACTGGGATTGAATGACCATCTGCCTTTGGGACTGGTGCTGCCTGTACTTATGAGTTCCACCTGTTTTCCTTGAAGGAACCCAGATGTGCTGAGAGACATTGCCCCGGGCAGTCAGCTGCCCTTTCTAATCTACAACAGCGAACTCAAGACGGACAACAACAAGATCGAGGAGTTTCTGGAGGAGGTTCTCGCCCCTCCCAAGTGAGTTAGACCGCACGCGATGTGTTTGTCCTCAATCTTAGTCTTTTCTTTTTGAATTTTAGAGGCATATATATATATATATATCTATATATATATATACAGCATGGAAACAGGATATTTGGCCCATCAGTCATAAGCAGGGTTGCCAACTATCTCACTCCCAAATAAGGGACAAAGGGTGACCTCACCGCCCCGCGCCCCACGAGACCTCACCTAGCCAGCGGCCATGTGCTCCCGCTCCACCTATGGCGGCCGCCCAGGCCGGGAGGCGGGTTGCCACGCAACCTCTGTTAGGCGGGCCTCTGGGCCTACACTGTCTGCATCTACACTGTCCGGAAGGTAGACACAGATTTTACCCAGCATCAGCAGTTTTTTTCCTACTACAATGTCCGGGCCTACAGTGTCCGGGCCTACAGCGTCTTGGCCTGCAGCGTCCGGGCCTACAGCGTCCGGGCCTACAGTGTCCGGGCCTACAGTGTCCGGGCCTACAGTGTCCGGGCCTACAGCGTCTTGGCCTACAGCGTCTTGGCCTACAGCGTCCGGGCCTACAGCGTCCGGGCCTACAGCGTCCGGGCCTACAGCGTCCGGGCCTACAGTGTCCGGGCCTACAGTGTCCGGGCCTACAGTGTCCCGGCCTACAGTGTCCGGGCCTACAGCGCCCCCCGGGCCTAATACGGGACAAGGGCGGTCCCGTACGTGACAAATCAATTTAGCCCAAAATACGTGATGTCCCGGCTAATACGGGACAGTGGGCAACACTAGATACACGGTGGCGCAGCGGTAGAGTTGCTGGCTCACAGCGCCAGTGACCTGGGTTCGATCCTGACTATGGGTGCTGTCTGTATGGAGTTTGCACGTTCTCCCCGTGACCTGCGTGGGTTTTCGCCAGGTGCTCCGGTTTCCTCCCACACTCCAAAGGCGTGCAGGTTTGTAGGCTAATTGGCTTCGGTAAGAATTGTAAATTGTCCCCAGTGTGTATGTAGGATGATGTTAGTGTGCGGGGATCGCTGGTCGGAGAGGCTGTTTTCACGCAGTGACATTAATACTAAAAACTAAAACTGCGTGACTTCAGCATCAAATGAAAAGACGTGTGTGTGTGTGTGTGTGTGTGTGCGCGCGTGTGTGCGTGTGTGTGTGTGTGGTTTGGTTTTGGCTGCCCGGGGGCAACTTCACATTGATCAACGCTCTGATGAATAAATGTTTCTCTACTGTCAGCATCTAAATTTCAACAAGCGCTCCGACTGTCCAAGGTAACGAGAATCATTTTAAAGCAGGGACTTGTTCAACAATGAAGGCACTTATTGCACTGTAACGAGTTTGCCCCAGGCGATGTAACTTGTTGGACGACACGGGCTGAGACATAATGGAACCCTTATATATATTCATTTTTTAGCAGGCTGTCAAAAGGAAAGGTCACGGTGAACTAGCACTGCTGTCGAATGAAACGAATTCAAAGGGATGATTAAATAGACAATAGACAATAGACAATAGGTGCAGGAGTAGGCCATTCAGCCCTTCGAGCCAGCACCCCCTGACTCCGCTATCCTGATTCGAGATCATTCTCAATCAGTACCCCGTTCCTGCCTTCTCCCCATACCCCCTGACTCCGCTATCCTTAAGAGCTCTATCTAGCTCTCTCTTGAATGCATTCAGAGAATTGACCTCCACTGCCTTCTGAGGCAAGAGAATTCCACAGATTTACAACTCTCTGACTGAAAAAGTTTTTCCTCATCTCCGTTCGAAATGGCCTACCCCTTATTCTTAAACTGTGGCCCCTGGTTCTGGACTTCCTAACATTGAGAACATGATTCCTGCCTCTAACTTGTCCAACCGCTTAATAATATTATATGTTTCGATAATATCCCTTCTCATCCTTCTAAAATCCAGTGTATACAAGCCTAGTCGCTCCAGTCTTTCAACACACGACAGTCCCGCCATTCCGGGAATTAACCTAGTAAACCTATGCTGCACGCCCTTAATAGCAAGAATATCCTTCCTCAAATTTCGAGACCAAACTGCACACAGTACTCCAGGTGTGGTCTCACTAGGGCCCTGTACAACTGTAGAAGGACCTCTTTGCTCCTATACTCAACTCCTCTTGTTATGAAGGCCAACATTCCATTGGCTTTCTTCACTGCCTGCTGTACCTGCATGCTTCCTTTCAGTGACTGATGCACTAGGACACCCAGATCACGTTGTACGTCCCCTTTTCCTAACTTGACACCATTCAGATAATAATCTGCCTTCTTATTCCTACCACCAAAGTGGATAACCTCACACTTATCCACATTAAACTGCATCTGCCATGCATCCACCCACTCACACAACCTGTCCAAGTCACCCTGTAACCTCATAGCATCTTCCTCACAGTTCACACTGCCACCCAGCTTTGTATCATCTGCAAATTTGCTAATGGTACTTTTAATCCCTTCATCCAAGTCATTAATGTATATTGTAAATAGCTGCGGTCCCAGCACCGAACCTTGCGGTACCCCACTAGTCACTGCCTGCCATTCTGAAAGGGACACATTTATCCTCACTTTTTGCTTTCTGTCTGTCAACCAATTTTCTATCCATGTCAGTACCCTACCCCCAATACCATGTGCTCTAATTTTGCCCACTAATCTCCTATGTGGGACCTTGTCGAAGGCTTTCTGATTGTCGAGGTACACCACATCCACCGGCTCTCCCCTGTCAATTGTCCTAGTTACATCCTCAAAAAATTCCAGAAGATCAGTCAAGCATGATTTCCCCTTCATAAATCCATGCTGACTCGGAACGATCCTGTTACTGCTATCCAAATGCTCCGCAATTTCGTCTTTTATAATTGACTCCAGCATCTTCCCCACCACTGATGTCAGACTAACTGGTCTATAATTTCCCGTTTTCTCTCTCCCTCCTTTCTTAAAAAGTGGGATAACATTAGCTACCCTCCAATCCACAGGAACTGATGCTGAATCTATAGAACATTGGAAAATGATCACCAATGCGTCCACAATTTCTAGAGCCACCTCCTTAAGTACCCTGGGATGCGGACCATCAGGCCCTGGGGATTTATCACCCTTCAGTCCCATCATTCTGCCCAACACCATTTCCTGCCTAATGTGAATCTCCTTCAGTTCCTCCGTCACCCTAGGATCTCTGGCCACTAGAACATCTGGGAGATTGCTTGTATCTTCCTTAGTGAAGACAGATCCAAAGTACCGGTTCAACTCGTCTGCCAATTCCTTGTTCCCCATAATAAATTCTCCTGCTTCTGTCTTCAAGGGACCCACATTTGCCTTGACTATTTTTTTCCTCTTCACGTACCTAAAAAAGCATTTACTATCCTCCTTTATATTATTGGCTAGTTTACCCTCATACCTCATCTTTTTCCCTGTAATTATAGAAAATAAATTAAATAGTGTGGCACGGTGGCGCAGCGGTAGAGTTGCTGGCTCACAGCGCCAGAGACCCATGTTTGATCCCGACTACAAGTGCTGTCTGTACGGAGTTTGTACGTTCTCCCCGTTACCTGCGTGGGCTTTCTCCGAGATCTTCGGTTTCCTCCTACACTCCAAAGAAGTACAGATATGTAGGTTAATTGGCTTGGTAAAATGTGTGTAAAAAAGAATTGTCCCTGATGTGTGTAGGATAGTGTTAGTGTGCGGGGATCGCTGGTCGGCGCGGACCCGGTGGGGCGAAAGGGCCTGTTTCCGCGCTGTATCTCTAAACTCCAAAGACTTACAGGTTTGTAGGTTAATTGACTTGGTAAATGTAAAAATTGTCCATGGAGGGTGTAGGATAGTGTTAGTGTGCGGGGATCGCTGGTCGGCGCAGACCCGGTGGGGCGAAAGGGCCTGTTTCCGCGCTGTATCTCTAAACTATAATTCCCGAGCCGACCCGTGAAGAGCTCAGTTACAGTCACTGTGCTTCAGTTCCATATCTCTCACATTCATCTATCTGTACATTCTGTACTCTGCCTTCATTAGATTTTCCTAATCAACGCAACACACAAACGCACAATCAGCAGGTTGCAAATTACACTTAGCCAAACTGGGATCAGGTGCAGTAACAATCTCCATGGTAAAATAAATACACAAAGTGCTGGAGTAACTCGGCGAGTCAGGCAGCATCTCTGGAGAAACTGCTTCACTCAATTCTAGTTTCCTTCGTTGGCCATAGAAACATAGAAAATAGGTGCAGGAGTAGGCCATTCAGCCCTTCGATATGATCATGGCTGATCTTCCACAAGCAGTACCCCGTTCCTGCTTTTACCCCATATCCCTTGATTCCGTTAGCCCTAAGAGCTGAATCTAACTCTCTCTTGAAAACATCCAGTGAATTGACCTCCACTGCCTTCTGTGGCAGAGAATTTCACAGATTCACAACTCTCTGGGTGAAGAAGGTTTTCCTCATCTCAGTCCTAAATGGCCTATCCCTTATTCTTAAACTGTGACCCCTGGTTCTGGACTCCCCCAACATGGGGAACATTTTTCCTGCATCTAGCCTGTCCAATCCCTTAATAATTTTATATGTTTCTATAAGATACCCTCTCATCCGTCTAAATTCCAGGGGTTATGGGGAGAAGGCAGGAGAATGGGGTTAGGAGGGAGAGATAGATCAGCCATGATTGAATGGCGGAGTAAACTTGATGGGCCGAATGGCCTCATTCAACTACTATTACTTATGAACATGAATTTTGGACTGATTATAAAACCTTAGTCATCGAGTGATACAGTGTGGAAACAGGCCCTTCAGCCCAACTTGCTCACACCGGCCAACATGTCCCATCTGTACTAGTCCCACCTGCCGGACTAGGTTCAAAGTCACCTTGTTGAGTCTCATTGTCTGTAACTCGTTTTCACTTAGCCCACAGCTAACAATGGCCTTTTTTGCTTCATCATTGTCACTTTTTTTGCACATCTTTCATTCATTTGCTCTTTATCTCTCGTTTCCCTTTCCCCTGACTCTCAGTCTGAAGAAGGGTCTCGATCCGAAACGTCACCCATTCATTTCTCTCCAGAGATGCTGCCTGTCCCGCTGAGTTACTCCAGCTTTTTGTGTCTACCTTCGGTGTAAACCAGCACCTGCAGTTCCTTCCCGCGCAGTTCCTACTCCTTATGTTCTTCACGCTCGGCTTGGGAATCCCCAATGAAAGGGGAAAGGGCAATGTCTAGAGCTTTTTACACAGATGCATCTTCTTACCCTAATCGGTCCACACCATTTGGAAACACTGAGTCTGCTGACATTTTACACACGGGTCTTTATTTACCTCAGGTATCCGAAACTGGATGTCAAATACAAGGAGTCAAGGAATGCCGGCGAAAACATTTTCCAGAAGTTCTCAGCTTACATTAAGAACCCACATCTTGATAAGAACAACGGTAAGATAATCTCATGGCCTCTTGAAGTGTTGATGTGCAGTGATGTATTCATTAAAACCCAGTTCTTTAATCTCTATTTCCTGACAAGAGAATTGTGAAGTAGAGCATTGTGGTGACTCGGGAGAAGAAATGAAGGCTCAATATCTCCCCCTCCTAACCCCATTCTCCTGCCTTCTCCCCATAACCCCTGACACCCGTACGAATCAAGAATCTATCTATATCTGCATTAAAAATATCCACTGACTTGGCCTCCACAGCCTTCTGTGGCAAAGAATTCCACAGATTTACAATCCTCTGATTAAAAAAAATTCTTCTCATCCCCTGCCTAAAAGAACGTCCTTTAATTCCAAGGCTGTGCCCTCTGGTCCTAGACTCTCCCACTAGTGGAAACATCCTCTCCACATCCACTCTATCCAAGCCTTTCACTATTCTGTACGTTTCAATGAGGTCCCCCCTCATTCTTCTAAACTCCAGCGAGTACAGGCCCAGTGCCGACAAACGCTCATCATATGTTAACCCACTCATTCCTGGGATGGTTCTTGTAAACCTCCTCTGGACCCTCTCCAGAGCCAGCACATCCTTCTTCAGATATGGGGCCCAAAATTGCTCACATTATTCCAAATGTGGCCTGACCAGCGCCTTATAGAGCCTCAGCATTACATCCGTGTTTTTGTATACAAGCCCTCTTGAAATGTAAGTGTAAGACTGCATTTGGAGCACTGTGAACAAATTTGGGCTGGCTCTGGAGAGGGTCCAGAGGAGGTTTACAAGAATGATCCCAGGAATGAGTGGGTTAACCTATGACAAAGCGTTTGTCGGCACTGGGCCTGTACTCACTGGAGTTTAGAAGAATGAGGGGGGACCTCATTGAAACGTACAGAATAGTGAGCGGCCTGGATAGAGTGGATGTGGAGAGGATGTTTCCACTGGTGGGGGAGTCTAGGACCAGAGGGCACAGCCTCAGAATTAAAGGGTGCTCTTTTAAAAAGGAGATGAGGAGGAACTTCTTTAGTCAGAGGGCAGTAAAGGGCCTGTCTCACTTTTAAGGCGACTGTCTGTGTCTAGGCTGTCGCCGACAGTTCGCCGCGTGTTGCGGGCACGATCTTCAATGAATCGTAGTGGATTTCAGCTAAAAACTTCCAGATAGAAACTTCTCGGCGACAGCTGGCTTGTCGCCAAGTATCGTTGCTTATTGCGGGCGCTGTCTGTCGCGCGCTGTCCCCAGGTTTGCTAGGTTGTCGCAGATGAATTTAGAAGCACGTAATATTAAATCAAGTAAAGTCATTTAGAAGATACCATAAAATACTTGCGTTTAACCAATTTATTTACCGTCAGGACATTTGACAGGTAGATTGGAGGCGGCAGTTT
This sequence comes from Rhinoraja longicauda, assembly GCF_053455715.1. Lineage (NCBI taxonomy): Eukaryota > Metazoa > Chordata > Chondrichthyes > Rajiformes > Arhynchobatidae > Rhinoraja > Rhinoraja longicauda. Next base: position 27,744,877 of record NC_135983.1, on the reverse strand, counting down.
GACGGTCAGGTAAGCGTGGGAATTTTCGCGATGTTTATGGCCATCAGCCATTACATTTAAAGTGGGCTCCCAACCCAGATATGCAACCCAGAAACCAGATATGCATCTCCCGTACATTTTCAAAGAATATCCAAACTCTGCCCAAAAATCCATTTAACCACGTTTAAAATTAAATTTCTTAACACTGCTATTAGTAAACTGGAAGTCACTCCAGTTTATGCCTTGTTACCGTGAAGCTTGGTTTTCAAGTAACCCGGGTAAGATGTTATATTTCAAAACTCTCAAGTAATTACAGACTTGTCAGTGATTTCAGCGAAAATTAGGACGCCGGAGAAGTATTGACAACGTGGGAATTTCGCGATGTTTCCGAAGACGGTGTAATCTCTTAGCCAGGTGCTAGTTTCACAAAATAAGTAACTTGTGTCGACCTGACTCGGCATTGTCGTGGTCATTGTCGTGGTCATTGTCGTGGTCATTGTCGTGGTCATTGTCGTGGTCATTGTCGTGGTCATTGTCGTGGTCATTGTCGAAGGGTAAAAGAAAATTTTGGCGATCTGCTACGACTTTGACAGTCGCCGGCAGTCGCCTAATAAATCGCCTAAGTGGGACAGGCCCTTTAATCTGTGGAACTCATTGCCACAGTGGGCTGTAGAGGCCTAGTCTGTGGATATTTTTACGGCAGAGAGATAGACAAATTCTTGATCAGAACGGGTGTCAAGGGTTATGGGGAGAAGGCAGGAAAATGGGATTGTGAGGCAGAGATCAGTCATGATTGAATGGCGGAGTGGACTCGATGGGCAGAATGGTCTAATTCTACTCCGATAACTTGTGAACTTGTTTTAGGGAAGAAGGGGAAGTTGAAGGAAGATTCTTAGACCGTTCGGAAAATGTCAGGTCACAGGAGAGAGTAACTTTTTACTTTAGAGATACAGCCTATCTTAGGAATGGGTGATGTTTCGGGTCGAGACCCTTCTTCAGACTTGGCTTCCCAGACTGAAGAAGGGTCTCGACCCGAAACGTCACCCATTCCTTCTCTCCAGAGATGCTGCCTGTCCCGCTGAGTTACTCCAGCTTTTTGTGTCTAAATATTGTATTGACGGTTTCCTCTGTTTAGCATTGGAGAAGATGTTTCTGAAAGCACTTTTGAAGCTGGAGCTGTACCTGAACACACCTCTGGCAGATGAAGACACCCCCTCCCCTTCAACAAGGCTATTCCTGGATGGCAATGATCTAACCCTCGCGGACTGCAATCTCCTTCCCAAACTGCACATTGTCCAGGTGAGTTCCATCTCATGCCTCAAGCATCTCCCTGTGAAATCTGAACCCAGCTTGGCTGGCTTGTTGCACAGAATGAAAACCTGAACGAATGAAAACTTTCTAGACAATAGACAATAGGTGCAGGAGTAGGCCATTCGGCCCTTTGAGCCAGCACCGCCATTCAATGTAATCATGGCTGATCATTCTCAATCAGTACCCCGTTCCTGCCTTCTCCCCATACCCCCTGACTCAGCTATCCTTAAGAGCTCTATCCAGCTCTCTCTTGAATGCATTCAGAGAATTGGCCTCCACTGCCTTCTGAGGCAGAGAATTTGACAGATTTACAACTCTCTGACTGAAAAAGTTTTTCCTCATCTCCGTTCTAAATGGCCTACCCCTTATTCTTAAACTGTGGCCCCTGGTTCTGGACTCCCCCAACATTGGGAACATGTTTCCTGCCTCTAACGTGTCCAACCCCTTAATAATCTTATATGTTTCGATAAGATCCCCTCTCATCCTTCTAAATTCCAGTGTATACAAGCCTAGTCGCTCCAGTCTTTCAACATATGACAGTCCCGCCATTCCGGGAATTAACCTAGTAAATGCCAACATTCCAGTGGCTTTCTTCACTGCCTGCTGTACCTGCATGCTTCCTTTCAGTGACTGATGCACTAGGACACCCAGATCACGTTGTACGTCCCCTTTTCCTAACTTGACACCATTCAAATAATAATCTGCCTTCCGATTCTTACCACCAAAGTGGATAACCTCACACTTATCCACATTAAACTGCATCTGCCATGCATCCGCCCACTCACACAACCTGTCCAAGTCACCCTGCAACCTCATAGCATCTTCCTCACAGTTCACACTGCCACCTAGCTTTGTATCATCGGCAAATTTGCTAATGGTACTTTTAATCCCTTCGTCCAAGTCATTGATGTATATTGTAAATAGCTGCGGTCCCAACACCGAGCCTTGCGGTACCCCACTAGTCACTGCCTGCCATTCTGAAAGGGACCCATTTATCCCCACTCTTTGCTTTCTGTCTGTCAACCAACTTTCTATCCATGTCAGTACCCTACCTCCAATTCCATGTGCTCTAATTTTGCCCACCAATCTCCTATGTGGGACCTTGTCGAAGGCTTTCTGAAAGTCGAGGTACACCACATCCACCGGCTCTCCCCTGTCAATTTTCCTAGTTACATCCTCAAAAAATTCCAGTAGATTAGTCAAGCAGGATTTCCACTTCGTAAATCCATGCTGACTTGGAACGATCCTGTTACTGCGATCCAAATGCTCCGCAATTTCGTCTTTTATAATTGACTCCAGCATCTTCCCCACCACTGATGTCAGACTAACTGGTCTATAATTTCCCGTTTTCTCTCTCCCTCCTTTCTTGAAAAGTGGGATAACATTAGCTACCCTCCAATCCACAGGAACTGACCCGGAATCTATAGAACATTGGAAAATCATTACTAATGCGTCCACAATTTCTAGAGCCACCTCCTTAAGCACCCTGGGATGCAGAACATCAGGCCCTGGGGATTTATCAGCCTTGAGTCCCATCAGTCTACCCAAAACTTTTTCCTGCCTAATGTGGATTTCCTCCAGTTCCTCTGTCACCCTAGGTTCTCCGGCCCCTAGAACATCTGGGAGATTGTTGGTATCCTCCTCAGTGAAGGCAGATCCAAAGTACCGGTTCAACTCTTCTGCCATTTCCTTGTTCCCCATAATAAATTCCCCTGCTTCTGCCTTCAAGGGACCCACATTTGCCTTGACTATTTTTTCCCTCTTCACGTACCTAAAAAAGCTTTTACTATCCTCCTTTATATTATTGGCTAGTTTACCCTCGTACCTCATCTTTTCTCCCCGTATTGCCTTTTTAGTTATCTTCTGTTGCTCTTTAAAACAGTCCCAATCCTCTGGCTTCCCACTCTTCTTTGCTATGTTATACTTCTTCCTTTTTATTTTTATGCTGTCCTTGACTTCCCTTGTCAGCCACGGGTGCCTCTTACTCCCCTTAGAATCTTTCCTCCTCTTTGGGATAAATTGGTCCTGCAACTTCTGCATTATTCCCACTGGATCACTGGTCGGCGCGGACCTGGTGGGCTGAAAGGGCCTGTTTCCGCGCTGTATCTCTAAACTAAAACCTTGGCAAGGTATGCAGTGGTCGCCCATGAGGGGCGCTTACAAAGTTACAAATGCCCCCCCGCCCCCCCCCCCGCACGCCAACTCCCCCTTTTGTTCTTCCCTCCTCCCTCACGGTGGTCCCCCCCCCACGCCGGCTCCACCATCATCCATCGTTCCTCCCCCTCCCTCATGACCACCCCCCCACGCCAGGTCCCCATTGTTCATTGTTGGACCATTTGTACATTGAGCGCAGACTCTCAAATGGAATTCATCTCAGATGTTAAAGGACCGCTGAGAAAAATAATGTGGCAGAGTTATTTGAGAAAGACTGGAACTGATTTCATAAGGTCATAGGTTCTAGGAGCAGAATAAGGCCATTCGGCCCATCAAGCCCACTCTGCCATTCAATCATGGCTGATCTATCTCTCCCTCCCAACCCCATTCTCCTGCCTTCTCCCCATAACATAGAGTTTACATGTAGTTATGCCGCTGATACCACTGACTATCTCGTTTGTTAACAGGTTGTCTGCAGGCATTATCGCAACTTTACGATCCCGAACCAACTGACAGGCCTGTGTAGGTATCTGAAAAACGCAGAAAAACGTGAAGAGTATGTGAACACTTGCCCCAATGAAGAGGAGATTAAACTGGCCTATAAACACGTTGCTAAAACATTGGTATAGATGTGGTCTCCAGAGGTGGGTCAGAGATTAACTCCTGACATGGGTCTGGTTTCTGCTGATAATTAGAAGTATCAAGCTTTAAATCAACGCAGCATTCTTATTTACAAATCTCACCGCACAACCTAGACATTGTGTTTCTGAAGCTTCTATTCTCAAAGGGGCACCTGGGCCTGTTGGAAATCCAGGTCCCCAAGGAGACGCCTAGTTGGAGAGTGTTGGAAAGAACTGCAGATGCTGGTTCACACCGAAGATAGACGCAAAGTGCTGGAGTAACTCAGCGGGTCAGGCAGCATCTCTGGGGAGAAGGAGAGGGTGACGTTTCGGGTCGAGACCCTTCTTCAGACTCCTAATTTGAGGAAGGACATCCTTGCTGTTGAGGCAGTGCAGAGTAGGTCCACAAAGTTAATCCCCGGGATGGCGGGACTGTCCTATGAGGAAAGATTGGAAAGACTGGGCTTGTACCAGGGGCCACACAGTCTAAGAACCAGGGGCCACACAGTCTAAGAATAAAGGGGAGGCCATTTAAAACTGAGGTGAGAAGAAACTTTTTCACACAGAGAGTTGTGAATTTGTGGAATTCTCTGCCGCAGAGGGCAGTGGAGGCCAATTCACTGGATGAATTTAAGAGAGATAGATAGAGCTCTAGGGGGCTAGTGGAATCAAGGGATATGGGGAGAAGGCAGGCACGGGTTACTGATTGTGGATGATCAGCCGTGATCACGATGAATGGTGGTGTTGGCTTGAAGGGCCTGGCCTCCTCCTGCACCTATTTTCTGTTTCTATGACTGGAAAAGCCACCCATTCCTTCTCTCCAGAGATGCTGCCCGTCCCGCTGAGTTACTCCAGCATTTTGCGTCTACCTTGTTAGAGAAACTAGTTTCTGTAATAATGCAATCTCGTGAATGAGGGAGCTGGTGGATAAAGAGTTGGGTAAAACCTGCCATTCGTCTCAACTCCACACAGTACTGACTTCACCGAATTTTTGACAAAATTATCTTTGGATATTGGGTGTGCTTTTGAGACAAAGTTTCAAATGAACTGAAACTAACTCTGTAGGCACGTCTCCCGGCCAAACAAGAACTTAACGACTCTCTAACTTAATTAACTCTCTAACTCTCTAACTTAATTTCCACAGCCACCTCTAACTTAATTAATACCTAGCTGTACTTTCCAACAATGTAAAAACAATTCACTGGAGTTTAGAAGGATGAGCGGGGATCTTATAGAGACATATAAAATTATAAAAGGACTGGACACGCTAGATGCAGGAAAAATGGTTACAATGTTGGGGGAGTCCAGAACCAGGGGCCACACAGTCTAAGAATAAAGGGGAGGCCATTTAAAACTGAGGTGAGAAGAAACTTTTTCACCTAGAGAGTTGTGAATTTGTGGAATGCTCTGCCACAGAGGGCAGTGGAGGCCAATTCACTGGATGTATTTAAAAGAGAGTTAGATAGAGCTCTAGGGGCTAGTGGAATCGAGGGATATGGGGAGAAGGCAGGCACGGGTTACTGATCGTGGATGATCAGCCATGATCACAATGAATGGCGGTGCTGGCTCGAAGGGCCAAATGGCCTCCTCCTGCATCTATTTTCTGTTTCTATGATTTTAAAAAACAAAACGATCTAGAATTACACACCTGAGTGATGTGACTGAGGAAAGTAGAGATATTAATTAAGATGAGAAAAGGATAAAGGATGTGTTCAGTTCAGGAGAATCCTGTAAACAGTTAAAAAATGGCGGCCGCCATTGGTGGAGCGGGAGCGCGTGGCCGATGGCTGGGTGAGATCACGTGGGGCGCGGGGCGGTGACGTCACCCTTTGTCCCTTATTTGGGAGTGAGGAAGTTGGCAACCCTACTAATACGGGACAAGGGCAGTCCCGTACGGGACAAAATAATTTAGTTCAAAATACAGGATGTCCAGGCTAATGCGGGCCAGTTGGCGACCCTGGTCTCCATCCATATGCCAAGGACGTGCGGGTTTGTAGGTGAATTGGGCTCTGTAAGTTTCTCCAAGTCGTGTGGCAGCAACGCCATCGCTGCGCCACCTTGCCACCCCGAAATGCTGCATTAAAAATTCCCTCCTCATCAATCATAAATGATGTTCAGATTGCTTTGCCTCAGTTGATATTTTTTGATGATTAAATCTGAAATATTACGTATTTAAGTTACTTTTCCATGTATTGAACGGACTAATGATTTGTATATTATTACTGATGTTGTCGAGTTGCATGCTTGTAAATAATATCACCAAAATAAAAACTATGGATAAACTCCATGACTTTTTCTTTGTATTTGTTACTGTTCATGTATTGACAGTAGAAGGTACTTTGGAAATGGCTGACGACGTCAATGTGACATTGATGGCATAGGACCTTCTATTAAAAGGTGGTGCAGCGGTAGATTTTCCGCCTTACAGCGCCAGAGACCTGGGTTCGATCCTGACTACGGGGACTGTTTGTCTCACCTGTCACCTGCGTGGGTTTCCTCCCACACTCGCCCACCGAGTCCGCGCCGACCAGCGATCCCGCTATTTCTTCTCTTAGGCCCCCTCGGTCATGGTGGTCAGGGCGGCACGGTGGCGCAGCGGTAGAGTTGCTGCCTTACAGCGAATGCAGCGCCGGAGACTCAGGTTCGATCCTGACCACGGGCGCCGTCTGTACGGAGTTTGTACGTTCTCCACGTGACCTGCGCGGGTTTTCTCCGAGATCTTCGGTTTCCTCCCACACTCCAAAGATGTACAGGTTTGTAGGTTAATTGACTGGGTAAATGTAAAAACTGTCCCTAGTGTGTGTAGGATAGTGTTAGTGTGCGGGGATCGCTGGGCGGCGCGGACCCGGTGTGCCGAAGGGCCTGTTTCCGCGCTGTATCTCTAAATCTAAAAAAAATCTAAAAAATGGTTGACCATGGGTGATGCATCCTAGTTGGCTGTTTGCTCCACACCTCAGCTAGAGCAGCGTTGCTTGTGGCTGAAGAGACCGATGTGGGAGTGACAGTCTCTGTGGCAAAGGTCACGTTTGTGTGTGGTCTCTGGTCTGTTGAAGTCGCTGCTTGCCCTCCTCTCTGCGTACCCGCTTGTCTGCCGCTGCGTTCATCAGAGTCCCTTCCCCCGTTTTGAGATGTTGGTTCAGGATACCTCTCCACCTCGTGCGGTCAGCTGCAAGGCTCTCCCAGGACTCCACATCGATGTGGAGCGCCTTCAAATCTCTCTTGCAGACATCCTTGTAACGTAGCTGGGGGCGGCCGATGGTTCTCCTCCCAGATGCCAGCTCTCCATGGAGGATGTCTTTTGGAGTACGGCCATCCTCCATGCGGGGGACATGGCCCAGCCACTGCGGCCTGCGCTGCCTGAGTAGAGTGGACATACTCGGAAGGCCTACTAGCACTATTACACACTAATAATTATAATAATAATAATATATTCCTTTATTTATTATTTACAGTGTTACAGCAGCAAAGTGAATATCAAGAGATCATTCATTATAAATAAAAATAAAGACAGGGATAAATTCACATCATTTACTGTGTATTCCTTTACTGTTACTGTTGACTCGTCTGCTGGGAGCAGTGCTGGTTGTGCAGCGGGAAGGAAGGACCTCCTATATCTTTATACCACTTGGGGTGAAGGAGTCTGTCACTGAAGGAGCTACTCAGTGCAGTGACAGTGTCCTGCTTGGGGTGGGAGTCGTTGTCCAGCAGCGATGTTAGCTTTGCCATCATCCTCCTCTCTCCCACCACCTGCACTGAGTCGAGAGGGCAACCCAGGACAGAGCTGGCCTTCCTGACCAGCTTGTCGAGTCCCCTTCCCTGAACTTTTTCAGTCAGAGGGTGGTGAAGGTGTGGAATTCTCTGCCTCAGAAGGCAGTGGAGGCCAGTTCGTTGGATGCTTTCAAGAGAGAGCTGGATAGAGCTCTTAAGGATAGCGGAGTGAGGGGGTATGGGGAGAAGGCAGGAACGGGGTACTGATTGATAGTGATCAGCCATGATCGCATTGAATGGCGGTGCTGGCTCGAAGGGCTGAATGGCCTACTCCTGCACCTATTGTCTATTGTCTATTGTCTATTGTCCCCTCCGCCGCTGAGATGCTGCTGCTCCAGCAGACCACTCCATAGAAGATGGCCGATGCAACCACTGTGTTGTAGAAGGTCCTTAGGAGTGCCCCCTGCCACTTGCATTATCCTACACGTTTGGAACAGTGTACAATTGAACCAAAGCCAATTAGCCTACACACCTGTATGTCTTTGGATAGGCTGACATTCCAGCTGCTAAACAGATGTGGACAACACCCAATCCAGCTGTTCAGCATCGCCCTCTCCAGGACACAAGGTGCAATTTCATTCATGGCTAACACGATTGAGTAACTTCCACCCAGCAGTATAACCTGGTATAACATAGGCTCAGTCCACCCCCTACACCAAAGATACTAGAGGAGCAAGATAGACCACTCGACCCTAAAAACCGTAGTAGATCACGGCGCCATTTTAGTGGGCAGAAACTTGCAGAAACATTTATAAAGACAAATAACAAAAATCTGTGAATTGATTGATGAGATATATTCTGCATTTTAATGGTATCATCACACATACTGTTCCCCCACAGCACTGATTACACTGCGAGAGGCAGAGCGAACGGCGGGTTTTGCTTACTAAAATGGCGGACGTCACGCTCCTTTGCGTACTACACTTCAGTATAGGCGATTTCGATGGAGTGGTTCATCTTGCTCCTCTAGTATCTTTGGCCTAGACCTACCTGATCTCCCGTTTGCCAAACACTTTAACTCCCCCTCCCATTCCCACACTGCCCTTCCTGTTCTGGGCCTCCTCCACTGTTAGAGTGAGGCCCAGCGCAAATTGGAGGAACAGCACCTCATATTTCGCTTGGGCAGCTCACACCCCAGCGGTATGAACATTGACTTCTCTAACCAAGTAACCCTTGCTTTCCCCCCCTCTCTACATCCCTCCCCCTTCCAAGTACACCGACCAGTCTGACTGTCCTCCTGATTAACTTTTATCTCTGTTTGCCTCGTGGTCACCTTCTCCGAGCTAACAATGAACTATATTCTGCTTTTTCCTTGAGTCCCATCTCCTTTGATGTCTCATTCTCACACCTTACCCTTCCTTATCTCTGTCTCCCTCCCTCAGTCTGAAGAAGGGTCTTGACCCGAAATGTCACCCATTGCTTTTCTCCAGAGATGCTGCCTGACCCGTTAAGTTACTCCAGTGTTTTGTGTCTATCTTTGCTTGTAAGAAGATTCAGTGTAAATTTGGGCAAAAGGTATAGAAGTTTGAAAACCCACACCTCCAGATTCAGGGACAGTTTCTTCTAGGGATGCCAACTATCTCACTCCCAAATAAGGGACAAGGTAATGTCACCACCCCACGTGACCTCACCCAGCCAGCGGCCACGTACTCCCACTCCACCAATGGTGTCTGCCAAGGCAGGGAGGCGGGTTGCTACGCAACCTCCATTAGGCGGCACCCGGGCCTCCGGACCTACAGTGTCCGGGCCTACAGTGTCCGGACCTACAATGTCCGGACCTACACTGTCCGGGCCTACAGTGTCCGGACCTACACTGTCCGGGCCTACAGTGTCCGGGCCTACAGTGTCCGGGCCTACAGTGTCCGGACCTACAGTGTCCGGACCTACACTGTCCAGGCCTACACTGTCCGGGCCTACACTGTCCGGGCCTACACTGTCCGGGCCTACACTGTCCGGGCCTACACTGTCCGGGCCTACACTGTCCAGGCCTACACTGTCCAGGCCTACATTGTCCGGGCCTACAGTGTCCGGGCCTACACCGCCCGGGCCTACAGCGCACCCCCCCCCCCCCCCAGGCCTAATACGGGACAAGGGAGGTCCAGTACGGGACAAACCAATTTAGCTCAAAATACAGGATGTCCCGGTTAATACGGGACAGTTGGCAACTGTACTTTCTTCCCCACTGTTATCAGCCAACCAGCATCTGCAGTTCCTACACAACAAATATATTGCTTCCTGTCTGAAAACCATGAGTGACTACAGATGAAGACAGTGATGTTTTCTGCAGGTGTGTGAAGTTTCTCGTTATTTTATAACCACTTGCTTGCGGCAGCAACACACAGAAATATATATGTCCACAACTTCTCTTCCACTGTAGCAAACTGTCATTTTTAGGTAATTTAAAGTATTTTCATGTTCATAAGTTCTAAGAGCCGAATTAACCCATTTGGCCCGTCAAGTCTACTCCGCCATTCAATCATGGCTGATCTAAATCTCCCTCTTAACCCCATTCTCCTGCCTTCTCCCCATAACCCCTGACATTCATACAAATCAATAATCTATCTATCTCCGCCTTAAAAATATCCTTTTCGGCCTCAATCCAGATTCACCACCCTCTGACGAAAGAGATTCCTCCTCATCTACTTCCTAAAGGAACGTCCTTTAATTCTGAGGCTGTGGCCTCTGGTCCTAGACTCTCCCTACTAGTATTTTGCAAATATTGTGAGCCAATTCACAACATTAAATGTTTTAAACTACAAAGTTGAAAGGAGATATGTGGGGCAAGATGTTTCCATCAGTCACCCCCACGCCCCATTCCCTGTTCTCCTCCAATTATCGTTCCATAAGTTGTTCCCCTACCATTCTTTCTCACCCCCACCAATACCTGTTTCACACTACTTCTCGACCAACCCTTACAGAAACATAGAAACATAGAAAATAGGTGCAGGAGGAGGCCATTTGGCCCTTCGAGCCATCACTGCCTTTCTTTGTGATCATGGCTAATCATCCACAATCAGTAACCCGTGCCTGCTTTCTCCCCATATCCCTTGATTCTACTAGCCCTTAGATCTCTATCTAACTCTCTTTTAAATTCATCCAGTGAATTGGCCTCCACTGCCTTCTGTGGCAGAGAATTCCACAAATTCACAACTCTCTGGGTGAAAAGGTTTTTTCTCACCTCAGTTGTAAATGGCCTCCCCTTTATTCTTAGGCTGTGTGGCCCCAGGTTCTAGACTCCCACAACATTGGGAACATTTTTCCTGTATCTAGCTTGTCCAGTCCTTTCATAATTTTCTACGTCTCTGTAAGATCCCCTCTCATCCTTCTAAACTCCAGTGAATACAAGCCCAGTCTTTCCAATCTTTCCTCATATGACAGTCCCGCCATCCCGGGGATTAACCTGGTGAACCTTCATCTGATACCAGCCACTTGATACTCTTCCTAAAACATAGCTCGACCACTTGTCTGAATCTGTCTTCGACATTTACAAAAGGCATCGTGTAAAAAACAATAGTTTTAATTTTAAATCAATTTAAAATTCCTTATAAAATCCTTATAATTGTAAAAACAATAATTTTAGTTTTAAATTAATTTAAAATTCCGTATAAAATAATATTATTATACATGCAAAATCATGACATTGAATGGGATGACAAAAATAAGTTCAAGATAGAATACACTTCATCATGAAAGATAGACACAAAATGCTGGAGTAACTCAGCGGGTCAGGCAGCATCTCTGGAGAGAAGGAATGGGTGACGTTTTGGATCAAGATCTTTCTTCAAAGTCTTATAGAGATGATCTCCATCAGGTGATGTCGTAGAGGTGTATAAAATCATGAGAGGAATAGATCGGGTAGACGCACAGAGTCTCTTGCCCAGAGTAGGGGAATCGAGAACCAGAGGACATAGGTTTAGGGTGAAGGGGGAAAGATTTAATAGGAACCTGAAGGGTGGTGGGTGTATGGAACGAGCTGCCGGAGGAGGTAGTTGAGGCAGGGACTATCGCAACGTTTAAGAAACATTTACAGTGGACAGGTACATGGATAGCACAAGTTTAGAGGGATATGGGCCAAATGCAGGCAGGTGGGACTGGTGTAGATGGGACATGCTGGCCGGTGTGGGCAAGTTGGGCTGAAGGGCCTGTTTTTACTCCGCATCACTCTAATGACCCGTTGAATTACTCAAGCATTTTGTGTCTATCTTTGGTGTAAACCAGTATCTGCAATTCCTGTCTCCACACTACACCCAATTCATTTTGAACCCAAGGTAGGTTCGCCAACGGTCCCGTATTAGCCGGGACATCCCGTATTTTGGGCTAAAGTTAGATTGTCCCGTACGGGACCGCCCTTGTCCCGTATTAGTAGGGTTGCCAACTTTCTCACTCCCAAATAAGGGACAAGGGGTGACGTCACCGCCCCGCGCCCCACTTGACCTCACCCAGCCAGCGGCCACGTGCTCCCGCTCCACCAATGGCGGAAGCCGTTGGTGGAGCGGGAGCATGTGGCCGCTGGCTGGGTGAGGTCACGTGGGGCGCGGGGCGGTGACGTCACCCTTTGTCCCTTATTTGGGAGTGAGGAAGTTGGCAACCCTAACCCAAGGGGAAGCTTCACTGACTGTTGTCCTCTAGGTTGTTGTCCTCGAAGCTCACTCCAGTGGGGACCTTGGTTCTGAAGAAAAGAGATGATGGTTTGTATCCATTACACAAGGGGTTTACACCCTGTCAGCCCAGCACAGCAAAGGTGTCATCTACTTGATCCCCAGTCTAATTCCGCACGTTAACTCCCCCTCCTCTGGATCTCTGCCCTGTATCCCACAGACCCAGATACAGTCCTGGCCCCAACTACTTTCCTTAGTTTTGTTTTGGTTTAGTTTAGAGATACAGCGTGGAAACAGGCCCACCGAGTCCGCGCCGACCAGCGATCCCCGCGCACTAACGCTATCCTACACACATTAGGGACAACTTGCATCTACACCAAGCCAATTGACGTCCTTGGAGTATGGGAGGAAACCGGAGATCGCAGAGAAAACCCACGCAGGTCAGGGGAGAACGTACAAACCGCGTACAGATAGCGCCCGTAGTCAGGATTGAACCCGGGTCTCTGGCGCTGTGAGGCAGCAACTCTACCGCCGCGCCACCTTGACGCCCTGGAACCACTACTGGCAAGATCGGTCGGTCGCGCTCGAAGACAAAGTGAACCGTTTACCTCTTCCGACCTGGGTTTATCAGGGACTCTCCTGCAAGTAGTCTCTTCCTGGCCACTGGAGAAGATCCAGGATCAGTACTCTTCATCTTGGAATCTAAGTCCACTAAGAAGCAGAGAAGGGGATCATAAGCACAGGAAAAGCACGAGGAATGCGATGTGTGTGCAGATTGTTCATAAGGTCATAAGTGATAGGCGCAGAGTTAGGCCATTCGGCCCATCGTCTACTCCGCCATTCAATCGTGGCTGATCTATCTCTCCCTCCTAACCCCATTCTCCTGCCTTCTCCCCATAACCTCTGACACCTGTATTAATCAAGAATCTATCTATCTCTGCCTTAAAAATATCCACTGACTTGGCCTCCACTGCCGTCTGTGGCAATGAATTCCGCAGAATCACCATCCTCTGACTAAAGTCCAATCAAAGACAGTCCCACTGAGGTAGACGGTAGTCCAGGACCGCTCTCTGGTTGTGGTAGGATGGTTCAGTTGCCTGATAACAGCTGGGAAGAAACTGTCCCTGAATCTGGAGGTGTGCGTTTTCGCACTTCTACGCCTGTTGCCCGGTGGGAGAGGGGAGAAGAGGGAGTGGCCTGTGTAATGGTGGATGTACTGCCAGCGTGACGTCTCTGACCTGCTTGGAACAATCTGTGTACGAAGGGCATCCTTTTCCCCGGGCTCGAGACGTCGGCATCTTCCAGCGCTGGAGAGATAAGAACATAGATCTGTAAATCCCACCTCATCCCCTCTCTCATCTCATTTCCACCCTGTATCTCTCAACTCAACTCAACTCACCCAAAGACTACAAAATCATGAGAGGAATAGATCGGGTAGATGCACAGAGTTTCTTGCCCAGAGTAGGGGAATCGAGGACCAGAGGACATAGGTTCAAGGTGAAGGGGAAAAGATTTTACAGAAATCCGAAGGGTAACTTTTTCACACAGAGGGTGGTGGGTGTATGGAACAAGCTTCTAGAGGAGGTAGTTGAGGCAGGAATTAACCCAACATTTAAGAAACAGTTGGATAGGTACATGGATAAGACAGGTTTGGAGGGTTATGGACCAAGTGCAGGCAGGTGGGACTAGTGTAGCTGGGACATGTTGGCCGGTGTGGGCACGTTGGGCCGAAGGGCCTGTTTCCACGCTGTATCACTCTATGACTCCAAACCAAGAGTTAGTCCAACTTTATCTTCATCACTCGAGCTGCATAACTACACATGCAAACCAATCACTTCTAATGACTTCACAATTGATTTACAGAGTCTCTTGCTGAAACCAATCACTTCTAATGACAAGAAGCCTGTCCCGCTGAGTTACTCCAGCATTTTGTGTCTATCTTCTCCCCAGGGCAATCGAGGTCCAGAGGACATAGGTATAAGGTGAGGGGGGGGGAAGATTTAATAGGAATCTGAGGGGTAACAATTTCACCCAAAGAATGGTGTGTGTATGGAACGAGCTGCCGGAGCAGAGAGTTTAGTTTAGTTTAGAGATACAGCACGGAAACAGGCCCTTCGGCCCACCGAGTCCACGCTGACCAGTGATCCCCGCGCACTAACACTGCCCTACACACACTAGGGTCATAGAAACATAGGAAATAGGTGCAGGAGGAGGCCATTTGGCCCTTCAAGCCAGCACCGCCATTCTTTGTGATCATGGCTGGTCAATCTTTACATTTATACCAAGCAAATTAACCTACAAACCTGCACGTCTTTGGAGTGTGGGAGGAAACCGAACATTTCGGAGAAAACCCTATGCAGGTCACGGGGAGAATGTACAAACTCCGTACAGACAGCACCCGTAGTCGGGATGGAACCCGGGTCCCTGGCGCTGAAAGCGTTGTGAGGCAGCAACTCTACCGCTGCGCCACCAGTTGAGGCTGGGACCATCACAACGTTTATAAAACAGTTAGACAGGTACATGGATAGAACAGGTTTGGGGGGGGGGGGGGGGGGGGGGGGGGGGGGGGGGGGGGGATATGGGCCAAACGCAGGCAGGTGGGACTAGTGTAGATGGGACATGTTGGTCGGCGTGGGCAAGTTGGGCCGAAGGGCCTGTTTCCATGCCGTATAAACTTAAACTAACACTTGAACTTAAACTAAACAAACTATACTTAAACTAACCTGGCCACACACTCATTTCACTCCTGCCATCAGGAAGAAGGTACATGAGCCTGAAAACTGGAAGGTCCAGGTTGAGCAACAGCTTCTTCCCAACAGCAGTCAGGCTACTCCACACGATAACATTACACATTACACACTACAAGGGCGGCACGGTGGCGCAGCGGTAGAGTTGCTGCCTCACAGCGAATGCAGCGCCGGAGAACCAGGTTCGATCCTGACTACGGGTGCTGTACTGTACGGAGTTTGTACGTTCTCCCCGTGACCTGGGTGGGTTTTCTCCAAGATCTTCGGTTTCCTCCCACACTCCAAAGACGTGCAGGTTTGTAGGTTAATTGGCTGGGCAAATGTAAAAACTTGTCCCTAGTGGGTGTAGGATAGTGTTAGTGTGCGGGGATCGCTGGGCGGTGCGGACCACGTGGGCCGAAGGGCCTGTTTCCGCGCTGTATCTCTAAATCCAAAATCTAAAAAACCTCAAATAAGCTCAGAACTACAATAGACTATAATATTATTGTTTACTGTGCACTATGTTTACATATTCTGTTGTGCTGCAGCAAGTAAGAATTTAACTCTTGACTCTTGACTTAAGCGCTACTTAGCTTAAACTAAGCTGCTGCCCCACCCCGCCACGTCCTCCCTCCTACCTGTGACCTGCTTCTCCAGGTGATGGACATGATCCACCAGGTGAAAGACCACGGACTGTAGCTCCACCTTGGCCTCTGCTGCGGGCAGCTTGTACAGGTCGAAGGACAGGCCCAGGGCATCCTGGCTCAGTCTGAGGATCGTCGTGTGGCCCACGACAGTGAGGGTGATCGCATCCTGGCGGAACGCCTCCCTGTGTGGCGGAGGGCGGGGGGTTTAAGGGTTAACGTGTGCACGTTGCGCGCGGTGAGCCTGCTTTACTTACTTAGAATTGCCGGCTAAAGTATAACAGGCTGTTTTGCACAACTGCAGAGGGTGTTGTGACTGAGGGAGAGAGACCCCGATACCAAGTAGGACTGCAGAGAACAACAAGTCTGGTCTAGACAGTAACAACCGGTGCAGGAATGTGCTGATTGTGTGATTAGCTGGCCCCGTGCCCACTCGTGTATAAATATACTGCCGGTGCACAATATAATGGACTGGGGCGGTCTCGAGGGGCTGGCAAGTACGTGACCCTACTCGCAGTGACTCTCCCACTCACGCCAGCGTAATCAAGTCGTGTCTTTACCGTCAGTGACTGACGGTGTTTGTGATTTCAGAGTGCGGGCGGGCTCGAACACTTGTGGGGAGAGAGGGGAGGAAGAGTTTAGTGCAATGGGATTTGCAGCAGCAAACTCTCATCTTCCCAGCACGGAAGGCTTGAATGGGAACCCGTCCAAAGGTCGGTCGGTCGGTCGGCATAACTGGGAGGGAGCCGCTGGAGACGTGAGGGGCAAAGGCCGGTAGGGGGTGAACCATGGTAATGTCCTCAGCGCGTTCAACGTAGGCTACAGGTGGCACCACCGGGACACAAAGATGGCCGGGCGAGGAGAGGAGAGGAGAGAGAGGGGACGGGGAGAGAGAGAGAGAAGAGGGGAGAAGAGGAGAGGAGAGGAGGGGAGAGGAGGGGAGGGGAGGGGAGGGGAGGGGAGGGGAGGGGAGGGGAGGGGAGGGGAGGGGAGGGGAGGGGAGGGGAGAGGAGAGGAGAGGAGAGGAGAGGGACATCGGTTGGCGTGAAATGCTCCAGTACATCTAGCGCGCGGGCCGACCAGACTTTGGATAATGGCGCCAAAACATGGCAGGGCCCACATGTGTAATATATGCAGAAAGACTTTCACTGCGCAGTTGCATGAGTGACAAATTGACACGGATACTATTTGAGTCCAGACCGTGATGTGATTTTGTGATTTAGCATAAGTGCTAAGCTGGAACATGGGGCCTTACAGTGTGGAAACAGGCCCTTCGGCCCACCTTGCCCATGCCTTTGTCCACATCCTTGTTAGGTACGGCGAACTGGATTGCTGAGGAAAATACCTGGCAGAGTAATGTGAGGAAATCTGGAACTAACATCGAGGAGCTCGCAGTCTCGGTTGAGACCGTTCGGGAGCTCCAAGCTGCAGGAGGTTCGACAAGCCCCGACCCTGTAGATCGCCCGGTACAGAGGGGGCTGACATCCCCCCGATGGAGGAGCTTGATCGCCCTGAATAGAAAGGGGAGTCGCCGGCTACGGGAGTCAAGATCGTCCCGTCAACGGAAGGTTAGAGGCCCCCGACCGCTAGAGGACAAAGAAGGGAGAGAATTCATTGCCACAGCAGGCAGTGGAGGCCAAGTCAATGGATATTTAAGGCAAAGATTCTTGATTAGTATGGGTCTCAGGGGTTACAGAGTCACAGGTAGAGTCATAGAGTGATACAGTGTGGAAACAGGCCCTTCGGCCCAACTTGCCCACACCGGCCAACATGTCACAGCTACACTCGCCCCCCCCCCTGGCTTTGGCCCATATCCCTCCAAACATGTCCCATTCATGTAAATGCTATGGGGTTACGGGGAGAAGGCAGGAGAATGGGGTTGAGAGGGAAAGATAGATCAGCCATGATTGAATGGCGGAGTAGACTTGATGGGCCTAATTCTGCTCCTAGAACGTATGAACTTTCCTAGAATATCACCAATCTATTTTTCCTACGGGAGGAATACATACGCACTTGGTTCTGGTATGGTATTCTTCAGAGGTTTTCATCCCATACATAGATTTCTGTTAAAAAATAAGAAAAATAATAATGTTTCTGGACTATTGGAAAGGTAACATCATAACATCATGGCTTAAAAGTCAGCCCACAGTGAGGACGAACAACACTAGAGTTGGACAACAGGACACATTTACGTGTTGATTTACTGCCTCACAGCGCCAGAGACCCGGGTTCCATCCCAACCACGGGTGCTGCCTGTACAGAGTTTGTACGTTCTCCCCGTGACCTGCGTGGGTTTTCTCCGAGATCTTCGGTTTCCCCCCACACTCCAAAGACGTGCAGGTTTGTAGGTTAATTGGCTTTGGTACAAATGTAAATTGTTCCTAGCGTGTGCAGGGTGGTTTTAATGTGTGGGGATCGCTGGTCAACGCAAACAATGTGGGCCGAAGGGCCTGTTTCCGTGCTGTATCTCGAAACTAAACTAAACTCAAGATGCTGCTTGTCCCACTGCATTACTCCAGCATTTTGTGTCTATTTTCAGTGTAAACCAGTTTCTGCAGTTCCTTCCTGCACGTTTCCCAAGCATTTATAGATGACCTGTTGCTGGTCCTAGACAATAGGCAATAGGTGCAGGAGGAGGCCATTCGGCCCTTCGAGCCAACACCGCCATTCAATGTGATCATGGCTGGTCATTCTCAATCAGTACCCCGTTCCTGCCTTCTCCCCATACCCCCTGACTCCGCTATCCTTAACAGCTCTATCTAGCTCCAATTCAGAGAATTGGCCTCCACTGCCTTCTGAGGCAGAGAGTTCCACAGATTCACCACTCTCTGACTGAAAAAGTTTTTCCTCATCTCCGTTCTAAATGGCCTACCCCTTATTCTTAAACTGTGGCCCATGGTTCTGGACTCCCCCAAAATTGGAATATGTTTCCTGCCTCTAGCATGTCCAACCACTTAATAATCTTATATGTTTCGATAAGATCCTCTCTCATCCTTCTAAATTCCAGTGTATACAAGCCCAGCCGCTCCATTTACTTACGCGGTCCTGTTACTTACGTGCTCCTCCAGCTTTTCTTGACTGAAGGCTGTGCTCCAGACATCCGCGATGTTGGTGACACTGAGAAGGAAAGATGTACGTGCAGTCAATACCTCATCTTACAGAGTTACACAGGAAACTTCCGATCACTGGTCGGCGCGTACCCGGTGGGCCGAATCTATCTCTCAAGTCTAAATTCTAAAGACTTCCATGGTCGTCATAAGTTCCAGGAGCAGAATCAGGACATCACTGCACAACACAATTGGAAGGAAACAAGACCATGGTAGTGCAGAAGGTGCAGATGTTCCTACACAATAAATCTACAGGATTGGTAGGGTTGACAACTGTCCTGTATTAGCCGGGACATCCCGTATTTTGGGCTAAATTGGTTTGTCCCGTATTAGGCCCGGGGGGGCGCTGTAGGCCTGGACACTGTAGGCCCGGACACTGTTGGCCCGGAAACGGACACTGTAGGCCCGGACACTGTAGGCCCGGACGCTGTAGGCCCGGACGCTGTAGGCCCGGAAACGGACACTGTAGGCCCGGACACTGTTGGCAGGGACACTGTTGGCCCGGAAACGGACACTGTAGGCCCGGACACTGTAGGCCCGGACGCTGTAGGCCCGGGCGCCACCTAATAGAGATTGCATAGTAACCAGCCTCCCGGCCAGGGCTGCCGCCATTGGTGGAGCTGGAGCACGTGGCCGCTGGCTGGGTGAGGTCACGTGGGGCGCGGGGCGGTGACGCCACCCTTTGTCCCTTATTTGGGAGTGAGGAAGTTGGCAACCCTAAGTATTGGCCTCAAATAGGGTTGTAAGATCAGAATCTTGAATAATGCCAACTTTTGTTCGTGGATATACTTTGTAAATTACTAACAGAAAAGTTCATAACTGCATAAGTGAAGGGAGCAGAATTAGGCCGTTCGGCCCATTGAGTCCACTCCGCCATTCAGTGATGGCTGTCTCTCCCTCTCAACCCCATTCTCCTGCCTTGCCCCCATAAACCCCGACACCTCTTACCAGAGATCGAAGGTACGTGGACTAACGCGGGTGTAACAGAGGTATCTCTGGTTGCTCTGAGAGTGCCTGTGGATGTGAAGAGATCGGACAGAGGCAGGGACCTCCTGATTGTCCATCTTCCAGCAGCTCCACCAAGTGCAAGGACACCTGTAAACATGTCAAAGCACAAGACCGTCAAACTGAAGCAGTGACACGACAGCACGTCCTTCACTAGAACAGGAAGATAGACACAAAATGCTGGAGTAACTCAGCGGGTCAGGCAGCATCTCTGGGGAACATGGATAGGTGACGTTTCACAGAGTGCTGGAGTAACTCAGTGGGTCAGGC
Organism: Rhinoraja longicauda; assembly: GCF_053455715.1. NCBI lineage: Eukaryota > Metazoa > Chordata > Chondrichthyes > Rajiformes > Arhynchobatidae > Rhinoraja > Rhinoraja longicauda. Next base: position 27,724,695 of record NC_135983.1, on the reverse strand, counting down.
AGTATCTCTGGAGAACATGGATAGGTGACGTTTCACAGAGTGCTGGAGTAACTCAGTGGGTCAGGCAGCATCTTGGAGAACACGGATAGGTGACGATTCGGGTCGGAGTCTTCAGACTGATTGTAGGGGGAGATGATTGTAGGATGTTGCCAGGACTAGAGGGTGTGAGCTCTGGGGAGAGGTTGAGTGGGCTGGGACTCTATCCCTTGGAGCGCAGGAGGATGAGGGGTGATCTTATAGAGGGGTACAAAATCATGAGAGGAATAGATCGGGTAGATGCACAGAGTCTCTTGCCCAGAGTAAGGGAATCGAGAACCAGAGGACATGGGTTTAAGGTGAAGGGGAAAAGATTTAATTGGAATCTGAGGGGTGACTTTATCACACAAAGGGTGAAACAGAGGAGGTGGTTAAGGCTGGGACTATCCCAACGTTTCAGAAACATTTAGACAGGTACATGGATAGGACACGTTTGGAGGGATATGGACTAAACACAGGCAGGTTGGTCAGTGTGGGCAAGTTGGGCCGAAGGGCCTGTTTCCACACTATATGACTCTACAACATGGATAGGTGACATTTCAGACCGGGATCCTTTGTAGGGGAGGGGAAGGGAGAAATATATATAGGTCGTTACCGTAAACACTGTGCAAGTTAATTCTACAGCAACTATTTATAAGGCGAAGACAGACACAAAATGCTGGAGTGACTCAGTGGGACAGGCAGCATCTCTGGTGAGAAGGAACGGGTGACCCTTCCTCAGACTGGTTGTAAGAGGGGTAGAGAATGATATTGGGGGTCGTTACTGCAAACGCTGCACAAGGAAATTCCACAGCAACTGTTTGTAAGGTGGGTTGTCTGACTTGTTGTGTGAGTTCTCCTGTTTCTATGTTACTCACTGTCTCAGCGGCCTGGCGGGGTCTCTGACGACGGTCGGTCCCACAACCTGACCGGGGAGCTGTCAAAACCACTCCTCTCAAGACGAGGAGGAAGCAAATACAGGGCGGAATGAATCGGAAAGGCAAGTTCCCCTGGTAGCTTGCTGCACAGCACCATCTGCTGCATTGGGAGTACTGTTAGACACGAGCCTTTTGCCAATGAAGGAAGATAGAGAGAGAGACGCATGAAAGTGCTGGAGTAACTCAGCGGGTCAGGCAGCATCTCTGCAGAGAGGGGAATGGGCGACGTTTCGGGTCGAGACCCTTCTTCAGACTGGATATCATTCTGTGTGTTTATATTAGAGGGCAGGAAATGGTAAAATGCAGATTTACGCAGGGATTGCAGATACTGAAGGAGGGTCTCGACCCGAAACCGCTGAGTTACTCCAGCACTCTGTGAAACGTCACCTATCCATGTTCTCCACAGATGCTGCCTGACCCGCTGAGTTACTCCAGCACTCTGTGTCTATCTTCAGCTCACATGAAGTGCTGGAGTAACTCGTCCGAAGAAAGGAGGGAAACATCACTTGGCAATTAATTATTTTACAAAACCAGTCTTATTAGGATTCTGTGACATTAATATTAAGGAACTGCAGATGCTGGTTTACACCGAAGATAGACACAAAATGCTGGAGTAACTCAGCGGGTCAGGCAGCATCTGTGGAGAACATGGATAGGTGACGTTTCACAGAGTGCTGGAGTAATTCAGCGGGTCAGGCAGCATCTCGGGAGAACATGGATAGGTGACGTTTCAGGTGAATCTGAAGAAGGGTCCTGCCCCGAAACATCACTTCTACATTTTCTCCAGAGATGCTGCCTGTCTTTGCTGAGTTACACCAACATTTGTGTCTTTCTTCAGTTTAGTTTCCTTTACTATTGTCACGTGTGTCGAGCGAGGTACAGTGAAGAGCTTTTGTTCACCTGCTATCCAGTTGAAGAAAGTGATCAGTTTAACTCCAAGAGTCAAGTGTTGGATAGAACAATGACAATCTTAGCACAACACAACACAACACAATATGTAAACATAGTGCACTGTAAACAATACAATAAACGAGAAAAACAAAGGTTCAGTGTGTGTATATACACGTTTATATATACATTTTTCCAGCATGTATGTTTGTGTGTGTGTATGTTTGTGTATGTATATATATGTGTGTACACACGCACACACACACATATATATATACATACAGTCTGAAGAAGGGTCTCGACCCGAAACGTCACCCATTCCTTCTCTCCCGAGATGCTGCCTGACCTGCTGAGTTACTCCAGCATTTTGTGAATAAATCGATTTGTACCAGCATCTGCAGTTATTTTCTTATATTATATATACATACACACACACACATACATACATACATACATACATGCAAGAAAAATGTTCCCGATGTTGGGGGAGTCCAGAACCAGGGGTCACACAGTTTAAGAATAAGGGGAAGGCCATTTAGGACTGATATGAGGATGAAGCTTTTCACCCAGAGAGTTGTGAATCTGTGGAATTCTCTGCCACAGAAGACAGTGGAGGCCAATTTACTGGATGTTTTCAAGAGAGAGTTAGATTTTGCTCTCAGGGCTAACGGAATCAAGGGATATGGGGAGAAAGCAGGAAAGGGGTACTGATTGAGAATGATCAGCCATGATCACATTGAATGGCGGTGCTGGCTCGAAGGGCTGAATGGCCTCCTCCTGCACCTATTTTCTATGTTTCTACATTTAAAAAAAACAATAAAAAGTGCAAAAATAGACCAAAAAACCAAGGCAGGACGAAATGTTGTCGGTGTGTGCAGAAGGGTCTCGACCCAAAACGTCACCCATTCATTCTTTGAAGCTATTTATTCACAAAATGCTGGATTAACTCAGCAGGTCAGGCAGCATCTCAGGAGAGAATGAATGGGTGACGTTTCGGGTCGAGACCCTTCTTCAGACAGAAGAAAGTGATCAGTTTAACTCCAAGAGTCAAGTGTTTTATTGTCATGTGTCCCAGATGGAACAATGACAATCTTAGATCAGTCTGAAGAAGGGTCTCGACCCGAAACGTCGCCCATTCCTTCTCTCCCGAGATGCTGCCTGACTTGCTGAGTTACTCCAGCACTTTGTGAATAAATACCTTCGATTTGTACCAGCATCTGCAGTTATTTTCTTACTCTTCATTCATTCCTTCCTTCCTTCCTTCCTTCTCTCCAGAGACGTTGCCTGCCTGCCTGACCCGCTGAGTTACTCCAGCTTTCATGTGTTGAACTCATTTGGAGCTGTGCCCATTGAAGTAGGGGGCGGTCAGTCGCCACCCCCACTGAGGCTGATTGGGTTTCCAGGAGGCATGAATCAGCGTGGGAGACAGGAGGGCGGTGTAACATACATACAAACAAACATAGATACACACACACACACTCACACAGAGGCGCTGGACATTGCCTGCCCTGCTCAACTCTGCTCTCCTCCCCTCCCCTCTCATCTCATCTCCTCTCCTCTCCTCTCCTCTCCTCTCCTCTCCTCTCCTCTCCTCTCCTCTCCTCTCCTCCCCTCTCCTCTGCTCTCCTCCCCTCTCATCTGCTCTCCTCTCCTCTGCTCTCCTCTCCTCCCCTCCCCTCCCCTCTCATCTCCTCTCCTCTCCTCTCCTCTCCTCTCCTCCCCTCTCCTCTGCTCTCCTCCCCTCTCATCTGCTCTCCTCTCCTCTGCTCCCCTCCCCTCCCCTCTCATCTCCTCTCCTCTGCTCTCCTCTCCTCCCCTCCCCTCCCATCCCCTCCCCTCTCCTCTCCTCTGCTCTCCTCTGCTCTCCTCTCCTCTCCTCCCATCTCCTCTGCTCACCTCTCCTCTGCTCCCCTCTCCTCTGCTGCCCTCCCCTCCCCTCTCCTCTCCTCTCCTCTGCTCTCCTCTCCTCTCCTCTCCTCTCCTCTGCTCCACTCTCCTCTGCTGCCCTCCCCTCTCCTCTCCTCTCCTCTCCTCTGCCCCCCTCTCCTCCCCTCTCCTCTGGCCCCGGGACCTAGCCTGTGGCCACTGGGGCGCTGGCATGTGGCACTGCACTAGTAGTAGTGGTAGTGACATGGACGGGAGCGGCTCCATTTCACTGCTGCTCTCGGCTGGTCCGCCGCAGGTTGTGGCCACGGTGGAGTCCCTGGTCCTGGCCTTACAGCGGGACAAGGAGAAGCTGGTTCAATCCCTCCTGGAGGATCCCAGCAGTCGGCAACTTCTGCCCCTCCTCTGCCGCTTCCTCGCCTCCGGGGACACTCGGTAAGTCCAGGTGTTAGTGTGTGTGGGTGGAGGAACTGCAGATGTTGCTTTACACCCTAGATTGGGAAGGTTTACACCCTAGATTAGGAAGTGCAGATGTTGCTTTACATCAGAGATTAGGAAATGCAGATGTTGCTTTACATTCTAAATTCAGCCTAACATGCCCACACTGACCAACATGTCCCAGCTACACTAGTCCCACCTGCCTGAGTTTGCCCCACATCCCTCCAAACCTGTCCTGTCCGTGTACATGTCCAACTGCTTCTTAAACGTTGGGATAGTCCCTACCTCAGGTGAATCTTTCCCTCTCTCCAGAGATGCTGCCTGTCCCGCTGAGTTACTCCAACATTTGGTGTCTGTCTTCACCCCGAGAGGAATGGAGGACCAGAGGACTTAGGTTCAAGGTGAGGGGGAATAGATTTAATGGGAATCTGAGCGGTGACTTTTTCCACACAGAGGGTGGTGGGTGTATGGAACGAGCTGCCAGAGGAGGTAGTTGAGGCTGGGACTATCCCAACGTTTAAGAAACAGTTAGACAGGTACACGGATAGGACAGGTTTGGAGGGATATGGACTAAACGCAGGCAGGTGGGAGTAGTGGGAAATGTTGGCTGGTGTGAGCAAGTTGGGCTGAAGGGCCTGTTTCCACACTGTATCACTCTATAATTCTATAGACACAAAATGCTGGAGTAACTCAGCAGGACAGGCAGCATCTCTGGAGAGAAGGAATGGGTGACGTTTCGGGTCGAGACCCTTCTTCAGACTGAGAGTCAGGGGAGAGGGAGACAGTTTACGAGTATTGATTTCTCTAACCCTTGCTTCCCCTCTCTCTCCATCTCTCCCCCATCCTAGTTCTCCGATTAGTTTCACTGTCCTGATTAAATTTCACTGATTGTATGCCTCTGAACATACAGAGGGTGGTGCAGCGGTAGAGTTGCTGCCCCACAGCGCCAGAGACCCGGGTTCCACCTGACTACGGGTGCTGTCTGTACGGAGTTTGTACGTTCCTCCCGTGACCTGCGTGGGTTTTCTCCGGGTGCTCCGGTTTCCTCCCACGCTCCAAAGACGTACAGATTCGGTAAAATAGTCCCTATTGTGTGTTGGTGTGTGGGGATCGCTGGTCGGTGCGGACTCGGTGGGCTGAAGGGCCAGTTTCGCCGCTGTATCTCTAAAGTCTAAACCCCAGCCTGGTTCATTATCACCGAGCCGTAAGTACTGGAGGTCTTATTTCCTCCAGGCAACGTTTGAAATACAACCTATTCCCATTGAAGGGACTATACCGTCTCTTCTCCAATACCTCACTCCTGTCCATATGTTCACCCGACTTCAAGTTCCTCCTTATTTCCGAACATAGACACAAAATGCTGGAGTAACTCAGCGGGACAGGCAGCAACTCCGGATAGAAGGAATCGGTGACGTTTCGGGTCGAGACCCTTCTTCAGAACTTCTTCTGAGTCTGAGGAATGGAATCGACCTGAAACGTCACCCATTCCTTCTCCCCAGAGATGCTGCCTGTCCCGCTGAGTTACTCCAGCTTGTTGTGTCTGTCGTCAGTTTAAAACAGCATCAGCAATTCCTTCTAATACATTTCCTCCTTATTTCCAATGACTTTTCCAAATTGCCAAAGTAGTTGGTTGGCACATTGCAGGGATGTTTCTACCCTGTTTCACTGTAATCAGGCAACTGAACCATCCTACCACAACCAGAGAGCAGTCCTGAACTACTATCTATCTCATTGGTGACCCTCGGACTATCCTTGATCAGACTTTGCTGGCTTTACCTTACACTAAACGTTATTCCTTTATCATGTATCTGTACACTGTGGACGGCTCGATTGTAATCATGTGTTGTCTTTCCGCTGACTGGGTCGTACGCAACAAAAGCTTTTCACTGTACACGTGACAATAAAACTAAACTGAACTAAAGTCTAATGTTGAGGGATTTGCAGACACGTCTGAAATTTAGCCAGTAACGAAGAAATGCTGTGGTATTTCAGAAACTAGAGCCTGCAAAGCTATGTTCAGTTCAGTTCAGTTTCACTTTAGTTTATTGTCACGTGTACCGAGGTACAGTGAAAAGCTTTTTTCGTTGCGTGCTAACCAGTCAGCAGAAAGACAACACGTGATTACAATCAATCCATTTACAGTTACATGTTAAGGGGATAATGTTTAGTGCAAGGTAAAGCCAGCAAAGTCCAGTCAAGGATAGTCCGAGGGTCACCAATGAGGAAGATAGTAGTCCAGTACTGCTCTCTAGTTGTTTGTAGGATGATTCAGTTAGAAACATAGAAAATAGGTGCAGGAGTGTCCATTCGGCCCTTCGAGCCAACCCCGCCATTCAATATGATCATGGCTGATCATCCAGAATCAGTACACCGTTCCTGCTTTCTCCCCATATCCATTGATTCCGTTAGCCCTAAGAGCTCTATCTAACTCTCTCTTGAAAACATCCAGTGAATTGACCTCCACTGCCTTCTGTGGCAGAGAATTCCACAGGTTCACAACTCTCTGGGTGGAAAAGGTTTTTCCTCATCTCAGTCCTAAATGTCCTACCCCTTATTCTTAAACTGTGTGACTGGCCCCTGGTTCTGGACTCCCCCCAACATTGGGGAATGTTTTTCCTTGCATCTGGCCTGTCCAACCCGTTAAGAATTTTTATATGTTTCTATCTGAGATCCCCTCTCACCCTTCCAACGCTGTTGCCTGCTTTTGTAAGCTTTGGCCGGACCTTGGCTGCTTTTGCTTGTGTGAGTTGCCCAGTTTGCTGTGCTATGCAGCCAAACATTATTTAAGTCTGATATCTGCCATTGTGTGTTGGTGACAGGGTGATAAGTTAGTATTTGTGTTGTGGCATGGAGCTATTCACATGCCTGCCAGTGCTGTGTGATGAACATCGGTTTGAACAATTCTTGCGGATGAATGGCCTGGACTTAGTTCAACATTATCCAGACTTGCTGATTGCACTTTGCATTTACACAAGCTAATACTTCATGACAACTGGGTCAAGTGAAAACCCACTTTACAAGAAAGAAAATGCAATTCTTTCTTTGCTTGGATGCAGACGATCCTTTGAATATTCAGGGTCGATTTCCACATTTGTAATTCTTAGAGTCACACGTCGTGGAGAAAGAGGCCCTTCGGCCCGACTTGTCCATACCGACCGACATGCCCCAGCTAAACTAGTCCCACCTGCCAGCGTTTGGCCCATACCCTTCAAAGCAGGATAAATGTTCCCGATGTTGGGGGGAAACCAGAACCAGGGGCCACACAGTCTAAGAATAAAGGGGAGGCTATTTAAAACTGAGGTGAGAAGAAACCTTTTCACCTAGGGAGTTGTGAATTTGTGGAATTCTCTGCCACAGTGGGCAGTGGAGGCCAATTCACTGGATGAATTTGAGAGAGAGTTAGATAGAGCTCTGGGGGCTAGTGGAATCAAGGGATATGGGGAGAAGGCAGGCACGGGTTACTGATTGTGGATGATCAGCCATGATCACAATGAATGGCGGTGCTGGCTCGAAGGGCAAATGGCCTCCTCCTGCACCTATTTTCTATGTTTCTATGTCACGTGGAGAAGACAGGACAATGGGGTTGGGAGGGAAAGATAGATTAGCCATGATTAAATGGTGGCGTTGACTCGATGGGTTGAATGACTTGCTCCTATAACTTATGAACCTTTCCTATCAATGTACCTGTTCAAATGTCTTTTAAATGTTGTGATAGACCCAGCCTCAACAACCTCATCCGGCATACACCCACCAACCTTCCATACACCCACCACCCTTTGTGTGAAAAAGTTACCCCTCGGATTCCGATTAAATATTTCCCCCCTCACCTTAAACCTATGTCCTCTGGTTCTTGATTCCCTTACTCTGGGCAAGAGACTCTGTGCATCTACCCGATCTATTCCTCCCATGATTTTGTACACCTCTGTAAGATCACCCCTCATCCTCCTGCGCTCCATGGCATAGAGTCCAACCTACTCAACCTCTCCCTATAAACTATGTCCTCTGGTTCTTGTCGCCTTTTGCCGCTGAAGAAGGGTCTTGACTAGGGTTGCCAACTGTCCCATATTAGCCGGGACATCCTGTATTTTGGGCTGAATTAGTTTGTCCCGTATTACAGGACCGCCCTTGTCCCGTATTAGTACGGTTGCCAACTTCCTCACTCCCAAATACGGGACAAAGGGTGACGTCACCGTCCCGCGCCCCACGTGACCTCACCCAGCCAGCGGCCACGTGCTCCCGCTCCACCAATGGCGGCCTCCTGGGCCGGGCGGGAGCACGTGGCCGCTGGCTGGGTGAGGTCACGTGGGGCGCGGGGCGGTGACGTTACCTTGTCCCGTATTTGGGAGTGAGGAAGTTGGCAACCTGAGTCTTGTCCCAAAACGTCATCCTTCTTTCCAGAGATGCTGTCTGACCCACTGAGCGCTCCAGCTATTTGTGTCTACCTTCAGTATACGTGACCCTGTTTGCAGTTTTGTTTGGATGTAGATACCTTTGTCCCCTGATCGTTACAACTTGTACTGTGTTACTTGCGGTCAGCTTGAATTGATTTATGCCCTGCTTGTGCTTCACTGTGACCTCTCCTGGATAATTAAGTTCGCATCTATGAAAGGGAGTGCTTTTAGAACCCGATAGAGATTTCCTTTGTTCAACATTAGTCTTTGTGGCACAGTGTTTGTTCAACAATGTGCTGGGGTGGCACGGTGGCGCAGCGGTAGAGTTGCTGCCTCACGGCGTCAGAGACCCGGGTTCCATCCTGACTACGGGTGCTGTCTGTATGGAGTTTGTACGATCTCTCTGTGACCTGCGTGGGTTTCCTCGCACTCTCCAAAGACGTACAGGTTTGTACGTAGTGTAGGACGGAACTGCAGATGCTGGTTTAAACCGAAGATAGACGCAAAAAGCTGGGGCATCTCAGTGGGTCTGAAGAAGGGTCTCGACCCGAAACGTCACCTATTTATTTTCTCCAGAGATGCTGTCTGACCCGCTGAGTTACTCCAGCTTTTTTTGTATCTATTTCCAAGTTTGTAGGTTAATTGGCTTCCGTAAAGATTGTAAATCATCCCTGGTGTGTGTAGGACAGTGTTAGTGTGTGGGGATCACTGGTCGACGCGGACTCGGTGGGCCGAAGGGCCTGTTTCCGTGCTGTATCTATAACGGGCGGCACGGTGGCGCAACGGTAGAGTTGCCGCCTTACAGCGAATGCAGCGCCGGAGACTCAGGTTCGATCCTGACTACGGGCGCCGTCTGTACGGAGTTTGTACGTTCTCCCCGTGACCTGCGTGGGTTTTCTCCGAGATCTTCGGTTTCCCCCCACACTCCAAAGACGTACAGGTTTGTAGGTTAATTGACTGGGTAAATGTAAAAATTGTCCCTAGTGTGTGTAGGATAGTGTTAGTGTGCGGGGATCGCTGGGCAGTGCGGAGTCGGTGGGCCGAAGGGCCTGTTTCCGAGCTGTATCTCTAAATCTAAAATCTAAAACTAAATCTAAATCTAAAATGCTATGTGGTAACCAGCCTTGGGAGTTTTGTTTTGAAACATTTAACAATTGAAGTAAAGGTTAGACCAGTGACGCCCAGCGGGTCGAGCTGCTGCCTGACAGAACCAGAGATCCTGGATCAAGCCTGACCTGGCGTCCTGTCCCTTATGCTTTTTGAATGACCTCTGCCTGAATACAGCTTAGTTCAGTTTAGAGATACAGCGCTGGAAACAGGACCTTCAGCCCACCATGTCCTTGCCGACCAGCGATCCCCCCCGTACACTAGCACTATCCCACACTAACACTAGGGACAATTTACAGAGCTCAATTAATCTACAAGCCTGTATGTCTTTTGGAAACTGGAGCGCCCGGAGAAAACCCACGCCGGTCACGGGGAGAACGTACAAACTCCGTACAGACAGCGCCCGTAGTCGGGATCGAACCCGGGTCTCTGGCGCTGTGAGGCAGCAACTCTACCGCTGCGCCACCGTGCAAAGTATTTGTGGATAGTGGGAATGAATCTGTCATGGACTATGAAACATATGCTGCTTGATGTGTAAGTCTTGCAGAATTGAAACTTGCAGAATAATGAAAGGCCTGGATAGAGTGGATGTGGAGAGGATGTTTCCACTGGTGGGAGAGTCTAGGACCAGAGGCCACAGCCTCAGAATTAAAGGGCGCTCTTTTAGAAAGGAGATGAGGAGGAACCTCTTTAGTCAGAGGGTGGTGAATCTGTGGAACTCATTGCCACAGAGGGCTGTGGAGGCCAAGTCAGTGGATAGACAATAGGTGCAGGAGTAGGCCATTCGGCCCTTTGAGCCAGCACCACCATTCAATGTGATCATGGCTGATCATTCTCAATCAGTACCCCGTTCCTGCCTTCTCCCCAAACCCCCTGACTCCGCTATCCTTAAGAACTCTATCTAGCTCTCTCTTGAATGCATTCAGAGAATTGGCCTCCACTGCCTTCTGAGGCAGAAAATTCCACAGATTCACAACTCTCTGACTGAAAAGGTTTTTCCTCATCTCCGTTCTAAATGGCCTACCCCTTATTCTTAAACTGTAGACCCTGGTTCTGGACTCCCCCAACATTGGGAATATGATTCCTGCCTCTAACGTGTCCAACCCCTTTTAAGGCAGAGATAGACAAATTCTTGATTAGAACGGGTGTCAAGGGTTATGGGGAGATGGCAGGAAAATGGGATTGGGAGGCAGAGATCAGCCATGATTGAATGGCGGAGTGGACTCGATGATCCGAATGGCCTAATTATACTCCTTGTATTCTAAATCTATAACTTGTGAACATGAATGCAGAAGGGACTCTATAATTTGTCATCAGAGCTGATAATTAGCAGTCTGCACTGAGTACATAACAGAGTGAACCATTTCATTTTGAAATTAGTTCCACTAATGCAACTGGTGATTAGTGGAGTCATGCAGAGGTTCACTAAATGGCTGAGTTGTCCATTATTATTATTATTATTGTTGTGCAATGTTACATGCCATTATTGTAAAAGGGAGATTTGGCCCAACAAAATATCTATTTCAGTAAAGCAAAAAGGACATTCAGTGCTGGAGTAACTCAGCGAGTCAGGCAGCATCTGTGGAGAACATGGATAGGTGACGTTTCACAGAGTGCTGGAGTAACTCAGCGGGTCAGGCAGCATCTCTGGAGAACATGGATAGGTGACGTTTCACAGAGTGCTGGAGTAACTCAGCGGGTCAGGCAGCATCTGTGGAGAACATGGATAGGTGACGTTTCAGGTTAGGACTCCAGTCTGAAGAGGAGTTCGGGCCTGAAACATCACCTTTAAGAATAAGGGGGAGGCCATTTAGGACTGAGATGAGGAAAAACCTTTTCACCCAGAGAGTTGTGAATCTGTGGAATTCTCTGCCACAGAAAGCAGTGGAAATCAATTCACTCCAGCACTTTTCGAGAGAGAGTTAGAATTAGCTCTTAGGGCTAACGGAATCAAGCGATATGGGGGGAAAAAGCAGGAACGGGGTACTGATTTTCGATGATCAGCCATGATCATATTGAATGGCGGTGCTAGCTCGAAGGGCCGAATGGCCTACTCCTGCACCTATTTTCTATGTTTCTATCCATGTTCTCCAGAGACGCTGCCTGACCCGCTGAGTTACTCCAGCACTCTGTAAATTGTACTCCGCGCTGTGTCTCTGAAGTCTAAAGCTTGCAGGTTCCAAGATGGATTCAGTATTTTCTATCCATAATCTGGATGGTTTAATAGAGTTACCAGAAATAAAGATTTTAATTCTGTAAAACTTTAATGAGGGGAAGGGGAGGTGCTGGAAATGGATCGAGGTGGCAGGGTAACTAGTTTTAATGGAATGGTTAATAATAATTGAATAACTCCAACCACATATGAATTGCAATAGACACAAAATGCTGGAGTAGCTCAGCGGGACAGGCAGCATCTCTGGAGACAGGGAATAGGTGCTTCTCTCCAGAGATGCTGTCTGTCCCGCTGAGTTCCTCCAGCATTTTATGTCTATCTTCGATGTAAACCAGGATCTGCATTTCTTTCCTACACAGAGTGGAAAGACTATACATGATTACAATCGAGCCGTCCACAGTGTACAGACACATGCTAAGGGAAAAACATTTAGTGCTAGTGTACATGTTCCACCCAACAGCTAACAATGGCCTGTTTTCTTTATCGTCGTTACCTTTTAGCATATCTTTCATTCATTGTGCTTTATCTCTCCACATCGCCATCTATATTTCTCGTTTCCCTTATCCCCGACTCTCAGTCTGAAGAAGGGCCTTGATCCGAAACGTCTTAAGATAGATCTCTTAAGGATAGCGGAGTCAGGGGGTATGGGGAGAAGGCAGGAATGGGGTACTGATTGAGAATGATCAGCCATGATCACATTGAATGGTGGTGCTGGCTCGAAGGGCTGAATGGCCTCCTCCTGCACCTATTGTCTATTGTCACCCATTCCTTCTCTCCAGAGATGCTGCCTGTCTCGCTGAGTTACTCCAGCATTTTGTGTCTATCTTCGATTTAAACCAGCACCTGCAGTTCCTTCCTTCACATGAAGGGCGCTGTTGATTAGTTTGATTAGTTCCTACTTTTCTAAACAATCCCTCCTGCCCTGCTACTGATGTTCAATTTATAGGTCTGTCTTTACCAAAAATAGACTCAAAGTGCTGGAGTAACTCAGCAGGTCAGGCAGTATTTCTGGGGAAAATAGATGGGTGGCATTTTGGGTCGGGACCCTTCTTTCGGCCCATGATCAAGTTTTCACTGTCATTATATGTTTCCCCCCCCGCTAAAATGGGGATCGCATTTGCCATTCTTCTGTCATCTGCTAACTCACGTGAATATTTGTGTGTGATTGTGTTCTTCATCATGAGAGGAATAGATCGGGTAGATGCACACAGTCACTTGGCCCAGAGTAGGGGAATCGAGATCCAGAGGACATGGGTTTAAGGTGAGTGGGGAAAAGATTTGATAGGAACCTGAGGCACAACGTTTTCCCACACAGAGGGTGGTGGGTCTGTGGAACGAGCTGCCTCAGTCTTTCTGGTGACTGGTTAGGACGCAACAAATGCTTTTCACTGTACGTCGGTACAAACTAAATTTACCAAGAAACCAGCACGTCTTTGGGATGTGTGAGGCAAACCCACGCAGGTCACGGGGAGAGCGTGCAAACTCCGTACAGACAGCACCCGTAGTCAGGATCGAACCCGGGTCTCTGGCGCTGTGAGGCAGCAACTCTACTGCCGCGCCACCGTGCACAAAACCCAAACTGAGCACGCACGTATAAGTTCAGTATGATACATGATGAAAATACAGACGTGCTTTATTGTAATACATACAGCACATACTTTATTCGATTGTTCTAAATTTATTTCCAGTTGCTCATTAGCTTCTAACTCCATGGCAGGTTATACTAGGCCGATGAACACACACCTGGTAAATCATGGATGCCTTTGTGAATGTTTGACGTACAGTGGCTATTTATTTATGAGACTGAGACTGAGACACAAACATATTGTTTCAGTAGACTGCCGAGACGTTTTTATGTTGTTTAGGAACAGGCGCAATACTCTGTGTTACTGTTCTGTATCGTTGCAGAGTGAGATACCGAGGGGATGGATTGTGTCATGCATTCTAGATCTTATCCATTCAGAGGTGTACATTTTGATCCAAACTTCACAAAAGGATAATAGTTAAAGTCTCTGAATGTCGCCATTGTTATTGCGGTTGACGGCACTGGGCCTGTACTCGCTGGAGTTTAGAAGGATGAGGAGGGAGGGGGACCTCATTGATACTGTACATACTGAATAGTGAAAGGCCTGAATAGAGTGGATGTGGAGAGGATGTTTCCACTGGTGGGAGAGTCTAGAACTAGAGGTCACAGCTTCAGAATTAAAGGACATAGAGGAGTCATAGAGCGATACAGCGTGGCAACTGGCCCTTCGGCCCAACCTGCCATCACCGACAAACATGTCCCATCTACACTAGTCCCACCTGCCCGCGTTTGGCCCATATACACCTCTAAACCTGACCTATACATGTATCTGTCTAAATGTTTCTTGAATGTTGCGATAGAACTTGCCTCAACTACCTCCTCCGGCAGCTCGTTCCATATGTATACGCCCCTTCCTGTGGAAAAAGTTACCCCTCGGGTTCCGAAATAATCTTTCCCCCCCTCACCCCAAACCTTTTGTCCTCCGGTTCTCGATTCCCCTACTCTGAGCAATCAGGAACCTCTTTAGTCAGAGGGTGGTGAACCTGTGGAATTCATTCCCACAGATGGCTGTGGAGGCCAAGTCAAATGATTTTTTAAAGCGGAGATGGACCGATTTTTGATTAGTACGGGTTTAGTTTAGACATATAGCATGGAAACAGGCCCCTTCGGCCCATCGAGTCCGTGCCGCCCAGCGATCCCCGCACATTAACACTATCCTACACCCACTAGGGACAATTTTAAAAACATTTTCCAAGCCAATTAACCTACAAACCTGCACGTCTTTGGAGCGTGGGAGGAAACCGAAGATCTCGGAGAAAACCCACGCAGGTCACGGGGAGAACGTACAAACTCCGTACAGACGGCGCCCGTAGTCGGGATCGAACCCGGGTCTCCGGCGCTGCAAGTGCTGTAAGGCAGCAACTCTACCGCTGCGCCACCGTGCTGAGTGTCAGGGGTTATGGGGCGAAGCCAGGAGAATGGGGATGAGAGGTAGAGATAGATCTGCCATGATTGAAAGGCGGACTAGACTTGATGGGCCGAATGGCCTGATTCTGCTCCTAGAACTTGCAAACTTATGAAAACTCCTGCCATTAATTGCCCGAAATGCCCACTCTCATTGCTTTCCTCAGTCAATTGGAAAAGGAGCAGGCTTTATTAAACCTATTCCTGATAGGGAAAAACTTTGCTCACTTTCGAATTTGAAAATGTAAAAGGAAAACAAAAAGGAATAATATTTAAATACACTAGGATTTTTAAATTCCCATTGTCTGCACGATGTTTATTTTTTAAATCCCAGCAAGAGATCCAAACACAGTTAGGCAACTAGACAACTAGTTTAGAGAGTTGGGTATGGCAGCGATAGAATTGCTGCCCCTTACAGCTCCAGAAACCAGGGCAACTATTGGGCAACTATTCTTGTATGATCTTTTAAATGTACTGCAATGCTTTCTCTGTTAATGGCTTTTACAAGTCACAAGCTCGATGTAAAGTAATTCAGAGTAGGAACAAAAACTGCAGATGCTGGTTAAAATCGAAGGTGGACACAAAATGCTGGAGTAACTCAGTGGGACAGGCAGCATCTCGGGAGAGAAGGAATGGGTGATGTTTCAGGTCGAGACCCTTCTTCAGACTGATGTCAGGGGAGTGGGCGGGACACAGAGAAAAAATGTAGTAGGAGACAGTAAGACAGGTGGGAGAACTGGGAAGGGGGGAGGGGATGGAGAGAGAGGGGAAGCAAGGGCTACTTGAAGTTGGAGAAGTCAATGTTCATACCGCTGCCTAAGCTATGACAAGCCAAGATTGACCATGTCCATGCCAACCATGATTTACCATTGGAGCTACCAGAGTTTAGCCCATGTTCCTCCGCATCTGTCCGATCCATGTAACTGTCCAAAACTTTGAAATGGTGTTATTGTAGATATTCGATTTTTGATTTTGGAGATACAATGTGAAAACAGGCCCTTCGGCCCATCGGGTCCTTGCCCACCAGTGATGGTGTATACTAGCACTATCCTACACACACTCGGGACTATTTGCATTTACCTACGACAATTGACCTGCAGACCTGCACGTCTCTGTGAGATGTGAGAAGAAACCAGAGCACCCGGAGAGAAGCCACGTGGGTCACGGGGAGACCCCGTACAGACTCTGTACGGACAGCACCCGTAGTTGGGTTTGAGCCCTGGTTTCTGGCGCTGTAAGGCAGCAACTCTACCGCTGCCATACCTAACTCTCTAAACTAAACTGCCAGACCCAACTCTCTCCTGGGCCTGAAAGGGTTACCACACAAACACTGACGCCAAGTGTTTCTTCTGAAACTAAATTTGTGTCACGGTGACAAACTAACCTAGGTAAGCTCCAGCCTCCCAGCCCTACCTCTGTGGAGCAGTTGTACTGGTGTTTGTTGACTTGGTAACTGTGGTAACAAAGGTCCTTTTGTCTGAACGGAAGCTGGCTGATAACCTACGTACATCGCCGTCTATATATCTCGTTTCCTTTGTCCCTAACTAGTCTGAAGAAGGGTCTCGACCCCAAACGTCACCCATTCCTTCTCTCCAGAGATGCTGCCCGACCCGCTGAGTTACTCCAGCATTTTGTGTCTATCTTTGGTTTAAACCAGCATCTGCAGTTTTTTCCTACACTATACGTTTAGCGCTAGTCAGGTCCGAATGTGTTTGCAAAACTGTGCAAATAGAAACCACATCAAAACCCTCTGTGTTTTCATTGCTACATCAGTTCAGTTTATGGTCACGTGTACCGAGGTACAGTGAAAAGCTTTTGTTGCGTGCTAACCGGTCAGCGGACGACAATACATGATTACAATCTACAGGGTACAGATACGTGCAAAGTCCAGGCATTGATAGTCCGAGGGTCACCAATGAAGTTGTAACCAGAGGTGTAGGGGGTTTCAGGAGTGAAACCACCGTCAGCCTTCAACATGAGTCTCAGACACAGTCAGCAGTGAGACTGCTGTTTAGTCTAATTTAGATTAGAGATGCAGCCCGGCAACCATCCTGTGGAAACAGGCTCACTGGAGTGTGGGAGGAAACCGGAGCTCCTGGAGAAAACCCATGCGGTCCCTGGGAGAACGAGGTGCTGGAGGAGGTAGTTGAAGCAGGTTCTGAAGGCAGGCAGAAACATTTAGACAGGTACATGGATAGGGCAGGTTTGGAGGGATATGGGCCAAATGCAGTGCGGGTGGGACATGTTGGTCGGTGTGGGCAGGTTGGGCCAAAGGGCCTGTTTCTGAGCTGTATAAACTCTATGTCTCTGACCCCATAACTGTGTCTCTGTGTCTCTGTGTGTCTCTGTGTGTCTCTGTGTGTCTCTGTGTGTCTCTGCGTCCCTCTGCGTCCCTCTGTGTCCCTCTGTGTCCCTCTGTGTCCCCCTCTGTCTCCCTCTGTGTCCCTCTGTGTCCCTCTGTGTCTCCCTCTGTGTCTCCCTCTGTGTCTCCCTCTGTGTCTCCCTCTGTGTCTCCCTCTGTGTCTCCCTCTGTGTCTCCCTCTGTGTCTCCCTGTCTCCCTGTGTCTCTATAACTATGTCTCCCTATCTCCAATCTGTTGCAGGCTATGCAGCAATGCAGCGTACATACTGGGCGCCATTGCAGAGAGCGAGGTTGGTGCGCAGCGACTGGTGACGATGGCAGCGTGCTGCCCGCAGGAGGCCGCCGATCTCCTCGCCAACCTGAGCGGCATGTTGAAGTGGACGGACGAGGAGGCAGTGATGAATGTGGCTGGCGCACTGGGAACCATGGTGAGAGCAAGAGTTCCCCCTTCATCACCCATGTCCCACCCAGTGTCACCCACTGTGTCAACGAGGGGCAGAGGGTGATGCAGTGTGGAAACAGCCCTTCAGCCCAACATGCACCACACCGGCCGACGTGTCCCAGCTACACTAGTCCCACCTGCCCGCGTTTGGTCCACATCTTTTTATTTTGTAATTGTTTTTTTAAAGTTTTAGAGATGCAGCCCTTCCTGAGATATTGGGACTGTTGCTTTTGATGGCAACTCGATCCCAAATGCCTTGTATCGAGGCTGCAGGTCCAGGTGACTGTTACGTGCTGCTAAAAGAATAGTTTAGTTTAGAGATGCAGCGCTGAAACAGGCCCGGCAGCCCACAGAATCCGCGCCGACCAGCGATCCCCGCGCACTAACATAGAAACATAGAAAATAGGTGCAGGAATCGGCCATTCGGCCCTTCGAGCCTGCACCGCCATTCAATATGATCATGGCTGATCATCCAACTCAGTATCCCGTACCTGCCTTCTCTCCATACCCCCTGATCCCTTTAGCCACAAGGGCCACATCTAACTCCCTCTTAAATATAGCCAATGAACTGGCCTCAACTACCTTCTGTGGCAGAGAATTCCACAGATTCACCACTCTCTGTGTGAAAAAAAAGTTCTCATCTCGGTCCTAAAAGACTTCCCCCTTATCCTTAAACTGTGACCCCTTGTTCTGGACTTCCCCAACATCGGGAACAATCTTCCTGCATCTAGCCTGTCCAACCCCTTAAGAATTTTGTAAGTTTCTATAAGATCCCCCCTCAATCTTCTAAATTCCAGCGAGTACAAGCCGAGTCTATCCAGTCTTTCTTCATATGAAAGTCCTGCCATCCCAGGAATCAATCTGGTGAACCTTCTCTGTACTCCCTCTATGGCACGAATGTCTTTCCTCAGATTAGGAGACCAAAACTGTATGCAATAACACTATCCTACACACACGAGGGACAATTTACAATTTTACCGAAGTCCATTAACCCACAAACCTGCACGTCTTTGAAGTGTGGGAGGAAACCGGAGCACCCGGATTCCTTCGGGTGGTCCAGGAGAAGGTGTTGATGGTATTGACTCCGAGGAATTTCTACCTCTGTACAGTCAATGCAAATTGGGGCAGGCAGCATCTCTGGAGAGAAGGAATGGGTGACGTTTCAGGTCGAGACCCTTATTCTGGCTGGCCTAGTCCGAAGAAGGGTCTCGACCCGAAACGTCACCCACTCGTTCCTTCTCTCCGGAGACGCTGCCTGTCCCGCTGAGTTACTCCAGCACTTTTGTGCCTATCTTTGGTTTAAACCAGCGTCTGCAGTTCCTTCCTGCACAATGCCGGCTGGGCTATGTGCACCACTTCCGTTAACGATGAACCTGGCTTGGTTCCTTTGTGTAGGAAGGAACTGCAGATGCTGTTGTAGGCCGAAGATAGACACAGAAATGCTGGCGTAACTCAGCGGGGCAGGCAGCATCTCTGGAGAGAAGGAACAAATGAATGGGTGATGATTTGGGTCGAGACTTTAAAAAAAAAAATCAAAATATACTTTATTCGAGAAATAAATATATACAAAACATGTTCCTCACAAAACTCCACCCGCCATTATCGGAGGCTATACATACATTCAATACATACATTCAATACATACATTCAATACATACATTCAATACATACATTCAATACATACATTCAATACATACATTCAATACATACATTCAATACATACATTCAATACATACATTCAACACATACATTCAATACATACATTCAACACATACATTCAATACACACATTCAATACATACATTCAATACATACATTCAATACATACATTCAATACATACATTCAACACATACATTCAATACACACATTCAATACATACATTCAATACATACATTCAACACATACATTCAATACATACATTCAATACATACATTCAATACATACATTCAACACATACATTCAATACACACATTCAATACACACATTCAATACACATTCAATACATACATTCAATACATACATTCATACACCAATTACATAACATTTCCCCCCACCCTTGGCACTGGCATGGAATCCCTTCCCTTATTTGGAGGGGCGTCTCTCTCCACCACACCCTGCCCCCCCATGTCCAGCAGCGGAAGGACCCTAGACTGTGGTCCTCCCCCACAGGGGCTTGGCGTTGGCTGCACCGAGCTTCAGTGCGTCCCTCTGCACGTACTCCTGCAGTCTGCAGCGTGCCAGTCGGCAACATTCCCCCACGGACAGCTCGCTCCGCTGGGAGGTCAACAAGGCCCGGGCAGACCAGAGAGAATCTCTCACCGAGTTGATGACCTTCCAGCAGCACTGGATGTCCGTCTCTGAATGCGTCCCTGGGAACGGTCCGTAGATCACAGAGTTGGGTGGAGACCCTCCTTCTTCGTGGTCGGACTGATGCTGTCCCCGTGTGTGTGTGTGTTTGTGTGTGTGTGTGTGCCAGGCTGAGACGGTGGAGGGGCGGCGCTGGTTGCTGCAGGACTCTCACATCCAGGAGATCGTGAGCGACGTGACTGCACTTCTGGACAGCGGCAACAGATGGACGGCCAGCAATGCGGCCCTGGTTCTGGCCAGGGTGACCATCTGTGAATCGGGCTGCAGGACCATCCTGGACCACCCTCAGTGCACGCACACCCTGGCCAAGCTGATCGCCTCGCTGGGAATCGATGAGGCAGGTGAGCGAGCCCCTGCCCCGCTTACGTTGAACACTGAAGTGAGTCGATATTAGCTACACTAAGGTGTAGGGAAATAACTGCAGATGCTGGTACAAATCAAAGGTATTTAGTGCTGGAGTAACTCAGCAGGTCAGGCAGCATCTAGGAGAGAGGGAATGGGTGAGGGGGACGGGGAGAGAGAGAGAGGGGGGGACGGGAGAGAGAGAGAGAGAGGGGGACGGAGAGAGAGAAAGGGGGATAGAGAGATAGAGAGACGGAGCGAGTGAGTTGACGTATAGGGTTTCATGACCAGAACAGTTTGGCATTCAGTTTTTAAACATTCCAAATCTCTTATTATCCGAGTCAACAGATAATTTTGTTCATTTAAGTGAAGTGAATTTGGAATTACAATAGACAATAGGTGCAGGAGGAGGCCATTCGGCCCTTCGAGCCAGCACCGCCATTCAATGTGATGATGGCTGATCATTCTCAATCAGTACCCCGTTCCTGCCTTCTCCCCATACCCCCTGACTCCGCTATCCTTAAGAGCTATATCTAGCTCTCTCTTGAATGAATTACTTGCCCTTTTCAAAATTAATCATTTTCGGAGAAAAGCAGAGAGAGCATTTGCCCGTTTGTATTAATGTCAAACAGAAAGTTAAGATTTTACAGGATTTTATCCACTAATCATTTATCTCACCAGTGTGCTGTGGCATTTCGAATGTGGATATTTATTTTGCCTCCTTTTACAACTGCACTTTATTTCAGTTGAGATTACTGTCACCTACAGTGAGGTACAGTGAAAATCTGAAGAAGGGTCTAGACCCGAAACGTCACCCATTCCTTCTCTCCTGAGATGCTGCCTGACCCGCTGAGTTACTCCAGCACTTTGTAATACAGTGAAAACCCCTTTTCTTGCGTGCTAACCAGTCAGCGGAAGGACCATGCATGGTTCCAACCGAGCCATTTGGAGTGTGCAGATACATGATTAGGGAGAGTGCAGGAGGGAACTGCAGGTGCTGGTTAGATAGACACAAAGTGCCGGAGTAACTCAGCGGGTCAGGCAGCGTCTCTGGAGAGAAGGAATGGGTGACGTTTCGGGTCGAGACCCTTCTTCAGACTGACGTTTAGTGCAAGGTAAAGCCAGTAAAGTCTGATCAAGGATAGTCCGAGGGTTATCAGAGGTAGGTAGTAGTTCAGCACAGCTCTCTGGTTGAAAATCGTGCATCACAAGAATGGTCAAGAGAGGCATCAAGAGAGAGCTAGATAGAGCTTTTAAGGATAGCGGAGTCAGGGGGTATGGGGAGAAGGCAGGAACGGGGTACTGATTGAGAATGATCAGCCATGATCACATTGAATGGCGGTGCTGGCTCAAAGGGCTGAATGGCCTACTCCTGCACCTATTGTCTATTGTCTATTGTCTATTGTCAGCCTTCAGATCAGTCAGTGTAAAGGGGAACAGCATGTCCCATTGTTTGTACACTTTGCTGGAAGGCCACAGTTGGATTGAGACATCGTGCAGCAGCAGTTCGGGTGGATGTGCCAAAAGACTATCTGTCCAAACATGATTGTGGGTGAGCAGTGGGTCAGGGCAGGAGGAGACGAGAGTTGACATAGCTAACGAGACACTGCCTATTGGGGTGGCACGGTGGCACAGCGGTAGAGCTGCTGCCTCACAGCATCAAGGACCGGGGTTTCGATCCAGACCACGGGTGCTGTCGTTACGGTGGGTGTATGGGGTGAGCACGAGTTGGCGCAGACTCGGTGAGCCAAAGGGTCTGTTTTGTGCCACTGTATCACTGTGGCCAACTGTTTTCGCGCTGTATGTCTGAACTGAACTGTACGGAGTTTGTACGTTCTCCCCGCGACCTGCGTGGGTTTCCTCCGGGTGCTCCGGTTTCCTCCCACACTCCAAAGACGTACAGGTTTGTAGACTAATTAGCTTGGTAACAAAATTGTAAATTGTCCCAAGTGTGTGTAGGATAGTTTCGTTTTAGAGATACAGCGCAGAAACAGGCCCTTTCGGCCCACCGGGTCCGCGCCGACCAGCGATCCCCGCACACTAACACTATCCTACACCCAACTAGGGACAGTTTTTACATTTGCCCAGCCAATTAACCTACAAACCTGTACGTCTTTGGAGTGTGGGAGGAAGCCGAAGATCTCGGAGAAAACCCACGCAGGTCACGGGGAGAACGTGCAAACTCCGTACAGATGGCGCCCGTAGTCGGGATCGAACCCGGGTCTCCGGCGCTGTGAGACAGCAACTCTGCCGCTGCGCCACCGTGTCGAGGTGCTGCCTGAGCCGCTGAGTTACTCCAGCAATTTGTGTCTGCCTCCTTTAATCTACAAACCCGACAGGTCTGCAGGTTCATTGACTTTGGCAAGTTGTACAATGATCTCTCGAGTGTGTTGGTTGGTGTGTGTGTTGGGTGGGGGGGGGGGGGGGGGGTGGGGGGAATCACTGGGCGGCGCGGACTCGGTGGGGCTGAAGGGCCCAAACAGCAATCTCCGGGTTGTGAAGAAAGGTCTCGACCCAAACCGTCAGCCATTGCTTCTCTCCAGAGGTGCTGCCTGTTCCTTGCTGAGTTACCCCAGTTTTCTGTGTCTAATTCCAGGTTGTGATTGCCGGTCTGCCCCGTTGGTGATAACCCTCTCTCATTGCCCCTCGGCAGGTTGTGGGATGAGTGCAGCATTTGCTCTTGGACGTCTTTGCAATTTGGACACTGGCCTCAAACAGACGCTGGACATGGAGGAAGCTCCAGCGATGGTGAGATACCTCAACCATCCTGTCAACAACCACAGACGGTTTCTTCCCAGCTGATATCAGGCAACTGAACCATCCTACCACCAACCAGAGAACAGTCCTGAACTACTATCTACCTCTTTGGTGACCCTCGGACTATCCTTGATTGGACTTAACCTTGCACTTCCATTAGTGCTAATTGATTCCTCATTTGAAAGCGTCTTCAAATTCCACATTTAATTTCATTTATGGACAATAGGTGCAGGAGGAGGCCATTCGGCCCTTCGAGCCAGCACCGCCATTCGCTGTGATCATGGCTGATCATCCACAATCAGTACTCCGTTCCTGCCTTCTCCCCATACCCCCTGACTCCGCTATCCTTAAGAGCTCTGTCTAGTTCTCTCTTGAATGCATTCAGAGAATTGGCCTCCACTGCCTTCTGAGGCAGAGAATTCCACAGATTCACAACTCTCTGACTGAAAAGGTTTTTCCTCGTCTCCGTTCTAAATGGCCTACCCCTTATTCTTAAACTATGGCCCCTGGTTCTGGACTCCCCCAACATTGGGAACATGTTTCCTGCCTCTAACATGTCCAACCCCTTAATAATCTTATACGTTTCGATAAGATCCCCTCTCATCCTTCTAAATTCGATTTCCCCTGGACAAATTCCCTCACCATGTATCTGTAAACTGTGGACGCCCCGATTGTAATCATGCATCATCTTTCCACTCACTGGTTGATGCGTTTCACTGTACCTTGTTATGCGCGTCAATAGTTTAGTTTACTTTACAGATTCAGCGTGTAAACTGTGTCCATGCTGACCAATGATCCCCGCACACTAACACTATCCTAGACACACACACACTGGGGACTATTTACAATTTTACCGATGGCACAGCAGTGGAGTTGCTGCCTTACAGCGAATGCAGCGCCGGAGACCCGGGTTCCATCCCGTCTGCTGGCGCCGTCTGTACGGAGTTTGTACGTTCTCCCCGTGACCTGCGTGGGTTTTCTCCGAGATCTTCAGTTTCCTCCCACACTCAAAAGACGTACAGGTTTGTAGGTTAATTGGCTTGTTAAAGGTAAAAATTGTCCCTAGTGTATGTGGGATAGTGTTAGTGTGCTGGTCGTTGTGGACTCGGTGGGCCGAAGGGCCTGTTTCAGCGCTGTATCTCTGAACTAAACTAAACTGATTAACCTACAAACCTGCACGTCTTTGGAGTGTGGGAGGAAACCGGAGCACTGGGAGAAAACCCACGAGGTCACGCGGAGAACGTACAAACTCCGTACAGACAGCACCCGTAGTCAGGATCGAACCTGGGCCTCTGGCGCTGTGAGGCAGCAACTCTACCGCCGCGCCCATTATAATAAACTGAACTAACACTGTTGCCCTTGTTTAGATAACAGCGCTGGAGAGAATGATGTTGGACGGGGATACCGGGTGCAGCAAGAACGCTTGCTTTGCGCTGAGCTGCCTTGCTGCGGACAAGGACGGACACGCACATATCTTGCTGAATCCCATCTTCCCAGAAATACTGAACACCTTGTGCGTGTTACTGGAATCGCAGGAGCCAGAGTCGGCCTGGTTTGCTGCCATGTACGTAAATGCTAACAGTGTGAGGGTAAATCGAAGGTACCGCAAATTGCTGGAGTAACTCAGCGGGTCAGGTAGCATCTCTGGAGAGAAGGAATGGGTGACGTTTCGGGTCGGGACCCTTCTTCAGACTGATGTCGGGGGGCGGGACAAAGATAGGATGTAGGTAGATGGGTAGATGGGACTAGTGTAGCTGGGACATGTTGGCCGGTGTTGGCAAGTTGGGCCGAAGGGCCTGTTTCCGCACTGTATCACTCTATGACTCCAGATTGGTGAGAGTTGTTGGGGACATGCCAAACCTCCTAA
The DNA here is from genome assembly GCF_053455715.1 of Rhinoraja longicauda. Lineage (NCBI taxonomy): Eukaryota > Metazoa > Chordata > Chondrichthyes > Rajiformes > Arhynchobatidae > Rhinoraja > Rhinoraja longicauda. The sequence continues at coordinate 27,699,735 of NC_135983.1, read as the reverse complement.
GCCTTCTAAGGACATACTGTTTTGAGGGGAATAATGTGTCTCGTTTCTATACTCACAGGACGTTAAGAGTATTGGGCAGTCATCCAAAAGGAGTTGTCAAACTGAGAGAACATCCGAAAATCTCCACCCTGTTGAAGGTTGGTAATGATGCCAGTTCACAAGGTCATAAGTGACAGCAGCAGAATTAGGCCATTCGGCCCATCGAGTCTACTCCACCATTCAATCATGGCTGATCTATCTTTCCCTCCCAACCCCATTCTCCTGCCTTCTCCCCATAACCCCTGACACCCGTACTGATCAAGAATCTATCCATCTCTGCCTTAAAAATACCCACTGACTTGTCCTCTACAGCCTTCTGTGGCGATGAATTCCACAGATTCACCACCCTCTGACTGAAGAAATTCTTCATCATCTCCTTCCTTTTCTTTGTCCCGCCCCCCCCCCGACTTCAGTCTGAAGAAGGGTCACCCGTTCCTTCTCTCCTAGATGCTGCCTGTCCCGCTGAGTTACTCCAGCATTTTGTGATACCTTCATAAAGGAACGTCCTTTAATTCTGAGGCTGTGGCCTCTGGTCCTAGACTCTCCCACTAGTGGAAACATCCTCTCCACATCCACTCTATCCAGGCCGCTCACTATTCGATGTTTCAATAAGGTCCCCCTTCATTCTTCTAAACTCCAGCGAGTACAGGCCCAGGGCCGACAAACGCTCATCATAAGTCTGAAGAAACGTTGCCCACACCTTCCCTCCTGAGATTTAGATTTAGATTTAGATTTAGAGATACAGCGCAGAAACAGGCCCTTCGGCCCACCGGGGCCGTGCCGCCCAGCCCAGCGCTACCCGCACATTAACACTATCTCATCTCACTGTCTACCTCATCATAAGTAAATCCACTCGTTCCTGGAATCATTCTTGGAAACCTCCTCTGGACCTTCTCCAGATCCAGCACATCCTTCCACATATGTGCGGCCCAAAATTGCTCACTGTACTCCAAATGTGGCCTGACCGGCGCCTTATTGAGCCCGGGCATTGTGCTGCTGATTTTGTATTGTAGCAGTGACCTTGAGTGCTGATTTTAATCCTGTCCCGTGTTGCATAGAGTATGGCCTGCTCGCCCACGGCTGGCAAGGACCTGCTGGAAGAAGTGGACTTCACCTTGAGAAAGCTGCAGCCTGTCCCCAAACCCCCCCCGCCCCATGTGGACATCCTGAACGCCAACTCAATCCAAATCAGCTGGAATAAGCTGGTGCTGGACAGTGGACTGGAGGTGATGTACAGGTGAGAACAAACGTAGTGGTTGGAAGTAGTTTAGTTTAGTTTAGACATACAGGCCCTTCGGCCCACCGAGACCGTGCCGACCTGCGAACCCCACACACAAACACAAGGACCTACGCACACTAAGGACACTAATACTAAGTATTCAAACCCAAGCCAATTAACCTACAAACCTGCACGTCTTTGGAGTGTGGGGGGAAACCGAAGATCTCGGAGAAAACCCACGCAGGTCAATAGACAATAGACAATAGGTGCAGGAAGAGGCCATTCGGCCCTTTGAGCCAGCACCGCCATTCAATGTGATCATGGCTGATCATTCTCAATCAGTACCCCGTTCCTGCCTTCTCCCCATACCCCAGGTCACGGGGAGAACGTACAAACTCCGTGCAGACAGCACCCGTAGTCGGGATGGAACCCGGGTCTCCGGCGCTGCAAGCGCTGTAAGGCGGCAACTCTACCGCTGCGCCACCGTGCCACCCAGAATAGTTTTCTGTTTAGTTTGATTCAGTTGAGGAATACACTGCAGGTACCATCCATTTATACATGTATTTCTGTAATAATACATATCTGTAAATGGCTCGATTGTAATCATGTGTTGTCTTTCCGCTGACTGGTCAACACGCAACAAAAGCTTTTCACTGTACCTCGGTACACATGACAATGAACTAAACTGAAACTGAACAAGCCCTTCTACCCACTGGGTCTGCACTGACCAGCGATCCTCACACACTGATACTATTCTACACACACTAGGGACAATTTACGTTTATACCAAGCCAATTAATCTACAAACCTTTATGTCTTTAAAGTGTGGGAGGAAACTGGAGCACCCGGAGAAAACCCACGCAGGTCACAGGGAGAACGTACAAACTCCATACAGACATTTACTCGACCCGAAACGTCACCCGTTCCTTCTCTCCAGAGCTGCTGCCTGTCCCGCTGAGTTACTCCAGCATTTCCAGTCCACCTTCGCTGCAAACTTGCACCTGCAGTTCCTTCCTACACATTTAGTTGGGTTTAGTTTGATTTAGTTTAGAGACACAGAGTGGAAAAAGGCCACAGGCCCCACCGAGTCCATGCCGACCAGCGATTACTCACACCCCAGTTCTCTCCGACACACATAGTGACAATTTTACTGAAGCCAATTAACCTTCAAACCTGCACGTCTTTTACACGGAAACATAGATAATAGGTTCAGGAGGAGGTCATAGAAACATAGAAACATAGAAAATAGGTGCAGGAGTAGGCTATTCGGCCCTTCGAGCCTGCACCGCCATTCAATATGATCATGGCTGATCATCCAACTCAGTATCCTGTACCTGCCATCTCTCCATACCCTCTGATCCCTTTAGCCACAAGGGCCACATCTAACTCCCTCTTAAATATAGCCAATGAACTGGCCTCAACTACCTTCTGTGGCAGAGAATTCCACAGATTCACCACTCTCTGTGTGAAAAAAAACGTTCTCATCTCGCTCCTAAAAGACTTCCCCCTTATCCTTAAACTGTGACCCCTTGTTCTGGACTTCCCCAACATCGGGAACAATCTTCCTGCATCTAGCCTGTCCAACCCCTTAAGAATTTTGTAAGTTTCTATAAGATCCCCCCTCAATCTTCTAAATTCCAGGTCATTCGGCCCTTCGAGCCAGTTCATTGTGATCACGACTGATCATCCACAATCAGTAACCCTTGCCTGCCTTCTCCCCATATCCCATGATTCCGCTAGCCCCTAGAGCTCTATCTAACTCTCTTTTAAATTCATCCAGTGAATTGGCCTCCACTGCCCTCTGTGGCAGAGAATTCCACAAATCCACAACTCTCTGGGTTGCGTGATTTCTTAATTCCCCTTCTTCATTCTTCCCTGTACCACTAAACTCACTTTGATAACTTCTGTATGCGACCCACTTTAACACAAGATCGGTGCAAGTGTTTAAATAACCACCTTTGTGTCTAGGAGAATTCGCTCAACAGGTTATCGAGTAAGTTCATAAGTGACGGCAGCAGAATGAGGCCATTCGGCCCATCAAGTCCACTCCGCCATTCAATCATGGCTGATCTATCTCTCCCTCCTCACCCCATTCTCCTGTCTTCTCCCCATAACATCTGACACCCGCACTAATCAATAATCTGTCTCTGCCTTAAAAACATCCAGTGAATTGGCCTCCACAGCCTTCTGTGGCAATGAATTCCACACATTCACAACTCTGGGTGAAAAAAAGTTCCTTTTTCTCATCTCAGTTTTAAATGGCCTCCCCTTTATTCTAAGATTGTGGCCCCTGGTTCTGGACTCCCCCAACATTGGGAACATTTTTCCTGCATCTAGATTGTCCAGTCTTTTTATAAGTTTATACGTCTCGATAAGATGGCCTTTTATCATTCTTAGACTGTGTGGCCCCTGGTTCTGGACTCGCCCAACATTGGGAACATTTTTCCTGCATCTAGCTTGTCCAGTCCTTTTGTCTCGATAAGATGACCTTTTATCATTCTTAGACTGTGTGGCCCCAGGCTCTGGAAGGTCTCTGGTGGTGAATGTACTTGAGCGTGGTTCACTTTGCTGTCATTTCAGCTTGTTTGATGGAGACAGGTTACTGTACAAGGGCCCGGATTGTAGGTACGTGCTGGCGGACGTGAAGGCGAGCAAGGAGTACGCCTTCAGGCTGCACGTTGGCACTGAGGGGGATGACGGGCTGTACAGCGATGTGAGCAGGGTCACGGTGGAGGAGTCCGTCCCGAGCTGCCCGCTGGACTTCCGGGTCATTGGCTGCACGCCAACCCAGCTGAAGCTGTCGTGGTCCCCGCCGCCGCAGCCCAGCGGCACCATCCGCTGCTACGTGGTGTACAAGGGCGAGGCGGCCATCGAGACGACATCGGAGCGCAGCTGCATCGTGAGCGGCCTCGCCCCTTCCCGGGGCTACCTGTTCCACGTGTGCGCGTGCACCGGCAAGGGCAAGGGGCAGCGCGCCGCGCTGTGGGGCCGCACGGCCGACCCCGGAGACCACGCCCCGGGCAGGCTGACCGCCAATGTGCTGGGCCGCAACGAGATGTTCATCACCTGGGACATGCCCCAGGTGCCCCTGGGACGCCTGTTCAACTTCGAGCTGTGCATGAACGGCAAGGTGGTCTACCTGGGCCCCGACCGATCCTTCACCGCCCGCCGCCTGACCGCCAACTCCGAGTATGCCTGCACCGTCAGCGCCATCACCAGCGAGGGCAAGTGCGAGACCAAGCCCGTGGTCAAGAGGACGGCCAAGGACGAGTATGTGAACACCACCAGGTACGGCCAGGCCTTACCGACCCTGGAGCACAATGGCCCATCCGCCGGACCAAGGCGCCCTTTACGTGGCCACTCCTCGCATACCCTGGCCCTTTAGGTGGTCACTCCTCGCATACCCTGGCCCTTTACGTGGCCACTCCTCACATACTCTGGCCCTTTACGTGGCCACTCCTCGCATACCCTGGCCCTTTACGTGGCCACTCCTCGCATACCCTGGCCCTTTACGTGGCCACTCCTCGCATACCCTGGCCCTTTACGTGGCCACTCCTCGCGTACCCTGGGCGTGCAAAGCAAAGAATCTCACCCTGACTCCCTCTCTGCCTGCAACACTAAAGCGTTCATTTATAAAGTTTAGTTTAGAGATACAGCGAGGAAACAGGCCCTTCGGCCCACCGTGTCCGCGCCGCCCAGCGATCCCCGCACACCAACACTCTCCCACACCATCACTTCACCCAGCTGCAGTTCCACCATTTGAATTTCAACTTTGTTTTTCAGCCATACTTTGTTGTGTGTTTTGCAAATAATGGCTCCAGGAAAGATTGTTCAGAGACTTTGCCTCTGCTTTGTGTTCCTGTCTTTAGTTTAGTTTAGTTTAGAGATACAGCGCAAAACACCCCATTTCAGCCCACCAAGTCCGCGCCGACCAGCGATCCCCGCATGCTAACACTATCCTACACACACTAGGGACAATTTTTACATTTGCCCAGCCAATTAACCGACAAATCTGTACGTCTTTGGAGTGTGGGAGGAAACCGAAGATCTCGGAGAAAACCCACGCAGGTCACGGGGAGAACGTACAAACTCCGTACGGACGGCCCCCGTAGTCGGGATGGAACCCGGGTCTCCGGCGCTGCATTCGCTGCAAGGCAGCAACTCTACCGCTGCGCCACCGTGCCGCCCTGTTCATAAAGTTCATCAAAGTGGAGGAGAGGTGTAGGAAGAGAATGAATGAATGGAATACTTCATTGAAATTCTTTGCTTGCACACCCAAGGTATGCAAAGAGTCGCCACATAAAGGGCGCCGACAAAGTATCGCGAGCCCCAGGTCCTCCATTATTCTCCTCCCCCTCCCTCACGGCGGTCCCCCCCCCCCACGGCGGTCCCCCCCCCCCACGCCGGGTCCTCCTTTGTTCTTTGTTCCTAGCGATACGATACGATACGATAGAACTTTATTTATCCCAGGAGGGAAATTGATTTAGATTTTAGATTTTTTTTAGATTTAGAGATACAGTGCGGAAACAGGCCCTTCGGCCCACCGAGTCCGTGCCGCCCAGCGATCCCCGCACATTTCCGCGCTGTATCTGAAAAAATAAATAAATAAAATTAACACTATCCTACACACACTGGGGACAATTTTTACATTTACCCAGTCAATTAACCTACATACCTGTACATCTTTGGAGTGTGGGAGGAAACCGAAGATCTCGGAGAAAACCCACGCAGGTCACGGGGAGAACGTACAAACCCCGTACAGACAGCGCCCGTAGTCAGGATCGAACCTGGGTCTCCGGCGCTGCATTCGCTGTAAGGCAGCAACTCTACCGCTGCGCTACTGTGCAGTCCCCCATTGATCTGCCAACAATCATAAAAACACAACAAGAAGCAGGAAACAGGAAATTAAAGTGATGAGTGGAAAAGATTGGGGGATGTGTAAAAATTGGGGAGGGGGAGGGGATTCAGTCTGCCCACGACAGAAGGGGGAGGAGTTGCCCAGTTTGATAGCCACAGAGAAGAAGGTTCTCCTGTGGCGTTCGTTCTGTGCTGCATCTTGGTGGGACCAGTCTGTTGCTGAAGGTGCTCATCAGGTTGACCAGCGTGTCACGGAGGGGGGGCGATGCGTCCTTTGGCTCCAGAAGAAGTGTAGGTCGAGGAGAGAAGATCTTTACAGTTCAGTTGAGTTCATTGTCACGTGTACCGAGGTACAGTGAATAGCTTTTGTTGCGTCCTAACCAGTCAGCGGAAAGACAATACATGATTACAATCGAGCCGTCCACAGTGTATAACAGTATAATAACAGTATAACAGAACTTTATTGTCATTCGGTATAAATACCGAACGGAATTTCAGCAGTCAGCAGGCACACAGCAAAAAAGAAAAGAACGCACGACACACGACCCAAACACAGACATCCATCACAGTAACTCCAAACACCCCCTCACTGTGATGGAGGCAACAAAACATACAGATACAGGATAAAGGGAATAACGTTTAGTGCAAGGTAAAGCCAGCAAAGTCCGATCAAGGATAGTCCGAGGGTCACCAATGAGGTAGATAGTAGTTCAGCACTGCTCTCTGGTTGTGGTAGGATGGTTCAGTTGCCTGATAACAGCCGGGAAGAAACTGTCCCTGAATCTGGAGGTGTGCGTTTTCACACTTCTGTGCCTTTTGCCCTGATGGGAGAGGGGAGAAGAGGGAGTGGCCGGGGTGAGACTGGTCCTTGATTATGCTGCTGGGTTTAGGAAGAGGAGAGGTGTAGGTGTAGAACATTTGTGAGAAGGAACAGCAGATGCTGGTTTACACTGAAGATAGACACAAAAAGCTGGAGTAACTCAAAGGGTCAGGCAGCATCTGAGGAGAAAAGGTAAAGGTGACGTTTCAGGTCAATGCCTTTCTTCAGAGAAACTAGTTTAGTTTGGTTTAGACTCTAAATGCTGGAGTAACTCAGTGGGGTTTCTCCAGGATTTCTGGTTTCCTTCCAGACTCCAAAGATGTACGGGGTTATAGGTTAATTGGCTGTGGTCCCTCGTGCGTGGTGTAGAGCTGTGTTAGTGTGCGGGGATCGCTGGTCGGAGTGGGCTCGGTGTGCTGACGGGCCTGTTTCCGCGCTGTGTCTCTAATCTAGACTAAACTTGGAACCCTCAGTCTGAATTTTCACTTGCGTTGTTTTCTTGGTGTTGCTCTGCTTCCAGGTGCCTTTACTCCCCAGCCCGCAGAAGCCAACCAGCTGCTCCACCTTCAACCAGAGACGTATCCGACTTGTCTGAGCGGCTCCGGAAATTGAGAACACAACCAGGGGCTCATAAAGAACAGACCTCGAGCAGAACAGCGAAAGCCCCCCAGGTCCCCAGTAAAGGTTGTCTAAAAGCAACTCCTAAGTTCATAAGTTAAAACGTTGCATCAGATCTCAGACTGTGCGTGGGAGATAGATAGCCCGTATAAAGTGGGGTGGCGCGGCGGTAGAGTTGCTGCCTCACAGCGCCGGAGACCCGGGTTCCATCGCGACTACGGGTGCTGTCTGTATGGAGATTGTACGTTCTCCCCGTGACCTGTGTGGGTTTACTCCAGGATCTCCGGTTTCCTCCCACACTCCAAAGATGTGCGGGTTTGTAGGTTAATTGGCTTTGGTAACGATTGTTGATTGTCCCTAGTGTGTGTAGGGTAGTGCTAGTTTATGGGGGGATCGCTGGTTGGCATGGACTGGTTCGTGCTGGCATGGACTGGTTCCGTGCTGTTTCTCTAAACTAGACTAAACTAAATCCTTCCTCCAGAAATGAGGCCCGTAACAATAGACAATAGACAATAGACAATAGGTACAGGAGTCAGGTACAGGAGTAGGCCACCTGCCCACATTTGGCCCATATCCCTCTAAACCTCTCCTATCCACCTACCTGTCCAAATAGACAATAGGTGCAGGAGGAGGCCATTTGGCCCTTCGAGCCAGCACCACCATTCAATGTGATCATGGCTGATCATTCTCAATCAGTACCCCGTTCCTGCCTTCTCCCCATACCCCCTGACTCCGCTATCCTTAAGAGCTCTATCTAGCTCTCTCTTGAATGCATTCAGAGAATTGACCTCCACTGCCTTCTGAGGCAGAGAATTCCACAGATTCACAACTCTCTGACTGAAAAAGTTTTTCCTCAACTCAGTTCTAAGGTCACGGGGAGAACGTACAAACTCCGTACAGACGGCACCCGCAATCGGGATCGAACCCGGGTCTCTGGTGGCAAATCTACCACTGCGCCACTGTGCCGCCCTTTTTTGCGATGATTGACGCAGGACATGGATTGTCCGAAAGTCCAGCCTATCCTACTGAAGGATGATGGGCGGGTGTGGAAGGAATGACAAAGCAGTAACGAGCTGCAGTAGCTGTGGGAGTGCCATTATTTAGGAGCTTTGATTGCCCAGTCTCAGGTTGAAGTTTGCTTTAATTTTAATGTAGAAAGTCTTCAGCAAAGGTCTTTTATCTCCTTGAATGATATCCATTCAGGAAGTGGCGGTGCTGCCCTGCAGTCCGTTTGTCTTTGGTGTGTTTTGTTGTTTTTGGTCTTAATTGTAGTGTGTAGATGTGATGTGATATTTGTTGTGGTTGTGCACTATGTGTGGTGTGTGGTGTGGGGGGGGGGGGGGGGGGGGAACTGTAAAATTGTCTCTTCCGAACGGAGTCCTGACCTTTGTTTTCTGGGTGGTGTCTCCGTTCCCGCTGCGGCCTACCATCGGCCAAACACCTGGAGCCTGCAGCCTCCAGCTGGGACCACCTGGGCCTCTGGTTCGCAGAGCCCACGGACCGGACTCACCGTCTGCGGCGCAGGCTGCCTTCGGAGGCTGTGGTGGCGCCGGGGGAGTGGCTGCGACTCGCCTTCGGAGGCTCCGGCTGCGGGCCGCGTGGACGTCGGAAGCTCGCAGGCCCTGCCCTGGGTGGGGGCCGACATTGGGAGCTCCGGCAGCGGCAGCGTCTTCGCCCGCCCCGGATCGTGGGGCTTGGGTCGGCCCACCGTGGACCTTTCACCATCCGGCGCAGCCTGGAACGTGGCAACTTCAACAGCCTGACCGCGGGAGAAGACGGCATGGGAAGAGAAAAGACATCCTGGCCTTCCATCACAGTGAGGAGGGGACTGGAGGAGACTCACTGGGATGGATGTTTCTTTTTTTTGTTTTGTGTTTATTTGTGATTGTGTGTGAAATTGCTTATTTTTATTGCTCTTATTGTTGGACTGTGGGTGACGAAATATCGTTCAAAAGACTTGTTTTATTGGATGACAATAAAGGCGGTTCTGATTCTGATTCTGATTCTGTTTGTTTTGTGTCCTTTACATTATCTGTGCTTTGCAATAAAGAAAATCTCGTTCTATTTGACTCTTATATCAGATGCTTTGGTTAAAATTGGAGAATAAATGAGTGTCAAAAAGTGATTGAGCAAGGAAACAGGCCCTTTGGCCCAACCTCACCATGCCAACCTGGTTTTGGAATTGAGCTAGTGTAGTAAACCAAGGGTTGTGAATCAAACGGGTTTTATTAACGAGACAATGGTTGACCACATGCGCACCCATCCCTTCTCTCCAGAGATGCTGCCTGGCCCGCTGAGTTACTCCAGCACTTTGTGATACCTTTGAACACACGGGCGCTTAGTTAGGAGAATGGTTAGGTGCTTGTTGCTGTTGAGAGGAGCACCACACGTCTGTCCACTCGTGGGCTCGAGCAGTCCACTCGTGATCTTCAACTGTCATCTCCAACTGTTAACTGTCATCTCCAACTGTCAACTGTCATCTCCAACTGTCAACTGTCATCTCCAACTGTCAACTGTCAGTAGACAATAGACAATAGGTACAGGAGTAGGCCATTCGGCCCTTCGAGCCAGCACCACCGTTCAATGTGATCATGGCTGATCATTCTCAATCAGTACCCCGTTCCTGCCTTCTCCCCATACCCCCTGACTCCGCTATCCTTAAGAGCTCTATCCAGCTCTCTCTTGAATGCATTCAGAGAATTGGCCTCCACTGCCTTCTGAGGCAGAGAATTCCACAGATTCACAACTCTCTGACTGAAAAAGTTTTTCCTCATCTCCGTTCTAAATGGCCTACCCCTTATTCTTAAACTGTGGCCCCTGGTTCTGGACTCCCCCAACATTGGGAACATGTTTCCTGCCTCTAACGTGTCCAACCCCTTAATAATCTTATACGTTTCGATAAGATCCCCTCTCATCCTTCTAAATTCCAGTGCATACAAGCCCAGTCATCTCCCTGTTATGTAAGAAAATAACTGCAGATGCTGGTACAAATCGAAAGTATTTATTCACAAAATGCTGGAGTAACTCAGCAGGTCAGGCAGCATCTCAGGAGAGAAGGAATGGGTGATGTTTCGGGTCGAGACCCTTCTTCAGACCCTGTTATGTGATGGTTCCAGTTCTGGTGACGAAGGTTCGATCAGTAAGTGGCCTGACCCCCAGGTGGCGCCACAGTAGCTCCGTTTTCCTGCATTTGGCCGATGTGCCTCTTCGCTTTTCCGATCCATCTACCTGTCTCAATGTCTTGTCAACATCACCATTCTACGTATCTCTACATCTTCCTTTGGTAGCTAATTCCATACACACACTACCCTCTGTAAGAAGAAAGTGTGAAGAAGGGTCTCGACCCGAGACGTCGCCCATTCCTCCTCCAGAAGTGCTGCCTGTCCTGCCGAGCTACTCCAGCACTTTGTGTGTATCTTAGAAGAATGAGTTTTATCAGGTCTCTTATCAAAACTTTTCCCTCTCACCTGAAACCTTTGCCGAAGATAGGCACAAAATGCTGGAGTAACTCAGCGGGACAGGCAGCATCTCTGGAGAGAAGGAATGGGTGACGTTTCGGGTCGAGACCTTTCTTAAGACTCGCTGCCCTCTAGTTCTGGACTCTCCCATTCATACGGTCATAGTGATAGGAGTAGAATTAGGCCATTCGGCCCATCAAGTCTACTCTGCCATTCAATGATGGCTGATCTATCTCTCCCTCTTAACACCATTCTGCCTGGCTTGCTGAGTTACCATCGCCTCGTGTCTGTCGATGGTTCAGTTGGTAACCAGCTTGATCCTGCGCCATTGAGTTTAGATCCCACAGGCTCTGGGAAGGAACTGCAGATGCTGGTTTAAACCGAAGGTAGACACAAAAAGCTCGGGTAACTTCTGAAAGAACTGAAGAAGGGTCTCAACCTATCATATCATATCATATATATACAGCCGGAAACACGCCTTTTTTCGGCCCACCAAGTCCGTGCCGCCCAGCGATCCCCGTACATTAACACTATCCTACACCCACTAGGGACAATTTTTACATTTACCCAGCCAATTAACCTACATACCTGTACGTCTTTGGACCAGAAACGTCACCCATTCCTTCTCTCTCCAGAGATGCTGCCTGCCCCGCTGAGTTACTCCAGGTTTTTGTGTCGTCTATCGTAGGTTCTGGGATGCTGACCGCAATGAGCCATTGGCAGGAAGATGTCCAAATAGAATGACAATTGTACTCAGCGCCCCCAGTTGTAGAATGGGGTATGAATAGAGAAATGGAACAACAGAATGAAGTATGTCCAATGTCAAGTCAAGTCAAGTCAATTTTATTTGTATAGCACATTTAAAAACAACCCACGTTGACCAAAGTGCTGTACATCTGATTAGGTACTAAGGAAAAAATGAAACATACAGTAGCACGCAAACAGTTCACAGCGCCTCCTCAATGAGCCTCAAACGCTAGGGAGTAGAAATAGGTTTTGAGCCTGGACTTAAAGGAGTCGATGGAGGGGGCAGTTCTGATGGGGAGAGGGATGCTGTTTCACAGTCTAGGAGCTGCAACCGCAAAAGCGCGGTCACCCCTGAGCTTAAGCCTAGACCGCGGGATAGTGAGTAGCCCCAAGTCGGCCGACCTGAGGGACCTGGAGTTAGAGAGGCGGGTTAGAAGATTTTTGATGTAGGGGGGGGGAATGTCCATTTAGGGCTTTATACGTGAATAGGAGACGTGTTCACGTGAATACGTGAATGTGAACGTATACGTATGTGAATAAGTATTCACGTGAATACGTGAATACGTGAATGTGAATGATATCGAATGGAAGATATCCAAAAAGATATCTAAAGGCAGCATCGCTGGGGAGGAGATAGGTGACGATTTGGGCTGGAACCCTTCCTCAGACTGAAAGAACTGCAGATGCTGACTAATACACAAAAGGACACAAAGTGCTGGACAGGCAGCATCTTTGGAGAACATGGATGGTGAAGTTTCGTGTTGGGACTCTTCGTCTGAATGCTGACCCCCAGAGTGTCAACTATCAATGTTCTCCAGAGATGCAGGGATATTTTAAAGTCAGAGATAGATAGATTGTTGATTAGTGCGGGTGTCAGGGGTTATGGGGAGAAGGCAGGAGAATGGGGTTAGGAGGGAGAGATAGATCAGCCACGATTGAATGGCGGAGTAGACTTGATGGCCCTACTAATTCTGCTCCTATCACTTCTGAGCTTTGGACCTTATGAATGAAACATTTTACAGACTAGCGACAAGCAAGGCGATGGCCACAAACATGATCCCTAAGCAGGTAGATGGCCAACTCAACGGCACCTGTGCATGGAGATACCCAATAGATTGGACCACGTGTATGAAGATGCCCAATGTAGTGAACCACAACACATGGGTGGCACGGTGGCGCAGCGGTAGAGTTGCTGCCTCACAGCACCAGAGACCCGGGTTCCATCCTGACTACGGGCGCTGTCTGTACGGAGTTTGTACGTTCTCCCCGTGACCTACGTGGGGTTTCTCCGGTTTCCTTCCACACTCCAAAGACGTGCAGGTATGTAAGTTAATTGGCTTGTTATAATTGTAAATTGTCACCAGTGTGTGTAGGATAGTGTTAGAGTGCGGGGATCGCTGGTCGTTGCGGACTCCATTGGCCTAAAGCCCTGTTTCCATGCTGTATGTCTAAAGTAAGTATTTCGCAACTTATAATGCATTCATTATAATTTCATAAGAGATCGGAGCTGAATTAGGCCATTCGGCCCATCAAGTCTAGGCCGCCATTCAATCATGGCTGATCTATCCCTCCTAACCCCATTCTCCTGCCTTCTCCCCATAACCCCTGACACCCACACTGATCAAGAACCCATCTATCTCTGCTTTAAAAATATCCATTGACTATTATCCTTATAACATTATCCTTAATGTTATGTGTTGGAAGGAACTGCAGACGCTGATTTAAACCGAAGATAGATTCAAAATGCTGGAGTAAGTCAGCGGGTCAGGCAGCATCTCTGGAGAGAAGGAGTTGGTGACGTTTCGGGTCGAGACCCTTCTTCAGACTGGCTAGGGATAAGGGAAACGAGAGATATAGATGATGAATGAAAGATATATCCAAAAAAGTAATGATGATAAAGGAAGCAGGCCATTGTTAGCTGTTTGTTGGGTGAGAACGAGAAGCTGGTGTGACTTGGGTAGGGGAGGGATAGAGAGAGAGGGAATGCTGGGGCTACTTCAGAAGACAGTGGAGACCAATTCTCTGAATGCATTCAAGAGAGAGCTAGATAGAGCTCTTAAGGATAGCGGAGTCAGGGGGTATGGGGAGAAGGCGGCACGGTAGCGCAGCGGTAGAGTTGCTGCTTTACAGCGAATGCAGCGCCAGAGACTCAGGTTCGATCCTGACTACCGGTGCTGTACTGTAAGGAGTTTGTACGTTCTCCCCGTGACCTGCGTGCGTTTTCTCCGAGATCTTCGGTTTCCTCCCACACTCCAAAGACGTGCAGGTATGTAGGTTAATTGACTGGGTAAATGTAAAAAAAATTGTCCCTAGTGTCTATAGGATAGTGTTAGTGTGCGGGAATCACTGGGCGGTGCGGACTTGCTGGGCCGAAAAGGCCTGTTTCCGCGCTGTATCTGAAATATGAAAATAAATAAATAAAATAAATAAGGCAGGAACGGGGTACTGATTGAGAATGATCAGCCATGATCACATTGAATGGCGGTGCTGGTTCGAAGGGCCGAATGGCCTACTCCTGCACCTATTGTCTATTGTCTATTCTCTACCTGAAGTGAGGGAAATCAATATTCATACCGCTGGGCTGTAAGCTTTTAATGTCTATCCTTAATGTTATTCTCTGTAGTTGTCATTTTCAAACAGTAGGGGAAGCTGCTGCTTGTGGAATCAAACCGATATCTGCAATTGGATGTGATTTTGAAACATAAAAACGTAGATAATAGGTGCAGGAGGAGACCATTTGGCCCTTCGAGCCAGCACCACCAGTCATTGTGACCACGGCCGATCATCCAGAATCAGTAACCCGTGCCTGCTTTCTCCCCATATCGCTTGATTCTTGCTATTGAGGGCGTGCAGCGTAGGTTCACCAGGTTAATTCCCGGAATTGCGGGACTGTCATATGTTGAAAGACTGGAGCGACTAGGCTTGTATACACTGGAATTTAGAAGGATGAGAGGGGATCTTATCGAAACATATAAGATTATTAAGGGGTTGGACACGTTAGAGGCAGGAAACATGTTCCCAATGTTGGGGGAGTCCAGAACCAGGGGTCACAGTTTAAGAATAAGGGGTAGGCCATTTAGAACGGAGATGAGAAAAAACCTTTTCAGTCAGAGAGTTGTAAATCTGTGGAATTCACTGCCTAACAAGGCAGTGGAGGCCAATTCTCTGAATGCATTCAAGAGAGAGCTTGATCGAGCTCTTAAGGATAGCGGAGTCAGGGGGTATGGGGTGAAGGCAGGAATGGGGTACTGATTGAGAATGATCAGCCATGATCACATTGAATGGTGGTGCTGGCTCGAGGGGCCAAATGGCCTACTCCTGCACCTATCGTCTATTGTCTATTCCACTAGCCCCTAGAGCTCTATCTAACTCTCTTTTAAATTCAACCAGTGAATTGGCCTCCACTGCCCTCTGTGGCAGAGAATTCCCACAAATTCACAACTCTCTGAGTGAAAAAGGTTTTTTCTCGCCTCAGTTTTAAATGGTCTCCCCTTTATTCTTAGACTGTGTGTGGCCCCTGGTTCTGGACTCCCCCAACATTGCATCTAGCTTGTCCAGTCTTTTTATTGACACGATATGATACGATAAAACTTTATTCGTCCCCTCATGGAGGGAAATCGGTCGGCCAACAGTCACAACACACAGCGAGGCACACAAAAACGTTGGAATTAAAACGTTGGAATTAAAGCGCCGGAGACTCAGGTTCGATCCCAACTACGGGCGCCGTCTGTACGGAGTTTGTACGTTCTCCCCGTGACCTGCGTGGGTTTTCTCCGAGATCTTCCGTTTCCTCCCACACTCCAAAGACGTGCGGGTTTGTAGGTTAATAGTGGCTTAGGTAAAATTGTAAATTATCCCCTAGTGTGTGTAGGATAGTGTTAATGTGCGGGGATCGCTGGGCGGCGCGGACTCGGTGGGCCGAAGGGCCTGTTTCCGCGCTGTATCTCTAAATCTAAATCTAAATCTAAAAAGTAAAAGACAAAGTGTGCACAGCGCCTTCACCGGAACAAACAAACAAACAAACACAGGCTTACCCCTGGGCAGAGGGTTCTAAACTAGAGTGCCCCCTCCCCTCTTTCCCCCTCTCACCTTACAGCTATTCCCTCTCGTATTGGGCATCTCCACACTGAGGAAAAGGCTCTGACTGTCTACCCTATCTATGCCTCTTATAATTTTATATACTTCTATCAAGTATGGTGGCGCAGCGGTAGAGTTGCTGCCTCACAGCGCCAGAGACCCGGGTTCGATCCCGACTACGGGTGCCGTCTGTACGGAGTTTGTACGTTCTCCCCGTGACCTGCGTGGGTTTTCTCCGAGATCTTCCGTTTCCTCCCACAGTCCAAAGACGTGCGGGTTTGTAGGTTAATAGTGGCTTAGGTAAAATTGTAAATTATCCCCTAGTGTGTGTAGGATAGTGTCAGCATGCGGGGATCGCTGGTCGTCTCTAAACTTAAAAACTAAAAAGCTCCTGAGTTCACACCTCCATCACACTCCTCTCACTGAAGGTAGTGCAGATTTATTGGCGGTGATTTACCTAATATCCTAAATGCCGACTCTTTATTTGCGGAACCAATAGTTTCACACTGGAATAATCTGCACCACGCCAACGATTTGTATTGGAGGAAGTTGACATCATTCAGACTGTTGAGTTTACATCCGATTTCACGTGAAATGTAACGCTTCTCTTCAGTTGGAGCTGTGAAGGCAAACAAGATTATTTTCCGCAGATGAACACGCTAATGTGACAAAAACGCTTGTTTAAAACCAACAGCACGCACAATAAAGGGGAAGAGCAACTCATTACCTCACAGAAGATAGACACAAACGCGAGTAGACGCACAGAGTCTCTTGCCCAGAGTAGGGGAATCGTGGACCAGAGGACATAGGCTTGAGGTGAAGGGGAAAAGATTTAATAGGAATCCGAGGGGTAACTTTATCTACACAGAGGGTGGTGGGTGTATGGAACGAGCTGCCAGAGGAGGTAATTGAGGCTGGGACTATCCCAACGTTTAAGAAACAGGATAGGACAGGTTTGGAGGGATATGGACCAAACGCAGGCAAGTGGGACTAGTGTAGCTGGGACATTGTTGGTCGGTGTGGGCAAGTTGGCCCGAAGGGCATGTTTCCACGGTGTATCACTCTGTGATTCTATGAGTCAATGACAGGAGTAACTCAACGGGTCAGGCAACATCTTATATTTGGCTGGGGCAGCTTACACCCCAGCGGTACGGATATTGGCCTCTCTAACTTCAAGTAACCAATGATTCCCCTCTCTCTCCATCCTTCCCCCTTCCTAGTTCTCCGACCAGTCTGGCTGTCCGCGTGATTACATTTTATATCTGAAAGTTTCATTGTCACCTTTTCCTAGCTAACAATGATCTATTCTACATATTCTACAACGGCGGCACGGTGGCACAGCGGTAGAGTTGCTGTCTTACAGCGAATGCAGCGCCGGAGACTCAGGTTCCATCCTGACTACAGGCGCCGTCTGTACGGAGTTTGTACGTTCTCCCCGTGACCTGCGTGGGGTTTTCGCCGAGATCTTCGGTTTCCTCCCACACTCCAAAGACGTACAGGTTTGTAGGTTAATTGGCTTGGTAAATGTAAAAATTGTCCCTAGTGTGTGTAGGATAGTGTTAATGTGCGGGGATCGCTGGGCGGCGCGGACTCGGTGGGCCGAAGGGCCTGTTTCCGCGCTGTATCTCTAAAAATTATTTTTTAAAAAATGTTCCTTGATGTCATCTCATTTGATGTCTCGTTTTCACACCTTACACTTCCTTATCTCTGTGTCTCCCTGACTCTCAGTCTGAACAAGGGTCTTGACCCGTAAACGCCACCCATTCCTTCCCTCCAGAGATGCTGCCTGTCCCGCTGAGTTGCTCCAGCATTTTGTGTCTATCTTCAGCGTGTCTGGAGAGAAGGAATGGGTGACGTTTTGGGTCGAGACCCTTCTTCCAGACTGAGAGTCAGGGAGGCACAGAGATAAGGAAGTGTAAGGTGTGAAAAAGCGACATCAAATGAGATCAAGGAAAAAGGGAAACGAGAGATATGATAAGGTATATAGAACAAATGAATTAAAGAGGGCGGCACGGTAGCGCAGCGGTAGAGTTGCTGCTTTACAGCGAATGCAGCGCCGGAGACTCAGGTTCGATCCTGACTACGGGTGCTGCACTGTAAGGAGTTTGTACGTTCTCCCCGTGACCTGCGTGGGTTTTCTCCGAGATCTTCGGTTTCCTCCCACACTCCAAAGACGTACAGGTATGTAGGTTAATTGGCTGGGTAAATGTAAAAATTGTCCCTAGTGGGTGTAGGATAGTGTTAATGTGCGGGGATCACTGGGCGGCACGGACTTGGAGGGCCGAAAAGGCCTGTTTCCGGCTGTATATATATGATATGATATGTGCAAAAAGACAGATCATAGACAGAAACGATGATCAAAGAAAGGTGGGGCCCACAATGGTCCATTGTTGGCTGTGGGGAAGGTGATAACGAGTGGACAGAAACAGTGAAACTCAGCAGAACGACAGTGAAACTAGTACGATGACTAGGGTGGAGGAGGGACGGAGAGAGAGAGAGAGAGGGGATGCAGGGGTTACTTGAAGTTGGAGAAGTCAATGTTCATACCGCTGGGGTGTGAGCTGCCAAGCGAAATACGAGGTGCTGTTCCTCCAGTTTGCGCTGGGCCTCACTCTGACAGTGGAGGAGGCCCAGGACAGAAAGGTCCGAGCTCCACTCTGCATCTCACGGCTCTGCTCAGCAGCGTGTATATAGTTTGATGGCCCTGGAGCATTTTTCGCGAAACTAAACTGTCTGGCAGAAAACCGCACTTAGCACATGTAAAAATTCATAGGATGGTGCATGTCGCTACAAGTCACGTAACCTAAAGAGAACGATGAACATGATGCTGTGATGTGATGGGATAATCCCTTTGATTCACTGGCCTTTATTATGGTATTGTCATGTAAAAATAGAAACATAGAAACTAGGTGCAGGAGGAGGCCATTCGGCCCTTCGAGCCAGCACCGCCATTCAATATGATCGTGGCTGATCATCCAGAATCAGTACCCCGTTCCTGCTTCTCCCCATATTCATTGATTCCATTAGCCCTAAGAGCGAAAATAACTCTCTCTTGAAACCACCCAGTGAGTTGGCCTCCACTGCCTTCTGTGGCAGGTCTCTTAATTGGGAGTCCACAGGAAGCTGTGAGATGAGACCTCGCTGTGATGCAGCGGGTAGAGCTGCTGCCTCATCGCTGTGCAGGAAGGAACTGCAGATGCTGGTTTACACCAGAGATAGACACAACATGATGGAGCAACTCAGTGGGACAGGCAGCGTCTCTGGAGATCACGGGGGTCTGAGGAAGGGTCTCGACCCCAAACGTCACCCATTCTTAGGGTCTCTCCAGAGATGCTGCCTGGCCCGTTGAGTTACTCCAGCATCCTGTGTCTATCTCTGCTGCATCACAGCTTCAGGGACCCGGGTTCGATCCTGACCTCGGGCGCTGTCTGTGTGGAGTTTGCACCGTTCTTCCTGTGACTGTGTGGGTTTCCTCCGGGTGCTCTGGTTTCCTCCCACATCCCAAAGGCGTGCAGGATTTAGGTTAATTGCCCCGAATGTGTAGGGAGTGGATGTGTAAGTGGGATAACATGGAACTAGTGTAAATAATAATAATAATAATAATATATTTATTTTATATAGCGCCTTAACACATGCACAAAGCGCTTTACAAATACAATTAACATAGAAACAAACAGACAAACAGACAAACTATCCTGACGGAAAAGCGGCGAATACTCAACGCCAGCGTCCTCTCACGTCAGGGTCCAGCAGTAGACATTAAAGAACACAAGACACACAGATACAATTTTTTACACAAAACAGCCATCACAGTGATTGCTCTAGGCATACCCTCACTGTGATGGAAGGCAAAGTCTTATCTCCTCCTCGTTCTTCTCCCGTGGCGCCACGAGGCGATCGAGGCTCCCAACCCCTTGAAGCCCCCACCGGGCGATGGAAAGTCCCAGGGTCGAGCCGAGCCGAGCAGGCCGATGAGAGTCCTGAGCCCCCACCGGGCGATGTAAAGTGCTGCGGCCGAGCCACGCAGGGCGATGAGAGTCCTGAGCCCCCACCGGGCGATGTAAAGTGCTGCGGCCGGGCCACGCAGGGCGATGAAGGGCCTGCGGGCGGGTTGATCGTGCCTCGTGCTTCGGGGCGGTCGAAGCTGCTGCGGCTGGAGCTCCCAAAAGCCGGTCGCCAGCCAGGGACCTGCGAACTCCAGATGTTGCGGTCTGCAGGGCCCACGGCCGAAGCCTCCGAGATGGTAAGTCCAGGCCCTGCGACCGGAGTCTTCGAGGTCGATCCCAGCTGGAGGCCGCCGACTCCACGATGTTAGGCCGTAGCGCGAACGGAGATACGACACGGTAAAGGTCGCATCTCCGTTGAGGAGCAGATTTAAAAAAAGGTTTCCCCCCCCCCCCCCCCCCCCTACATACACAGAATTAAAAATAAAACAAAACGTACATTTAACATCAACATTGACTAAAAAACACAAAAAAAAAACGGAGAGACTGCCGGTGAGCCGCAGCTGCAGAACACAGCCACGCCCCAAATAAAAATATGTGAATGGGTAAATGGGTGAATAATAGTTGTTGCGGACTCGGTGGGCCGAAGGGCCTCCATCCTGTTTCTGTGCTGTAACTAGGGTTTGCCAACTGTCCCGTATTAGCCGGGACATCCCGTATTTTGGGCTAAATTGATTTGTCCCGTACGGGACCGCCCTTGTCCCGTATTAGTCCCGGGGGGGGGGGCGCTGTAGGCCCGGTCACTGTAGGCCCGGACACTGTAGGCCCGGACAGTGTAGGCCCGGACACTGTAGGCCCGGACACTGTAGGCCCAGACAGTGTAGGCTCGGACACTGTAGGCCCGGACAGTGTAGGCCCGGACAGTGTAGGCCCGGACAGTGTAGACCCGGATACTGTAGGCTCGGACACTGTAGGCCCGGACAGTGTAGACCCGGACACTGTAGGCCCGGACGCTGTAGGCCCGGACAGTGCAGACCCGGATACTGTAGGCCCGGACGCTGTAGGCCCGGACAGTGCAGACCCGGATACTGTAGGCCCAGATGCTTGAGACCCAGATGCTGTAGGTCCGGACAGTGAAATAGGAAAAATCTGTAGGTGCTGGTTAAAATCTGTGCCTACCTTCCAGACAGTGTAGGCCCAGAGGCCCGGGCGCCGCCTAAAGGAGGTTGCATGGCAACCCGCCTCCCGGCCCAGGCGGCCGCCATTGGTGGAGCGGGAGCACGTGGCCGCTGGCTGGGTGAGGTCACGTGGGGCGCGGGGCGGTGACGTCACCTTGTTCTGTATTTGGGAGTGAGATCGTTGGCGCCCCTAGCTGTATTTCTAAACTAAAAACTAAGCTGAAAATGATTGGAGGTTGCAGTTTGCTTTCATTCTGTAAAAGCTTCTAATAAAGCTTTACCCGTGACATTTCAAGGCAAAGAAACAACGAGAATATGGCTTTTAAAGACGTTGTATTTTTTAGCAGTTTTATTTAAACCTTCACCCATAGATAAAACAATTTTGCACAAAAATATACTTCCTGCCTTGGCAAATTTAATGAGAGGCGGAACATTATGTACCAGGACAACAGTAATTAAGTAAGCTGCCAAGGTAATGTTATAGTCAGGAGAATTGAACACAAAAATGTGGTACAAGGAACTGCAGATGATAGTTTACAAAAAAAGACACAAGGTGCCAGAGTAATTCAGCAGGTCAGTCAGCATCTGTGGAGAACATGGACAGGTGGAGTTTCAGGTTGGGACCCTTCTTCTGACTTTAGTTTGGTTTAGAGATACAGCATAGAAACAGGCCCTTCGGCCCAATGACACCAGGCTGACCATCTTACCACTTGATCCATCTTACACACGAGGGACAATTTACAGAAGCCAATTAAGCTACAAACTAGCACATCTTTGGAGTGTGGGGGTGCAAACTCCACACAGACAGCACCCAGGGTCAAGGTCGAACACAAAGACGTGCAGGATTTAGGTTAATTGCCCCAAATGTGTAGGGAGTGGATGTGAAAGTGGGATAACATGGAAAAATAGACAATAGGTGCAGGAGGAGGCCATTCGGCCCTTCGAGCCAGCACCACCATTCAATGTGATCATGGCTGATCATTCTCAATCAGTACGCCGTTCCTGCCTTCTCCCCATACCCCCTGACTCCGCTATTCTTAAGAGCTCTATCCAGCTCTCTCTTGAATGCATTCAGAGAATTGGCCTCCATTGCCTTCTGAGGCAGAGAATTCCACAGATTCACAACTCTCTGACTGAAAATGTTTTTCCTCATCTCAGTTCTAAATGGCCTACCCCTTATTCTTAAACTGTGGCCCCTTGTTCTGGACTCCCCCAACATTGGGAACATGTTTCCTGCCTCTAACGTGTCCGACCCCTTATTAATAATCTTATACGTTTCGAACTAGTGTAAATGGGTGAACAATGGTTGTTGCTGACTCGGTGGGCCGAAGGGCCTCCATCCTGTTTCTGTGCTGTGTATAGAGTTGCCAACTGTCCCAACTCTGGCGCTTGTCCTTCAGAGCTGTCTCCAGAGTTCTCCAGAGATGCTTCCTGACCTGCTGAGTTACTCCAGCAATTTGTGCCTTTTAAAAAACAAAACAAAATAAACTTGTTAATGCATAAAATTTTAGAGGCCATTTTTATGATCACATTGAGCTTATTATGTAGAGTATGGGCTTCCTCAATTAAAGATGAACACATGCATTGGACGCAGTTCAGAGAAGACAAGTACCT
Organism: Rhinoraja longicauda; assembly: GCF_053455715.1. Classification (NCBI taxonomy): domain Eukaryota; kingdom Metazoa; phylum Chordata; class Chondrichthyes; order Rajiformes; family Arhynchobatidae; genus Rhinoraja; species Rhinoraja longicauda. The sequence goes on along the minus strand of NC_135983.1, from coordinate 27,677,164 downwards.
GGAATGGGCAAGTTTAGTTTAGTTTAGTTTAGTTTGGAGATACAGCGCGGAAACAGGCCCTTCAGCCCACCGAGTCCCTGCCGACCAGCGATCCCCGCATACTAATGCTGTCCTACACACGTTAGGGCCAATTTACAATTATACGACGCCATTTAACCTACAAACCTGCACGTCTTTGGAGTGTGGGAGGAAACCGGAGATCCCGGAGTAAACCCACGCAGGTCACGGGGAGAACGTACAAACTCCGTACAGACAGCACCCGTAGTCAGGATGGAACCCGGGTCTCTGGCGCTGTGAGGCAGCAACTCTACCGCTGCGCCACCGTGCCGACCACTTAAGTTGTCTTAAGAAGGAAGCTTGGACTGGAACGAGCTGCCAGAGAAGATACTTGAGGCAGGTACTATAGCAATATTTAAAAGACATTTGGACAAGTAGACATTAGACAATAGGTGCAGGAGTAGGCCATTCGGCCCTTCGAGCCAGCACCACCATTCAATGTGATCATGGCTGATCATTCTCAATCAGTACCCCGTTCCTGCCTTCACCCCATACCCCCTGACTCCGCTATCCTAAAGAGCTCTATCTAGCTCTCTCTTGAATGCACTCTCTCTTGAAGTATACAGATAAGAAAGGTTTACCAGGATATGGGATTGTTGGTACGGACAAAATCATGAGGGGAATAGGTCGGATAGACGCACAGAGTCTCTTGCCCAGAGTAGGGGAATCAAGAACCAGAGGAGAGAGATGAGGGAGGGGAAGGATTTAATAGGAATCTGAAGGGTGATATTTTTCACAGGGAGAGTGGTGTGTGTTTGGATCGAGTTGCCAGAGGAGATAGTTGAGGCGAGTACTGTCGCAACGTTTAAGAAACATTTAGATAGGCACATGGATTGGACAGGTTTAGAGGGATATTCGCCAAATGTGGGCAGGTGGGACCAGTGTAGATGGGGCATCTTGGTCGGTAGGGGCAAATTGGGCCGAAGGGCCTGTTTCCCTGCTGTGTGACTCTATGACCTAGAGCCATATTCACATTCATGATCTCATTCATGTTCAATAGTAGAGTAATGAGCCCATATAAGGTTTTCCTGGAGAAACCAACAGCACTGTGGAACTCATTGAAGTTAATTGTGAACTGCTGCTGAGAATTTTTAACAATGATGCTGATCATAATCTATATATACTCACATTCCACACTGAGCTCCAAAATGTTTCATTCATGTTGCACCCACAGATATTTCAAGTATCATTAATAATCACCTGGTGTTTTACATTATTTATACTTGCAGGCAGATCCACTTATTCTGCACACCAGCAGTTATATTATATTGTGTGAACCAACGCTTGTTTTTAAATGGTGCAGGCTAAATATAACAAATTATCTTCAAGTACCAGCTCATGATAATCTTGCCGAGGTAACTTTAGTTGAGTTTGAGTTTAGATTATTGTCACGTTTAGTTTAGAGGTACAGCGCGGAAACAGGCCCTTTCGACCCACCGGGTCCGCGCCGACCAGCGATCCCCGCACATTAACACTATCCTACACCCATCAGGGACAATTTTTACATTTACCCAGCCAATTAACCTACAAACCTGCACGTCTTTGGAGTGTGGGGGGAAACCGAAGATCCCGGAGAAAACCCACGCAGGTCACGGGGAGAACGAACAAACTCTGTACAGACGGCGCCCGTAGTCGGGATCGAACCCGGGTCTCCGGCGCTTCATTCGCTGTAAGGCAGCAACTCTGTCGCTGCGCCACCATGCACTGAGGTACAGTGAAAAGCTTTTGTTGCGTGCTAACCAGTCAGCGAAAAGACAATACATGATTACAATCGAACCATCCACAGTGTACAGATACGTGAAAATGGGAATAATTGAGGTTTTCTCCGGGTGCTCCGGTTTCCTCCCACACTCCAAAGACGTACAGGTTTGTAAGTTAAGAGATATAAGAAAATAACTGCAGATGCTGGTACAGTCTGAAGAAGGGTCTCGACCCGAAACGTCACCCATTCCTTCTCTCCCGAGATGCTGCCCGACCTGCTGAGTTACTCCAGCATTTTGTGAATAAACAGGTTTGTAAGTTAATTGGCTTGGTGGAGGTTTAAATCGTCCCTAGAAGAAGGGTTTTCTCCAGAGATGCTGCCTGACCTGCTGTGTTACTCCAGCATTGGTACTGTATCTATCTTCCCCTTCTCAGGTTTCTGTAATGCAGTCAGAAACATCACTCATGCTCACCAAAACCATTTGGAATATTCAGAGTTTGTTACTCACCCTTGAAAGAAATGTTGGAGACTATGCTGCAAACTTTATACACAATTGGCCCAGCAAGCCCTCTAGCCTTCAAGGTGAGGGTAGCATAGAGTTGCTGCCTCACAGCGCCAGAGACCTGGGTTTGATTCTGACTACGGGTGCTGTCTGTGCGGAGTTTGTACGTTCTCCCCGTGACCTGCGTGGGTTTTCTCCGGGTGCTCTGAATTCCTCCCACACTCCAAACACGTACAGGTTTGTAGGTTAATTGGCTTTGGTAAAAATTTGTAAATTGTTCCTAGTGTGTGGGATAGTGTTAGTGTGCGGGGATCAATGGTCAGAGCGGACTCGGTGGGCCAAAGGGCCTGTTTCTGCACTGTATATATATGCCGCCATTGGTGGAGCGGGAGCACGTGGCCGCTGGCTGGGTGAGGTCACGTGGGGCGCGGGGCGGTGACATCACCCTTTGTCCCGTATTTGGGAGTGAGGAAGTTGGCAACCCTACTAATACGGGACAAACTAATTTAGCCCAAAATACGGGATGTCCCGGCTAATACGAGACAGTTGGCAACCCTATCTACAACAGACCCAATCTCAGCGGGGATGCTTATATGATAAACAAGGCGTGGTTGTTATTCCAATTTTCTTCCGAATCTTTCTCGGTGAAATTCTGCACCTCATATTCTGCAAACACCTCACAGAAGTAGAAGTAGAGCGGCACAGTGGCGCAGCGGTAGAGTTGCTGCCTCACAGCGCCAGAGACCCGGGTTCCATCCCGACTACGGGTGCTGTCTGTACAGAGTTTTGTACGTTCTCCCCGTGACCTGCGTGGGTTTTCTCCGAGATCTCCGGTTTCCTCCCACACTCCAAAGACGTGCAGGTTTGTAGCATAATTGGCTGGGTAAATGTAAAAATTGTCCCTAGTGTGTGTAGGATGGTGTTAATGACGTGCAGGTTTTCATAGGTGAATTGGCTCGGTAAAATTGTAAATTGTCCCTAGTGTGTGTAGGATAGTGTTAGTGTGCGGGGATCGCTGGGCGGCACGGACCCGGTGGGCCGAAGGGCCTGTTTCTGCGCTGTATCTCTAAACTAAAATACAAAATTATTCATTTTCAATTGTTATATTTTAGACTCCCAAGTAATAAATTTAACATTTATGAAGAAAATATGAAGAAGGGTCTCGACCCGAAATGTCACCCATTCCTTCTCTCCAGAGATGCTGCCTGACCCGCTGAGTTACTCCAGCATTTTGTGTCTGTCTTCGGTTTAAAACAGCATCTGCAGTTCCTTTCTACACGTACTCCTTAACATCGTTTCAACTGTTCTCTCTGAGGATAGTGTAGGCTCTCTTATTAAATCAAAGTATGCTGATTTATTCGAGTTATTTAGTCTTGTTAGTGCATGTTGATGGATCTCAAGATGGTAAATAGATAGACTAGAGATGCAAGCTGAATATTAACATGGGTTGATATAAAACAATGCGCGTTGGTGCGGGAAGCATAGAGCCTGCGTACACAGAGAAAGATCACACCCTGCCTTCTCTCTCATCTCTCCCAACCTACACAATCCCTAGCTGTGGTTATAGAAGGTCCTGAGGTGGAACTTCACTGATGTGAGCTGCAATGCATGAAGAGACTTGTATCAATCCCTCATTACAATCGACCTGGTGTGGCTGAGATCCCTCTGATGCAATGCATTCTTCAAGGATCAGGCAGTACATTGGTTTATTCATGTCTGGGTCATTACAAAACACGAGATTATCCAGCCAGATTCAGCGTGCGATTTGGTTATAGGAAGTAGGTGCTATGTTAGGGACAATCGAAACCAGTCACAAAATGCTGGAGTAACTCAGCGGGTCAGGCAGCATCTCCGGAGAGAAGGAATGGGCGACGTTTTGGGTCGAGACCCTTCTTCGGAAGGGGTGGGCGGTCACGGTGGCGCAGCGGGTAGTGTTGCTGCCTTACAGCGAATGCAGCGCCGGAGACCCGGGTTCGATCCCGACTACGGGTGCTGTACTGTACGGAGTTTGTCCGTTCTCCCCGTGACCTGCGTGGGTTTTCCCCGAGATCTTCGGTTTCCTCCCACACTCCAAAGACGTGCAGGTCTGTAGGTTAATTGGCTTGTTAAATGTATAAATTGTCCCTAGTGTGTGTAGGATAGTGTTAGTGTGCGGGGATCGCTGGTCGGCACGGACCCGGTGGGCCGAAGGGCCTGTTTGGATGGTTAAGATGAAAAAACCAGAGATCAAAGGGGATGAAGGTCAAGGAAAATGGATTATTGTTAGCAAGGGAAAGGTGACAACGAGGAACACAAAGTAAAATTTATTCAGGAGGACAGTCAAACTAATCGGAGAACTAGATGGGGGACGGATGGAGAGAGAGGATAATCAAGGGTTACTTGAAATCAATATTCATACCGCTAATGTCTCGACCCGAAACAATAGACAATAGACAATAGGTGCAGCAGTAGGCCATTCGGCTCTTCGAGCCAGCACCCCCATTCAATGTGATCATGGCTGATCATTCTCAATCAGTACCCCGTTCCTGCCTTCTCCCCATACCCCCTGACTCCGCTATCCTTAAGAGCTCTATCTAGCTCTCTCTTGAATGCATTCAGAGAATTGGCCTCCACTGCCTTCTGAGGCAGAGAATTCCACAGATTCACAACTCTCTGACTGAAAACGTCACCCATTCCTTCTCTCCTGAGATGCTGCCTGACCCGCTGAGTTACTCCAGCATTTTGTGAATAAATACCGCTAATGTTATGGTCACGAGGTTGAAAACGTTGTTTCAAAGGTGGACCTCCATTCGGGGTTTTGTATGATCACGCGAACCAACTTCCCTTCCATCGACTCCATCTGCACCTCATGCTGCCTCGGCAAGGCCAGCAGCCCAGACCATCACGATATCCAACCTCCCTTCCATTGACTCCATCTGCACCTCACGCTGCCTCGGCAAGGCCAGCAGCATCATCAAGGACCAGTCTCACCCCGGCCACTCCCTCTTCTCCCCTCTCCCCTCAGGCAAGAGGTACAGAAGTGTAAAAACGCACACCTCCAGATTCAGGGACAGTTTCCTCCTTGTGTTCACAGGCAGATCAAATAAATTCCAATTATTTGAGGAGCAATCGGAAAACCTTTAAGAAAGTTGTGAGTTCTTTCCATCGGTTCCAGGAGCAGATTTAGGCCATTCGGCCCGTCAAGTCTACTCCGCCATTCAATCATGGCTGATCTATCTTTCACTCTCAACACCATTCTCTTGCCTTCTCCCCATAACCCCCGACACCCAGAATCTGTCAATCTGTGCCTTAAAAATATCCATTAAATTGCCCCCCACAGCTGTCTGTGGCAATGAATCCCACAGATTCACCGCCCTCTGACTGAAATCCCTCCTCATCTCCTTTCTGAAGGAATGTTCTTTAATTCTGAGGCTGTGCCCTCTGGTCCTAGACTCTCCCACTAGTGGAAACATCCTCTCCACATCCACTCTATCCAGGCCGCTCACTATTCTGTACGTTTCAATGAGGTCCCCCCTCATCGTTCTGAACTCCAGCGAGTACAAGCCCAGTGCCGACAAACGCTCTTTGAGTTGAGTTGCATCTTCTCTGCCCTGATTGTGTAGCTCGGCTGTTCATGAATGCGTTTGGTTTAGATTTTTATAGTTTAGAGATACAGCGCGGAAACATTCCATTCAGCCCACTGAGTCCGCACCGACCAGCGATCCCCGCACACTAACACTATTGTACACACACTATGGAAACATCGGAACATAGAAAATAGGTGCAGGAGGAGGCCATTCGGCCCTTCGAGCCAGCACGGCCATTCATTGTGATCATGGCTGATCATCCACAATCAGTAACCCGTGCCTGCCTTCTCCCCATATCTCTTGATTCCGCTAGCCCCTAGAGCTCTATCTAACTCTCTTTTAAATTCATCCAGTGAATTGGCCTCCACTGCCCTCTGTGGCAGAGAATTCGACAAAATTCACAACTCCCTGGGTGAAAAAGTTTTTTTTCACCTCGGTTACAAATAGCCTCCCCTTTATTCTCAGACTGTGTGTGTGGCCCCTGGTTCTGGACTCCCCCAACATTGGGAACATTTGTCCTGCATCATGGACAGGTTTTTTTTGACATTTACACCAAACCAATTAACCTACAAACCTGCACGTCCTTGGAGTGTGGGAGGAAACCGAAGATCTCGGAGAAAACCCACGCAGGGGAAGGTACAATCTCCGTGCAGACAGCGCCCGTAGTCGGGAATTGTGAATTTCAGACACACTGCCACCATATGTTCTATCCCCTTGCAATGCAGCAAAGTGTTGTCTTGAAAGATCACATTTAGAATAAAACTGCGAGCATTGCATTGATGCCTCTAATTACCAGTGCGAAAGAACAACATGAGATAAGTGGGACTTGCCACTGAACTAAGGACAAATGAATGACTCAGAGTTAGTGCACCCACACACAGCATTATTAATAATCAATTTGTTCTTGTTTTCTGGATCAATCGTAAGGATGTTGCCAGGACTCGAGGGCCTGAGCTACAGGGAGAGGTTGAGCAGGCTGGGACTCTATTCTTTGGAGAACTGGTGGGTGTTGGGTGATCTTATAGAGGTGTACAAATCATGAGAGGAATAGATCGGGTAGACGCACAGAGTCTCTTGCCCAGAGTAGGGGAATCGAGGAGCAGAGGACATAGGTTTAAGGTGAAGGGGAAAAGATTTGATAGGAACCTGGGTGGCACGTTGGCGCAGCGGTAGAGTTGCTGCCTTACAGCGAATGCAGCGCCGGAGACCCGGGTTCGATCCTGACTACGGGTGCTGTCTGTACGGAGTTTGTTCGTTTCCCCTGTGAACTGCATGGGTTTTCTCCGAGATTTTCGGTTCGACCCACACTCCAAAGACGTACAGGTTTGTAGGTTAATTGGCTTGGTAAAAGTGTAAATTCCCCCTAGTGTGTGTAGTGTAGTGTTAGTATGCGGGGATCGCTGGGCGTTGGGCCGAAGGGCCTGTTTCCACACTGGATCTCTAAACGAAACTGAAAAATAAACTAACCCTGAGGGGTGACTTTTTCACACAGAGGGTGGTGGGTGTATGAAACAAGCTGCCAGAGGAGGTGGTTGAGGCAGGGACTATCCCAACATTTAAGAAACAAATTGGAGGAACAGCACCTCATATTTCGCTTGGGCAGCTCACACCCCAGTGGTATGAACATTGACTTCTCCAACTTCAGGTAGTCCCTGCGTCCCCTCTCTATCCCCTCCCCCTTCCCAGTTCTCCCACCAGTCTCCCTGTCTCCGGCTACATCCTATCTTTGTCCCCCCTCCTCCCCTGACATCAGTCTGGAGAAGGGTCTCGACCCCGAAACGTCACCCATTCCTTCTCTCCAGAGATGCTGCCTGTCCCGCTGAGTTACTCCGGCATTTTGTGTCTACCTTCGCTTTAGACCAGCATCGGCAGGTTTTTTCCCCTTCAAACCCGGGTCTCTGGCGCTGTGAGGCGGCAACTCTACCGCTGCGCCACCGTGCAGATCAGGCACTGACGTCGACTCCATGTTGTCTGCGTTTAAATGTCAATTTGTTTTTGTCAGTCCCCGTGGAAGGTCGGTGTGTTGAGACACCGTCCTGTAAACGTTTCTCTTCCTCTCTGCATAAGCTGCTTCATTAATCTCCCCACTAATTCTCCGGCCCCATATTTACTCGGCAAACTATAATGCAACGACCGTGTTGATCTTCCAGCGTGCAAGTATTGGTCGTGGGGCAAGATTCCGAAGTGCTTGTTGACACAAGAAGCAAGTTCAGGAAAGGAGAGCGTTGGGCAGAGATTTCCCAAACTGCAGTTCCAAATAGTTGCTGATTGAGGTTTGTCTCAACTTCTGAGTGCATTTATCACTGGGACAGTGAAACATAGTTAACGCCTCAACACATCCCCAAACGAAATGTTCACAGAATCCTATCATTCATAGTTCATTAAATGTTCATGTTCATAAAACATAGAATCAAGGGATGTGGGGAAAAAGCAGGAACGGGGTACTGATTTTAGATGATCAATAGACAATAGACAATAGGTGCAGGAGGAGGCCATTCGGCCCTTCGAGCCAGCACCACCATTCAATGTGATCATGGCTGATCATTCACAATCAGTACCCTGTTCCTGCCTTCTCCCCATACCCCCTGACTCCGCTATCCTTAAGAGCTCTATCTAGCTCTCTCTTGAATGTATTCAGAGAATTGGCCTCCACTGCCTTCTGAGGCAGAGAATTCCACAGATTTACAACTCTCTGACTGATCAGCCAGGGTCATATTGAATGGCGGTGCTGGCTCGAAGGGCCGAATGGCCTATTCCTGCACCCATTTTTCTATGTTTCTAAAAAAGGTGCAGGAGTAGGCCACTCGGCCCATCGAGCCAGCACCGCCATTCAAATGATCATGGCTGATCATCCTAAATCAGTACCCCGTTCCTGCTTTCTCCCCATATCCCTTGATTCCGTTAGCCCTAAGCGCTATATCTAACTCTCTCTTGAAAACATCCAGTGAATTGGCCTCCACTGCCTTCTGTGGCAGAGAATTCCACGCATTCACAACTCTCTGGGTGAATCCCTCATTTCAGTCCTAAATGGCCGACCCCTTATTCTTAAGATGTGCTCTTTAATTCACGTTCACAAGTTATAGGAGTAGAATTAGACAATTCGGCCCATCGAGTCCACTCCGCCATTCAATCATGGCTGATCTCTGCCTCCTAATCCCATTTTCCTGCCTTCTCCCCGTAACCCTTGACACCTGTTCCAATCAAGAATTTGGCTATCTCTCACATAAAAATATCCACTGGCTTTGGCCTCCACAGCCCACTGTGGCAATGAGTTCCACCGATTAACCACCCTCTGACTAAAGAAGTTCCTCCTCACCTCCTTTGTAAAAGAGCGCCTTTTAATTCTGAGGCTGTGCCCTCTGGTCCTAGACTCTCCCACCAGTGGAAACATCCTCTCCACATCCACTCTATCTATGCCATTCATTATATATGTATGTGTGTATACATATATATAAAGAGATGGACACAAAAATGCTGGAGTAACTCAGCGGGACAGGCAGCATATCTGGAGAGAAGGAATGGGTGATGTTTACGGGTCAAGACCCTTGTTCAGACTGAGAGTCAGGGAGACACAGAGATAAGGAAGTGTAAGGTGTGAAAACGAGACATCAAATGAGACTGAAAAAAAGGTCTGAAGAAGCATCTTGACCCGAAACATCACCCATTCTCTCCAGAGATGCTGCCTGTCCTGCTGAGTTACTCCTGCATTTTGTGTGTATCTTCTGTTTAAACCAGCATCTGCAGTTCCTTCCTACACACATGTATGTCCGTCTGTCTCTGTCTGTCTGTCTGTCTGTCTGTCTGTCTGTCTGTCTGTCTGTCTGTCTGTCTGTCTGTCTGTCTGTCTGTCTGTCTGTCTGTCTGTCTGTCTGTCTCTCTCTCTCTCTCTCTCTCTCTCTCTCTCTCTCTCTCTCTCTCTCTCTCTCTCTCTCTCTCTCTCTCTCTCTCTCTCTCTCTATCTATCTATCTATCACAATAATAGCACATAAATACAAAATCACTGCCCTCCAGTCCACACCACAGCACATTTTGATATCTTAGTATGGTCTTTCCACACATCGTAATGATTCATGAAATGATAATGTTGAAGACTTTCTAGGCCTTGCCTGAGCTCATTTCCTGCTGTGAGGCTTCTTAATGCATCAGGGCCGGTGGCGTGAGCTCGGTTCCAGCTGAGAAAAGGTTGTCAGACGACTCAATACCTGTTGCCTGAGGCCAATGATCGCGGAGATCCTCCGTGGTGGGTCGATGATGTGTCCAACTCTTCCTCCCTCCCCCGTGTTCCCTTTATGGATGTTCTCCACGGTGTTGGACTGCTGGGTGTTGGACCCAACCCCCGAGCTCTGACCTCCCACATCCCTGTTCGTCCAGCTTCAGGTCACGTTCCACGCCTGGAGCCAAGAACGTTGTTGTTTGGGAAACGCAGCGGGCGTTGAGCTGGTTCTGAATCACTCAAGGAAGGAGCAGCGAATACAATGCAATATTAAAGCTGTGTAGCCTGGCTCAACTTTCATGCCGAATCCCAGTGAAACAACTCTAATAAACACAAAAAGGGAAAGAAGCTGTCCAGGTTTTTTGTGTTTATTACAATTGTTTCACTGGGATTTGGCATGAAAGTCGAGCGAGGCTACACAGCTTTAATATTTCATTGTATTCTCTGCTCCTTCCTTGAGCTTAGTTTCAGTTTTGAGATACAGCGTGGAAACAGGCCCTTCAGCCCACTGAGTCCCCACCCCACTTTCCAATCGAGCCCTCCACCCTGTACAGATACGTGATGAAGGGAATAACACGTAATAATGTTTAGTGCAAGATAAAGTCAGCAAAGTCTGATCAAAGATAGTTTGAGGGTCTCCAATATATCTGCTGTCTGTACGGAGTTTGTACGTTCTCCCCGTGACCTGCGTGGGACTTTCTCCGAGATCTTCATTTCCCTCCCACGCTCCAAAGACGTACAGGTTTGTAGGTTAATTGGCTTGATAAATATAAACATTGTCCCTAGTGTGTGTAGGATAGTGATAGTGTGCGGGGATCGCTGGTCGGTGCGGACACGGTGGGCTGAAAGGGCCTGTTTCCGCGCTGTATCTCTAAACTAAACTAAATATATATATAAGACTGTGAATATCAAATGAAGGAGAAAATCTTTAACATGTTTAGTGTTCTCTCCAAAAGTAAGCAATGACCTATTCCCCCCACAATCACTAATCCCATCCCATTTCCTGAACCCAACACACTGATGCAATAAAAAAGAAAGCCTAATTCTACATCCTGACAAGATTACGGGGATCCAGTGTGTCAGAGAGGATTCTCTTGAGCTTCTACAGGTGTGCAGTACAGAGCACATTGACTGGTTGCATTATGGTCTGGTTCGGCAACTTGTACGTCCAGGAACGAAGACGACTGCAAAAGGTTGTGAACACTGCCCAGTTCATCACCGACTCTGACCTCCCCATCATCGAAGGGATTTACCGGAGTCGCTGCCTCAAACAGGCAGCCAGCATCATCAGAGACCCACACCACCCTGGCCACACACTCACTGACACACACCACCCTGGCCACGCACTCACTGACCCACACCACCCTGGCCACACACTCACTGACCCACACCACCCTGGCCACACACTCACTGACCCACACCACCCTGGCCACACACTCACTGACCCACACCACCCTGGCCACACTCTCACTGACTCACACCACCCTGGCCACACTCTCACTGACCCCACACCACCCTGGCCACACACTCACTGACCCACACCACCCTGGCCACACTCTCACTGACCCCACACCACCCTGGCCACACACTCACTGACCCACACCACCCTGGCCACACACTCATTGACCCACACCACCCTGGCCACACATTCACTGACCCCTCCCCCCACCCTGGCCACACTCTCACTGACTCACACCACCCTGGCCACACACTCACTGACCCACACCACCCTGGCCACACACTCACTGACCCACACCACCCTGGCCACACACTCACTGACCCACACCACCCTGGCCACACACTCACTGACCCACACCACCCTGGCCACACACTCACTGACCCATACCACCCTGGCCACACACTCACTGACCCACACCACCCTGGCCACACACTCACTGACCCACACCACCCTGGCCACACACTCACTGACCCACACCACCCTGGCCACACTCTCACTGACCCACACCACCCTGGCCACACACTCACTGACCCACACCCCCCTGGCCACACACTCACTGACCCACACCCCCCTGGCCACACACTCACTGACCCACACCACCCTGGCCACACACTCACTGACCCACACCACCCTGGCCACACTCTCATTTCACCCCTGCCTTCGGGAAGAAGGTACAGGAGCCTGAAAACTGTAACGTCCAGGTTCAGGAACAGCTTCTTGCCGACAGCTATTAGGCTACTATACCCTACAACCTCAAATAAGCTCTGCACTACATAGACTATTATTGTTATTATTGCACCAATATTGTTTGTTTCTTACCTATGTTTGTTTGTACGTATGTGTATACGTGTGTATATATATATGTGCGTGCTGTGTGCGGTGTGTTTGTGTGTGAGTATACACACACTAGACTTTTTTTTCTCGGTTATTGTATTGTTTCCAGTGTACGACTGTTCCCACATGGTGTTGTGCTGCTGCAAATGAGAATGTCATTGTTCTACCTGGGACCACATGACGATAAAGCACTCTTGACTCTTGAGATTCTTGTCCTCTCCCCCTCCACGGTTTCCAGTTAGATTACCAGTGGAATCATGAAACACTCCAAAGTAAGTTGTTTTGATTTAAGATTTCGTTGAGTGTCTTGGCTTGCAGCAACTTACTAAAAGTGCTGCAGGTTCATACCAAACTCCACCAGATTTATTGTACGCGGAATAATGAATAAATCAAGCGTTCTACCTCGTGCACGGAGCAGTCCCTCGTTTCTGAGAGTGAGTGGGTTTGGCTCGGTTCCATCGCAGTTACAAGATCAATCTGTCACCAAACATAAAAGTTAATTGGGTTCTGGCTGTAAAAATAAAAATACTCTTGCTGAATACTAGTAGTGTGATAATAATGCGGAAAGATACATTCAAGTTTCCTGCTCGACTATTAAATCCTTATTTCAGTGTGATTAAAAGTTCCCTGAAAAATACATAAAATTGATTGATCTCATCGAAGGCCAGAATGAACAAGTTCATTTTTCTCCGAGTGTGTTTTCTCCGGGTGTTCCGGTTTCCTCCCACACTCCAAAGACATACAGGTTTTTAGGTTAATCGGCTTCGGTAAAATTGTAAGTTATCCTCAGTGTGTGGGATGGTGCTTGTGTGTGGGATGATCGCTGTTCGGTGTGGATTCGGTGGGCTGAAGGGCCTGTTTCCACGCTGTCTCTCTAACGTCTAAAGTCACTTTGTGCCTTTCTACAATAAAAGGTTTGTAGTTGGGCATGTGCTGCAAGTCTTAACGCAACACATGGGAGAAAATTAAATAAGTGGTACCAACAGTTTTTTCCAGCCTAAATCGTGAGTGGTGAATATTTAATTGTGGGTGGCATGAAGGAATCCCACAGTGGGACTTGAACACAGATTCATATCATATCATATATATACAGCCGGAAATAGGCCTTTTTTCGGCCCACCAAGTCCGTGCCGCCCAGCGATCCCCGTACATTAACACTATCCTACACCCACTAGGGACAATTTTTACATTTACCCAGCCAATTAACCTACATACCTGTACGTCTTTGGAGTGTGGGAGGAAACCGAAGATCTCGGAGAAAACCCACGCAGGTCACGGGGAGAACGTACAAACTCCTTACAGTGCAGCACCCGTAGTCAGGATCGAACCTGAGTCTCCGGCGCTGCATTCGCTGTAAAGCAGCAACTCTACCACTGCGCTACCGTGCCGCCCAATTGAACAAAGAATCAAAGATTACTTATCCAGTAACTTCACTTCTGCACCACACCATATCTATATTGTAATAACATATATCATAATTTATTTATTGTTCCTGGTAAGGTTCTACATCTAAATATAACACAACCTATATCAAAACATATATAACAGGTATAACAGGTATAACAGAGCTTTATTTGTCGTTCGGTACCGAAGTACCGAACGAAACTACATAGAAGTCATAGAAAAAAAGAACACAAGACACATGACCCCAACACAAACGTCCATCACAGTGACTCCAAACACCCCCTCACTGTGATGGAGGCAACAAAACTTCCCCTCTCTTCCCCACGTCCACGGACAGACAGCTCGTCCCCGACCGACCCGCACAGTCCCCGCACCGGGCGCTGAAACGTCTCGCGGCCGAACCGGGCGATGAAAGGCCCGCGACCAAGCCTTGCGCAGCTAAGTCCCGTGGTCGAGCCGCACCGGGCGATGTCAAGTCCGCAGTTGAGCCGCACCAGCGATGAAAAGCCCCGCAGCCGAGCTGCACCGGGCGGTGTTAAGCCCCGCAGTCGAGCTGCACCGGGCGATGTTAAGCCCCGCAGCCGAGCTGCACCGGGCGATGTTAAGCCCCGAAGCCGAGCTGCACCGGGCACTGTTAAGTCCAGCGGCCAAGCCGCACCGGGATGTAAAGTCCAGCGGCCAAGCCGCACCGGGATGTAAAGTCCAGTGGCCAAGCCGCACCGGGATGTAAAGTCCAGCGGCCAAGCCGCACCGGGTGATGTAAAGTCCAGCGGCCAAGCCGCACCGGGATGTAAAGTCCAGCGGCCGAGCCGCAGCGGGCGATGTTAGGCCCCGCAGCCGAGCCGCACCCCGCGCCGTGAGGAAGAGAAAAGTTCCCCCCCCCCATACCCACCCCCACCCACCCACACCACCACCCCCTCCCACACATACACAACCAAAAATATATATATAAAAACCATCCCAACACCGACACACAACAAAAAAAAAGACGGACAGACTGCTAGTCAGCCGCTGCCGTTAGGCGCCACCACATCTATCCTACTTGGAATTAAATATGGATTAGATTTTTTAGAGATACTGTTACAGCGCAGAAACAGGCCCTTCGGCCCACCGGGTCCGCGCCGCCCAGCGATCCCCGCACACTAACACTATCCTACACCCACTGGGGACAAATATTTATTTATTTATTTATTTTATTATTTATTTATTTATTTATTTTTACATTTGCCCAGCCAATTAACCTACATACCTGTACGTCTTTGGAGTGTGGGAGGAGACCGAAGATCTCGGAGAAAACCCACGGGGAGAACGTACAAACTCCGTACAGACGGCGCCCGTAGTCAGGATCGAACCTGAGTCTCCGGCGCTGCATTCGCTGTAAGGCAGCAACTCTACCGCTGCGCCACCGTGCCGCCCTAATTATGTAGTGCAATTTCTAACACTAAAAGATTCAAAACCTTTGAAAATAATCTTGTGTTTAGTTGATGAGAGGCATGTTCAGCAAATAATAGTCAACTGTGTCCAAGTAGTAAACTGGGTAATAAAATGTTTAAACTAGCTGTTCACTGCCAAATAATTCTGAATGTTTAATACAGATGTTTGCACTTAATGCAAAAAAGACTGCGCTCTTGATTGAATCATACGGAATCATTCCCTTTTATTTATATCTATAATATAGTTTATTGTGTATTATATATCATAGCTGCTTTCTGGCATCTCTCTCTCTCTCTCTCTCTCTCTCTCTCTCTCTCTCTCTCTCTCTCTCTCTCTCTCTCTCTCTCTGTTTACATTACAAAATGTTCCATAATGGTATATAATCTCCATTTTTTTCTGTCACCTTTCTTCAGCAAGCCTTCTGCCACTAAGAAGCCATGTCCTCACATATTCTTCAAGGTTGAATTTTGACAGAGGAGGTCCCACCAACTTAATAAATAGAAGAGTTGAGAGATGATCAGTTTGAAGTCTTGCACGTTGTGGTGATTGGCAGAAATCCATGCCACTGAAGCTTCTTTCACATTCTGCTGTCGGTACCGGAATTGTATTTACAGCCGTTACCAGCTGCTGAAAATCTGCAGAAACTATCTTCCCTTTAGATTCCTTGAATTCTCTGAAGGCTCTGACACAAAGCCGACCATTTAAGCCAAATTGTTCTGCCATTTCTTCCACATCATTATCCCCAAAGGTAAAAAGTGAATCTTCTGGAATATTGTTAATATCTAAATATTTCGACATGTTAATTAACTTTTTACATTTATCATTGGAGGCTGTTGTAGATTCAAGCAGCCTGGATTTCATATTATTGACCAAACTCCTAAAAAACTATTGTCTATGTATAGTAGGTACTTTACCAGCTCTCAAATTTATTCCATTAAATATAATTTGGCTTGTTGCATTCTCCACTTGAGTATAACATTTTCCTGGCTTCTCTATTTGACATTCAAGAACCTTGATAGTTCGTTTAATTTCCTCATGTGCTTTACTAAGTGTACAATTTCGGTTCTGCAGTTCGAGTGACAGTTCAGACAACTCTAGCAAACTGTCCATCAACAATCCCAAATTATTTACGGAAGCTGATGACTCTAATACTTTTCTCAGCCCCTCGTACTTTTTTCTCTCTGCACTGAAGAAACGGCATGCAGAAAGAAAGAGGAGGTGACAGAAAAAAATGGAATTTATATACTATTATGGAACATTTTGTAATGTAAACACACAGAGAGAGAGAGAGAGAGAGAGAGAGAGAGAGAGAGAGAGAGAGAGAGAGAGAGAGAGAGAGAGAGAGAGAGAGAGAGAGAGAGAGAGAGAGAGAGAGAGAGAGAGAGAGAGAGAGAGAGATGCCTCAGGACTCTGCGGAGGTATATGTACACAGAGAACCCCCCCAGGTGGCACGCTCTGGCCACGTATTTTTTTCGTCGGGGTTGTTGCCTACGGGGGGTTTCGCGGCTGCCGGTGGCGGGCATCAGTCGACCCGCCTTACGGGGTCTGCCTAGTTTCTATCGGGACGTGCTTAGAGTGAGGAATTTGGGAGGGGGACGTCGTGGCTGCGGGAGCAGCCGGTCCTCACCCTGTCATGGCGGGTGTCGAGGAGAGGCGTGTGCCTAGAGTAGTTCTGACTGAGCTTACCCCCGCTCCGTCAGATTTGCTCATCGGGCCTAGGCTCCGGGATTTCTCCCGGGCGCCGGCTCCGCACAACTTGAGCCGCCTTTCCGAGATGCCCAGCGTGCTGTTTCGTGATGCGAAGAGACGCACACTGTACAGAATGCTCCTGCACATTCTACACCTCCTTGTCTTCGTATACCGCCCTGACACATCTTGGCGGTCTGTGCTACCACCTGAAGACGGGGACGGTCCTCAGTGGGGGGCTCTCTATAAGGGAGTCGTTCCCCTTTACATCGGGGACCTGGGGTGGAGAGTGCTGCACAGAGCGGTGGTGTGTAATAAACTGTTGAGCCGGTTCACGGGCTCGCCGACCGCCTGTATTTTCTGCGGTGACGAAGAGACCGTGTTCCACGTCTATATGGAGTGTGAGAGGTTACTGCCCCTGTACCAATATCTGAAGGGGTTGTTCCTCAAGTTCTGGTTACACTTTAGTCCTACGATTCTAGTGTTTCGACACAAGGCAGGGGGTGGGGAGGGTCGTTCGGGGGCGTGGGACCTCCCTGTCGGTTTGCTCTTGGGCCTGGCCAAGATGGCCATTCGCGGGTCCGGGCAGCGGGCGGTCGATGGTCTTGCCAGAGTCGGCTGCCTTCCCCTCTTCCGTGCCTACGTCCGTGCGCGCGTGACCCTAGAGAGGGAACACGCGGAGACCACGGGGGACTCTGGAGGCCTTCCGTGGGCGCTGGTCACCGCGGGGAGTTGAGAGCATTGTAAATAATGAAGGCAACATTGTATTATAATGATTATTTGATGACTTGTAACCTCTGAATGTGGTTTTGATGTGATGTATCATGTGAATGTGCTGAATAAAGTCTTTGAAAATGAAAAAAAAAAAGAGAGAGAGAGAGAGAGAGAGAGAGATGCCAGAAAGCAGCTATGACATACAATACACAATAACTATATTATAAATACACAATAAACAAGTCATGCATTCTTGGACTCTTACATGGGTATGACCGCACATTAAAAAATCCCCCCCCCCCTTCCTTCCCAACCTTAGCCTCACGGACCTTAGAGTACCCCTAGTTCCGAAAACCCATTTCCATCACTGATCCCACCTCAACAGTCTACTGCCTCGTTGAGTCTGAAGAATGGTCTCGACCCGAAACGTCACCCATTCCTTCACTCCCGAGATGCTGCCTGCCCCGCTGAGTTACTCCAGCATTTTGTCTCTACCAGTCTACTGTCACCATCTGTTTCGAGGAAAACTCCAACATTCCAGTCCCCGAGAATAGTAAAGTGACCTGCCTCAATCACCATCAAACAGTGGCTTTAACATGGACCGCCGCGGCTCCACCTTCCCTGAGTAATTGGTACCGGCTCTCATTTGTTCTGTACCTTTTCAGGACCCTAGTTTCCCTCTCCCCTGACTCCCAGCCTGAAGCAGGGTCTCATCCTGAATCGTCACCCGTTCCTTTTCTCCAGCGATGCTGCCTTTCCCACTGAGTTACTCCACCATTTTGTGTCTCCCTTCAATATCGATCTACGTTTGCTCAGCTGTTTGAGGTTCTCCCTGGGCAAGGGTGGGACAGTGGTGCAGCGGTAGAGTCGCTGCCTCACGGCGTTAGAGACCCGGGTTCCATCCTGACCACGGGCGCTGTCTGTACGGAGTTTGTACGCTCTCCCCGTGACCTGCGTGGGTTTTCTCCGGAAGCTCTGGTTTCCTCCCACACTCTAAAGACGTGCAGGTTTGTAGGTTAATTAGCTTGGAGTAAGTGTAAATTGTCCCCAGTGTGTGTAGGATAGCGTTAGTGTGCGGGGATCGCCGGTCGGCACGGACTCGGTGGGCTGAAGGGCCTGTTTCTGCGATGTATCGCTAAACTAAACTAAACTAAACTAAACTAAACTAAACTAAACTTACTCCTGCAGTCTGGAGTGATCTCAAGCCTTATGTCAGTAAACTAAGGAAAGTGATGAGTATTGTAGGACAACTCATCTGAAATTGAGGCACACTAAAGCAAGGGAGAGCTGAGAAAATAGCCCTCTTCCTTCTGTGGGTATGTATTATAGGCCTGGATAGAGTGGTCGTGGAGAGGATATGTGGGCCGAATGGCCTAATTCTGCTCCTATCTCATGAACTTATGAACAAACTAATTAGAAACATCGCCAACGTAGACAAACAACTTTGGATCTGTTTCTAATGACCAGAACAACTTTTCCATCCCAATTTCCCATTAATCAAAGGAATTTAAGTCAATTTATTCCTAAACTCTCTTCAATAATAATTAATGCTTTTTTATGCAGCTACTCTTTCACTCCTTAACTGCCTCGTTGATCAACAAGAACATTAACCACAGTAATGGAGAATTACTCATTGTAATACTGTTAGTTCAACAAACAAATACCTCAACCATTCTTTGAACTGTGAGCAGCATTGTTTTGTTCTCATTCTGCGTAAAGTTTCTCACTTAGTTCTACAAGAATTATCCCAGGAATGAGTGGGTTAACCCATGATGAGCGTTTGTCGGCACTGGGCCTGTACTCGCTGGAGTTTAGAAGGATGAGGTGGGACCTCATTGAAACTTACCGAATAGTGAGCGGCCTGGATAGAGTGGATGTAGAGAGGATGTTTCCACTGGTTGGGGAGTCTAGGACCAGAGGGCACAGCCTCAGAATTAAAGGACATAGCTTTAGAAAGGAGATGAGGAGGAATTTCTGTTGTCAGAGGGTGGTGAATCTGTGGAATTCATTGCCACAGATGCTGTGGAGGCCAAGTATTTGGGTATTTTTAAGGCGGAGATAGATAGATTCTTGATTGGTACAGGTGTCAAAAGTTACGGGGAGATAATAATAATAATAATAATAATGCGCTTATATAGCGCTTTTCAAACACTCAAAGACGCTTTACAGGGATTTCTAGAACATAGAGAAGTGAATAAATAGATAAATAAGTAGACGAACAGAGAAAGGAGACAGAAGGTGAGGTGGCCTTCAGTGGTTGAAGGCAGTGCTGAAGAGGTGAGACTTCAGTGATGTTTTGAATGTGGTGAGTGAGGAGGAGTCTCTGACGGTTTGGGGTAGTGAGTTCCATAGGGTGGGAGCAGCGATGGAGAAAGCCCTGTCCCCCCAGATCTGAGTTTGGTCCGGATGGGGGGGACAGGAGATTGGCAGCAGCAGAGCGGAGGGTGCAGGTGAATGGGGTTAGGAGGGAGAGATAGATCAGCCGTGATTGAATGGCGAAGTAGACTGGCTGGGCCAAATGTCCTAATTCTGCTCCTAGAACTTGTGAACATGAAATTGTATGAAGACTAGGAATTTGGTGACTCTGAGAACGGATCAATACATGAATTTGGCATCTCGATTCATAATAAGATTAATAAGTCAAGAAGATGCATTTCAAAAATTCTGCCTCAGCCGTCCAGCACTGATTGAGCCGATATGATAGTTGGAAAGCAAAAGCATTGGTGATGAAAATCACTATAAAAAGGAACCCACTTGGGATTCTGGTGTGAACTCCACAACTGTGGGCGTCACGGGTCTTCTATCACTTTAGATGCTCATGCTCCACTGGTATTAGTTTAGCTTAGTTTAGTTTAGTTTAGAGATTCAGCGCGGAAACAGGCCCTTCGGCCCACCGAGTCCGTGCCGACCCAGGTCCACGCCGACCAGTGATGTCTCACATCATTTTCCGACACAATGTGCCGCTCCACTGCAATTTCACCTCAAGGTATGTCTAATTTGAAGAAGTTCTCCTCCTCTCTTCGATGAGAGTTATAGCAACGTGCTCTCTCTCTGCTCCCCCTCGGTGTGAGTCTGGGGAGGGGTCTCTTTTTCTCCAGAGACGCTGCCTGACCTGCTGAGTTTCTCTAGCATTTTGTGATACCTTCGGTTTGTACCAGCATCTGCAGTTATTTTCCTACACAGTGATGCCCCACACACTAACACTATCCTACACACACCGGGGACAATTTTTACATTTACCAAGCCAATTGCTATTGAGGGCGTGCAGCATAGGTTTACTAGGTTAATTCCCGGAATGGCGGGACTGTCATATGTTGAAAGGCTGGAGCGACTAGGCTTGTATACACTGGAATTTAGAACGATGAGAGGAGATCTTATCGAAACGTATAAGATTATTAAGGGGTTGGACACGTTAGAGGCAGGAAACATGTTCCCAATGTTGGGGGAGTCCAGAACAAGAGGCCACAGTTTAAGAATAAGGGGTAGGCCATTTAGAACTGAGATGAGGAAAAACCTTTTCAGTCAGAGAGTTGTGAATCTGTGGAATTCACTGCCTCAGAAGGCAGTGGAGGCCAATTCTCTGAATGCATTCAAGAGAGAGCTGGATAGAGCTCTTAAGGATAGCGGAGTCAGGGGGTATGGGGAGAAGGCAGGAACGGGGTACTGATTGAGAATAATCAGCCATGATCACATTGAATGGCGGTGCTGGCTCGAAGGGCCGAATGGCCTCCTCCTGCACCTATTGTCCATTGTCTAATTAACCTACAACCCTGTACGTCTTTGGAGTGTGGGAGGAAACCGAAGATCTCGGCGAAAACCCACACAGGTCACGGGGAGATCGTACAAACCCCGTACGGACAGCGCCCGTAGTCGGGATCGAACCCGGGTCTCCGGCGCTGCAAGGCAGCAACTCTACCGCTGCGCCACCATGTCTTCATGTTCATAAGCTCTAGGAGCAGAATTAGGCACCCTCGTAAATATGACAACATCTTTCTTGTGCGTTTACCTGATCTATTCCTCTCCTAATTTTGTAATTCTTTATAACCTCATAAGTGATAGGAGTAGAATTAGGCCATTCAGCCCATCAAGTCTACCCCACCATTCAATCATGGTCGATCTATCTTTCCCTCCTACCGGAGAGACAAAAGACTATCCTTCTCCTGCTTTCTCCCCATAAAGAATAAAGAGGAAGAGGTTTGGACTTTTTTGCCTTCCATCACAGTGAGGAATGTGGGGAATCCACTGTGGTGGATGTCTACGTTAACTTTTATGTAGTTGTGCGTCTTGTTGCTTTTTTTGTTTCGTACGGCTGTGTGGTAATTCGCATATCGCTGTACCTTGATTGGTACACGTGACAATAAAAGACCTTCGAAACCTTGACCCCTGACACCCGTACTAATCAAGAATCTGTCTATCACCACGTTAAAAATATCCATTGACTTGGTCTCCACAGCCGTCTGTGGCAACGAATTCCACCGATATTCACAGGCTACAATTTATAAGTTGATAAATCAGAGGAACAGAATTAAGTCAGTCTAGAGTAGACTGTAGAGTCTACTCCGCCATTCAATCATGGCTGATCTATCTCTCCCTCCTAACCCCATTCTCCTGCCTTCTCCCCACAACCATTGACACCTGTGCCAGTGAAGAATCTATCACTTAGAAACATAGAAACATAGAAACATAGAAACATAGAAAATAGGTGCAGGAGTAGGCCATTCGGCCCTTCGAGCCTGCACCGCCATTCAATATGATCATGGCTGATCATTCAGCTCAGTAGCCTGTACCTGCCTTCTCTCCATACCCCCTGATCCCTTTAGCAAAAAGGGCCACATCTAACTCCCTCTTAAATATAGCCAATGAACTGGCCTCAACTACATTCTGTGGCAGAGAATTCCACAGACTCACCACTCTCTGTGTGAAGAAATGTTTTCTCATCTCGGTCCTAAAAGACTTCCCCCTTATCCTTAAGCTGTGACCCCTGGTTCTGGACTCCCCCAACATCGGGAACAAACTTCCCGCATCCAGCCTCTCCAACCCCTTAAGAATTTTATATGTTTCTATAAGATCCCCCCTCAGTCTTCTAAATTCCAGCGAGTACAAGCCCAGTCTATCTAGTCTTTCCTCATATGTAAGTCCCGCCATCCCAGGGATCAATCTGGTGAACCTTCTCTGTACTCCCTCTAAGGCAAGAACGTCTTTCCTCAGGTTAGGAGACCAAAACTGCACACAATACTCCAGGTGCGGTCTCACCAAGGCCCTGTACAACTGCAGCAGAACCTCCCTGCTCCTAAACTCAAATCCTCTTGCTATGAATGCCAACATACCATTCGCTTTCTTCACTGCCTGCTGCACCTGCATGCTTGCTTTCAATGACTGGTGCACCATGACACCCAGGTCACGTTGCATCTCCCCTTCTCCCAATCGGTCACCATTCAGGTAATACTCTGCTTTCCTGTTCTTGCCGCCAAAGTGGATAACCTCACATTTATCAACATTATATTGCATCTGCCATGCATTTGCCCACTCGCCTAATCTATCCAAGTCACTCTGCAGCCTCCTAGCATCCTCCTCGCAGCTAACACTGCCACCCAGCTTCGTGTCACCCGCAAACTTAGAGATGTTTGCAAACTTTGCGTCTATCTTTGGTATAAACCAGTATTCGGCAGTTCTTTGTTTCAAAACCAGGAGAATCCATTTAAGAATGTTTGCCCAGAGTGGAGACAGTACACACTGCGGAAACATTATTCTTTTATTTTTTATCAATGGCAAATCATGCATGCAAACAAACCCTTTTGGTCCCTGTAGGGCCATCTGATTGTACAGATCAAACGCAGGTTAATTATCCACCAGCCGTCACATTTAATCATTTTTCTCAATCTTTTTGTACTGAAATGTATAAATGGAGTTGGCACACTGGCAGGCAGCAATACCTTGGGACATTCAAAACATTCTGAAGACAGGCACAGAATGATGGAGTAACTCAGCGGGGCAGCCAGCATCTCTGGAGAGAAGGAATGGGTGATGTTTTCGGGTCGAGACCCTTCTTCAGACTGAGAGTCAGGGGAGAGGGAGTCTAGAGATACAAAAAGGTAAGGTGTGAAAACGACAGATCAAAGAAAATGTACAATGGTTCATTGTTAGCTGAGGGGAAAGTGACAAAGAGGCATACAATCAGTAATATTTAGTTGGACAGTAGATCCATGTAGGAAGGAACTGCAGATGCTTGTTTAAACCGAAGATAGAATTTAGAACGATGAGAGGGGATCTTATCGAAACATATAAGATTATGAATGGGTTGGACACGTTAGAGGCAGGAAACATGTTCCCAATGTTGGGGGAGTCCAGAACCAGGAGCCACAGTTTAATAATAAGGGGTAGGCCATTTAGAACGGAGATGAGGAAAAACCTTTTCAGTCAGAGAGTTGTAAATCTGTGGAATTCTCTGCCTCAGAAGGCAGTGGAGGCCAATTCTCTGAATGCATTCAAGAGAGAGCTAGATAGAGCTCTTAAGGATAGCGGAGTCAGGGGGTATGGGGAGAAGGCAGGAACGGGGTACTGATTGAGAATGATCAGCCATGATCACATTGAATGGTGGTGCTGGCTCGAAGGGCCGAATGGCCTACTCCTGCACCTATTGTCTATTGTCTACTGACACAAAAAGTTGGAGTAACTCAGCGGGTCAGGCAGCATCTCAGGAGAGAAGGAATGGGTGACGTTTCCTTGGGATTTCGTTCAGTCAGATTGGGAATGGGAGGGGGAGTTGAAGTGCTCACAGTTCTCCCACTAGTCTTACTGTCTCCGACTACATTCTATCTTTGTCCCGCCTCCCTCCCCTGACATCAGTCGGAAAAGGGTCTCGACCCGAAACATCACCCATTCCTTCTCTCCTGAGATGCTGCCTGACCCGCTGAGTTACTCCAGCTTTTCGTGATACCTTAGAAAGTCCAAGAGCTTGCTCGGTGATTAGCACAGACCCCTGCAACTCTGCCAAGGAAAATGCCAAGAGTTCGATCTTTAGAGAAGCAGCAACACTTGCTTCTGCGTGCTAATGAAATGCTATTTCATCTTCCTGCTGCAATCCTCCAGAGTTGCCCTTTCCCTGTATTCCAACAAGCAATCCACCGACACAGATGAGGAGTTCCATGTCTATGCAGCAGAAAAGAAGATTGATTTTCAACACATATGCTGGGACCGGAACGGCTGATCTACTGAAAGGATTGGAATGGAATATGTGTGAAGGATTCGGATGAAGGTGAGAATAGTATAACTTTCCTAAGTGATAGGAGCAGAATTTCCAGAACAAGGGGTCACAGTTTAAGGATAAGGGGGACGTCTTTTAGGACCGAGATGAGAACGTTTTTTTTCACACACAGAGTGGTGAATCTGTGGAATTCTCTGCCACAGAAGGTAGTTGAGGCCAGTTCATTGGCTATATTTAAGAGGGAGTTAGATGTGGCCCTTGTGGCTAAAGGGATCAGGGGGTATGGAGAGAAGGCAGGTACGGGATACTGAGTTGGATGATCAGCCATGATCATATTGAATGGTGGTGCAGGCTCGAAGGGCCGAATGGCCTACTCCTGCACCTATTTTCCATGTTTCTATGTTTCTATAATTAGGCCATTCGGCCCTTCATGTCTACTCCGCCATTCAATCATGTCTGATCTATCTCCCCATTCTCCTGCCTTCTCCCCATAACCCCTGACCCCCGTACTAATCAACAATCTATCTATCTCTGCGGAGTATAAAAATACCCACTGACCTGGCCTCCACAGCCGTCTGTGGCAATGAATTGCACAGATTCACCACCCTCCGATTAAAGACATTCCTCTTCATCTCCTTTCTAAAAGTACATCCTTTATTTCTGAGGCTGTGCCCTCTGGTCCTAGACTCTCCCACTAGTGGAAACATCCTCTCCACAACCACTCTGTCCTGATTGGAGAACATGAATGTTTCCAGTGATTATAGGCAAGCATCAAGTACTTATCAATGGATATATTTAAGATATATTTTACGGATTTAAGATATATTTGATGGATGTATTCTATGAACTAGTCGTGAAAATGTTCAATTTCCAAAAGGTAACCAACTCTATCCTCCACAAAGCCCTGCGACTGGGCGGCACGGTGGCGCAGCGGTAGAGTTGCTTGCCTTATAGCGCCAGAGACCCGGGTTCCATCCTGACTACGGGAGTTTGTACGTTTTCCCCGTGACCTGCGTGGGTTTTCTCCGGGTGCTCCGGTTTCCCCCCGCACTCCAAAGACATACAGGTTCGTCGGTTAATTGGCTTGGTATATAATTATAAATTGCCCTTCGTGTCTGTAGGATAGTGGTTAGTCTAGGGGCTGCTCGGGGCTAATTGGCCACTGTAACTTGCCCCTAGTTTGTGGAACTCGGTGTCCGGGTTGATACCTAATGCTTGAGTAACTCAGCGGGTCAGGCAGCATCTCTGGAGAGAAGGAATGGGTGACGTTTCAATAGACAATAGACAATAGGTGCAGGAGACAATAGACAATAGACAATAACCATTCGGCCCTTCGAGTCAGCACCGCCATTCAATGTGATCATTCTCGGTGACGTTTCGGGTCGAGACCCTTCTTCAGACTGAATCCGGGTATCGGTGGGCCAAAGGGCCTGTTTCCACGTTGTATCTCTAAGCTAAACTTAAACCCTTAGCAATGTGTGTGGTTGTGTTCTTGTTCACTCTGCCAGTGATCAATTTGCCCTTCAATAAAATTCCTCTGATGCCAACAATCCAAACAGGATGTATTTTGGGTGACACTGAGTGATGTGAGATGTGGTGAGATATTAATAGTACTAGAATATCAGCTTCCCATTTGCAAAAATTATTTCAATGCACTGCGATTTCATCCTCCTGCGCATCGCACAACAACATCACCGACGTAGACACAAGATGCTGGAGTAACTCAACGGGACAGGCAGCATCTCTGAAGAGAAGGAATGGGCGATGTTTCGGGCCGCGACCCGTCTTCAGGCCCAAAAAGTCGCCCATTCCCTCTCTCCAGAGATGCTGCCTGTCCCGCTGAGTTACTCCAGCTTTTTGTGTCTATCTTCGGCTTAAACCAGCATCTGCAGTTCCTTCCTGCACAATAGCACTCACATTGCAGAAGCCTCTCTCAGCCTCTCGCCTCTGTGATTGTATCAGTGTTATTAATACTTTTATCTTAATGGGGCCATCACGTGTACGTTGAAAAGAATGGAAAGATGGATTTGAATGAACTGCTGTAATTGAGCATTGTGGATTTATTAATAAGGCATTTGAAATATCTTGTCATTGATTATAACGCCACCTTCACTACCGGATCTACTTCGAAAGATTTCAGTATAATGCTTTGGTTTAAACCAGCATCTGTAGTTCCTTCCTATACACTTCTTCAATTATTTCACCCTTGCTTCTTGTCATGATTTTAACTATAGACAATAGACAATAGACAATAGGTGCAGGAGTAGGCCATTCGGCCATTCGAGCCAGCACCGCCATTCAATGTGATCATGGCTGATCATTCTCAATCAGTACCCCGTTCCTGCCTTCTCCCCATACCCCCTGACTCCGCTATCCTTAAGAGCTCTATCTACTCTTGAAGTTTTTTTCTTTCCCAACATGCTATCATTATTGACTCTGACCAAACAGGACCATTTAGCACCGTTAACCTCTGCTGTTTAGTTTAATGTTTAGTTTAGAGATACTGCGTGGAAACAAGCCCATTCGGCCCAACGAGTCCACCGGTCACAGTCGAGACAGAACTGATGGAACCAGATAGTGTTAGCACAAAATGTGTAGAGAAGGAACTACAGATGCTGGCTTCCACCGACGATAGACACAAAACTCAGCGGGACAGGCAGCATCTCTGGAGAGAAGGAATGGGTGTTATTTCGGGTCGAGACCCTCCTGAAGGGTCCAGCATTTTGTGTCTACCTTCGGTTTAAATCAACATCTGCAGTTCCTTTATGCAGGAGTTTTGAACTAGGAGATTTATTTAATTATGGGGTATTGTATGACCTTTCTGTGTTCCTTGGTTTTAGTTTAGTTTAGTTCAGAAATACAGCGCGGAAACAGGCCCTTCGGCCCACCGAGTCCGCGCCGACCAGCGATCCCCGCACATTAACACTACCCTACGCACACTAGGGACAATTTTTGCATTTTTACACCAAGCCAATTAACCTACAAACCCGCACGTCTTCGGAGTGTGGGATGAAACCGAAGATCTCGGAGAAAACCCACGCAGGTCACGGGGAGAGTGTACAAACTCCGTACAGACGGCACCCGTAGTCGGGATGGAACCCGGGTCTCTGGCGCCGCGAGGCAGCAACTCTATCGCTGCGCCACCGAGCCGCTCTTTTCTTTGGACTCCAAATGCTCTGTACATTTGCTGCATTAACGTGCCATAAAACGCTCTAAACATTCACAGTTTCAGCACTGATAAAATCACCATGGGAAATGTTAACTATGTTTGCCACTTTATAAATTTGATTTTGGAAAATGATTTGCTTGATCAGGCAACGAGCTGTTTACAAGGTTACCTCCTGTGTAAAACCCAGCAGTGAAATTAAACTGTATCGTGTTAATCGTGGAGAGCTAAAAGAATGAGCTGTCGGGCTGGATCTTTGAAACGCTCTCTTATAATAGTCTGTGACACAAACTTATTTTAGTTGATTTTGTGTGAAAAATGGATGGATTCTGTATGTTGATCCGGCATTTTCTGTAAAACAAATATATGGTATTGCACTGACAGAGCAGTTATTTCCACCTGAAGTAAAGAATTTTAAAAGTAGGTTTTATTTTAATTCCTAGATCAGTCTGAGGAAGGGTCTCGACCCGAAACGTCAACCATTCCTTCTCTCCCGAGATGCTGCCTGACCCGCTGAGTTACTCCAGCATTTTGTGTCTACCTTTTTGTTTTAATTACTTCCTAAGAGTTCATCCACATGGACTTAAGACTTTAGACTTTAGAGATACAGCGTGGAAACTGGCTGAAGATTAACACTCCTATAGTTGTTTGTTACTACTATGTTTAGTTTAGTTTTGTTCGGTTGAGTTTAGAGATACAGCGCGCGGAAACCGGCCCTTCGGCCCACCGAGTCCGCGCTGACCAGCGATCCCCGCACACTAACACTATCCTACACACACTCTAGGGCCAATTTACAATTCTTACCGAGCCAATTGACCAACTCTGCCGTTGCGCCAATGTGCCATCATCGCTGGCCAGGATAATACAACTGATTACCCGTTGGTAAAAGGTGAAAATTGCAGAAGCACCCAGCAGGTTAGGCAGCATCTGTGGAAGGAGAAAGAGTTCATATTTTGGGTCCTGGCAGCATTTTCTGTTCTTTTTGTTTTATTTTTGATTATCCTGCCAGACCATTTGAATCCCGCTCTTCTGAGAGACCCGGTCTTTGTGTGGCTTTGCAGTCTGTGTGTTGTTTACATCCCAAAAGGCTGTCATTGCATCGATTCCACACACCACTCTCTCAACGAGTCATTCCTAACAAGTGTATTTATTCTTGCGGATGTGATTTTGACTCCTGTTCACAGCTGGAGTGTGGAGACAGCGATCGCATTTCCACAGGAGAGACAACAAAAGTTGTATTGTGATGCACCTCACCAATGCAGCAGATGATGGATTTCGCTGCAGGAATCGTGGGTGGGCCAAGGAAGCTGGTTGAGCTTTGAGATACAGCATCGGAAATAGAACTAGAGGTCACAGCCTCAGAATTAAAGGACGTCCCTTTAGGAAGTAGATGAGGAGGAATATCTTTAGTCAGAGGGTGGTGAATCTGTAGAATTCTTTGCCGCAGAGGGCTGTGGAGGCCAAGTCAGTGGGTATTTTTAAGGCAGAGATTGATAGATTCTTGATTAGTGCGGGTGTCAGGGGTTGTGGGGGGAATGAATGAATGAATGAATGAATAAGTTTGTTGGCCAAGTATGTGCATACACATTCTTCAAATGTATGTCTTCGAAAGAAGGCAAGAGAGTGGGGTTAGGAGGGAGAGATTGATCAGCCAAGATTAAATGGCGGAGTAAACTTGAAGGGCCGAATGGCCTAATTCTGCTCCTATCACTTATGAATTTATGATAGGCGTAACAGTAAACAAAACCAAACTTCCAGTATCTCTGTTCAGAAGTGCTCTCTGTTCATCTTCAACCATCTTGCTCTTCGCCACACGGTGGTGCAGCGGTAGAGTTGCTGCCTTACAGCGAATGCAGCGCCGGAGACTCAGGTTCGATCCCGACTACGGGCGCCGTCTGTACGGAGTTTGTACGTTCTCCCCGTGACCTGCGTGGGTTTTCTCCGAGATCTTCGGTTTCCTCCCACACACCAAAGACATGCAGGTATGTAGGTTAATTGGCTGGGCAAATGTAAAAATTGTCCCTAGTGGGTGTAGGATAGTGTTAATGTGCGGGGATCGCTGGGCGGCGTGGACCCGGTGGGCCGAAGGGCCTGTTTCCGCGCTGCATCTCTAAAAAAAATCTTTTGTTGCTATCCCTCTCTTCTGACCCCTTCACAAGGTTCATCCTGCCACCGCTTCATTGCAAGGACACGATTCCAATTTGTTGGGAATAAGATTTAAATATTGCACCCCCCCCCTATCCCATGTGTGACTAACGATCTCTTTAACGATTCCAATTTGTTTCATAGATTGAGCAAGGACAACTGCAACTAATGTTCTAAATATCATTAGCAAGAAGATTGTGAGATTATTTAAATAAAAATGTAATAATCAAGAAACACATGAATTGGCTTCACACGCGCATTAGAATAAAAGGGCCATCAGTATCTGCAGTGGGATAAACATTGCTTACCTTCACCTTCCAGGACAGATACGGTGGCGCAGCAGTAGAGTTATATTATAGAGGTGTATAACATCATGAGAAGAATAGATCGGGTAGACGCACAGAGTCTCTTGCCCAGAGTATGTGAATCGAGGAGCAGAGGACATAGGTTCAAGGTGAAGGGGAAAAGATTTAAAAGGAACCTGAGGGGTAAATGTTTTACACAGAGGAAACTTCACTTTATTCCCCTTGTCCTGTATCTGTACACTGTGGACGGTTCGATTGTAATCGTGTGTTGTCTTTCCGCTGACTGGTTAGCACGCAACAAAAAGCTTTTCACTGTACCTCGGTACGCGGGACAATAAACTAAACTCAACTAAACTCAAAGTCAAACTATCACACACTAGTGACAATTTACAATTTTACTGAAGCCAGTTAGCCTACAAACCTGTATGTCTTTGGACTCAAGCTATGTTCTCCAGGGATGCTGCCTGACCCGCTGAGTTACTCCAGCAATTTGTGTCTATCTTTGGTATAAACCAGGTAGACACAAAATGCTGGAGTAACTCAGCGGGTCAGGCAGCATCTGTGGAGGGAAGGAATGGGTGAGGTTCAGATACCTCTAGATACCTCCAGATACCTCTCCAGATACTTCTACCTCTGCCAGTGCCCCAGGCAGCATGTTGAAAAGCTCAGGAGGAGACGAGATTATGTAGAGCCATAAATGTTAATCCAGTATATATTTCCCTCTTTAGGTCACACACTATAGCTGGCCCTGTCTTCGTTATTATGCAGGCTTGCTGCCAATATTTCCTGGCTCATTCTCGACCGACAACAAAGTGAGCCTGACTCTCGACGATCCAATTATTTTCTTGCATGGCTTCACATTGCACTGCGTTCTTTTCACATTCGGCCGTTTAGCGTTGGTCATTACATTCATTGTTGCATCTTTCATTTACTGTATGTGTGCTGTTTCCTCTGTAACCTCCTGCAAACAAGGAATTTCATTCCACCCGGGTTCAATCATTCAACTCACTGATACGTTATTCTCACATACACCTAGGTACAGTGGAATTATGCATTCAATACGCAAAATGTACAAGGAGTTGCCACCTTTTGGGCGCGGACAAAGTTACAAACGTGTGTAGGGAGGAACTGCAGATGTTGGTTTACACCGAAGATAGGCCTGAAAAGCTGGAGGAGGCTGGGTCTCTATTCCTTCAAGCGCAGGAGAATGAGGGGTGATCTTAAAGGAGTGTCGAAAAATCATGAGAGGAATAGATCGGGTAGACGCACAGAGTCTCTTGCCCAGAGTAGGGGAATTGAGGACCAGAGAACACATGTTCAAGGTGAAGGGGAAAAGATTTAATAATAATCTGAGGGGTAACTTTTTCACGCAGAGGGTGGTGGGTGTATGGAATGAGCTGCCAGAGGAGGTAGTTGAGGCTGGGACTATCCCAACATTTAAGAAACAGTTAGACAGGTACATGGATAGGACAAGTTTGGAGGGATATGGGCCAAACGCAGGCAGGTGGGACGAGTGTAGCTGGGACATGTAGCTGGTGTGGGCAAGTTGGGCCGAAGGGCCTGTTTCCACGCTGTAACACTCTATGTCTCTATGACTCTATAACTCAGTGGGTCAGGCAGCATCTCTGGGGAGAAGGAATAGATGACGTTTTGGGTCGAGACCCTTCTTCAGAAGCAAATACCTGCTTTGGAAACAAATCTGCTAAACAACACAGGAGGCCACTTGGTCCTTAAAGTTTAGTTTAGTTTATCGTCACGTGTACTGAGGTACAGCAAAAAGCTTTTGTTAATGCTGGTACTTTGAAGAGATGAAGTTTGATTCTCAATTTACCGTGTTCACTTTATAACCTTGAAATTTTTTTTCTTTTCAAATATATATTCTCTTCCATTTTTAAAGTTATCATTGAATCCAGAACCCGTCAGACAGTGAATTCCAGATCATAATAACTGGCCGATTTTCCTATTTTATTATTTTCAATTGTCATTATTGAGCCCATTGGTTTTATAACAAACTTAGCCAGCAAGAGCCTAAGACGTCTTGAGAAGGATTACCAGGAGATGATAACAAATACTGTATATCTGTTCTGTGATTTTACACAATCTTAAGCGACCAAGATCTTAGGCAGTGGTAACATGATTTCCTGCTCTGTTTAGAAGGCGTACTGTATACAGACAGGCCCTTCGGCCCAACAACAGGGCACCAATACTACCCCAATTCCATTTTGCTCTCACCACATTCCCATCTCTGGTCAATGGCAAGATCCTTAACAATATGGGCGGCAGCAGTAGAGATGCTGCCTTACTTTGCCCGAGACCCGGGTTCGATCCTGACCACGGGTGCTGTCTGTACGGAGTTTGTCCATTCTCCCCGTGACCTGCGTGGGTTTTCCCCAGGTGCTCCGGTTTCCTCCCACACTCCAAGTCATAGAAACATAGAAAATAGGTGCAGGAGGAGGCCATTTGGCCCTTTGAGCCAGCACCGCCATTCATTGTGATCATGGCTGATCATCCACAATCAGTAACCCGTGCCTGCCTTCTCCCCATACCCCTTGATTCCGCTAGCCCCTAGAGCTCTATCTAACTCCCTCTTGAATACATCTAGTGAATCAGCCTCCACTGCCCTCTGTGGCAGAGAATTCCACAATTTCACAACTCTCTGGGTGAAAAAGTTTTTTCTCACCTCAGTTTTAAATGGCCTCCCCTTTATTCTTAGACTGTGTGGCCCCTGGTTCTGGACTCCCCCAACATTGAGAACATTTTTCCTGCATCTAGCTTGTCCAGTCCTTTTATAATTTTGTACGTCTCTATAAGATCCCCCTCTCATCCTTCCTTGCAACATCCTCGTAAATATTCTCTGCCGTTCTTTTCAGTTTAAAAATATGATGATTTTTTTTGGAACATTTTTCCAACATGAATGTAATTTTCTGGGCTGCATTGGCTTCAAGCTTTCGGTGTGCCAGGAGCAGCAGTGGCGGCTGCTTACAGTGTGGGATTGAGCTTGCAGTGCCTGAGGGAACAACCTGAAAGTAGATAATTATGGGAAACTAAAACTTCAACTTCCAGATTAAAGTCCCTGGTGGATAAGAGAGTGCAGATAATGATGACAAAGATGTGGTTGGTGTTTGCAATCGTCAGGGGCATCCCACTCAGCCGGGCTTCGGATTCATTTGGTGGGTCTATTGCTGTAACGTGGGCTGTAGAAGCAGTCAGAATGTAGAAACAAGGACCTGCAGATGCTGGTTAATGCACAAAAGGACACAGAGTGCTGGAGTAACTCAGCGAGTCAGGCAGCATCTCTGGAGAACATGGATAGGTGACGTTTCACAGAGTGCTGGAGTAACTCAGCGGGTCAGGCAGCATCTCTGGAGAACATTGATAGGTGACGTTTCACAGAGTGCTGGAGTAACTCAGCGGGTCAGGCAGCATCTGTGGAGAACATGGATAGGTGACGTTTCACAGAGTGCTGGAGTAACTCAGCGGGTCAATAGACAATAGACAATAGGTGCAGGAGGAGGCCATTCAGCCCTTCGAGCCAGCACCGCCATTCAATGCGATCATGGCTGATCACTCTCAATCAGTACCCCGTTCCTGCCTTCTCCCCATACCCCCTCACTCCGCTATCCTTAAGAGCTCTATCCAGCTCTCTCTTGAAAGCATCCAACGAACTGGCCTCCACTGCCTTCTGAGGCAGAGAATTCCACACCTTCACCACTCTCTGACTGAAAAAGTTCTTCCTCATCTCCGTTCTAAATGGCCTACCCCTTATTCTTAAACTGTGGCCCCTTGTTCTGGACTCCCCCAACATTGGGAACATGTTTCCTGCCTCTAATGTGTCCAATCCCCTAATTATCTTATATGTTTCAATAAGATCCCCCCTCATCCTTCTAAATTCCAGTGTATACAAGCCTAATTGCTCCAGCCTTTCAACATACGACAGTCCCGCCATTCCGGGAATTAACCTAGTGAACCTACGCTGCACGCCCTCAATAGCAAGAATATCCTTCCTCAAATTTGGAGACCAAAGCTGCACACAATACTCCAGGTGCGTTCTCACCAGGGCCCGGTACAACTGTAGAAGGACCTCTTTGCTCCTATACTCAACTCCTCTTGTTATGAAGGCCAACATTCCATTGGCTTTCTTCACTGCCTGCTGTACCTGCATGCTTCCTTTCAGTGACTGATGCACTAGGACACCCAGATCTCGTTGAACATCCCCTCTTCCTAACTTGACACCATTCAGATAATAATCTGCCTTTCTATTCTTACTTCCAAAGTGAATAACCTCACACTTATCTACATTAAACTGCATCTGCCATGTATCCGCCCACTCACACAACCTGTCCAAGTCACCCTGCAGCCTTATTGCATCTTCCTCACAATTCACACTACCCCCCAGCTTAGTATCATCTGCAAATTTGCTAATGGTACTTTTAATCCCTTCATCTAAGTCATTAATGTATATCGTAAATAGCTGGGGTCCCAGCACCGAACCTTGTGGTACCCCACTGGTCACTGCCTGCCATTCCGAAAGGGACCCATTTATCCCCACTCTTTGCTTTCTGTCTGTCAACCAATTTTCTATCCATGTCAGTACCCTACCCCCAATACCATGTGCTCTAATTTTGCCCACTAATCTCCTATGTGGGACCTTGTCGAAGGCTTTCTGAAAGTCAAGGTACACCACATCCACTGACTCTCTCCTGTCAGGCAGCATCTCTGGAGAACATGGATAGGTGACGTTTCACAGAGTGCTGGAGTAACTCAGTGGGTCAGGCAGCATTCCGCTAGTCCCCAGAGCTCTATCTAACTCTCTTTTAAATTCATCCAGTGAATTGGCCTCCACTGCCCTCTGTGACAGAGAATTCCACAAATTCACAACTCTCTGGGTGATTTTTTTTTTCTCACCTCAGCTTTAAATGGTCTCCCCTTTATTCTTTAGACTGTGTCCCCTGGTTCTGGACTCCCCCAACATTGGAAACATTTTTCCTGCATCTAGCTTGTCCAGTCCTTTTATAATTTTATATGTTTCTATAAGAACCAGAGGTCTGGATTGAAACTCATATATTGTTCGATTTGAGGATAGACCCCAAGTGTTGGAGTAACTCAAGGGGTCAGGAAGCATCTCCGGTCGAAAAGTACGGGTGGCTTTTTGGGTCGGGACCCTTTTTCAGATAGCATGAACAGCACACAGTAAACACAGTAAATCTCAGTACACTTGGCATTAATAAACCAACACCAACACCAATATTGTTTTGGGAAACTTCATCATTCTTCAAGGCTTTAACATTTCATCAGCTTCCGTCAATTCCGCATGTTCAACTGCTGATTCTTGTTCTTATCTTTGCTTTTTTAAATTTTAGACGTTAGAGATACAGCGCGGAAACAGGCCCTTCGGCCCACCGAGTCCCTGCCACCTCATACACTAGTTCTATCACGTACATTAGAGACAATTTACAGTATTACCAAAGCCAATTAGCCAACAAACCCATACGTCTTTAGTGTGTGGGGGGAAACCGGAGGTCCCGGAGAAAACCCACGCAGGTCACGGGGAGAACGTACAAACTCCATACAGACAGCACCCGTAGTCAGGATCAAACCCAGGTCTCTGGCGCTGTGAGGCAGCAACTCTACCGCTGCGCCACCGTGCCGGCCCTTGCTTTGTACAAGGAACTTTAGTAAAAACTTACTGTAAGTCTCAAGAAGGGTCTCGACCCAAAACGTCACCCATTCCTTCTCTCCAGAGATGCTGCCTGTCCCGCTGAGTTACTCCAGCTTTTTGCGTCTATCTTTGGTTTAAACCAGCATGTGAAGTTCCTTCTTACACAACTTACTAAAATGTTTGTTCAACTTACTTGCCTTCTTTCCCTGATGTTTTCAACCCTTCTGAAAGGTTGCTAAATCAGATGAATAAATTGTTCCAGGAGTAAATGCTTTGCAATGCAGGGGAAAGTAGGTAAAGGGGAAGAGATGATAGGTTTGCAAGACTGTGATAGAAGTTGATTGTGAACAGGTGAAGTTGGAAGCAGATTGGTGACGTAGGACAACAAAGAATGAAGGAAGATCTTAAAAAAATTGGGTTATCAGAAAATGGAAAACTTGATCTGCAATTTAAAATTTGAAATGAGAGTTATCAAAAATGAAATTGGCCATCTATTCGGAAAGAAAGATTCGAAGTTTTTAAGGAAGGTCAGAAAAAGCTGTAATGTGGCACGTCGAAAAACCCCAAAATAAAGGCGAGGAGCCGGGTATTTTGGGAGGAATTAATTTAATACGTTTGCTAGACCAGTCAAGTCTGCCAGAGTGAAATCGCGCCCACAACCTCATCCTTTATAACCGTAGCAAAGGGCCGCCCACCTGGGGTTGGTAGTGGTATGGCCCGACCCTTGGGAGCTGCCACAGGACCCCCCTCCCCAGAACCGGAGGCACGAATCGCACTGGTGGTCGCACAACCCGACCGGACCGCGTACGAAAGTCGGCTGACAGAGGGGCTGGCGGAGGCATAGTTGGAGGGACAGGTGGGGGGACAGGTGGGGGGACAGGTGGGGGGACAGGTGGGGGGACAGGTGGGGGGACAGTTGGGGGGACAGGTGGGGGGACAGGTGGAGGGGCAGTTGGGGGGACAGGTGGGAGGACAGGTGGAGGGGCAGTTGGAGGGACAGGTGGGGGGACAGATGGAGGGACAGGTGGGGGGACAGGTGGGGGGACAGGTGGGGGGACAGGTGGGGGACAGGTGGGGGGACAGGTGGGGGGACAGGTGGGGGGACAGGTGGTGGGACAGGTGGTGGGACAGGTGGGGGGACAGGTGGGGGGACAGGTGGGGGGACAGGTGGGGGGACAGGTGGGGGGACAGGTGGGGGGACAGGTGGGGGGACAGGTGGTGGGACCCGCAAAGAGGGGCGAAATCGTGGCCGAGGCTGGGCAACCCGCACCGGTTGGTCAATGTCCAAGTGGGCCGGCTTCAAGCGGTCAATTGACATGCCACAATTGGTGCCCCCTTCGCTGCTGGACATTTGTTCTGGGAAGCGGGGGCCCATCCTCACCGCTGCAAACGGGAGCCACATTCGGACATGGCGACCGCACGGTCCACATCGTTTTCGGCGCCAGTCATTTCACGTGGCACTTCACAATCGCCGGCGTCTCCCAGCCGTTGCTCGGGGGGCAACTTTCTGCGGGCTCATTCCCTCCCGGTGGACGTCAGGCAGCAGCGCTTCGTCCACGCCGCCATGATGGAGCCCATCACGTAGGGGTCACCAATTGTGGCGCGCTGAAAAAGCCCGAAATAAAGGCGAAGAGCCGGGTATTTCGGGAGGAATGAATTGAATACGTTTGCTAGACCAGTCAAGTCTGCCAGAGTGAAATCGTGGCCAAAACCTCGTCCTTTATAACCGTAGCAAAGGGCCGCCCTCCTGGACCGTTCCATTCCCGTGCCGAGGGGTCGATAGTGGTATGGCCCGACCCGACCCTTGGGAGCCACCACAGTAATATCACAAATGGTTTAGTTTAGTTGAGTTCATTGTCACATGTACCAAGGTACAGTGAAAAGCTTTTTGTTGCGTGCTAACCAGTCAGCCGAAAGACAATAGATAATTACCCTTCCTTTCTTATCTTTGGCATTTCTACCAATCATCTGCCTATCAAACTCCCCCCCCCCCCCCGGCGTATGTCGACCCGGTCCCTGCCATGCTTTGTCCTGCCTCTCCCCTTTTCCAGTTCTTCTCCCCCTCAATCAGTCTGAAGAAGAGTCTCGACCTGAAATGTTACCTATCCATGTTCTCCAGAGTTGCTGCCAAACCCACTGAATTACTCTAGCACTTTGTATCCTTTTCACAAGTTCACAAGTTATAGGAGTAGAATTAGGCCCTTCGGCCCATCAAGTCCTCTTCGCCATTCAATCGTGGCTGATCTCTTCCTCCTAATCCAATTTTCCTGCCTTTTCCCCATAACCCTTGACACCCGTTCTAAACAAGATTTTTTTCTATCTCTGCCTTTGAAGAATCCACTGACTTGGCCTCCACAGCCCTCTGTGGCAATGAGTTCCACAGATTCACCACCCTCTGACTAAAGTAGTTTCTCCTCACCTCCTTTCTAAAAGAACGTCCTTTAATTCTGAGGCTGTGCCCTCTAGTCCTAGACTCTCCCACCAGTGGAAACATCCTCTCCACATTCTCTCTATCCAGGCCTTTCATTATTCTGTACGTTTCAATGAGGTCCCACCTCATCCTTCTAAACTCCAGTGAGTACAGGCCCAGTGCTGACAAACGCTCATCATAGGTTAACCCACTCATTCCTGGGATCGTTCTCGTAAACCTCCTCTGGACCCTCTCCAGAGCCAGCACATCCTTCCTCAGATACGGGGCCCAAATCTGCTCACGGTGCTCCAAATGTGTCCTGACCAGCGCCTTTTGGAGCAGGTAACAGTGAAGAAGGGTCTCGACCCGCAACCTCACCCATTCCTTCTCTCCAGAGATGCTGCCTGACCCGCTGAGTTACTCCAGCATTTTGTGATGCCTTCGATTTGTACCAGCATCTGCAGTTACTTTCCTAGATAATAGTGATGGTGGAAACAAAGAGTTGCAGATGTTGGCACACACACACTGTTCACCAGCGTCCACAGTTATTTGTTTCCACCTTCAGCTTTATCTGATTACTGTATGTATATTAGCAAACATTTTAAGATTCCCTGCTGATGTGTTTATTAACCTGATTAAACCTGAGGGCTTGCAGTGCAAGAATCCTTATCTTCAATTATCAGCTTGTATGCTCAAACAATATTAGCACAATCAAGCCCGGGTTAACCAAGTAAGCACTTTCGTGTAGATTAGACTAAGGGTTGGTTGGTCATTGTCATTATTTTACCATTGTTCGAGGTTTAATTTAATTCACCTTGAACAGGTCCTTCCAACAAAACTGGTCTGTTGGAATTGTTTGAACCAGCTGTTTGTTGAGTGAGAACGAGAAGCTGGTGCGACTTGGGTTGGGTGAGGAGTGGGGATGGAGGGAGAGGGAATGCCAGGGGTCCACTTTCAAACAAGGCCGACTGCTTTTGTTGCTATGGTGTTGACTGTCTTCGTAAGGTGAAGGCAGCGAGCTAAGCAAGCTCCAGAATAAAATATCAATTTGAGCAGAGTAATTGGTAGCCAGTGGCATCTTCTTTCCCAGTCTCATCAGATAAGGGACGTCAAGCTTAAGATCAGCAGGAGAGCTCGTGGGGGGTTTTTTTTCCGAGTCTCGGGAAC
The DNA here is from genome assembly GCF_053455715.1 of Rhinoraja longicauda. NCBI lineage: Eukaryota > Metazoa > Chordata > Chondrichthyes > Rajiformes > Arhynchobatidae > Rhinoraja > Rhinoraja longicauda. The sequence goes on along the minus strand of NC_135983.1, from coordinate 27,637,537 downwards.
ATTAAGCCCTGGATGTGGAGCATTAGGTGCAAATCGGGATTTGCCACGGACATCTCTTAAAAAACGGCAATTTCCCACAGCCTTCAGGGAAATGCAGCAGAATTTCTAGACCACCTCCTGTGATAAAAGAGAACTAGGATTTACTATCGCTGGGCAATTCCAGCAACGCTAAGCTCGAATCCACCTCTCATTCTCATCTGAGTGGTTCACCAGAAACGAGCTAAAAATGTTATTTGTGGAGTTCCGACCTGTTTACAGCAGCAAAACATTGAAATTCAGCCACATTTTCTCATTATTGTCCTGCCAGAGGAGGAAGTAATAATTGAGATTTGATTTAATTTAATTTATTGGTAGCTGGCTTGTTGTGGTCCACATCTTGTGCGTGTTATTCCCATCGAGCTCCGGTATATTAAATGATGTCATTTTGTGATGCCTTCGATTTGTACCAGCATCTGCAGTTATGTTACTACATACTATGTCTCTATCTTCATCAGTTCCAGGAGCAGTATTAGGCCATTCGGCCCATCACGTCTACTCTGACATTCAATTGTGGCTGATTCAATTTGCGGCACGGTGGCGCAGCGGTAGAGTTGCTGCCTTACAGCGAATGCAGCGCCTGAGGCTCAGGTTCGATCCTGACTACGGGCGCCGTCTGTACGGAGTTTGTACGTTCTCCCCGTGACCTGCGTGGGTTTTCTCCGAGATCTTCGGTTTCCTCCCACACTCCAAAGACGTGCAGGTATGTATGTTAATTGGTTGGGCAAATGTAAAAATTGTCCCTAGTGGGTGTAGGATCGTGTTAATGTGCGGGGATCGCTGGGCGGCGCGGACCCGGTGGGCCGAAGGGCCTGTTTCTGCGCTTTAACTCTAAAATAAAAATCTAAAAATCTATCTCTCCCTCCTACCCCCATTCTCCTGCCTTCTCCCCACAACCCCTGACACCCGCACTGATCAAGAATCTGTCAATCTCCGCCTTGAAAATATCCACTGACTTGGCCTCCACAGCTGCCTGTGGCAATGAATTCCACAGATTCACCACCCTCTGACTAACAAAATTCCTTCTCATCTCCTTTCTAAAGGTACGTCCTTCGGGCAGGCTTGATGCATCTAGCCTGCCCTCTGGTCCTAGACTCTCCCACTTGGAATGTTGCCCTTCATAACAAGAGGAGTTGAGTATAGGAGCAAAGAGGTCCTTCTGCAGTTGTACAGGGCCCTAGTGAGACTGCACCTGGAATACTGTGTGCAGTTTTGGTCTCCAAATTTGAGGAAGGATATTCTTGCTATTGAGGGCGTTCAGCGTAGGTTTACTAGGTTAATTCCCGGATTGGCGGGACTGTCGTATGCTGAAAGACTGGAGTGACTAGGCTTGTATACACTGGAATGTAGAAGGATGAGAGGAGATCTTATCGAAACGTATAAGATTATTAAGGGGTTGGACACGTTAGAGGCAGGAAACATGTTTCCAATGTTGGGGGAGTCCAGAACAAGGGGCCACAGTTTAAGAATAAGGGGTAGGCCATTTAGAACTGAGATGAGGAAAAACTTTTTCAGTCAGAGAGTTGTGAATCTGTGGAATTCTCTGCCTCAGAAGGCAGTGGAGGCCAATTCTCTGAATGCATTCAAGAGAGAGCTGGATAGAGCTCTTAAGGATAGCGGAGTCAGGGGGTATGGGGATTAGGCAGGAACAGGGTACTGATTGAGAATGATCAGCCATGATCACATTGAATGTAGGTGCTGGCTTGAAGGGCCGAATGGCCTCCTCCTGCACCTATTGTCTATTGTCTATTGTCTATCCTCTCCACATCCAGGCCTTTCGCTATTCGGTAGATTTCAATGAGGTTTCCCCCTATCCCTCTAAACGTCACGGTGGCACAGCAGTAGAGTTGCTGCCTTATGTTGGAAAGTAAAGTTATTTTCATGTGCAGTAAATTTGAAGCCAACGAACTGCAGGAAGACAAGTGTGCTTGTAAAGGTCACACAAAGAGCAAAGATATAATGTTCATTTATTTCATATTAGTAGTAACTGTGCCCAGTTGTCCATACTCAGTAAAGTGAGAGAAAAGTTTCCACGGTGGCGCGGCGTTAGAGTTGCTGCCTCACAGCGCCAGAGACCTGGGTTCGATTCCGACTATGGGTGCTGTCTGTATGGGAGTTTGTACGTTCTCCCCATGACAATAGACAATAGACAATAGGTGCAGGAGTAGGCCATTCAGCCCTTCGAGCCAGCACAACCATTCAATGTGATCATGGCTGATCATTCTCAATCAGTACCCCGTTCCTGCCTTCTCCCCATTCTCCCCAGACTCTGCTATCATATCATATCATATCATATCATATATATACAGCGCGGAAACAGGCCTTTTCGGCCCACCAAGTCCGCGCCGCCCAGCGATCCCCGTACATTAACACTATCCTACACCCACTAGGGACGATTTTTACATTTACCCAGTCAATTAACCTACATACCTGTACGTCTTTGGAGTGTGGGAGGAAACCGAAGATCTCGGAGAAAACCCACGCAGGTCACGGGGAGAACGTACAAACTCCGTACAGTGCAGCACCCGTAGTCAGGATCGAACCTGAGTCTCCGGCGCTGCATTCGCTGTAAAGCAGCAACTCTACCGCTGCGCTACCGTGCCGCTATCCTTAAGAGCTCTATCTAGCTCTCGAACGCATTCACAAAGCTTGCCTTCACTGCCTTCTGAGGCAGAGAATTCCACAGATTTACAACTCTCTGACTGAAAAAGTTTTTCCTCATCTCCGTTCTAAATGGCCAACCCCTTATTCTTAAACTGTGGGGCCCCTGGTTCTGGACTCCCCCAACATTGGGAACATGTTTCCTGCCTCTAACGTGTCCAACCCCTTAATAATCTTATATGTTTCGATAAGATCCCCTCTCATCCTTCTAAATTCCAGTGTATACAAGCCTAGTCGCTCAAGTCTTTCAATATATGACAGTCCCGCCATTCCGGGAATTAACCTAGTAAACCTACGCTGCACGCCCTCAATAGCAAGAATATCCTTCCTCAAATTTGGAGACCAAAACTTGGACCAAATTTGGAGACCTGCATGGGTTTAGTTTGAGAATTTCGGTTTCCTCCCACACTCGAAAGACATGCAGGCTTGTAGGTTAATTGGCTTGGTAAGATTGTAAATTGTCCCTTATGCGTGTAGGATAGTGTTAGTGTGCGGGGATCGCTGGTGGGTGTGGACTCGGTGGGCCGAAGGGCCTGTTTCCGCGCTGTATCTCGAAACTAAACAGAATCATTTAGCCCAACTGGTCTCTGGCAGAGGTTTGAAATGTTCCCCCGACTTCCATTCTGAATCATCCAACCATTTCTGTACTGTGCATGTTTAATCACACAGTTATTTGATCAAATAAATGCTTTTATTTAGTTTGCTTTTGGTTTATGATTATTGTCATCTCTATTGAGGTGCAGTGAAAAGCTTTTGTTCGCATGCTATCTAGTCAAATCAAATCATACGACACAAAAACACTGTAAAACCATAAACAAGTACAACAGGAGAAACAAGAAACTGCAGATGCTGGCTGAAACCAAATGTAGACACAAAGTGCTGGAGTAACTCAGTGGCTCAGGCAGCATCTCTACAGGACAAAATGTAGAAATAAAGATCTGAAGAAAGGTCCTGACCTGAAACATCACCCATCCATTTTTTCCAAAGATGCTACTTGTCCCACTGAGGTACTTCAGTACTTTGTGGCTAATTGTGGCGCAGCGGTAGAGTTGCTGCCTCTCAGCGCCAGGTTCAATCCTGGCTACGGGTGCCGTCTGTACGGAGTTTGTACGTTCTCCCCGTGACCTGCGTGGGTTTTCCCCAAGACTCGGTTTGTCGAACAGCCTGTTTCCACGCTCTAAACAAAAGTTAACTAAAAAAGTACAACAGTGGAAAGAAAAATACCAGAGTTAAGAATATCGTGTTACAGCATTTTAACGTCAGAGAAAAATGAGACTTTCTCAAAAAATTAATTTGCAAGTCGAATCGGTGGTAAGAAAGACAAAAGGCAAATGCAATTCTAGCATTTATTTCAAGAGGGCTTGTATACAAAACCAGGGATGTAAGTAATGCTGAGGCTCTATAAGGCGTTGGTCAAACTGCATTTGGAATATTGTGAGCAGTTTTGGGCACCGTATCTGAGGAGGGATGTGCTGGCTCTGGAGAGGGTCCAGAGGAGGTTTACGAGAATGATCCCAGGAATGAGTGGGTTAACACATGATGAGCGTTTGTCGGCACTGGGCCTGTACTCACTGGAGTTTAGAAGGATGAGGGTGGACCTCATTGAAACTTACCGAGTAGTGAAAGGCCTGGATTTGGAGAGGATGTTTCCACCAGTGGGAGAGTCTAGAACCAGAGGCCACAGCCTCAGAATTAAAGGATGTACCTTAAGAAAGGACATGAGGAGGAATTTCTTTAGTCAGAGAGAGGTGAATTTGTGGAATTCATTGCCACAGACGGCTGTGGAGGTTTATTCAATGGATATTTTTAAGGCAGAGGTTGATAGTTTCTTGATTAGTGCGGGTGTCAGGGGTTATGGGGAGAAGGCAGGAGAATGCGGTTGAGAGGGAAAGATAGATCATCCATGATTGAATGGCGGAGTGGACAATCGGCCAAATGGCCTAATTCTGCTCTTAGAACTTAAGAAAAAGTCCCAATCTATCTCTGCAATGAAGATATTTATTCATAAAATGCTGGAGTAACTCAGCAGGTCAGGCAGCATCTCGGGAGAGAAGGAATGGGTGACGTTTCGGGTCGAGACCCTTCTTCAGACTGAAGAAGGAATGGGCGATGTTTCGGGTCGAGACCCTTCTTCAGACTGAAGAAGGGTCCCGACCCGAAACGTCGCCCATTCCTTCTCTCCCGAGATGCTGCCAGACCCGCTGAGTTACTCCAGCATTTTGTGAATAAATACCTTCGATTTATACCAGCATCTGCAGTTATTTTCTTATATATCTCTGCAATGAGGTAGATTGAAAGATTGGGAGTACACCACAGTGTGTGAGATTACCATTCAATGGTCTGATAATAACAGGGCAAAAAGCTGTACCTGTATCTCTGAACTGAAAGCGGACATTTGGGTGCCAGGCATTTGCAGGCTGACTCCTTTAAGAAAGGTGTTTCCAGCAGCGACCGGCAGGAGTTCATCATTAAGCAATGAGCAGGAGCTACATGCCCGAAAGCAGTTGGTCACTACAGTCTGGTGAGCGAAATGAAGCCAATTTCAAAATTGTTTTTCATAGAGGAGATTAAATGATAAAAAATAATTTCACTTGGAGCCAGATATCAAAGGCACTTTGCAGAGAGCAGAAGATTCCAAATTCATGTATTTATTCCAACACCATCACTTCACCCAGCTGCAGTTCCACCATTTGAATTTCAACTTTGTTTTTCAGCCATACTTTGTTGTGTGTTTTGCAAATAACGGCTCCAGGAAAGATTGTTCAGAGACTTTGCCTCTGCTTTGTGTTCCTGTCTTTAGTTTAGTTTAGATTTAGAGATACAGCACAAAGCAGGCCCTTCGGCCCGCCGAGTCCGCGCCGCCCAGTGATCCCCGCGCACTAACGCTATCCTACACACACGAGGGACAATTTACATTTATACCGAGCCAATTAACCTGCAAACCTGCACGTCTTTGGAGCGTGGGGGGAAACCGAAGATCTAGGAGAAAGCCCACGCAGGTCACGGGGAGAACGTACAAACTCCGTACAGACAGCGCCCGTAGTCGGGATCGAACCCGGGTCTCCGGCGCTGTGAGGCAGCAACTCTACCGCGGCACGAATGGATTGGGACGCGGGGCGGCACGGTGGCGCAGCGGTTCAAAATCCATTGAGTTGGTTTACTTGCAAGGATATTTTTTATTAGAAAATATATGACGTGGGAACATTCTTTTTTCTGTTATTGTCCTTGAGTTTTTCTTCTTATTGCCACTGACTCAAGAAGCAATGAAGTTAAAATTGGAACTTCTGTTCAAATCTACGAATGCCTTGTTTTTGTGCCCCACAGATCTTTCAAACATTTCAAGTCATAGAGTGACACAGCGTGGAAACAGGCCCTTCGGCCCAACTTGCCCACATCGACCAACATGTCCCATCTACACCAGCCCCACCTGCCTGCGCTTGGCCCATATCCCTCCAAACCTGTCCTATCCATGTACCTGTCTAACTGTTTCTTAAACGTTGCGATAGTTCCTGCCTCAACTACCTCTTCCGGCAGCTCGTTCCATACACCCACCACCCTTTGTGTGAAAATGTTACCTTCAGACTTTATTAAATCTTTTCCCCCTCACCTTAAACCTATGTCCTCTGGTTCTCGATTCACCTACTCTGGGCAAGAGACTCTGTGTGCCTACCCGATCTATTCCTCTCATAATTTTGTTCCCCTCTATAAGATCACCCCTCATCCTCCTGCGCTCCAAGGAATAGAGTCCCAGCCTGCTCAACCTCTCTCTACACCTCACACCCTCTAGTCCTGGCAACATCCTCGTAAATCGTCTCTGAAGTCATAGAGAAACTGAAGACTTGTAGAAGTACAAGTTTCATGTTTGATTTGATAATGTGGATAACGATTTGATGGGTGGAACGGTGGCGCAGCGGTAGAGTTTCTGCCTCACAGCGCCAGAGACCTGGGTTCGATCCCGACTACAGGTGCTGTCCGTATGGAGTTTGTACGTTCTCCCCGTGACCTGCGTGGGTTTTCACCAGGATCTCCGGTTTCCTCCCACACTCCAAAGACGTAAAGGTTTGTAGTTTTAATTGGCTTGGTGTAAATGAAAATTGTCCCTAGTGTGTGTGTAGGATAGTGTTAGTCAAGTCAAGTCAAGTCAATTTATTTGTATAGCACATTTAAAAACAACCCACGTTGACCAAAGTGCTGCACATCTGACCAGGAAAAAAAGAAACATACAGTGGCAGGCAGCCAAACACAACGGCGCGGCCATCTTGAACAAAATGTTAATTCAATCACCCACAGTCCAACAATAAAAGCACTAAACAGGCACCCAAATTACCCATCCCCAAAAACCCCCCAAAACACAGTCCAACAATAGAAGCATTAAATAGGCATTCAAATCACACACCCCAAAACCCCCAAAAACACAGTCCAACAATAAAAGCATCAAACAGGCACTCAAACCACCCAACCCCAAAAACACACAAAAAAGAAACATCCATCAAAGAAACATCCATCACAGTGAGTCTCCTCCAGTCCTCTCTCTCCTCACTGTGATGGAAGGCCACAATGTCTTTCCCTTCTCCTGCTGTCCTCGCCCGCAGTCAGGTTGTTGTGGTTGCAGGCCGCACCGGACGGTCCACAGCGGGCTAAGCCCAAGGCGCGTCGCGTCGCAGCCGCTCCCGCAGCCTCCGAAGACGGCCGGCTCCGCTGATGATAAGTCCGATCCGGGGCGGGCGAACACGCTGTCGCTGCCGCTGTTGCTGCACGTCGGGGCGGTCGTGGCTCCCGACATTGAAACCCCCGCCCAGCAGAGAAATATCCCGCGGCCATCTTAGGCCGCGCCGGACGGTGAAATGTCCGCGCCCCAAGCCCCGCGATCCGGGGCGGGCGAACACGCTGCCGCTGCCGGAGCTCCCGATGTCGGAATCCACGCGGCCCGAACCTAAGGCAAGTCGCAGCCGCTCCCGCAGCCTCCGAAGACGGCCGGCTCCGGTGATGGTAAGTCCGATCCACGGACTTGGATGGTTAGTCCGATGGAGGCCAACAGCTCCAGGAGTTGGGCCGATGGTAGGCCGAAGCAGGAACGGAGACACGGCCCAGAAAACAAAGGTCGGGTCTCCGTTCGGAAGGGACACATATTTACAGTGTTAGTTTCCCCCTCCCCCCCACATACACACATAGTACACAAACACAAAAACACCACATCACAACTACAACTAAGACAAAAAAAAACAACAAAAACACAAAGACAAATGGACCGCAGGTGAGCGGCAGCTGCTAGGGCAGTGCCACCATTTTGAACTGAGGTAAACTCACTAACTGAGTTAGTGAGTGGGGATCGCTGGTCGGCACGGACTCAGTGGGCCGAAGGGCCTGTTTCCACGCTGTATCTCTAGACTAAACCAAACAATACAAACTATTGTTGCAGGAAACGCTACTGAAGCAATATTAATGCCACAGCATTCTGCTGACATTATTGTCAGTGCAACTACTACAGAAAATCACATTATTAACTGCTCTTGTCACGAGCAGCATCACCACCAGTCATTAACTCACAACAGAAAGAAAACTGTGGCCTCAATGTGTGATTTACTGATTTAGTGGTTCCGTACATGAATATACGCAAATGATCTTCAGTAACGAGAATACGAATGCAGTTGCTCTTATTCATAAACTAACATCTGCTCACGGGTATGTGCCTTATATTGACAGTCTTTGCCTTCTGTTTTTTAACTATCGAATTTAACGCAGTGAATTGTGGACGCAGCCCAGACCATCACACAAACCAACCTCCCTTCCATTGACTCCATCTACACCTCACGCTGCCTCGGCAAGGCCAGCAGCATCATCAAGGACCAGTCTCGCCCCGGCCACTCCCTCTTCTCCCCTCTCCCATCGGGCAAAAGGTACAGAAGTGTGAAAACGCACACCTCCAGATTCAGGGACAGTTTGTTCCCAGCTGTTATCAGGCAACTGAACCATCCTACCACAACCAGAGAGCAGTCCTGAACTGCTATCTACCTCTTTGGAGACCCTCGGACTATCCTTGATCGGACTTTGCTGGCTTTACCTTGCACTAAACGATATTCCCTTATCATGTATCTGTACACTGTGAACGGCTCGATTGTAATCATGTGTTGTCTTTCCGCTGACTGGTTAGCACGCAACAAAAGCTTTTCACTGTACCTCGGTACACGTGACAACAAACTAAACCGAACTGAACCTGAACTAGCATCTCCAACAGTCATAAACTCACAAGAGAAAGAAAACTGCAATCGCAACGTGTGATTTTCTGATTTATTTATTCCAGTCATGAATTTACCCAAATGATCTTCAGCGATGAGAATATGAATCCAGTTGGTCCTATTCATAAACTAACAGCTGCTCTTGGATATGTGCCCCTGCCTTGCCTTGACAGTGTCTGTGTTCTGTTTTTAACTGTATCTGACGTTCAATATCACTGAAATTGTTCTTATATAAGACCAGGAAGTTAACATTCAGAGTTTTAGGAACTGAGGTCGATCAGCAACGTATGTTATTTTTAAGAAGATAGTCTAATTGTGCTTTGAATAATGCCAGTCAATTTAAACTGCATCCATAAATAATTCAAGTTATTACAAACCACCACAATAAAAGGGGAATTAAACAACTTAATGGTAATTCAGCACAAGCCGAGGCATTTTGAAGGATTTATTTATTTATTTCCACCATGAATTTGTTTTTGTGTCTGAATCTTTTGATTGTTTCTTGTACTGGTGGGTAACATAGAAACATGCAGCGTAGAACACAAGTAGACCACAGAACAGTAAGCACAGGTATACACTGCTGTAGATCGGCGAGACCAAGCGCAGGCTCGGCGATCGTTTCGCTGAACACCTCCGCTCAGTCCGCCTTAACCCACCTGATCTCCCGGTGGCTCAGCACTTCAACTCCCCCTCCCACTCCCAGTCTGACCTTTCTGTCCTGGGCCTCCTCCACTGTCAGAGTGAGGCCCAGCGCAAATTGGAGGAACAGCACCTCATATTTCATTTGGGCAGCTCACACACCAGCGGAATGAACATTGACTTCTCTAACTTCAAATAGCCCTTGCTTTCCCTCTCTCTCCATCCCCTCCCCCTTCCCAGTTCTTCCTGTATTACTGTCTGCGACTACATTCTATCTCTGTCCTGCCCATCCCCGTGACATCAGTCGGAAGAAGTGTCTCGACCCGAAACATCACCCATTCCTGCTCTCCAGAGATGCTGCCTGACCCGCTGAGTTACTCCAGCATTTTGTGTCTATCTTCAATTTAAACCAGCATCTGCAGTTCCTTCCTGAACTAAATGGGGTTTGCGAAGGTGAGATAAATCAGCCGCGATTGAATGGCAGGGCAGTGATGGGCCGAATGGCCTAATTCTGCTCCTAGAAATTATGAACTCATGAACTCTCAAATGTGAGCTATTCCAGGATACTTATTAAGTGTGAACGACAGCTGGTTTGTTAAGCATTGCACCCCATGTATGCATTTTGGCAATGTCAGCTAATCCAGTAGCTGACATTAGGAGCGGGCATGTGTTTCGCCTAATGAAATGTCCTCACAAAATTTTAGTTGGTAAAAAACTGCCTGCAGTCAATGATGTGAAGTAGTTTTGCAGCTTTGACCCTTTCATTCAATGGTTCCCATGGCAAAGTTGGTTATTAATATCTTGGAGGCTTTACTGAAGCTAATTTTGTTCATTCAAGTATTCCCACACCTTCCAGTGAAAACTCTCAGCCTTTGAAATAAATGTCAGTGAAACCTACTCAGGCATTGAGTCTGTAATTCTCCCTGATCCCACTTTTAAAGTTGAAGATTCTGAAGGCAATATTCATTTAGTGTGCAGGAAGGAACTGCAGACGCTGGTTTACACCGAAGATAGACACAAAATGCTGGAGTAACTCAGCGGGTCAGGCAGCATCTCTGGAAAGAAGGAATGGGCGGCGTTTCGGGTCGAGACCTTTCTCAGTTTAGAGTTTAGTTTAGAGTTTGGAGATACAGCGCGGGAACAGGCCCTTCGGCCCACCGAGTCGGCGCCGACCAGCGATCCCCGCACACTAACACTACCCTACACACACTAGGGAACAATTTACAATTTTTCCCGAAGCCAATTAACCTACAAACCTGCACGTCTTTGGAGTGTGAGAGGAAACCGGAGCACCCGGAGAAAACCCACGCAGGTCACGGGGAGAACGTACAAACTTCGTACAGACAGCACCCGTAGTCGGGATGGAACCCGGGTCTCTGGCGCTGTGAGGCGGCAACTCTACCGCTGCACCACCGTGTTGCCCTGCGTTCCGGAAATGTGACTGAGATTCAGAGTGTTCGCTTTTGTAAAAAATTACAAGTCGCTCTGGAATTTCTTCATGATTTGAAAGGTCAATGTCTGTGTTTGCTGGTACCCAAAGGCTGTAAAAAGTTTAAGGCCAGCTGATCCTGATGTGCTCATGTGCCTCAATGAATGTTTAAATCACAAGACCTTTAGTAGTTGCCATCCCTGACCTTTATACTTGCATTCCTCACTTCATTTGGGAGTACCGATAAATATTTCACACTGTCTTATTCGGCACGGTGGTAGAGTTGCTACCTCACAGCGCCGGAGACCCGGGTTCCATCCTGACCACGGGTGCTGTCTGTGCGGAGTTTGTACGTTCTCCCCGTGACCTGCGTGGGTTTTCTCCGAGATCTTCGCTTTCCTCCCGCACTCCAAAGACGTGCAGGAATGTAGGTAAATTGGCTTGGTATAAATGTAAATTCTTGTTATTGAGGGCGTGCAGTGTAGGTTTACTAGGTTAATTCCCGGAATGGCAGGACTGTCATATGTTGAAAGACTGGAGCGACTAGGCTTGTATACACTGGAATTTAGAAGGATGAGAGGAGATCTTATCGAAACGTATAAGATTATTAAGGGGTTGGACACGCTGGAGGTAGGAAACATGTTCCCAATGTTGGGGGAGTCCAGAACAAGGGACCACAGTTTAAGAATAAGGGGTAGGCCATTTAGAACTGAGATGAGGAAAAACTTTTTCAGTCAGAAAGTTGTGAATCTGTGGAATTCTCTGCCTCAGAAGGCAGTGGAGGCCAATTCTCTGAATGCATTCAAGAGAGAGCTAGATAGAGCTCTTAAGGATAGCGGAGTCAGGGGGTATGGGGAGAAGGCAGGAACGGGGTACTGATTGAGAATGATCAGCCATGATCACATTGAATGGCGGTGCGTACAGGCTCGAAGGGCCGAATGGCCTCCTCCTGCACCTATTGTCTATTGTCTATTGTCTATAAATTGTCCCGAGTGTGCATAGGTACTGTTAGTGTGCGGGGATCGCTGGTCGGCGCGGTCTCGGTGGGCCGAAGGGCCTGTTTCCGCGCTGTGTCTCTAAACTAAATTAAACTTATGAACGGAGATGTTTACCTTTGTGCTGTGCTACAGAAAAAAGGTAAGTTGCTATTGGATGTAATGAATAGAAATTAAGAACTAATGACCGAGTAGAACTGCATTTATCTTGAGTTTTACATTCTGGGGAATAATTATGTTATTATTGACGAAAGCAGATTGGAAAGTTAATTTTAAATGTAAGATGTTATATAAATATAGAGGGAGATATTTCAGTAGATATGGTCTGCCCTCCCTCTGCAACTCCCTGGTTAACTCATCCCTTCCAACCCAAACCACCCCCTGCCCAGCTACCTTCCCCTGCAACCGCAGGAGGTGCATCACCTGTCCCTTTACCTCCCCCCTCGACTCTGTCCAGGGACTGCCACAGTCCTTTCAGGTGAGGCAGAGGTTCGCTTGCACCTCCTCCAACCTCATCGACTGTATCTGTTGTTCAAGATGTGAACTCTTATACATCGGCGAGACCAAACATAAACTGGGCGATTGTTTCGCTGAACACCTTTGCTCAGTCCGCCTGGATCTACCTGATCTCCCGGTTACTAAACACTTTAATTCCCCCTCCCATTCCCACACTGACCTCTCTGTCCTGGGCCTCCTCCAACGTCAAATACAAATTGGAGGAACAGCGCCTCATATTTCGCTTGGGCAGCTTACATCCCATCGGTATAAATTATGATTTCTCTAACTTCAAATAACCCTTGTATCCCCTCTCCCTCCATCCCTCCCCCCCCTTAGTTGTTGTTCAAGCTTCAAAGTTGTCTTGTTGACCATCATTGTAACACATTTCCACTTAGCTCACAGCTAACAATGGCCTGTTTCCTTTACCATTGTTACTTTGTTTTGCATATCTTTCATTCATTTGTTCCAGTGTAAGAAAATAACTGCAGATGCTGGTACAAATCGAAGGTATTTATTCACAAAATGCTGGAGTAACTCAGCAGGTCAGACTGAAGAAGGGTCTCGTCCGGAAACGTCGCCCATTCCTTCTCTCCTGAGATGCTGCCTGACCCGCTGAGTTACTCCAGCATTTTGTGAATACATTAATTTGTTCTATATCACACCACATCCGTCTCTATCTCTCGTTTCCCTCTCCCCCGACTCTCAGTCTGAAGAAGGGTCTCGACCCGAAACATCACCCATTCCTTCTCGCTAGAGATGCTGCCTGACCCGCTGAGTTACTCCAGCATTTTGGGTGTCTATCTTCAATATGTAAACCAGCATCTGCAGATCCTTCCTACTCATGATTCAAGGGTGGTTGTGTATTAATGTCAGTCAACGATGCAGTCAATAGAATAGCTGATTATTAGACAATAGACAATAGGTGCAGAAGGAGGCCATTCGGCCCTTCGGCCCTTCGAGCTAGCACCGCCATTCAATGTTATCATGGCTGATCATTCTCAATCAGTACCCCGTTCCTGCCTTCTCCCCATACCCCCTGACTCCACTATCCTTAAGAGCTCTATCTAGCTCTCTCTTGAATGCATTCAGAGAATTGGCCTCCACTGCCTTCTGAGGCAGTGAATTCCACAGATTTACAACTTTCTGACTGAAAAGTTTTTCCTCATCTCAGTTCTAAATGGCATACGCCTTATTCTTAAACTGTGGCCCCTTGTTCTGGACTCCTCCAACATTGGGAACATGTTTCCTGCCTCTATCGTGTCCAACCCCTTAATAATCTTATACGTTTCGAGAAGATCTCCTCTCATCCTTCTAAATTCCAGTGTATACAAGCCTAGTCGCTCCAGTCTTTCAACATATGACAGTCCCGCTATTCCGGGAATTATTGAATAACCTCGGAATTATTGTTCTGCAACATACCCTATCAAGAGGCTGCTAAGTTGAAATATTGCAACTAGTTTAGGAAATTCACCTTACATGGTTTATTTCTCGCTATAAGGAACATTGTTCGATTCGTTCCCCAATGTGACATTTGTCAGCCTAGAAATGCTTTGTGTGAATTACATAATAAAATGACTGAACCATTCCATGATCCAAGTGTGTACGACTGCTGATATCAGTAGGTTGCCATTGCCGTTGGACGTAGGGTTGCCAACTTCCTCACTCCCAAATACGGGACAAAGGGTGACGTCACCACCCCGCGCCACACGTGACCTCACCCAGCCAGCGGCCGCCATTGGTGGAGCGGGAGCACGTGGCCACTGGCTGGGTGAGGTCACGTGGGGCGCGGGGCGGATTCGCCAACCTTTGCATATATATATATATATGCAAAGAAAATAACAAAAAATATATATGCTTCGAAAGAAAATAACTTGTAAATTAGCCAAACAAGAATAATTTTATAAATAGACAATAGACAATAGGTGCAGGAGGAGGCCATTCGGCCCTTCGAGCCAGCACCACCGTTCAATGTGATCATGGCTGATCATTCTCAATCAGTACCCCGTTCCTGCCTCTCCCCATACCCCCTGACTCCGCTATCCTTAAGAGTTCTATCTAGCTCTCTCTTGAATGCATTCAGAGAATTGGCCTCCACTGCCTTCTGAGGCAGAGAATTCCACAGATTTACAACTCTCTGACTGAAAAGGTTTTTCCTCATCTCCGTTCTAAATGGCCTGCCCCTTATTATTAAACTGTGGCTCCTGGTTCTGGACTCCCCCAACATTGGGAACATGTTTCCTGCCTCTAACGTGTCCAACCCCTTAATAATCTTATACGTTTCGATAAGTTCCCCTCTCATCGTTCTAAATTCTATCTTCGGTTTAAACAAGCATCTGCAGTTCCTTCCTACATGGATCTACTGTCCAACTAAATATTACTGATTGTATGCCTCTTTGTCACTTTCCCCTCAGCTAACAATGAACCATTGTACATTTTCTTTGATCTGTCGTTTTCACACCTTACCTTTTTGTATCTCTAGACTCCCTCTCCCCTGACTCTCAGTCTGAAGAAGGGTCTCGACCCGAAAACATCACCCATTCCTTCTCTCCAGAGATGCTGGCTGCCCCGCTGAGTTACTCCATCATTCTGTGCCTGTCTTCAGAATGTTTTGAATGTCCCAAGGTATTGCTGCCTGCCAGTGTGCCAACTCCAGAGAATTCCACAGATTCACAACTCTCTGACTGAAAAAGTTTTTCCTCATCTCAGTTCTAAATGGCCTACCCCTTATTCTTAAACTGTGGTCCCTTGTTCTGGACTCCCCCAACATTGGGAACATGTTTCCTGCCTCTAACGTGTCCAACCCCTTAATAATCTTATACGTTTCGATAAGATCCCCTCTCATCCTTCTAAATTCCAGTGTATACAAGCCTAGTCGCTCCAGTCTTTCAACATATGACAGTCCCGCCATTCCGGGAATTAACCTGGTGAACCTACGCTGCACGCACTCAATAGCAAGATCTAAAGATCTAATTGCTAAATCTAATCTGATGACTGGTTACGCACTCTGTCTGATCTCCTGAGTGGTTTAGGAGGAGTGTGCAGGGAGGAACTGCAGATGCTGTTTTAAACTGAAGATAGACACAAAATGCTGGAGTAACTCAACGGGACAGGCAGCATCTCTGGAGAGAAGGAATGGCTGACGTTTGGGGTTGAGACCTTTCATCCTTTAGGGGGAGTTTCAGGATGTGGTTCTGAATGTGAGTTTAGTTCAGGATCATTTACCTTTGTCCCCACTGCCATTGGAGACTCTGAGCCATCCCGCTGAGTTACTCCAGCATTCGGTATCTATCTTCAGTGCAAACCAGCATCTGCAGTTCCTACCTACACAACAATCAGCCATTCCATTGACTGCATCTTTGACTGACATTAATACCTTAGAATCTTGAATATTTATTTTTCTTAATGTAAAAAAACATAGAATTCTGACAACACACAGCAAGGATTGGACACTGTTAAGTTCCTCTCTACGGCAAAATTAATACTTTGGTAGCAGTAGCTGATCATGACAGATATGTTTGTATAACACCAGGCACTCAAGGGCGAAATTGTTCTTTCTCGTTCCATTTAAACCTTATTTTTAATGATGTAAATTATTAATATTTAAGCTGTGCAATTTGTAACTCAACGTGCTGTTCAGAGTCCACACCAAACTTGTTTCGATTCAGGGGAAAGAACATTGCAATTCCAGCACTTGCAACAGCCAGACTGGTCACCTTCAGCTGAACGTGACAACCCACCTCAGTTAGCAGCTTCAGAACTCAGGTGTGTGTGTGTGTGTGTGTGTGTGTGTGTGTGTGTGTGTGTGTGTGTGTGTGTGTGTGTGTGTGTGTGTGTGTGTGTGTGTGTGTGTGCGTGTGTGTGTGTGTGTGTGTGTGTGTGTGCGTGCGTGTGTGCGTGTGTGTGTGTGTGTGTATGTGTGTGTTTATATGTGTGTGTTTATATGTGTGTGTTTATATGTGTGTGTTTATATGTGTGTGTGTGTGTGTGTTTATATATGTGTGTGTGTGTGTTTATATATGTGTGTGTGTGTGTTTATATATGTGTGTGTGTGTGTTTATATATGTGTGTGTGTGTGTTTATATATGTGTGTGTATGTGTGCGTGTGTATGTTTATATATATATATATATATATGTGTGTGTGTGTATGTCAAGTCAAGTCAAGTCAATTTTATTTGTATAGCACATTTAAAAACAACCCACGTTGACCAAAGTGCTGTACATCTGATTAGGTACTAAGGAAAAAAAATGAAACATACAGTAGCACGCAAACAGTTCACAGCGCCTCCTCAATGAGCCTCAGACGCTAGGGAGTAGAAATAGGTTTTGAGCCTGGACTTAAAGGAGTCGATGGAGGGGGCAGTTCTGATGGGGAGAGGGATGCTGTTCCACAGTCTAGGAGCTGCAACCGCAAAAGCACGGTCACCCCTGAGCTTAAGCCTAGACCGCGGGATAGTGAGTAGCCCCAAGTCGGCCGACCTGAGGGACCTGGAGTTAGAGAGGTGGGTTAGAAGATTTTTGATGTAGGGGGGCAATGTCCATTTAGGGCTTTATACGTGAATAGGAGGAGCTTGAAGTTGATTCTGTACCGTACAGGGAGCCAGTTGAGAGAGGCCAGAATCGTGGTGATGTGGTCCCTTTTACGGGTACCTGTCAGGAGTCTCGCTGCGGCGTTTTGGACCAGTTGCAGGCGGGACAGGGAAGATTGGCTGATCCCAGTGTATAGGGAGTTGCAGTAGTCTAGGCGGGAGGAAATGAAAGCGTGAATGATTTTTTCTGTGTCGTCGAATTGGAGGAAAGGTTTGATTTTAGCTATGGTTCGAAGTTGGAAGAAGCTGGCTTTTACCACAGCGTTGACTTGCTTATCAAATTTTAATGCAGAGTCAAATATCATGCCGAGGTTTTTGACATGCGGTTTGACTAGGCAGGATAGACTTCCAAGACTGCCTGTTATCGATTTGATGGAGTCGGGGGGGGGGGGGGGGGGGGGGGCAATAGGATGACCTCAGACTTGCTCTCATTTAATTGGAGGAAGTTCTGTGCCATCCAACATTTTATGTCCTCAAGGCAGTGTAAGAGGCTGTTTAAATTTGACTGGTTGTTGGGTTTCAGGGGGAGGTAAAGCTGAGTGTCATCGGCATATCAGTGGAAAGAAATGCCGTGTCTTTGAATGATTTGGCCAAGGGGGAGCATGTATAGAGAGAAGAGAATGGGGCCTAGGATGGAGCCTTGTGGAACTCTGCAGGAGAGGCTAGCTGGAGCAGAGGAATAATTGCCTATGTTGATGGCGAAACTCCTATCTTTGAGGTACGAAGCGAACCAGCTCAAGGCAGTGCCATCAATGCCAACCGCGTACCGGAGACGGTCAATAAGGATGGTGTGGTCCACTGTATCGAACGCTGCGCTGAGGTCGAGAAGGAGCAGGATTGCACAGTCGCCGGTGTCGATGGCGAGAAGCAGGTCGTTGTGTACCTTCGACAAGGCAGACTCTGTGCTGTGGTGGGCTCTGAAACCTGACTGGAAACTTTCCAGGATGGTGTTTTGGTGCAGGTAGGGCACTAATTGGTGTGCGTGTGTGTGTTTATATATGTGTGTGTGGGTGTGTGTATGTATATGTGTGTGTGTGTGTATGTGTGTGTGTGTGTATATGTATGTGTATGTGTGTGGTGTGTGTGTGTTTATATGTGTGTGTGTGCATATGTGTGTGAATGTATGTGCGTCTTTAAGTACGTGTGTGCGCGCATGTGTGTTCATGTGTGTGCATGTGTGTACATGTGGACATGTGCGTGTGTTTAGGATCATGCATTACTGTGTGTGTGTGTGTGTGTGTGTGTGTGTGTGTGTGTGTGTGTGTGTGTGTGTGTGTGTGTGTGTGTGTGTGTGTGTGTGTGTTGGGTGCTTCCAGTCAAAGAAAATACTATACATGATTGTAATCAAGCCCCACACAGTGAACAAATATAGGATAAAGGTGCAAAGATGAAGTCCAGTAAAGCCGATTAATACTAGTTTGAAAGACTCCAGTGAGGTGGATGGGAGGTCAGGACCGCTCTCTAGCTGGTGAGAGGATGGTTCAGTTGGCAGATAACAGCTGGGAAGAAACTGTCCCTGAATCTGGAGGTGTGCATTTTCACACTTCTGTACCTCTTGCCTGATGCTAGAGGGGAGAAGAGGGAATGGCCGGGGTGCGACTGGTCCTTGATTATTGATTATCCCCAGTGGTATGAATATTGATTTTGCTAACTTCAAGTAACCCTTGCATTCCCGTCTCTCTCTGTCCCTCTCCCACCCTAGGCAGCGTACTAGTTTCACTGTCGTCCTGTTGAGTTTCACTGTCTGTACAACTCGTTATCACCTACCCCACAGCCAACAATGGACCATTGTGGGCTCCCGCTTTCCTTGATCATCGTTGCTTTTTGCATATCTTCCATTTATTTGTTCTATGTACCGTCTATCTCTCTCGTTCCCCTCTCCCCCTGACTCTCAGTCTGAAGAAGGGTCTCGACCAGAAACGTCACCCGTTCCTTTTCCAGAGATGCTGCCTGACCCGCTGAGTTACTCCAGCATTTTGTGTCTAATTGCTTCTAAAAATGTTGCAAATTGGGTCTTAAACATCACGAACGTTACAACGTAGTGCAGGGTGTGGATGCAAAATAGGAATTACACAGAAGTAGTGTGCATGGGTCACCTACGGTTGGAATAGACTTGATTAAGAATAAGTTTAAGAATAAGGGGTAGGCCATTTAGAACTGAGATGAGGAAAAACTTTTTCAATCAGAGAGTTGTGAATCCGTGGAATTCTCTGCCTCAGAAGGCAGTGGAGGCCAATTCTCTGAATGCATTCAAGAGAGAGCTAGATAGAGCTGTTAAGGATAGCGGAGTCAGGGGGTATGGGGAGAAGGCAGGAACGGGGTACTGATTGAGAATGATCAGCCATGATCACATTGAATGGCGGTGCTGGCTCGAAGGGCCGAATGGCCTCCTCCTGCACCTATTGTCTATTGTCTTTACTCAGCGGGTTAGGCAGCAACACCGCGGAGCTCCCAATCAAATCCTTTTACGCGGAACTGAAATGTGGACGCACTGCGACCTCTCCTCTTTACCTTTCATCCTGGACCAGAGAAGGCATCGCAGGCTCAACAACAGCTCATGTGTAAGTTAGAGCAAAATTAAGTCGGGAATTGTACCACACCCGTTGATAATTGGCCCATTAGCTTCGGTAGCTCCACATCAGTCTTCAGATGTCTCTGGATAAAAGGATGGTGATTAAGTTGCACAGCGTGGTACAGATATCACAATGCACTCACTTGCCTGTTTGTACTGATGCAATTAACCAAATGAAATCTGGAGCCTCTTGTAGTCTGCACGGTGGCGCAGCGGTAGAGTTGCTGCCTCACAGCGCCGGAGACCCGGGTTAGATCCTAACTGCGGGCTCTGTCTGTACGGAGTTTGTACGTTCTCCCTGTGACCTGCGTATGTTTCCTCCGAGATCTTCGGTTTCCTCCCGCACTCCAAAGACGTGCAGGTTTGTAGGTTAATTGGCTTGGTATAAAAATGTTAAATTGTCCCGAGTGTGTGTAGGGTAATGTTAATGTTAATGTGCCGGTCAGTTCCCACGCTGTATCTAAACTAAACTAAAGCCAAAATAAACAGAACATACAGTACTTAACAGCATCTGTGGGAGAGAAGCAGGAAGATCATCTGTCTAAACAGTGTCCTTGCTATGGTTTATCCTGATCAACTCTGTAAAACGGAGGACTCTGTGATCTACGGGCTGTTCCCAGGGACGCATTCACAGACGGACATCGAGTGCTGCTGGAAGGTCATCAACTCGGTGAGAGACGCTCTCTGGTCTGCCCGGGCCTTGTTGACCTCCCAGCGGAGCGAGCTGTCGTGGGGGAATGTTTCCGACTGGCCCGCTGCAGACTGCAGGAGTACGTGCTGAGGGACGCACTGAAGCTTGGAGCAGCCAACGCTAAGGCCCTGTGGGGGAGGACCACAGTCTAGGGTCCTTCCGCTGCTGGACATGGGGGGCAGGGTGTGGTGGAGAGAGACGCCCCTCCAAATAAGGGAAGGGATATCGTCTCAGGGCCAGGGCCACATTAGTGGCAAGGTTGCCAGGTATAATTATAGTTTTTGGGGAACTTTATCCAAATAGAACGACAACTAACGTATGTGTGGTCGTGGAGAATGTCGGAGGAATTTTGCACATTTCTTTTTTCGTGCAGAAGATAAAGACGCAACAAGGCTGGAGTAACTCAGCGGGTCAGGCAGCATCTGTGGAGAACATGGATAGGTAACGTTTCACAGAGTGCTGGAGTAACTCAGCGGGTCAGGCAGCATCTGTGGAGAACATGGATAGGTAACGTTTCACAGAGTGCTGGAGTAACTCAGCGGGTCAGGCAGCATCTGTGGAGAACATGGATAGGTGACGTTTCACAGAGTGCTGGAGTAACTCAGCGGGTCAGGCAGCATCTGTGGAGAACATGGATAGGTAACGTTTCACAGAGTGCTGGAGTAACTCAGCGGGTCAGGCAGCATCTGTGGAGAACATGGATAGGTGACGTTTCACAGAGTGCTGGAGTAACTCAGCGGGTCAGGCAGCATCTGTGAAGAACATGGATAGGTGACGTTTCACAGAGTGCTGGAGTAACTCAGTGGGTCAGGCAGCATCTCTGGAGAACATGGATAGGTGACGTTTCACAGAGTGTTGGAGTAACTCAGCAGGTCAGGCAGCATCTCTGGAGAAAAGGAATTGCTGACCAAAACAGGGAAAGATGAGCCCGGCACGGCCTGGCTCAACCCTGTTTCCAAAGAGGATAACGAGGCATCTATCATCATTGTGTCAATCTCCTGTCAGCTTCCCTCACACAAAGCCACCGACTGAACCACAAAGCCACTGGGTAATGGTGTAAACCGGTCACCATATTGACTGGTTTTCTATATTTAATGAGTGTGTGATTGAACTTTATTGACACATGCATAATTCCGTGTGAGTGATGTTCGAGGCCTGGCAGCCTAAGGAATACGTTATTGTCACATGTGACGGACAGTGAAATCCTTTGGATGACAAAGTGTGGCTGAGAAATCATCCGGAGTGAAACTTCTCGGCGACAGCTGGCTTGTCGCCAGGTATCGTTGCTTATTGCGGGCGCTGTCTGTCGCGCGCTGTCCCCAGGTTTGCTAGGTTCTCTTAGATGCATTTAGAAGCACGTAATATTAAAATAAGTAAAGTAATTTCAAAATACCATAAAATGCTTGTGTTTAACCAATTTATTTACCCTCAGGACATTTGACAGGTAGATTGGAGGCGTCAGTTTGACGGTCAGGTAAGCGTGGGAATTTTCGCGATGTTTATGGCCATCAGCGATTACATTTAAAGTGGGCTCCCAACCCAGATATGCAACCCAGAAACCAGGTATGCATCTCCCGTACATTTTCAAAGAATGCCCACACACTTTTCACAAAAGTCCACTTAACCACTTTAAAATTTTTTAAAATTTAATACTGCTATTAGTAAACTGGAAGTAAATCCAGTTTATGCCTTCTTACAGTAAAGCTTGGTTTTTAAGTAACCCATACAAGATGTTATATTTCATAACTCTCAAGTAATTACTGACTTGTCAGTGATTTCAGCGAAAATTAGGACGCCGGAGAAGCATTGACAGCGTGGGAATTTCGCGATGTTTCCGAAGACGGTGTAATCTCGACCTGACTCGGCATTGTCGTGGTCATTGTCGTGGTCATTGTCGTGGTCATTGTCGTGGTCATTGTCGTGGTCATTGTCGTGGTCATTGTCGTGGTCATTGTCGTGGTCATTGTCGTGGTCATTGTCGTCGGGTAAAAGAAAATTTTGGCGATCTGCTACGACTTTGACGGCCACCGGCAGTCGCCTAATAAATCGCCTAAGTGGGACAGGCCATTTAGAACGGAGATGAGGAAAAACTGTTTCACTCAGAGAACTGTGAATCTGTGGAATTCTCTGCCTCAGAAGGCAGTGGAGGCCAATTCTCTGGATGCTTTCAAGAGAGAGCTCGATAGAGCTCTTAATGATAGCGGAGTCAGGGGGTATGGGGAGAAGGCAGGAACGGGGTACTGATTGAAAATGATCAGCCATGATCACAGTGAATGGTGGTGCTGGCTCGAAGGGCCGAATGGCCTCCTCCTGCACCTATTGTCTATTGTCTATTGTCCTGCTTTCTCCCCATACCCCTTGCTTCCGTTAGCCCTAAGAGCTATATTTAAACACATTTGAATGACCAGCCGTGCCACATTTGTGTTACTCCCAAACAAGGTCCCGTTTCCGCGCTGTATCTCTAAACTAAACTAAACTAAAACAAAAGACTCTCCACAGCAGACGTGAGGTGAGGATTGAGCCCGGGTCATTGGCTCTGTGAGGCAGTGGCTCCACTTGCTGAGGAGTGACGTGTTGATAAGACAAGCTGGCAGGGTGGGTCATGTGTACAGATTATAAAATCAGTCTGGAGAAGGGTCCCGACCTGAAACGACAGCTGTCCGTGTTTTCCAAAGACGCTGCCTGACCCGTTGAGTTACTCCAGCACTTTGTGCCGTTGGCTGCCTGTGTTAGGTAGAGTAATTGAAATCAATTACCTCCAGTCTCCTTGATCTACAGGGTGGCACAGTGGCGCAGCGGTTGAGTTGCTGCCTCACAGCGCCGGAGACCCGGGTTCGATCCCGACTGCGGGTGCTGTCTGTACGGAGTTTGTACATTCTCCCGTGACCTGCGTGGGCTTTCTCTGAGATCTTCGGTTTCCTCCCACTCTCCAAATACGTGCAGGTTTGTAGGTTAATTGGCTCGGTATAAACGTAAATTGTCCCCAGTGTGTGTAGGTTAGTGTTAATGTGCGGGGATCGCTGGTCGGCGCGGACTCGGTGGGACGAAGGGCCTGTTTCAGTGCTGTACCTCTAAACTCAACTGAACAGCTTAAGTAGGCAGGTGTGTCTAGGAAAGAACTGCAGAAGCTGGTTTACACCAAAGATAGACACAAAATGCTGGAGTAACTCAGTGGGACAGGCAGCATCTCCGGAGAGAAGGAATGGGTGACGTAAGAGAGGGGGGATATAGAGATAAGAAAGGGTAAGATGTGAAAACACATATCAAAGCGGCGTAGAACTGGAGGAATCACGGAGGGGGAGCAACAAGAGGGGGTGGTGCAGAACTCTCGGCGGAGAATTCTCTGCCCCTTTGATTTGTGTTTTCACACCTTGCCCTTCCACATCTACCTGTCCGCTTCTCACCCGACTCTCAGTCAGAAGCAAGGTTTTGACCCAAAATGGCACCCATTCCTGCTCTCCAGAGTTCAGTCTAGTTTATTGTCACGTGTACCGAGGTACAGTGAAAAGCTTTTGTTGTGTGCGATCCAGTCAGCGGAAAGACAATACATGATTACAATTGATCCATTCACAGTGTACAGATACATGATAAGGGAATAATGTTTAGTGCAAGGTAAAGCCAGCAAAGTCCGATCAAGGATAGTCCGAGGGTCAACAATGAGGTAGATAGTAGTTCAGCACTGCTCTCTGGTTGTGGTGGGATGATAACAGCTGGGAAGAAACTGTCCCTGAATCTGGAGGTGTGCGTTTTCACACTTCTGTACCTCTTGCCCGATGGGAGAGGGGAGAAGAGGGAGTGGCCGGGTTGCGACTGGTCCTTGATGATGCTGCTGTCCTTGCCGAGGCAGCGCGAGGTGTAGATGGGGTCATTGGTGTGATGGCCTGGGCTGCGATCACAATTCGCTGCAAGTTCTGCCTGTCCTGCTGAGTTACTCCAGCATATTGTGTCTGCCTTAAGTGGGCAGTTGTCTGAACACACCATTTGATGGCAGTGCATACATAGTTAAATGCTCATAAGACCAGCGCTCATTTTGCAGAATACACTGAAAATATTAACACCTGTTATTAAGTTCGTCATCACTCAATGGAGTAGTAATTATGATGTCACGCTCATTAATAAACTATTTCTATTTTCATTTGGCAAGTGCCGATCTACTTTGGCAATTGATATTTGCAGCTGCTATCAGTCTCAATGGAATGAGACTAAAGTATTAAAATCTAACACTATTTAAAAAGTAGATTTGTGCTGAAGAGACATCAGCAACTTCTCACATGTCAACAAGTCTGAAGAAGGGTCTCGAACCAAACTGTCCGCCAGGCTTGTGTACACTGGAATTTGGAAGAATGAGAGGGGATCTTATTGAAACATATAAGATTATTAAGGGGTTGGACACACTAGAGGCAGGAAACATGTTCCCGATGTTGGGGGAGTCCAGAACAAGGGGCCACAGTTTAAAAATAATGGGTAGGCCATTTAGAACGGAGATGAAGAAAAACTTTTTCAGTCAGAGAGTTGTGAATCTGTGGAATTCACTGCCTCAGAAGGCAGTAGAGGCCAAGTCTCTGAATGCATTCAAGAGAGAGCTAGATAGAGCTCTTTAGGATAGCAGAGTCAGGGGGTATGGGGAGAAGGCAGAAACGGGGTACTGATTGAGAATGATCAGCCATGATCACATTGAATGGTGGTGCTGGCTCGAAGGGCCGAATGGCCTACTCCTGCACCTATTGTCTATTGTCTATTGTCTATTCCTTTTCTCCAGAGATGCTGCCTGCCCCGCTGAGTTACTCCAGCATTTCCGGTATTTTCGGTTGAAACCAGCATCTGCATTTCCTCCCTTCACATCAGCAACTTTAAGTTTAGTTTAGAGACACAGTGAGCAAACAGGCCCTTCGGCCCACCGCGTCCGTGCCGACCAGCGATCCCCGCACACTAGCACTATCCTACACACGCTAAGGACAATTTACAATTTTTACCGAAGCCAACTAACTTGCACGTCTTTGGAGTGTGGCTAGAAACCGGAGCACCCGGGGAAATCCCACGCAGGTCACGGGGAGAACATACAAACACCGTTCAGACAGCACCCGTAGTCAGGATCGTACCCGGGTCTATGGCACTGTGAGGCAGCAACTCTACCGCTGCGCCACTGTGCCGCGATACTCTTCTTTTGTAACTTCATCCCTCCATCATAGACAACACCCTCTGCACTTTCCTATTTCTACCATATCCTGCACAATATAATGCATTTAACACAGTAAATTGTCCAAGGTTTCATAGACTCATAGCATTATAGAAACATTCAGCACCGATATTGGATCATTTGGAGCAGTTAACCTGTGCCACGCTAAAGTCTATCCACACTAATCCCATTTGGCTACATTAACCATGAATCCCATTCTGCCTTTCCAAATGTCTGTTCAATGTTGTATTGGCATCTACCTTCATTCCAAGCTGAGAGGGGGAAGATTTAATTGGAAATTGAGGGGCAACTTTTTCACACCAAGCGTGGTGAGTATAAAATGGAATGAGGAGATAGTTGAGGCAGAGACTATCACAACGTTTAAAAGACATTTGGATAGGAAATGTTTAGAAGGATATGGGCCAAATGAAGCAAGTGAAGCTGGGACTTGTTGATCGGTGTGGGCAAGTTGGGCCGAAGAGCCTGTTTCCACGTTGTGTGACTCTATGACACATAGGTTCATGGATCATTTGGACCACTTGAAAATGATGCAAGGTTCCGCATGGTAGGCTGCTCTGGAAGGTTAGATCGCATGGGATCCAAGGAGAGACAGCTGAATGGATAGCAAATTGGCTCCATTGAAGGAAGCAGAGGGTGATGCTGCAAGGTTGCTTCTCGGACTGGAGGCCTGTGACTAGTGGTGTGCCTCAGGGATCGGTGCTGGGCCCGTCACTGTTTGTCATCTACATCAATGATTTGGATGAGAACATACAGGGCAAGATTAGCAGGTTTGCTGATGATACAAAAGTGAGTGGTTTTTGCAGCTAGTGAAGATGGTTGTGAAAGATTGCAGCAGGATCTGGATCGATTGGCCAAGTGGGCTGAGGAATGGTTGATGGGATTTAATACAGAGAAATGTGAGGCGTTGCATTTTGAGAAGTCTAACATGGGCAAGACCTACACAGTGAATGGTAGGCCTTTGGGGAGTGTTGTAGAGCAGAGGGGTCTAGGAGTGCAGGTGCATGGTTCCTTGAAGGTGGAGTCGCAGGAAGATAGGGTGGCCAAAATGGCTTTTGGCACATTGGCCTTCATCAGTCAAAGTATTGAGTCTAGAAGTTGGAAGGTCAATTTGCATTTGTATAAGATGGTGAGTATTGTGAGTATTGTGTTCAGTTCTGGGCACCTTGTTACAGAAAATATGTTATCAAGCTGGAAAGGGTACAGAGAAGATTTACGAGGATGTTGCCAGGGCTAGATAGTCTGAGCTATAAGGAGAGGTTGAGCAGGCTGGGACTCTATTCCTTGGAGCGCAGGAGGATGAGAGGTGATCTTATTGAGGTGTATAAAATCATGAGAGGAATAGATCGGGTAGATGTACAGAGTCTCTTGCCCAGAGTAGGGGAATCAAGGACCAGAGGGCATAGGTTTAGGGTGAAGAGGAAAAGATTTAATAGGAATTTGAGGGGGTAACTTTTTCACGCAAAGGTTGGTGGGTGTATGGAATGAGCTGCCAGAGGAGGTAGTTGAGGCAGGGGCTATCCCAACATTCAAGAAACAGTTAGGCAGGTGCATGGATAGGATAGGTTTGGAGGGATATGGACCAAACGCAGGCAGGTGAGACTAGTGAAGCTGGGACATGTTGGCTGGTGTGGGCAAGTTGGGCCGAAAGGCCTGTTTCCACGCTATATCACTCTATGTCTCTCTGTCTCTATGTCTCTCTGTGTCTCTGTGTCACTGTGTCTCTGTGTCACTGTGTCTCTGTGTCACTGTGTCTCTGTGTCCCTGTGTCTCTGTGTCTCTGTGTCTCTGTGTCTCTGTGTCCCTGTGTCCCTGTGTCTCTGTGTCTCTGTGTCTCTGTGTCTCTGTGTCTCTGTGTCTCTGTGTCTCTGTGTCTCTGTGTCTCTGTGTCCCTGTGTCTCTGTGTCTCTGTGTCTCTGTGTCCCTGTGTCCCTGTGTCCCTGTGTCCCTGTGTCTCTGTGTCTCTGTGTCTCTGTGTCTCTGTGTCTCTGTGTCTCTGTGTCTCTGTGTCTCTGTGTCCCTGTGTCTCTGTGTCTCTGTGTCTCTGTGTCCCTGTGTCCCTGTGTCCCTGTGTCCCTGTGTCTCTGTGTCTCTGTGTCCCTGTGTCTCCGTGTCTCCACGTCTCTACGTCTCTGCGTCTCTGTCTCTCCGTCTCTGTGTCTCTGTGTCCCTGTGTCTCTGTGTCTCTGTGTCTCTGTGTCCCTGTGTCCCTGTGTTCCTGTGTCTCTGTGTCTCCATGTCTCGACGTCTCCACGTCTCCACGTGTCTCTGTCTCTGTGTCCCTGTGTCCCTGTGTCCCTGTGTCTCTCTGTGTCTCTGTGTCTCTGTGTCTCTGTCTCTGTGTCCCTGTGTCCCTGTGTCCCTGTGTCTCTCTGTGTCCCTGTGTCCCTGTGTCCCTGTGTCCCTGTGTCCCTGTGTCTCTGTGTCTCTGTGTCCCTGTGTCCCTGTGTCCCTGTGTCTCTGTGTCCCTGTGTCCCTGTGTCCCTGTGTCTCTGTGTCTCTGTGTCCCTGTGTCTCTGTGTCCCTGTGTCTCTGTGTCCCTGTCTCTCTGTGTCCCTGTGTCTCTGTGTCTCTGTGTCCATGTGTCTCTGTGTCTCTGTGTCCCTGTGTCTCTGTGTCCCTGTCTCTCTGTGTCCCTGTGTCTCTGTGTCTCTGTGTCCATGTGTCTCTGTGTCTCTGTGTCTCTGTGTCTCTGTGCCTCTGTGTCTCTATGACTCTATGACACTATGAGCTCCTGCATTTCCTGCATTTGGTGTGTGGTGCCTGTGCCAGACCTCAGTGCAGTGCTTGGCATGGTGCTGACTGACACCAGCCCGTGTCAGCTGTACTTTTGCTTCCAGTTTCACTTCAGCAGCTGCATCAGATGACGCAAAAGCTGAAAATTTCTTTCATTGAGCAAACAAAATCCAAAATCTCACTTCAAGGACAGTCATATTGAGAAGCTGGTGCGACTTGGGTGGGGGAGGGATGGAGGGAGAGGGGGAATGCCGGGGCTACTTGAAGTTAGAGAAATCAATTATCACATCACTGGGCTGTAAGCTGCCCAAGCGGAATATGAGATGCTGTTCCTCCAATTTCCAAACTAACTGATCACTGCAATCTAACCCTGGAATGGGTGGACAAAAGGAGAATTGGGAGTGTTAATGGATTAAGTTACAAGGAAATAGGATTGATTGGATTTCTCTGTAAGATGGACTAGACTCGATGGGCCGAAGGGCCTCCTCTTTGTCATAAGGATATAAAAATACACAAATTAACTGACCTTTGTTTGCTTGCTGCCTCTGTTAAGTTGAATTGGCCTTTCACAATAATATCATGATCGGATACATTTTGTGCCATTGAATGTTCCTTTGGCTGGTTAACAACCAGCAAAGTTAATCCAATAATAATCAACTCCATCCCAGTGCTTGGTTAGTTTAGCATAACCGATTGGCTAGAATGTGATGTGCCGATTAGATAATCTATTTTAAAAATTAAAATGCTATGCTCCTAAAGACTGAATTTAATTAGTGAAGATTGTGGTTCCAAATTAGACAAATTCCATTGGATTATTGTCATGTGTACTGGGGAGTTGTGAAAAACTATAATTGCATAAACAAGGAACTGTAGATTTAGTTTAGTCCAGTTTTATAATACTGGATACGGGATACTGCATGGCAACAGGCTCCTTGGCCCACCGAGTCCGCACCGACCTGCGATCCCCGCACATCAACACGAGGGACAATTTTACACCAAGCCAATTAACCTACAAACCCGCACGTCCTTGGAGTGTGGGAGGAAACCGAAGATCTCGGAGAAAACTCACGCAGGTCACGGGGAGAACGTACAAACTCCGTACAGACAGCGCCCATAGACAATCGACAATAGACAATAGGTGCAGGAGTAGGCCATTCAGCCCTTTGAGCCAGCACCGCCATTCAATGCGATCATGGCTGATCACTCTCAATCAGTACCCCGTTCCTGCCTTCTCCCCATACCCCCTCACTCCGCTATCCTTAAGAGCTCTATCCAGCTCTCTCTTGAAAGCATCCAACGAACTGGCCTCCACTGCCTTCTGAGGCAGAGAATTCCACACCTTCACAACTCTCTGACTGAAAAAGTTCTTCCTCATCTCCGTTCTAAATGGCCTACCCCTTATTCTTAAACTGTGGCCCCTTGTTCTGGACTCCCCCAACATTGGGAACATGTTTCCTGCCTCTAATGTGTCCAATCCCCTAATTATCTTATGTTTCAATAAGATCCCCCCTCATCCTTCTAAATTCCAGTGTATACAAGCCTAATTGCTCCAGCCTTTCAACATACGACAGTCCCGCCATTCCGGGAATTAACCTAGTGAACCTACGCTGCACGCCCTCCATAGCAAGAATATCCTTCCTCAAATTTGGAGACCATAGTCGGGATCGAACACGGGTCTCTGGCGCTGTGAGTGCTGTACGGCAGCAACTCTACCGCCGCGCCACCGCGCCACCGCGCCCAAACTGTAGATGCTGGTTTACAAAAAAAAGACACAAAGTGCTGGAGTAATTCAATGGGGAAGTATCCCAACCCGAAATGTCACCTATCCATGCTCTTTGGAGATGTGACTTGACCCGCTGAGTTACTCCAGCACTTTGTGTCTTTTTATTCAATCTGATTGATTTATTGATATTTTATTGTCAGGTGTGTGGCACAGTGAAATTCTTTGATTTGCATACGTTACACGTATGCAAAGAGTCACCACACATACAGTATAGGCCGCTGGACAAAGCTACAAAAGTACATCCTTAGAATGCTGAGGGAGTTCGGCATGTCTTCCACAGATTCACGCCTTGGAAAGCATTTTATCGGGATGCATCACAGCCTGGTTTGGGAACAGCTCCATCCAAGACCGCAAGATATTACAGAGAGTTGTGGACGCAGCCCAGACCATCACACAAACCAACCTCCCTCCCACTGACTCCATCTACACCTCACGCTGCCTCGGCAAGGCCAGCAGCATCATCAAGGACCAGTCGCACCCCGGCCACTCCCTCTTCTCCCCTCTCCCATCAGAGAAGAGGTACAGAAGTGGGAAAACGCACACCTCCAGATTCAGGGGCAGTTTCTTCCCAGCTGTTATCAAGTTAGATCTGACCAGTTAGAATGCGATCCTGATCTCCTATCTACCTCATTGGAGACCTTTGAACTATCTTTAATCGGACTTTACTGGACTTCATCTTGCACTAAATGTTAATCCCTTCATCCTTTATTTCACGTATAAAGCCCTAAATGGACACTCCCCCCCCACATCAAAAATCTTCTAACCCCCCTCTCTAATTCCAGGTCCCTCAGGTCGGCCGACTTGGGGCTACTCACTATCCCGCGGTCTAGGCTTAAGCTCAGGGGTGACCGCGCTTTTGCGGTTGCAGCTCCTAGACTGTGGAACAGCATCCCTCTCCCCATCAGAACTGCCCCCTCCATCGACTCCTTTAAGTCCAGGCTCAAAACCTATTTCTACTCCCTAGCGTATGAGGCTCATTGAGGAGGCGCTGTGAACTGTTTGTGTGCTACTGCATGTTTCATTTTTTTTTCCCATTGGAACCTAATCAGATGTACAGCACTTTGGTCGACGTGGGTTGTTTTTAAATGTGCTATACAAACAAAATGGACTTGACTTGACTTGACTTATCTGTACACTGTGGACGGCCTGATTGTAATCATGTACAGTCTGTTTGCTGGCTGGATAGCACGCAACGTAAAAGCTTTCCACTAATAAACTGAACTCAAAGGAATTTCCCATTCATTTCTCTGCAGGAGCACTGGATAAGGGTGAGGTGTACTTCAGGTCAACATCTCATCTGAAAAGCACCAACAGTAGTCCTGGGACCTGCACCGCAACATCTAATCCCACCAGCCTCTGAATGTAGAAACAAGGAACAAAAATATGCACGTTTCCTCGCACACCCGGGGTAACCACACTGCACGTATTTGGGACATGCAAGGAAACCGGAGTACCCAGAGGA
Organism: Rhinoraja longicauda; assembly: GCF_053455715.1. Classification (NCBI taxonomy): domain Eukaryota; kingdom Metazoa; phylum Chordata; class Chondrichthyes; order Rajiformes; family Arhynchobatidae; genus Rhinoraja; species Rhinoraja longicauda. The sequence goes on along the minus strand of NC_135983.1, from coordinate 27,606,019 downwards.
AACCCACGCAGTCTCAGAGAGAACGTGCAAACTCCACATGGAGCTCAGGATCGAACCCGAGTCACTGGTGCTGTGAGATGGCAGCTCTCCCAGCAACACCTTCGGTTACCTATTGATCAAAGAAAGGCACAAAGTGCTGGAGTAACATGACGAACTTCCTAAGCCTTCTCAGGAAGTAGAGGTGTGGTGTGCTATCTTGCTCGTTGCTTCAATATGGGTGGTCCAGTTTGTCCAGTTTTCAACCATCCCGACTTCGGCACCCAATTCATTGCACTAGTTTCACTGTCGTCCTGGTGAGTTCCATTGCTCACAGCTAACAATGGCGGCACGGTGGCGCAGCGGTAGAGTTGCTGCCTTACAGCGAATGCAGCGCCGGAGACTCAGGTTCGATCCCGACTACGGGCGCCGTCTGTACGGAGTTTGTACGTTCTCCCCGTGACCTGCGTGGGATTTCTCCGAGATCTCCAGTTTCCTCCCACACTCCAAAGACGTACAGGTTTGTAGGTTAATTGGCTTGGTATAAATGTAAAAATTGTCCCTCGTGTGTGTAGGGTAGTGTTAATGTGTGAGGATCGCTGGGCGGTGCGGACTCGGTGGGCCGAAGGGCCTGTTTCCGCGCTGTATCTCTAAATCTAAAAAAATCAAAAACAAATATTTAAAAATGGCCTGTTTCCATTATCATCGTTCCTCCTTTGCATTTCTTTCATTCATTTGTTCTATATCTCTCTACCGCACCGTGGATATATCTCCTTTCCCTTTCTCCTGACTCTCAGCTTCAGAAGTGTCTAGACCCGAAACGTCACCTATTCCATTTCTCCAGAGATGCTGCCTGACCCGCTGAGTTACTCCATCATTTTGTGTCGAAGGGCCTGTTTCCGCGCCATATCTCTAAACTAAACTAAACTAAACAGCTTACGTAGGCAGTTGTATCTAGGAAGGAACTGCAGATGCTGGTTTACACCAAAGATAGACACAAAGTGCTGGAGTAACTCAGCAGGACAGGCAGCATCTCTGGAGAGAAGGAATGGGTGATGTAGGAGAGGGGGGATATAGAGATAAGAAAGGGTAAGGTGCGAAAACACATATCAAAGGGGCGTAGAACTGGAGAGCAAATGGTTTGACAGCAAAAGCATTTTGGATTCACCAGAGATTGGTGCTGAGGTCAGGAAATTGCAAATGCTAAAATGTTGAAATGTCACTTGAACAGCTTCACTTGTATAGGTGTAAGGCCGTGTCAAAGAACTTTGAGTTTCATTTCAATCCAGTGAATGTGGCGACACGGTGGCGCAGCGGTAGAGTTACTGCCGTACAGCACTCACAGCGCCAGAAACCCGGGTTCGATCCCGACTACGGGCGCTGTCTGTGCGGAGTTTGTACGTTCTCCCCGTGACCTGCGTGGGTTTTCTCCGGGTGATTCCCGTTTTCTCCCACACTCCAAAGACTTTCAGGTTTGTAGGCTAATTGGCTTTGGTAAAATTGGAACTAGTCCCTAGTGTGTGTGTAGGATAGCTCTAGTGTGGTGGGATCGCTGGTCGGCGCGGACACGGTGGGCCGAAGGATCCGTTTCCGCGCTGCCCTTCTAGAGTTTAAAGTCTAAAGTAAAAATCTAAAGTCTAAAAAAGAAAATTCAATTGAGTGCAATGGATCATTTGCACGCCATCGTATCTGAGGTCTATAAGCTCATGTTATTTAGGGAGAGGAAAGATGTTGTTCAGTTTGGAATTGAAGGAGAGGTCAGCAGAGATTATGATCCAGCAAGCTCATCAAAATTGGCAATAGCTTTAGGTTTGCTGAAGAAGGACTTATAGATCACATGAGAAAGGTCGAAATTGAAAAGGAGAAACAGCATGCCAGCTGAGGAAAGTCGATAAGCAGCTCTTTAAGTAAGCCGTAGCAAGTACAATTACAATCCACTGGGTCAGGAGGGTGTGAGGGTTGGAAAGGCAGTGTGGAAAACAAGGTTAATATTGGCTCTGGGTAACCAATGGTTTTCAGGACCGAAATGGAAAATGAAAGGCATGAAAAACGGGAAGAAAAAGAAGAGTGGGTGGTGGGTGTATGGAATGAGCTGCCGGAGGAGGTAGTTGAGGCTGGGACTATCCCAACGTTTAAGAAACAGTTAGACAGGTACATGGACAGGACAGGTTGGAGGGATATGGACCAAGCGCAGGCAGATGGGACTAGTGCAGATGGGACATGTTGGCCGGTGTGGGCAAGTTGGGCCGAAGGGCCTGTTTCCACGCTGTATCACTCTATGACTCCATGACTCTAAGAAGAAGCAAAGTTGAATGGACACAAAAGATGAGGAGGAGAAGGAAGCTTCCAACAGTAGAAGATCTGTCAGCGTTGACAAATTGCCAATAACCTTCAACCTCAATTTTCCAATTCCAACTGCTTCTCCAGTCAGAGAAGATGAACAATTTAAAAAAAGGCCTGGACAGAGTGGATGTGGGGAGGATGTTTCCACTAGTGGGAGAGTCTAGGACCAGAGGTCACAGCCTCAGAATTAAAGGACTTTCCTTTAGAAAGATGAGGAGGAATTTCTTTAGTCAGAGGGTGGTGAATCTATGGAATTCATTGCCACAGAAAGCTGTGGAGGCCAAGTCAGTGGATATATTTAAGGCATAGATAGATAGATTCTTGATTAGTGCGGGTGTCAGAGGTTATGGGGAGAAGGCAGGAGAATGGGGTTAGGAGGGAGAGATAGATCAGCCATGATTGAAGGGCGGAGTAGACTTGATGGGCCGAATGGTCTAATTCTGCTCCTAACACTTATGAACGTATGAATTTATGAATAGATGAGAATATCTGAAGGCAGATTTGTAGCACATTTAAAGTGGGTTTGGAATGTTTTCCCTGTGTTGAACAAAATGTAGTGCATTGTCAAGAAAGGAAGAAAGCATTCAATAAATCATGGAAAAAAATCTGCATCATTACCATCCAAATGGAATGAATGAAAACCTGCTCCTCTGTGCTCGAAGCTTCCAGCATGAATCGCTGGAACTAACAATCATAAATCAAGAGTTGTGCGGCATTTATTGGAACACAGGCAGTAGGGGAGAGTTCATGGAAAGGCACGAATATGGAAGGGAATCTGGAATCCATAGCTTTGGGCCTGTTGTTTCTAAGGACGACACACTGCTACTGAATAAAGTACAGTTGACTCACAGCTCCAGTCACGCAGCGGTAGAGTTGCTGCCTCACAGCGCCAGAGACCCAGGTTCGATCCTGAGCACGGGTGCTGTTTGTACAGAGTTTGTACGTTCTCTCTGTGACCATATTGGGGTTTTTTCTCCGGGTGTTCCGGTTTCCTCCCACGCTCCAAAAACGTGCAGGTTTGTAGGTTAATTGGCCTCTGTAAATTGTCCCTGGTGTGTAGGATAGAACTAGTACGTGGGCGATTGAGGGTGGGTGTGAACTCAAGTGGGCCGAAGGGCCTGTATCCACGCTGTGTCTCTAAATGAAACTAATCCTGTGTATATGGGGAATCCCATGGAGTCATAGTGATACAGTGTGGAAACAGGCCCTTTGGCCCAACTTGCCCACACCGGCCAACATGTCCCAGCTACACTAGGTCCACCTGCTTGTGGTTGGCGCATTTCCCTCTGTGATACGATACGATATGACACGATACGATACGAAACGATATGCAAGAACTTTATTTATCCCAGGAGGGAAATTGATCTGCCAACAGTCATAACAACACAAAATACATGAAACATTAAATTAAAGTGACGAATGGAAAAGATTGGGGATGTGCAAAGTTTGGGGAAGGGGGGTGGGAGGGGAGTCAGTCTACCCCACGACAGAAGGGGGAGGAGTTGTCCAGTTTGATAGCCACAGGGTAGAAGGATCTCCTGTGGCGTTCTGTGCTGCATCTTGGTGGGACCAGTCTGTTGCTGAAGGTGCTCCTCAGGTTGGCCAGTGGGTCATGGAGGGGTTGAGCTGTATTGTCCAGGACGCTCCAAGATTTCCTAAACCTGTCCTGTCCATGCACCTGTCTGAAGGCAGGAGAATGGGTTTGAGAGGGAAAGATAGATCAGCCATGATTGAATGACGGAGTTGGCTTGATGGGCTGAATGGGCGAATCCTGCTCCTGCAGCATTGCTCCTGAAGCAAGCATTGTTCAGCAGCAAGCCACAAATAAATACTTTAAGACGTTGAGCATGGTCCAGTAACTAAAGGACTGACAGGATATTGCAGCATCTTAATAGAATCAGGGATGGGATGTATACACACAGCTTTTAAAGACTGACAGTGCAATGGTCTCGTGAAGCAAAACAAATAAGTCACAGATTGGTGAATATCCAATCTATGAATGAGGATGAGAATGAAATATTTACCCAATAAAGGAAGACAAATTAAAACAGCAAATCAGATTCAGACTCAGAATCCAATGAAGCTTCAAATTATTCTTCACCCCATCTCAAACACAGAAATGACCAATTTAAAATTCTCATTCCTATGAATATCTTTAATGCATCCTTGATGCCTTCATTGTTTTTGGTATCTTAATGTGATTTCTTGCTCCCTTGCCAACTGCAACAACATTTTTTTTGTGTCGAACTAATTGCAATTTTGCGTTTCCATGTTTGGAAGTTAAAAGTCTTGCAAAACACCCTATTGATTTAATCATTTGCATTTCTGATGTTTTTTCAGTTGTGCAAATTAATTCCAGTTTATCCACTTTGCAGGGTATTGATTACTTCGCTTTCGGTGAGTTTTGAAAAAAAAACATTCAGCGGATGTTGGAGAATCTCTGGGTTTTCACGTCAACACAAAGGGCTGCACGGTGGCGCAGCGGAAGAGTCGCTGCCTCACAGCGCCAGAGACCCGGGTCCCGGGTCCCGGGTTCGATCCCGACTACGGGCGCTGCCTGTACGGAGTTTGTACGTTCTCCCCGTGACCTGCGTGGACTTCCTCCGAGATCTTCGGTTTCCTCCCACACTCCAAAGACGTGCAGGTTTGTAGGTTAATTGGCTTGGTATAAGTGTAATTTGTCCCTAGTGTGTGTAGGATAGTGTTCGTGTGCGGGGATCGCTGGTCGGCGCGGACTCGGTGGGCCGACAGGGCATCATTCAGTTCGTCCATTGCTATTGGGAAATGCAATTTACATTTACAGCAAGTGGCTAGATATTCTATCTGAGATCTGATCATGAAAGAAAACGAGGTATAGATTGTATCTCTATTCATTTAGCAAAAATGTACGTGTCAAAATGTTTCCTGAAGCAAATGTAAAATGATAACAATCTTACTATTAAAATGAAAAGAGTGCATTTCGAGAATTTGGTGAACTTTTTCTGGTTGGCTGCCAGTGACTAGTGGAGTTCCGCAGGGCTCGGTGCTAGGGCCGCTGTTTATTAATGATTTGGACGAGGGGATTGAAGGCTTTGTGGCCAAGTTTGTGGGATGATATGAAAATAAGTGGAGGGGCAGGTAGTGTAGAGAAAGCAGGGACTCTGCAGAAGGACTTGGACAGGTTGGGGGAGTGGGCAGAGAAGTGGCAGATGGAACACAGTGTAGCAAAGTGTGGAGTCGTGCATTTTGGTCGTAGGAATATAGGCATAGACTATTTTCTAAATGGGGTGAGAATCCAGAAATTGGAGGTGCAAAGGGACTTGGGAGTGCAGGTGCAGGATTCCCAAAATGTTCATCTGCAAATTGAATCGGTAGTAAAGAAAACAAAAGCAATGTTAGCATTTATTTCAAGAGGGCTTGTATACAAAAACAGGGATGTAATGCTGAGTCTCTATAAGGCGCTGGTCAGGCCACATTTGGAATATCGTGAGCCGTTTTGGGCCCCGTATCTGAGGAAGGATGTGCTGGCTCTGGAGAGGGTCCAGAGGAGGTTCACGAGAACGATCCCAGGAATGAGTGGGTTAACATATGATGAGCGTTTGTCGGCACTGGGCCTGTACTCATTGGAGTTTAGAAGAACGAGGGGGGACCTCATTGAAACGTACAAAATAGTGAAAGGCTTGGATAGAGTGGATGTTTCTAGTGGGAAAGTCTTGGACCAGAGGTCACAGCCTCAGAATTAAAGGACGTTTTTTAGGAAGGAGACGAGGAGAAATTTCTTTAGTCAGAGGGTGGTGAATCTGTGGAATTCTTTGCCACAGAAGGCTGTGGAGGCCAAGTCAGTGGATATATTTAAGGCGGAGATAGATACATTCTTGATTAGTACGGGTGTCAGGGGTTATGGGGAGAAGGCAGGAGAATGGGGTTAGGAGGGAGAAATAGATCAGCCATGATTGAAATGGCAGAGTAGACTTGAGGGGCCGAATGGCCTAATTCTACTATCACTTATGGACTTATGAACAGCCAAGCAGGAGGTCAATGGAGTAGTGGTAAGCACTTCCTAATGGGTACTTGAGGAGATTTTTTAATGCTTTTTCCCCAATTAAAACTAAAGAACTCAGGCCTTAACTATGACTTCCACGAGCTCCTCTCAATGGGCATTTCGGAAGAAAAACTGAGTAATAACATTGCTCTTTTTTAAATGCCTGGTTTATTCCAAGTGACGGCCAATAAATATTGACTGCAAATTGGCTGCGTTTTCAACAGAATGTGTTTGTAAATAAAGATAAAATTTCAGAGTCATTCACCTCCGTCAGTGGAAAGGAATAAGAAGCATTTATTAATGCAATTTTCTTCTAACGTTGTTCTAAAATGGTTGCAATAAACCTTAATCTTTGCTGCAGCTTGTGGGGTGCTCCCGGTCAGCAGTGGTGAGTACCGACCGACAGTGGTCCGAGGAGGGACAAACCACAAACCGGCGACAGGCAGGGTGTTGGGCGCCCAAGGCTCATCGATGCGCGAGGGCAACGAAGGCTATCCCGTCTGGTCCGAACCGACAGAAGGTCGACTGTGGCACAAGTCACAGGGAATGTTAATGGTGGTGACGGGAGGAATGTGTCACAATACACAGTGCATCGCACCCTGCTGCGTATGGGGCTGCACACGGAGGACCAACAGCATATTAGGCAGGTGGTCATAATGTTTTGGCTCATCAGGTCATAATGTTTTGGCTGATCGGTGTATACTGTGAGCATGGCCAATGTTCTTTGCTAAATTAGGCTGCTCCAAAGCATAGACACACAACTACAGGAAGGTTTAGACCTTTAGATTTTAGAGACACAGCGTAGAAACAGGCCCTCCAGTCCACCGGGTCCGCATCGACCAGCGATCCCTCCAAACCCGTCCTATCCATATACCTGTCCAAATATTTCTTCAACGTTGGGATAGTCCCAGCCTCAACTACCTCCTCTGGCAGCTCGTTCCATACACCCACCACCCTCTGTGTGAAAACGTTACCCCTCAGATTCCTATTAAATCTTTTCTTCTTCACCTTAAACCTATGTCGTCTGGTCCTCGATTCCCTGACTCTGGGCAAGAGACTCTGTGCGTCTACCCAACCTATTCCTCTCATGATTTTGCACGCCTCCATAAGATCACCCCTCATCCTCCTGCGCTCCAAGGAATAGAATCCCAGCCTACTTAACCTCTTCCTAGAGCTCAGAACATCTAGCCCTGGTAGCATCATTGCAAAGCTTCTCTGCACCCTTTCCAAGGTTGACAACGTATTTCCTATAATACGGTGCCCAGAACTGAACACAATACTCTAAATGCGGCCTCACCAACGTCTTATACAACTGTGCATCTATCTGATCTGTTCCTCTCATGATTTTCTACGCCTCTATAAGATCACCCCTCATCCTCACACACTTCCTAGTGTGTAGGGAGTGAATATAAAAGTAGGATAACATAGACCTTGTGTATGGGGTAGTCGATGGTCGGCATGGACTCGGTGGGCTGTTATCATGCTGTATCGGTAAGCTCCAGAGTGTTTCCCCTCCTCAGACTGTAACCTCTTGCTAACTTACCGAGCGATCACACACACACACACACAGACTGCAGAGTCAAAATATGCAGTCAAGTTATTCAGAGATTCCACCTGTTCAGTTCTGTAGTGAGGCATGACAGGGAGATATGACAAAACACGCATTTCGTCTTTGTAGATCAAGCTGGGACACAAGGAATCCAAAACGTACCTTTCACATCAAATAAAGCAATCATCCCTTCACATACAGGGAGGTTGGGAGTGAACTAGCGAGCTTCAACCAGAGACAGACACAAAATGCTGGAGTAACTCAGCGGGACAGGCAGCATCTCTGGAGAGAAGGAATGGGTGACGTTTCAAGTCAAGACCCTTCCTCAGACTGAGAGTCAGGGGAGTGGGAAACGGGAGATAAGGAAGGGTAAAGTTTGAGATAGAGCGCGGAAACAGGCCCTTCGGCCCACTGAGTCCGCGCCGGCCATCGATCCCCACACACTAACACTACCCTACACACACTAGGGATAACTTACACATATACCGAGCCAATTATCCAACAAATCTGCACGTCTTTGGAGTGCGGGAGGAAACAGAAGATCTCGGAAAAAATTCACACAGGTCACGGGGAGAACGTACAAACTCCTTAGCACCTACAGTCGGGATCGAACCCGGGTCTCCGGCGCTGCATTCGCTGCAAGGCAGCAACTCTACCGCTGCGCCACTGTGGCCGCTTGGGGTGTGGTATTGAACTCAACGACTGCAGATAAACAGCAGCATCAAAGTTCAGGTCCCTAAGCCACTGATCAATACCTCCCAAGTTTGTTTGTGGAGGAAGTAATTAAAGTTTACATTCTGAAAATAGATGCTTGTTTTGAAGACTGCTGTAGAGATCCAAGCTTCATGAAAAGACATTAACCGGGGAGAGAGTGAAACTGGAACCATAGTTCCATTGTGACCACATTTAACACGTGAATCGCTGTAGGGAATGTCACGTTAATTCCTGAGGCATTTCTGAACAAATCTCTTAATGAAATTACTCACGTGAAGTACATGTTTTGATCTGCAACCAAAACTAGTTTGCATGAGGCTAACTAACAGGTATTTACATAGATGTTTATTGATGTGATAAAGAAGGATTCAGACTCAAAATGTCCAGAGAACTGAAGATCTTTGCTCCTAAAGGAAAGATTGGAAAGACCGGTCTTGTATTCACTGGAATTTAGAAGGATGAGAGGGGATCTTATAGAAACGTATAAAGTTATAAAATGACTGGACAAGCAAGATGCAGGAAAAATGTTCCCAATGTTGGGGAAATCCAGAACCATGGGCCACACAGTCTAAGAATAAAGGGGAGGCCATTTAAAACTGGGGGTGATATGTTGATGGGACATGTTGGCCGGTGTGGGCAAATTGGGCCAAAGCCATTTGGGACGAATCCCAAATTCTTAAGGGATTGGACAGGTTAGATGCAGGAAAAATGTTCCCAATGTTGGGGAAGTCCAGAACCAGGGAACACAGTCTAAGAATAAAGGGGAGGCCATTTAAAACTGAGGTGAGAAAAAACGTTTTCACCAAGAGAGTTGTGAATTTGTGGAATTCTCTGCCACAGAAGGCAGTGGAGGCCAATTCACTGGATGAATTTAAAAGAGAGTTAGATAGAGCTCTAGGGGCTAGTGGAATCAAGGGATATGGGGAGAAGGCAGGCACGGGTTACTGATTGTGGATGATCAGCCATGATCACAATGAACGGCTGTGCTGGCTGGAAGGGCCAAATGGCCTCCTCCTGCACCTATTTTCTATCTTTTACTCTTTGTTTCTACATGATCACCCCTCTTCCCACCCTCCCTTTCCGTGAGTAAATGCCCCTCCCGCTGAGTTACTCCAGCATTCTGTGTTTATCTTCGGTGTAAAGCAGCATCTGCAGTTCCTTCCCACGCTAGTCAGTGTGACTTGTTGCTGGTGAGGACAGAGCTGGAGTGTTTAGGATGGGCTTGAGTTCGTTGTGAGTGGAAGACGAGAGATGTACAGAACGGTCAGGTGCCGCAAAGACCTAAATGCAGTTTTCAGATGAGCAAATAATAGCGGATGTTCGAGCAATGTTCACCCAGTGTGGAAACAGGCCCTTCATAGAAACATAGAAAATAGGTGCAGGAGTGGGCCATTCGGCCCTTCGAGCCAGTACCGTCATTCAATATGATCACGGCTGATCATCCAAAATCAGTACCCCGTTCCTGTTTTCTCCCCTAGATTCCATTAACCCTAAGAGCTCTATCTAACTCTCTCTTGCAAACGTTCAGTGAATCGGCCTCCACTGCCTTCTATGGCAGAGAGAATTCCACAGATTCACAACTCTCTGGGTGAAAAGGTTTTTCCTCATCTCAGTCCTAAATGGCCAACCCCTTATTCTTAAACTGTGTGACCCCTGGTTCTGGACTCCCCCCCAACATCGGGAACATTTTTCCTGCATCTAACCTGTCCAATCCCATAAGAATTTGGGATTCGTCCCAAATGGCTTTGGCCCAATTTGCCCACACCGGCCAACATGTCCCATCTACACTAGTCCCACCTGCCTGCGTTTGGACCATATCTTTCTAAGCCTGTGCTATTCATGTACCTGTCTAATTGTTTCTTAAACATTGGGATAGTCACTGCCTCAACTACCTCCTCCGGCAGCTCGTTCCATACACCCACCACCCGTTGTGTGAAAAAGTTACCCCACAGATTCCGATTAAATCTTTTCCCTTTCACCTTAAACCTACATCCTCTGGTCCTCGATTCCCCTACTCTGAGCAAGAGACTCTGTGCACCTACCCGATCTATTCCTCTCATGATTTTATACACTATAAACCAAGTGGAAAAACTGTAAGCAAAAAGTATATTTCACTGAAACTGTTACACGTGACAACATAAAAACCACAAGGGCGGTCACGGTAGAGTTACTGCCTTACAGCGAATGCAGCGCCGGAGACCCGGGTTCCATCCCAACTACGGGCGCTGTCTGTACGGAGTTTGTACGTTCTCCCCGTGACCTGCGTGGGTTTTCTCCCAGATCTTCGGTATCCTTCTGCACTCCAAAGACGCGCAGGTGTGTAGGTTAATTGGCTTGGTAAATGTAAAATTTGTCCCTAGTGTGTGTAGGATAGTGTTAGTGGGCGGGGATCGCTGGTCGGCGCGGACCCGGTGGGCTGAAAGGGCCTGTTTCCGCGATGTATCTCTAAACTAAACATTCCATTCATATTGCCACTCACAGTTAATTAAATAATAGTTATTTCAAAAGGCCAGATGTACATCATCTATTGGGAACCTTTCCACCAACTGGCAGCTACATTCGCTAATAGGCATTTTAATATTTGAAGATTGATAAACCTTGGAATTGAAGCTTGTAATTGAATGTAGAACCATTCCAGGAAAGATATGCAGTAATACTGAGACATAAATGTCCTATCTTAGGCTGCGAGATGCGTCATCTTCAGTGTGCATTAATGCCAAAATAATGAGTCAAATGTAAAAGCATTTTCACGATATGAATGACATTTACTGTTGTTTGTGCCTTTGCCTTGGATAGACTCGAAGCTTTGCAATTTAATCTCACCAAAACGCATTGCTTTCCAAAGATCTCTGCAGATGATTCATGCAAAGATCCTGTAGCTCTAATGGAAAAAAATTTCAATGGTGATTACTTTTTACATGTACCACCTCAACTATCCTATTCATTACTTCTATGCATTATTCATCCAGTAAATAAATCTTTTTTTTTTAAGAAAACCACGAGAACGTACAAACTCCGTACAGACAGCACCCATGGTCGGGATCGAACCCGGGTCTCTGGCGCTGTGAGGCAGCAACTCTACCGCTACACATCACCACACCACCCATGAGGGAAGGAAATATCAGCCTTAACCAATCTGGTCTATCTGTGGCGAAGTTTAGCCTTTATGCGTTTTGCCGTTAGGATTATTGCCAGGTGTTCCGAGATACAATGAAAAGCTAAGTCAGAGAGTTGTAAATCTGTGTAATTCTCTGCCTCAGAAGGCAGTGGAGGCCACTTCACTGGATGAATTTAAAAGAGAGTTGGATAGAGCTCTAAGGGTTAGAGGAGTCAAGGGATATGGGGAGAAGGCAGGCACAGGTTACTGATTGTGGATGATCAGCCATGATCACAATGAATGGTGGTGCTGGCTCGAAGGGCCAAATGGCCTCCTCCTGCACCTATTTTCTATGTATATGTTTTGTTCTGTGATATCCAGTCAGCGGAAAGACAATACAAGATTATAAACGCGTCATTTATAGTGTATAGATACATGATAAGGGAATAACTAGTGCAATATAAAGCCAGTAAAGTCCGATTAAAGATAGTCGGAGTGTCACCGATGAGGTAGATAGTAGTTCAGAACAGTTTAGTTCAATTCAGTTTATTGTCACGTGTACCAAGGTACAGTGAAAAGCTTTTGTTGCGTGCTAACCAGTCAGCGGAAATACCATGCATGATTACAATCGAGCCATTTAGAAACATAGAAACATAGAAACATAGAAACATAGAAAATAGGTGCAGGAGTAGGCCAATCGGCCCTTCGAGCCTGCACCGCCATTCAATATGATCATGGCTGATCATCCAACTCAGTTTCCTGTACCTGCCTTCTCTCCATACCCCCTGATCCCTTTAGCCACAAGGGCCACATCTAACTCCCTCTTAAATAGAGCCAATGAACTGGCCTCAACTTCCCTCTGTGGCAGAGAATTCCACAGATTCACCACTCTGTGTGAAAAAAAACATTCTCATCTCGGTCCTAAAAGACTTCCCCCTTATCCTTAAACTGTGTTTAACCCTTGTTCTGGACTTCCCCAACATCGGGAACAATCTTCCTGCATCTAGCCTGTCCAACCCCTTAAGAATTTTGTAAGTTTCTATAAGATTAAGGTACAGATACATGATAAGGGAATAACGTTTAGTGGAAGATAAAGCCAGACAAGTTAGATCAAAGATAGTCCGATAGACCTTTCTTCAGAGAGAGGTCTCGACCCGAAACGTCACGCATTCCTTCTCTCTAGAGATACTGCCTGTCCCGCTGAGTTACTCCAGCATCTTGTGCCTACCTTCGATTTAAACCAGCACCTGCAGTTTTCTTTCCCACAAATAAATAATCCATTCATCTTTTTATTCCTTATCTGGTGTGGGACTAGTCCAGCCGGGACATGTTGGCCGGTGTGGGCAAGTTGGGCAGAAGAGGCTGTTTCCACACTGTATCATTTGATCTAGGTTCTAGGAGCAGAATTAGGCAATTTGTCCCATCAATTTACTCACACCGGGTCTTCTGAGTGATGACATTTACCAAGATGACCATGGGGACTATGTGTGAAAGAATTGTCAAATAACTTGGAACAAACTACCTCCTCTGTAGCATTCTTTTGCATTATTTATCTGCGTTTTGTGTGCTCTAGATTTTAGTCCGGCTTCCAATGTCTGCCAACCAGAGAGAATTGTTTTATTAAAAATGTGGAGAATCCTGTGCCAAATAATTACATTACAAAACAATCGGGCTCATGAACACCATTCAACGTATAAGAATGATTGAAATGACAACCAACAATTTCCTCTCATCGGCCTTGGATTGTACAATTACTTCCCAGAGGTACATTGGGTTCAACCTTCCCCAGATACCTAAGCACAGGGGGCGCAGCGGTAGAGCTGCTGCCTTACAGCGCTTACAGCACCAGAGACCCGGGTTCGATCCCGACTACGGGCGCTGTCCGTACGGAGTTTGTACGTTCTCCCCGTGACCTGCATCGGTTTTCTCCGAGATCTTTGGTTTCCTCCCACACTCCAGGTCTGTAGGTTAATTGGATCGGTGCAAATGTAAATTGTCCCTAGTGTGTGTCGGGTAGTGTTAGTGTGTGGGGATCGCTGGTCGCTGGGGACTCAGGTATTGTTTCCATGCCGTATCTCTAAACTAAACTAAACTTAAGCCAACTAACTAATCGTTCCCTCTCATTTCATTTCAGCGAAAAAGGTAACACTTCAAATGTGGCGGGCCGATCTTTAATCTGTACTTGTCGAGGCTCCACCGGCACTTTCTCCTTTAAGTCAATGGGCTGCAGCGAAATAAATGATGCCTGCAAAAATTAGGAGCTAATTTTTTCCTCAGTTGCTGAGACGCCAAAATGGGAACTTTGCTGACTCGGTGATTCAGCGATCTCTCTCACTCTGTTTATGAACTGCCTCTGGTCCTGGTTGTCAATAACGGCTTCAAGTTATTTCCTGGAAATTACGATCCAAGGAAAACGAAGATGTGCTGACTAAGACACTCGTGCCTGGAGGTTCCTCAGTGGAAGCCGAGAGATTTGGTGGTGAAAACACAGAAGGTGCAGGGCAGAAGGTACACTAAACTCCCCCCCCCTTTGGGATTCCCATTCCACACTGCAACACAACCAAATTGTAATCTGAGCAGATTAATTACAAAATAAAATAAATGCAAATAATGTGGTATTCCAGTCACATGGAATAAAAATAACATTTTGCATGGAATGTTTAGTTCATAGACACAGCGCAGGCCATTCGGCCCACCAAGTCCGCGCCGACCAGCGATCCCCGCACATTAATACCATCCTACACAGACTAGGGACAATTTACAATTTAAACAAGACAATTAAACCTGTACATCTTTGGAGTGTATTTTACAGAGTATTTTACAGGGTGACATGCAGTGGAAACAGGCCCTTCAGCCCAACTTGCCCACACCGACCAACGTGTCCCATCTACACTAGTCCCACCTGCCAGCGTTTGGTCAATATCCCTCCAAACCTGCCCTACCTATGTACCTGTCTGACTATTTCTTAAACATTGGGATAGTCCCGGCCTCAACTACCTCCTCTGGCAGCTCGTTCTATACACCCACCACCCTTTGTGTGAAAAAGTTAGGTTCCCACTAAATCTCCCCCCCCTTCCTCACCTTAAACCTTTGTCCTCTGGTCCTCGATTCCCCTATCTGGGCAAGAGACTCTGTGCATCTACCTGATCTATTCCTCTCATGATTTTATCCACCTCTATGAGATCATCCTTCATCCTCCTGCGCTCCAAGGAATAGAGTCCCAACCTGCTCAATCTCTCAATGTATCTTAATTTTGTAGCGTTAGAGTTTTTTTTGAAAACCTAGCAACACATTTATCTTTTGTGTGATGGTGATTAACCTCTTGAAGTTCCTATAAATGCCTTAACCCTATATCAGCTTGGTACCTGTGTGAATAGTGACCAGCACAGCGACAGGTGATGCTTCACAGTTAAGCCCAGGTGGCCAAGTGCTAATTTGATTTACAATTTTGTTTGTGTTTGCAAGTTCAGCACGAACATTTTGTACGAAGGGTGATGATTCATCTGCACTCTACACCAGTCAAAGTCACCTTAAAAAGTGCGTGGCTTAGCAGCACATACCTTTGGAGTTCAAACAGGGTATAAGTTTAGACTGTAAAGATACAGCATGGAAAAAGGCCCTTCAGCCCGCCGAGTCCGTGCCGACCAGCGATCACTAACACAGTCCTACACACACACGCGGGACAATTTACACGTACACCAAGCCAATTAACCTACAAACCCGCACGTCTTTGGAGTGTGGGAGGAAACCGGAGCACCCGGCGAAAACCCACGCAGGTCACACAGGGAGAACGTACAAACTCCGCACAGACAGCACCCGTGGTCAGGATCGAACCCGGGTCCCTGGCGCTGTGAGGCAGCAACTCTACCGCTGCGCCACCGTGCCGCATAGATAGAGATAATGTTGATGGTTAATTATGTTCATGTCTACTATTGGAGGGAGCAAGGAGAAAGGATAAGGTGCATTAGTTTACTTGACCGCACCTGCCATGGAAATACATTTTACAGATTAGAAGGAGGCTAAAGTGCAATGGATTGGGTTATTGTTCCACAACACTGTGGGACATAAGAAAGCTGCATCTTGTCCAGCGTAGTAGAATGCAGCAAGAAATTGCAGAGAGTTGTGGACACAACCCAGCCCATCACACAAGGAAGAAGGGTCTCGACCCGAAACGTCACCCATTCCTTCTCTCCAGAGATGCTGCCTGTCCCGCTGAGTTACTCCAGGTTTTTGTGTCTAATTTCGGTTTAAACCTGCAACTGCAGTTCCTTCCTACACACAAACCAACCTCCCTTTCATTGACTCCATCTACACCTCACGCTGCCTCGGCAAGGCCAGCAGCATCATCAAGGACCAGTCTCACCCCGGCCACTCCCTCTTCTCCCCTCCCCCATCGGGCAAGAGGTACAGAATTGTGAAAACGCACACCTCCAGATTCAGGGACAGTTTCTTCCCAGCTGTTATCAGGCAACTGAACTATCCTACCACAACCAGAGAGCAGTCCTGAACTACTATCTACCTCATTGGTGACCCTCGGACTATCCTTGATGGGAATTTACTGGATTTTATCTTGCACTAAACGTTCTTGACATTATTCCCTATATCATGTATCTGCACACTGTGGACGGCTCGATTGTAATCATGTACTGTCTTTCCGCTGAATGGTTAGCATGCAACAAAAGCTTTTCACTGTACCTCGGTACACGTGACAATAAACTAAACTGAAACTAAACTGAAACTAAAGCATTTAAGACTTTCTTGCATCCTTCAGCTCAATAAATATTTGTGCCATAACTCAGTTGAAGTCGGAATTGATCATCGTGTTCGAGGGGAATTGATCGGGTACCCTGATGGGTATTTATTCACAAAATGCTGGAGTAACTCAGCAGGTCAGGCAGCATCTTGGGAGAGAAGGAACGGGCGACGTTTCGGGTCGAGACCCTTCTTCAGACTGGTACCCTGAAGGGTATCAGTTATAACAGTGCATCTCTACAAGTGAAGGCTGAGAGAGTAATGGAGAATTGCTGATGTAGTCACGCGAATTTCAATCAAAATAGGTACAAAATAAGAAATAAGCAGAGGGAATAAGCAGCAGCATGAATATTGGTTTCTCTAACTTCGTAACCCTTGCATTCCTTCTCTCTCCATCCCCTCCCACAACCCTAGTCGGCGTACTAGTTTCACTGTCGTTCTGCTGTGTTTCACTGTCTGTATCCACTCATCACCTTCTCCACAACCAACAATGGACCATTGTAGGCTCCCGCTCTCCTTGATCATCGTTGCTGGCTTTGATTTGTCTCTGTTGCCTACCGTTCATTCACAGTCTAAGAATAAAGGGGAGGCCATTTAAAACTAAGGTGAGAAGAAACCTTTACACCCAGAGAGTTGTGAATTTGTGGAATTCTCTGCCACTGAGGGCAGTGGAGCCCAATTCACTGGATGAATTTAAAAGAGAGTTAGCTAGAGCTCTAGGGGCCAGTGGAATCAAGGGATATGGGGAGATGGTGGATGGTGGGTTACTGATTGTGGATGATCAGCCATGATCACAATGAATGGCGGTGCTGGCTCAAAGGGCCGAATGGCCTCCTCCTGCACCTATTTTCTATGTTTCTATGTTTCATTTAATTGTACCTCTTCAATTCTCTACTTTCCCCTCTCCCCCTGACTCTCAGTCTGAAGAAGGGTTTCGACCCAAAACGTCACCCATTCCTTCTCTCCAGAGATGCTGCCTGACCCGCTGAGTTACTCCGGCATTTTGTGTCTATCTTCAGAAGGGAGGAAAGATTAATTCACGAGAGAGAAAGGGAGAGGACGTTTTCTGTTTCGCTTGATTTAAAATATATCAAACTGCAAATTCAAAACTCAAAATTATAAGTTAGAACTTGCGTTTAGCTGTTTATTTTCTGCTTATGATGTTAAACAGCGATTTACATTCCAGGCCTGACTTTCTGCAGGAACTTTAATGGCATTTAATATGCAAATCCAGCGTGTTCTTACAAACAGCATGAGATGAGTTGCCCGTGGTATAATTGATAGAAATGGTGAAAGAGTACGGTTGATCAACAAGTTCAGCAGTTTTACAACTCAAACAGATCAAAGCGGAGTCATGTGTCTAGGAAGGAACTTCCTAGGAGGCTTGTACTCGCTGGAATTTTGAAGACTGAGGGGGGATCTTATAGAAACATATAAAATTCTTAAGGGGTTGGAGAGGCTAGATGCGGGAAGATTGTTCCCGATGTTGGAGTCCAGAACCAGGGGGCACAGCTTAAGAATAAGGGGGAAATCTTTTAGGACCGAGATGAGAAAACATTTCTTCACACAGAGAGTGGTGAGTTTGTGGAATTCTCTGCCACAGAAGGTAGTTGAGGCCAGTTCATTGGCTATATTTAAGAGGGAGTTAGATGTGGCCCTTGTGGCTAAAGGGATCAGGGGGTATGGAGAGAAGGCAGGTACAGGCTACTGAGCTGGATGATCAGCCATGATCATATTGAATGGCGGTGCAGGCTCGAAGGGCCGAATGGCCTACTCCTGCACCTATTTGCTATGTTTCTATGTTTCTATGAACTGCAGATGCCGGATTATACCGAAGATAGACACAAAATGCTGGAGTTACTCAGCGGGACAGGCAGCATCTCTGGAGAGAAGGAATGGGTGACGTTTCGGATCGAGACCCTTCTTCAGACCGAGAGTCAGGGGAAAGGGAAACGTGAGATATGGACGGTAGAGAGATATAGAACAAATGAATTAAAGATATGCAAAAAAATAACGATGATAGACAGGCCATTGCTAGCTGTGGGTTAGGTGAGAACGGTTAGCTGACAGTGAGACTCAACAAGATGACTAAGTGGAGTCAGGGTTTAGTTTTTAGTTCCGTTTTAGAGATACAGAGGGGAAACAGGCCCTTCGGCCCACCGGGTCCGTGCCGACCAGCGATCTGCGCACATTAACGGCATTTTACACACATTAGGGACAATTTTTACATTTATTCCAAGCCAATTAACCAACAAACCTGTATGTCTTTGGAATGTGGGAGGAAACCAGAGCTCCCGGAGAGAACATTTTTCCTGCATCTAGCTTGTCCAGTCCTTTTGTAATTTTATACGTCTCTATAAGACCCCCCTCTCATCCTTCTAAACTCCAGGGAAGTTTCAGGAAATGTTCTGTGATGAATGGCTTTTTTTTGCACACACCCACATCAGAGTGCGGTGACTCTGTGGAATTAATTGCCACCGAAGGCTGTGGAGGTCAAGTCAGCTGACATTACACTTCAGGGAAGTTAACCCTGCTCCAGAGATTAACAAAAGAAAGATCATCTGGTGTGATAAATTGCAAAAAGAAATCAAGATTGATAGATGAATCCTGGGAGAAAGTTCAAGAATCTGCCTGCAAAGAGGGGCAGGTATCTCAGTTCGGCAGCAGCCCAGTGTGAGACAAATTACTTTATTATCTTCTAAGAAACCAGCACTCCATCCTCACATTAACCAAAGTGACACATGACCTTGATTTACGATGTGTATGAAGGAACTGCAGATGCTGGTTTACCCAAAATGCTGTAGTAACTCAGCGGGTCAGGCAGCATCTCTGGAGAACATGGATAGGTGACATTTCACTGAGTGCTGGAGTAACTCAGCGGGTCAGGCAGCATCTGTGGAGAACATGGATAGGTGACGTTTCACAGAGTGCTGGAGTAACTCAGTGGGTCAGGCAGCATCTATGGAAAACATGGATAGGTGACGTTTCACAAAGTGCTGGAGTAACTCAGCGGGTCAGGCAGCATCTGTGGAGGACATGGATAGGTAACGTTTCACAGAGTGCTGGAGTAACTCAGCGGGTCAGGCAGCATCTCTGGAGAACATGGATAGGTGACGTTTCAAAGAGTGCTGGAGTAACTCAGGGGGTCAGGCAGCATCTGTGGTGAACATGGATGGGAAATGTTGCATCCCTAAACTAAACTAAACTTTACTCGCTAACTTCACATAATGTACATTTAAAGTTGGTGACCAAGGCAGAATTGGCAATTACCTTAATTTACTCATAAGCATTGGCAAAAGCCTATTTACTCAACCAACAACACTCTGAATGTAGGTGGAACAAAAGGACCCTGGAGAACAACACCCCCTGGTAAAACAAGCAACAAACTCGAGTGTGGTCCCCAGACCAGATCGGATAGAGAAACTATCCAATTATCTCCACTTTGACCAAGATGTGATGCACCCAAGGATGATTGTTAAACTAGTTCGAATCGAAAACCCACTGCAAAGCAAAGACCACAACAAGTAGTGTAAGAAAATAACTGCAGATGCTGGTACAAATCGAAGGTATTTATTTCACAAAATGCTGGAGTAACTCAGCAGGTCAGGCAGCATCTCAGGAGAGAAGGAATGTGTGACGTTTCGGGTCGAGACCCTTCTTCAGAATACAACAATGGTGACCCAGAGGTATGCATATTTACTCTACCTTCATGGTCAGAAGGTCAGAAGGAATAGGAGTAGAATTAGACCATCACGTCTACTCTGCCATTCAATCATGGCTGATCTGTCTCTCCCTCCTAACCCCATTCTCCTGCCTTCTCCCCATAACCCCTGACACCCGCACTAATCAAGAATCTATCTAGGTAAATAACTGCAGATGGCTGGTATAAATCGAAGGTATCACAAAAAGCTGGAGAATCTCAGCGGGTCAGGCAGCATCTCAGGAGAGAAGGAATGGGTGACGTTTCACGTCGAGACCTGAAGAAGAATCTATCTATCCCTGCCTTAAAAATATCCACTGACTTGGCCTCCACAGCCTTCTGTGGTAAAGAATTCCACAGATTCACCACCCATTTGACTAAAGAAATTTCTCCTCATCTCCTTCCTAAAAGAACGTCCTTTAATTCTGAGGCTGTGACCTTTAGTCTCAGACTCCCCCACTAGTTGAAACATCCTCTCCACAACCACTCTAGACAAGTCTTTCACTATTCTGAATGTTTCAATGAGGTCCCCCTTCATTCTTCTAAACTCCAGCGAGTATAGGTCCGGCGCTGAGACAGTGACAATGTCAAGTAACCCTTACCTTCCCTCTCTCTCTATCCATCCACACCCTAGTTCTCCGACCAGTCCCACTGTCCTGATTAATTTTACTGTTTGCATGCTTCGTGGTCACCTTCCTCTCAGCCAACAATGAACACATTTTACATTTCCTTGGCATCATCTGTTTTGATCTGCTCTCTTCTCACCTTGCCTTGCCATGCCTCTAGTTTAACCTCTCCACTGACTCCGCATCTGAAGAAGGGTTCTCTCCAGAGATGCTGCCTGTCCCGCTGACAATAGACAATAGGTGCAGGAGGAAGCCATTCGGCCCTTCGAGCCAGCACCGCCATTCAATGTGATCATGGCTGATCATTCTCAATCAGTACCCCGTTCCTGCCTTCTCCCCATACCCCCTGACTCCGCTATCCTTAAGAGCTCTATCTAGCTCTCTCTTGAATGCATTCAGAGAATTGGCCTCCACTGCCTTCTGAGGCAGTGAATTCCACAGATTCACAACTCTCTGACTGAAAAAGTTTTTCCTCATCTCTGTTCTAAATGGCCTACCCCTTATTCTTAAACTGTTGCCCCTGGTTCTGGACTCCCCCAACATTTGGAACATGCTTCCTGCCTCTAACGTGTCCAACCCCTTAATAATCTTATACGTTGCGATAAGATCTCCTCTCATCCTTCTAAATTCCAGTGTATACAAGCCTAGTTGCTCCAGTCTTTCAACATATGACAGTCCCGCCATTCCGGGAATTAACCTAGTGATCCTACGCTGCACGCCCTCAATAGCAAGAATATCCTTCCTCAAATTTGGAGACCAAAACTGCACACAGTACTCCAGGTGCGGTCTCACTAGGGCCCTGTACATCTGCAGAAGGACCTCTGCTCGTATACTCAACTCCTCTTGTTATGAAGGCCACTGAGTTACTCCAGCATTACTCCAGTCGATTTTCATCAGTGACTGCAATAGGGACAACAGTAGCACTTCCTGATGTCTTCTCTCCCAAGTTCCGATCTCTTGTAGATGTGGTTACATTATGGCACTTGGCTTTGTTCCAAGAAGGGTCAATTCTGCACAATATTTGGACTTCAACAGCATTCAAATTTTTTTCTAATTACTTTGCGGTGACACTTGGATATGGCATCTTCCCCATCTCAAGTCAAGTCAAGTTTATTTGTCACATACACATACACGATGTGCAGTGAAATGAAAGTAGCAATGCCTGCGGATTGTGCACAAAAAAGAATTACAGTTACAGCGTATAAATAAAGTTAATAAGTTACTATAGTGTAGACAAAAATGTAGTCTCTGGAGTTATAAAAGTTGACAGTCCTGATGGCCTGTGGGAAGAAACTCCGTCTCATCCTCTCCGTTTTCACAGCGTGACAGTGGAGGCGTTTGCCTGATCGTAGCATCTGGAACAGTCCGTTGCTGGGGTGGCAGGGGTCCCTCATGATCTTGCTTGCTCTGGATCTGCACCTCCTGATGTATAGGTCCTGCAGGGGGACGCGTTTAGTTCCCATGGTGCGTTCTGCCGAACGCACTACTCTCTGCAGGGCCTTCCTGTCCTGGGCAGATCTGTTCCCAAACCAGACTGTAATGTTGCCGGACAGGATGCTCTCTACAGCCCCAGAGTAGAAGCAATGAAGGATCCTCAGAGACACTCAGAATTTCCTCAGCTGTCTAAGGTGGTAAAGGCGCTGCTTTGCCTTACCCACCAGTGCGGCAATGTGCGTTGCCCACGTCAGATCCTCTGTGATGTGGACTCCCAAGTATTTAAAACTGCTCACCCTATCCACAGTAGACCCATTTATCTCCAGTGGCGTGTACGTCCTTGGATGTCCACCCATTTCCCCTTTGCGCAGAGACCATTCCCTCCATTTACTCGTCCCTTCCCACCCAAACCACCCTCTCCCCAGGTTCCTTCCCCTGAAACCACAGGAGATGCTACACCTGTCCCTATACCTCCGTCCTCGACTCTGTCCAGGGACCCCAACAGTCCTTTCAGGCAAGGCAGAGGTTCACTTGCACCTCCTCCAACCTCATCTACTGTATCCGCTGGTCTGGGTGAGGACTCCTATATATCGGTGATAAGACCCTCTTAAGTCTTCCGCCCCTCACCTTAAACCTATGTCCTCTTGGTCTTGATTCACCTACTCTGGGCAAGAGACTGTGTGCGTCTACGCGATCTATTCCACTCATGATCTTATACACCTCTATGAGATCACCCCTCATCCTCCTGCGCTCCAAGGAATAGAGTCCCAACCTGCTCAACCTCTCCCTGCAGCTCACACCCTCAGTTTTAGTTTACTTTTTTCTCACAGGTACAGTGACCAGCTTTTGCTGCGTGCTCCCCAGTCAGTGGAAAGACAATAGATGATTGCAATCGATCCATTTACAGTGTACATGATGATGGAATAATGTTTAGTGCAAGGTAAAGCCAGCAAAGTCCGATCAAGAATAGTCCGAGGGTCACCAATGAGGTAGATAGTAGTTCAGCACTGCTCCCTGGTTGTGGTAGGATGGTTCAGTTGCCTGATAACAACTTCTGTACCTTTTGCCCGATGGGAGAGGGGAGAAGAGGGAGTGGCCGGGGTGCGACTGGGCCTTGATTATGTTGGGGAGTCCAGAACCAGGGGTCACAGTTTAAGAATAAGGGGTAGGCCATTTAGGACTGAGATGAGGAAAAACTTCTTCATCCAGAGAGTTGTGAATCTGTGGAATTCTCTGCCACATTCACTGGATGTTTTCAAGAGAGAGTTAGATTTAGTTCTTAATGCTGAAGAAATCAAGGGATATGGGGAGAAAGCAGGAACGGGGTACTGACTTTGGACGATCAGCCATGATCATATTGAATGGCGGTGTTGGCTCGAAGGGCCAAATGGCCTCCTCCTGCACCTATTTTTTAATGTTTTCTGTTTTTTATTATGCTGCTGGCCTTGCCGAGGCAGCGTGAGGTGTAGATGGAGTCAATTAGAAGGGAGGTTGGTTTGTGTGATGGTCTGGGCTGCGTCTACAAATCTCTGCAATTTCATGCGGTCTTAGATGGAGCTGTTCCAAAACCATGCTTAATTTAGTTTCGTTTAGTTTAGAGATACAGCGCGGAAACAGATCACCGTGTCCGCGCCGCCCAGCGATCCCCGCACATTAACACTATCCTATACCCACTAGGGACAATTTGTACATTTACCAAGGCAATTAATCTACATACCTGTACATCTTTGGAGTGTGGGAGGAAACCGAAGTTCCCGGAGAAAACCCACGCAGGTCACGGGGAGAACGTACAAACTCCGTACAGTCGGCGCCCGTAGTCAGGATGGAACCCGGGTCTCCGGCGCTGCATTCGCTGTAAGGCAGCAACTCTACCGCTGCGCCCTGCCACGATGGCAATGGACCTTTTGTCATTGTTCCGCAGAAGGAGACGGGTTTAACTACATTTGTACGGGCAGAAACATCTGAGGGAAAGAAAAGTGAGCAGGTTAATCGTTTTCAGTCTGTTGATTAAAGAATATTCAGAGAAAGTAGTGTGGAATCAATCAACGCAGTGGCCTAACCGTGACCTTCATCTCGTTCAATTTGGAGCAGCTTTGATATGATAAACAGTCCCTTGAGGTGACATAAATGCCATTAATGCAACATTAGAACCCAGTGTAATGTATTAGGTTAAGACGTTGCTTTGACCCGACGCACATAACCGTTGCAGCTCTCCGTCAAGTGCTCCAGTTGTTCTGTGTTTTGTCCGACGTGTCACAAAACCATTCTCCATCCATCCCACCACTCTCCCACTCTTCCTCACTCTCATCCCATCACCTCAGGGCGGCACGGTGGCACGGCGGTAGAGTTGCTGCCTCGCAGCGCCAGAGACCCGGGTTCCATCCTGACCACGGGCGCTGTCTGTACGGAGTTTGTACGTTCTCCCCGTGACCTGCGTGGGCAAGCCCTTCTTGATCTACAGGGATAAGGGGGTAAGGGGGGGGGGGGTTTAGAGTCATAGAATGATATAGCTTGGTAACAGGCCCTTTGGCCCAATTTGCCCACACTGGCCAACATGTCCCAGCTACACTAGTCCCACCTGCCCGCGTTTGCTCCATATTCCTCCAAACCTGTCCTATCCATGTACCTGTTTACCTGTTTCTTAAACGTTGGGATAGTCCCTGCCTCATCTACCTTGTCTGGCAGCTTGTTCCATACACCCACCACCCTCTATGTAAAAAAGTTACCTCTCAGATTCTTATTAAATCTTTTCCTCTTCACCTTGAACCTATGTCCTCTGGTCCTCGATTCCCCTACTCTGGGCAAGAGACTTTGTGCGTCTACCCGATCTATTCCTCTCATGATTTTATACACCTCCATAAGATCTCCCCTCATCCTCCTGCGCTCCAAGAAAATAGAGACCCAGCCTGCTCAACCTTTCCCTGTAGCTCACATCGTTTTGATAGGGACATGGGTGGAACAATAAGGCCAGAGATAAGAAGAGTAGGCGTGAGACAGGATTTAAAGCATTGCAGATGAAAATACAGATCTGTTCAACTAGTAACCTCCTCTCTCCCTCCAACAATCCCTGAGAGCTTCCAATTATCATGGAGCACGTTCAAGATTTCAAGATCAATTTATCGTCTCATGTACCAATTAAGGTACCGTGAAATTTGAGTTTCCTTCCCTTCGGCTTGCGTTGGTTCTTGGATCATTTCCAGTCGGTGACTGGTTTAGTTTAGTTGAGAGAAGTAGCGCGGAAACAGGGCCGTCGGCCCACCGAGTCCACGCCGACCAGCGATCCCCACGCATTAGTACTATCCTACACACACACGGGACAATAGACAATAGACAATAGACAATAGGTGCAGGAGGAGGCCATTCGGCCCTTCGAGCCAGCACTGCCATTCAATGTTATCATGGCTGATCATTCTCAATCAGTACCCCGTTCCTGCCTTCTCCCCATACCCCCTAACTCCGCTATCCTTAAGAACTCTATCTAGCTCTCTCTTGAATGCATTCAGAGAATTGGCCTCCACTGCCTTCTGAGGCAGAGAATTCCACAGGTTTACAACTCTCTGACTGAAAAAGATTTTCCTCATCTCCGTTCTAAATGGCCTACCCCTTATTCTTAAACTGTGGCCCCTGGTTCTGGACTCCCCCAACATTGGGAACATGTTTCCTGCCTCTAACGTGTCCAACCCCTTAATAATCCTATACGTTTCGATAAGATCCCCTCTCATCCTTCTACAATTTACATTTGCCCAGCCAATTAACCTACAAACCTGCATGTCTTTGGAGTGTGGGAGGAAACCGAAGATCTCGGAGAAAACCCACGCGGGTCACGGGGAGAACGTACAAACTCCGTACAGACAGCGCCCGTAGTCGGGATCGAACCCGGGTCTCTGGCGCTGTGAGGCAACAACTCTACCGTGAAGGGGACTGGTGAATCGGCGTTGGCGCGAGCCACTCGCTCCTTGTATCGTCCCGCCAACAGCGACGAGACCAACGCTGTTGTTTGACTGAACTAGGTTACCCAGGAGGCAAACTCAAAATATAATTGGTGACACACAATTAAATTCACAGGAAATTTTAATGTCAGTAAACGACCATTAGGACCCATGAAGCCATCTGTTTCCCGATGATCTCAGCCATGTGTACCACTCTGCTCCCCGCTTCCCTCGATCCCTGCCCTCCTGAGACACATCAACTATATCTAACTGCCTCGAGGACCTACTCATACCATTTCCTTTGAAGTTGGCAGATAGATTAGAGGAAGCCGTGCCACAACACTAAAGCGCACTGCTGATTGAAACTGAAACAGGGGTGAGGAACCCACAGAACAGCAGGGAAGAAAAATGTTTCGCACAAACAGGCTATTACCCGAGACTGACACAAAATGCTGGAGTAACTCAGCGGGTCAGGCAACATCTCTGGAGAACATGGATAGGTAACGTTTCACAGAGTGCTGGTGTAACTCAGCGGGACAGGCAGCATCTGTGGAGAACATGGATAGGTGACGTTTCACAGAGTGCTGGAGTAACTCAGCGGGACAGGCAACATCTCTGGAGAACATGGATAGGTGACGTTTCACAGAGTGCTGGAGTAACTCAGCGGGTCAGGCAGCATCTCTGGAGAGAAGGAATGGGTGACGTTTCGGGTCCAGACTCATCTTCAGACCCAACTGGCCTGTAAATTTGATTAGTTTAGTTTAGTTTGGTTTAGAGATACAGCGAGGAAACAGGCCCTTCGGCCCACCGAGTCCACGCCGACCAGCGATCCCCACACATTAACACTACCCTACACACACTAGGGACAATTGTACATTTATATCAAGCCAATTAACCTGGAAACCCGCACGTCTCTGGAGTGTGGGAGGAAACCGGAGCACCCGGAGAAAACCCACGCAGGTCACGGGGAGAACGTGCAAACTCCGCACAGACAGCGCCCGTAGTCAGGATGGAACCCGGGTCTCCGGCGCTGTGAGGCAGCAACTCTACCACAAATGTATTTGCAGGGAAGGTACAAGTCTAATGGACTGCGATCCACCGTTCTTGTCTTCCTCGGTCCGACGGACGTGTTCGGCGGCTCGCACACGTGTGGCGAGGTGGGAGCAGATTGCACGGTGATATCGGAGCACGATCGCGTGCAGGAGCAGAGACGGATTGTCTGGACAGAGAGGGGTGCGTGCCTCCTGTTCCACAACGCCATGTAATGAAGTGAGCTGGGGTAATGGATGCCTAATGTATGCAGGCTGCAGATTCCAGATGACTATCAAGCCATGATGGTTGAGTCACCAGCAACCCGCTGTCTCCATAATAAATACGAGGCAATTAGTCCAACATGAATCACTTGTATTCTTCGGTTGAAATGTTGAATTAATCGTGACAGGTTGCGCAGAATCGAACTGCGGAAACCATTAATGTCACTCGTTTGCAGATCACGCGGAGAAATTGGCACATTAGCTGAACTTTCTTTATTAACTCTCTGCCACAAGAGGGTCATTTGTTCCTGTGGATTTCACTTAATGCCTTGCTGGTAACTGATCCTAGTGCTCAATCAAATTATTCCCTTCCCATCTCCTCAATACCGTAACGTGCAAGTGGAATCAAGTGGTAGCTCCGGCGTGGCAACTAATAAATGAGGAAGCTGCTCTAATTCTATTAAACTTCTGCTGGCTGTAATAGTTTATATCTTGACAGGGATGTGTCAAGCGAATGTCAGAGCCTCTGTCAAAAACTGCGAGGTGTGGTTTAGCTTAGTTCACAGATACAGCAAGGAAACCGGTCCACCGAGTCTATGCCGACCAGCGATCGCCCGTTCACACTAGCCTTAACTAGTTTATTTTAGCTTAGTTTAGAGATACAGCATGGAAACAGGATCTTCGGCCCTACCGAGTCTATGCCGACCAGCGATCGCCTGTTCACACTCCGTTTAGTTGGTTCAGTTACGTTTTGTTTAGAGACACGGCATGGAAACAGGCTCTTCGGCCCTACCCGTTGCATAGGGCCCTGGTGAGACAACGGTGGCATGGTGGCTCAGCGGTAGAGTTGCTGCCTTACAGCAAATGCAGCGCCGGAGACTCAGGTTCGATCCTGACCACGGGCGCCGTCTGTATGGAGTTTGCACGTTCTCCCCGCGACCTGCATGGGGTTTTCTCCGAGATCTTCGGTTTCCTCCCACACTCCAAAGACGTACAGGTATGTAGGTTAATTGGCTGGGTAAATGTAAAAATTGTCCCTAGTGTGTGTAGGATAGTGTTAATGTGCGGGGAACGCTGGGCGGCGCGGTCTCGGTGGGCCGAAGGGCCTGTTTCCGCGCTGTATCTCTAAATCTAAAATCTAAATCTAAACATCTGGAGTATTGGGTACAGTTTTGGTCTCCTAATTTGAGGAAGGACATCCTTGTAATTGAGGCAGTGCAGCGTAGGTTCACGAGATTGATCCCTGGGATGACGGGACTGTCATGTGAGGAAAGATTGAAACGACTAGGTTTGTATTCACTGGAGTTTAGAAGGATGAGAGGGGATCTTATAGAGACGTATAAAATTATAAAAGGACTGGAAAAGCTAGATGCAGGAAAAATGTTCCCAATGTTGGGCGAGTCCAGAACCAGGGGCCACACAGTCTAAGAATAAAGGGGAGGCCGTTTAAAACTGAGGTGAGAAAAAACTTTTTCACCCAGAGAGTTGTGAATTTGTGTAATTCTCTGCCACAGAGGGCAGTGGAGGCCAAATCACTCGATGGATTTAAGAGAGAGTCAGGTAGAGCTCTCGGGGCTAGCGGAATCAAGGGATGTGGGGAGAAGGCAGGCACGGGTTACTGATTGTGGATGATCAGCCATGATCACAATGAATGGTGGTGCTGGCTCGAAGGGTCGAATGGTCTCCTCCTGCACCTATTTTCTATGTCTCTGTGTTTCTATGAGTCTATGCCGACCAGCGATCACTTGTTCACACTAGGATTAGCTAGTTTAGTTGAGTTTAGTGTGGTTGGGTGCCGTCTGGTTGGCGTGTACTCGGTGGGCGGAATAACCTGTTTCCGGACTGTATCTCTTAACTAAACTAAACCAAACCGCACTTCATAGTGTTTGGCCAACTCTGTTACATCCATTTTATTTCACAAAATGCTGGATGTAACTCAGCAGGTCAGGCAACATCTCAGGAGAGAAGGAATGGGTGACGTTTCGGGTCGAGACCCTTCTTCAGACTGAAGAAGGGTCTCGACCCGAAACGTCATCCATTCCTTCTCTCCTGAGATGCTGCCTGACCCGCTGAGTTACTCCAGCATTTTGTGAAATAAATACCTTTCGATTTGTACCAGCATCTGCAGTCATTTTCTTATACTACCTGTTACATCCATAATAAGTTGTAATAAAATGCTTATATTACACTTTTGAATCTTCCCACTGTCTTTTGGATAATCCTGATATCAAGTATTCTCTGGCTATGATATTCCTTCAGGGCGACTGGTAATTTAATTGACAAACCTGCGATCACAGTTACTGTTTGCCTATTGTATGACTCTACAATGAGGTAATGAAAGCAAATCGTATTAATAATTAAATATTCCCCTTTGTAAAAGACTGGGGAAGTACTAATGTAATTATTGTTAGTCACAGATCGCTAAGTGGTTTAGGGGCCGAATTGCGATTTGTTTCATTAACAATAGTTTTTAATTATTAAAACTCCCCGCAAAGATTGGCGATATTATTAATTAGACGAAAGAACTCATTCACTTATCTCCCAGGAAAGTGGTTTCTTATTAGAGTGATTTGGAAAATAATTAAGAAATGCAAAGAAAAACAAATTAAAATCAAAAGAGAAAATGAAGTAATAACTCTGTTTTATCGCGATGAAGTTTAATTTCACAATAATTGTGCTGGGTTTTTTTTTGGTGGTGAGATTATTAACTTGTTGAAGGCCCAATGACAACAGTGTTGTGTTCAGTTGTCAGGCGATATCTTCTTGTGTCTTCCTGATGGCACTGGCAGGGGGCGGCACGGTGGCGCAGCGGTAGAGTTGCTGCCTCACAGCGCCAGAGACCCGGGTTCCATCCCGACTACGGGTGCTGTCTGTACGGAGTTTGTACGTTCTCCCCGTGACATGCGTGGGTTTTCTCCGTGTGCCCAGGTTTCGTCCCACACTCCAAAGACGTGCAGGTTTGTAGGTTGATTGGCCTCGAACAAAGTTGTCCCCAGTATGTAGTGAGTGAATGAGAAAGTAGGATAGCATTAGTGTTAATGGGTGATCGATGGCCAACGTGGACCCGGTGGGCCGAAGGGCCTGTTTCCACGCTGCATCTCTAAAACGTAACCATAATTCTTTACATTTTTAATTTAAAGTCTTCTTCCACAAGACGTACATGTTTGGAGAGTAATTGGTTTAGATAAAAATTCTAAATTGTTCCTAGCGTGCAGCGTAGTGCTGGTGCACAAGGATCGCTGGTCGGCACGGACTAGGTGGGCCGAAGGGCCTGTTTCTACACTACGTCTCTAAACTGAACGAAACATGTTCACCTCCTGGCAATGAGTGAGTGTCACCCACCATGGTGTCACCAGAGATGAATTATCCATCCTAGGTGACAGATACATTCAGCGTTGCTTGTTCTGCCCACACAGAGGATCATGTTGGGAGTTGTGTCATGTAAAACAACCAGGTGTAACTTGAGCCTGAATCATCCTACACTATTGAGTAGTACAAACGGGCATTAACACATTCAGGAATCTACCGTACATTGCACTGCCTCATATTGATGCAATTCCCCAGTTTAATATATTTTCTTTTTGTGTTGTGCAGCGGTAGAGTTGCTGCCTCACAGCGCCAGAGACCCGGGTTCGATCCTGACTACGGGCGCTGTCTGTACGGAGTTCGTACGTTCTCCCCGTGACCTGTGTGGGATTTCTCCGGGATCTCCGGTTTCCTCCCATGCTCCAAAGACAGTGTCTGGTCGGCGCGAACTCGGTGTGCCGAAGGGCCTGTTTCCGAGCTAAAACTAAAAATCTACTCTGCCATTCAATCATGGCTGACCTATCTTTCCCTCACAACCCCTCATTGTTCATTTTATTTAGTTCAGTTTAGTTTAGTTTAGAGATACAGCGCGGAAAAAGAACCTTCGTCCCACCGAGTCCGTGCCGCCCAGCGATCCCCGCACACTAACACTATCCTACACACACTAAGGACAATTTATACTCATACCAAGCCAATTAACCTACAGCCCTGTACGTCTTTGGAGTGTGGGAGGAAATCTTAGATCTCGGAGAAAACCCACGTGGGTCACGGGGAGAACGTACAAACTCCGTACAGAAAGCGTCCGTAGTCAGGATCGAACCCGGGTCTCTGGCGCTGTGAGCGCCGTAAGGCAGCATCTCTACCGCTGTGCCACCGTGCCGCCCATAACATTCTTTATTCATTTAACCCAAGGAAAGCACAGGCTTCAGTGACAATATAGTCCTCTCACAATCAACAGCAGCTCATTTTGTATAATGAATGAGGAAATATTGAATGCCTGTCATTTCAAATTATTTAATTAGAACAAAGATCAATCAGTACCTCGACTATGTTGGGTAATCACGAATTATTCAATACTGTGAATGTTGAGACTTGTTTTCCACTGATTACTTTGAAGCACTGATCAGGTTATAATTGAAAATGAAACATTGCCTTTGTCATTTAGTTTGACTTAATTCAGTTCAATTACACTTTCAAAGTTTGAGTACGATCCACAACTTGCAGTTGTTGAACCATTTCTCGCTGTTTGCATCTTTACTGGTGAATATGTCCTTGAAAATATTCAATTGTCCCAATGTTTAATTTATTTAACTGTTCTTGGAACAATTATTTAATTCGTTCAATTGTTCCAAGGCCTGGATAGAGTGGATGTGGAGAGGATGTTTCCACTAGTGGGAGAGTCTAGGACCAGAGGCCACAGCCTCAGAATAAAAGGACGCACCTTTAGAGATGAGTAGAAATTGCTTTAGTCAGAGGGCGGTGAATCTGTGGAATTCATTGCCACAGAAGAGTTTGGAGGCCAAGTCAATGGATATTTTTAAGGCAGAGATTGATAGATTACTGATTAGTGCGGTTGTCAGAGGTTATGGGGAGAATGAATGAATGAATGAATGAATTAATAAGTTTGTTGGCCAAGTATGTGCATATACATTCTTTGAATGTATGTCTTCGAAAGAAGGCAGGAGAATGCACATGATAACGTCCTGCAGGAACGGTGACCGCAAACACCCGACATGGACTGTAATACACTGACTGATCTACAGTTTTGCCTTCTAAACATCTACTCCGCCATTTTACACTCTCCCTGGGACCAC